>NC_086331.1:55801486-56447736 GCF_032445375.1 Bacillus rossius redtenbacheri | reverse complement strand
GAAAATAATCAATGCATATGAATTCATTGGAGTATGTCTTGTAGCCTATTGGCATAATCTGTTGCACTATAACTCAATGATAAGATTATGTTTGTAAAACAACAAAATCAGTCTATTAGAATGCTTGATCACATATTACATACATAATATAAAATTAAATAAAAAACTACTTTATTATAATCAATCCTAGCCTTGATATTTACTAAACAATTTGTCTTTACGGTGTGGGTATTCCAACAGTGGGTAATATTATTTGATAATAAACCATTATTGAGTGATCAATAATTATTGATATCCTGAGCAGTTATTTTGAAGTGAGTAATAATATTGTTAATTCATGTTGATTTCGAAAAACGTCTGCTTTCGCTCCTTTCCTCTCTCTCTCTCTCTCTCTCTCTCTCTCTCTCTCTCTCTCTATCTCTCTCTCTCTCTTTCTGCCGAGAGATATACTTTTGAGTCGAGGTTTCAATTGCCAAAGAAGTTTCACTTCTACCACATGTACAGAGTTATACGCGCTCTTTTTTTACTTTTAAGTTATTTGGACTTGATGTTTCTTATAGAAAACATTTTATTTTTACATTTACAAAAGATTTATTTGGAAACCATTTGCCAAGAAATAATTTTTAATACTTTATTAAAACTACTGTAAATTTATAGAATGCATTGTTATGGTTATATTTGCATGTATGAACTACGCTTTTGGAAATAATACTGGAAATTGTTAAATATTGATTTTAAGTATAATAAAATAATAATTTATTTAAACCACAGGAAAGGTAATCAAATATTCAATAATTGTCCTTTATTTTTTATCATGCTTATTAATGTGAACAGTAACGCTGGAAAGCTGTTCAAAGATCATTTTATAAATAACTTTATTTAATGAAGGAACAGGAACAACAAAAATCATAAATATCCAGACAAGTATTAAAACGCAGAAGTAATGCGAACGTTATGTTTGTAGCGATACATTGTTTCATGTGAATGTAAAAATTTACAATTTTTTTGTAATTTTACATGATAGTTACATTTACAAAAAAAAATACCGTGTTGAACAGTGAGGTCATTAGAGACGTGAAAAACCAATAACAAACACAATTAAGAATGATTTGAGGAGTAATCGTCTCTCAATTATGATAAGGTACCATTCCAGCATTTGAGTGCAGAGATTTCAGAAAACCATGGAATACCGAGTCCAGGACGGCCGAGTGTTTTCCCAGACGGGAGTACTAAGTCTGAGCTTGGCACCACTCTGCTCAGCGATGAACAAAACACGACTTGCGTGCGCGTGAACAGGAAAAACGCATAATCGTTTCAGCGGCAGCAGTGCATCAAGTTGTTCTGACCTCCTCGCTCACGAAGAAGTGGTGTTCTCAAAGCTTTCTTCACGTCACGTCGCATCGACACGGTGCTTGTAGCTTTCGGTTAACATATCTTAACACAAAAAATATCAATGCGCGTGTCTTAAAAATTATTTTAATTTTTGCTTTATATATATTTTTCTCTACGGGAGATTTTTAAGCATATGTGTTTGTTGTTGTGTTGTTATTTTCCAAATTGAATTTCTTAAAAGTTTACAAAAATGTACTAGTTTGCGTAGTTTACTTCTGATTGGAAATCACACCTCTTAAATGAGACTGATCTTACAGGGAAAAAATGTTTGGACGCCCAAAGTATATACCGACAAAAACCGGATCCTTTTTGGCATTGCGGTAGCTTGTCTAGTTCGCATTAGCGATATATTGTGTGCAGCGTCGTTCAGCTAGGGTTAGCATTTCCCGCAGAGTAATTTCCACTTCTACTCCAGAAAATGTCTTCAATCCCGCTTTTTCAAAGTACTGGTCATTTATTGGTTTTATGATATGGACCAAAAGCTAAAGCTGAAATTAAAAATAAATGAATTATTTAAAACGGAACTGTAACACAATTTTGTTTACCCAACTATTATGTTTGTTAAACAACTAAACTTAATTTGGCCTCTGTTTTCTGCAAGAGATATGCAAGCGTCAGAAAGATTATATTTTGGTAAACTGAAGTGTTCAGCTATTGTACTTTACCAGTTATTGGATATAACGAAATGGAAATTTTGGTTTGGGATTCGAACCCAATAAAAGTGTGTTTTATCATCACAATGACATCGCACACTCTGCGTCCAGGGCGGTAAACGTAAAAAAAAAAGCTTCGCTCTGATTCTATTGCAATGTCGTCAGTGGCCGTTTACAAACATAGCGTTCGATGGTTCGGTACAAATAGTCAACATTCAACAATCCGTTTTAGTCCAAGTGTTTAGGAGTCCGCTATAATCTAGCGTAAACTTTACTGCACATTACCACGTGATTAATACCCTACTTATACAGAATTAGTCTATTTAAAGAGGCCCCGCGGAAATTGTGTGAAATTAAACAATGGTTGGTTAACTTGTTGAGTTCTGGAGTTCTTCGAGTGTGTGAGGGTGGTTTCTATACACTTCTCCCTTTATAGCTCTCCACCAGAAGAAATCACACGATGATATATCTGGAGAACGAGGTTGCCAAGATGGGTTTGTACCACGGCAAATGAAGGGGCCGGGTTTAAAAGACTCGACGTGTATATTTCGTAGAACTGAGACTCTACAAACCTTGCGGTAGCCTCCTGACGCGCCGTGCAGAACTAACAGGTAACCACACTTGTCGGCACCTTCCCGTACTCAAAAGACCATCTGTCAAGGAGCATCTCCCCGGTGCCACTTGATCCGAAGACACTCCGGCACCGTGAGGGAGCAAAACTTGTATTCATATCCACGGCGCAAAAACGGCCGTTGGAAAATGCACGTGAAAGCCCACGTGGACCAATGAGCGCGCTCCTACCACCGCGCGCATGCGTGGCGACACCGCACAGCGTTAATAGTCCTTGCCCCTCTCTCTCGGTGGCGGGAGGTCGCGCATCCTTCCCATTATCGACTCCATGCATTAGTCACGAGCGGAGTCCCGCCGGTACCGATCCGTCCTTCCAGCTTCGTTACGTAACGGCCGCCGGTCGATGCCTGAGGCCGGCTGAAGAGGCGCGTACCCAAGATCACCCTCCCCCCCACCGTGCGGCCATAGCGCGTCCCGTGTTCTCTCGGCCGAGGGCAACTTTCCCTCGCCAGACGGTGACGGTCCCTGGGCTCCGCCTCGGTTCCATCGCGCCAGGAATTTCTCTCGGACGAAATGCACGTCTGGCGTTGAAACAAAACCTCCACGCATAATCCTAGTCAGTACAAACATCAGGGCTATTCAATTGAATGGGTTGTTGCAAATAAAGTACTTAAGTGTAATTTAGGAAGTTGCGAGGAAATTCTACTTAATAAAATTCTAACACAGACAACGCACAGTTTAAACCGGTGGATATAGAGATTTTTAATTTAGAGGAAATATTCCTTGATTGCCCTAGGGGTACTCTAAGAAGAGATATTTTGAAATTCCATTGCTTAAGGAATAAAGAAGGAATGGTAAAATTTGTATGAAGAGAAATACCACTCAATGACTCACTCATCACGAATTCTGAGAAGCTATAAGACCTAAAGATTTGAAATTTGGCACGTGTATTCATAGGCGGATTTAGAGGGGGGCACGGGGGAACGTGCCTCCCCCCTCAAAGGGTAAATTATATACTCGATAGTATGATGTCTGAAGCAATAAACTTGTATTAAACTAGGTACAGACTACCGGTGCCCCACCCAGAAGTCATTCCTAGATCCGCCCATGTGTGTATTCCTTTTGCTACGTAGACATCCGCTATGAAAGGATTGTACGAAAATTAGCTCCCAAGGCGGGTTGCGGGGGCGTTAAAGATAAAATCCCATTTTTCAAGTTTATTTTCTACAGACTTGAAACTATGCAGTGATGTTCCTTAATTACATAGCCATCAACTGAGAACGAGGTTTTCCGAAAATCAGTTCCCAAGAGTAATTTAGCCCGAACAAAGCCGGGTAATTGAATTCTTATGAGTTAAGGCTGTTGAAATTAAATACATTTTTTTGTTGCCTTGTATATATGTTAAGTAAATAAAGCCAACCGAAGCGGACAGTTTCCTAAGAAATCAGTTTTTTACATTTTTCTTACAACTTACTAAATTGAGCTCAAGTAACTACTTTTTCCACAGTAACTTATTTAATTAGTTTATCCAACTGGCTATTACGGAAAAAATTGCATCATGGGCTACAGTAATCAAATAAAGGATGATATATGACTATGATGATGATAATGATAATTATGATTGAAATGACGATAATGATGTCTGGTTTGTATACCTTAGTCTTCACCAAGATTATACAGCAATTTTTAAAATTTTAAAAAAAAATTGTAAACACATTCAGAAACACGTGACTACAATAATGTTTTTGTAGTTTCGTTTTCTTCAACAGCGATAGTCTTTACTTTTCAATGCCCATTGCAGTTTTGGCTTTGACAGCGGAATTGTGGAAAATGGAGAAATATCTTCTAATATCACAGCCGGGTCTCCAGATAGATAGGACTGTTAAACACGGATCACCAACGAATACTTATCGATTTACCAGAAAGAAACAGCTTGTTAGAAGAAATTCCCGCAACTGTTATTTCCCTAATTCATACAATTGATTTAATTTAACATATTTAATTATAGCGTACACAATGGTAGTTTAGAATGGTTGTCGTAGAAAACTTAAGGAATGACTAACAAAGAGGAATACACAAACACACAGATACCAAGTCAATAATATTTGATGTCAAATGCATGTAATTGGCTTGCTGTCCGTTGATTGCTGTCCCCTCCTGAGGTTTTTCCTGCGACATCCAGCGACAAGGCAATCAAATGACCTAGCTACATTCAAGGGACCCGCCTAGTCTTGTGTTGGTGAGACGGCATGATATTTGCGATGCTCGCTGATGCTTAAAACGCGGGATCGCCTCTGAGCGCAAGGCCGTGGAGTAGCACGCAGTCTTCTCGTCGTGCACAGGGATACTATGCGATTTGAGAGGTAACAATAACATTACATGCCAGAGTTACGGAGATAAAGGTTTAATGCAAGTCTCTTGAGTGTTTTTAAGAATCTGTACCAGATGTTTCATGCATAAAAATTACTCTAACAATACAATTTTTAGCATAATCTTAAAAACTTTTCTTAAACAGTAACCACTCGGATATGTTGAGCAGTTTTAAAATCACTGTTTTTTTTCTGAAGCTCAACCCACCGTATGCAATGTAATGTTCAACACATCCTCACCGATGTTAGGTCATTATTATCAGTACTCTAATAAGTACTTCTATAAAATATAGAATACCCCAATACATTAAATAAGTGGGTGCAGGGGATTTGTAAGTTTAATGAAATGCAAGTTAATGATAATGAATGTAAGAGTGAAATATTTCCTAATAACTAATGTAAATATGACAATAACTGTGTAGATCAATCTGATGCCTTTTCAGTGGCAGAATAAATGGGTTTAAATAAATTTAATAGCTTTTAGACATACGCCAATGCTGTTTACACTGCGTGTCATTAGAAAACCTCAATATTGGACGAAAATATGAATATGAAAACAAACCAAAATAAGCTGATGTCAAAAAGTTAAAAACAAAAACAGCACAGAAAATTACAAGGAAGGAATTAGTCAGAAAAATATAAAGGTACAAACGAACACAGTGGGCTAACAATGACGAGACGGTTGCGAATACAGTGAATACAAACCAACCACAACTTTGTACAAAACAGCGACAAATAGAGGAACCCAAATATATTTGAAAACAGCAAAATGACAATACAACGACTCACATGCAAACCCAACAATGAAAATATACAAATACTCTGACAACACAGCAAAGAAATCTCAGACGAACAAAGTAGTCTTCTTAAGAAAACAGTTAAAAAAATAGTCTGTTTATTCCTGAGGACGGGAACAGATCTCAGTTACCGAAACGTCGTAACTGTTGTGCTTAAGAAGCCTACTTTGTGAGTCTGTGTTATGTTAGTTGTGTTGTCAGAGTATTTAAAGGTCGTGAGAAAAGTAATTGTGCAATGATTCCTTTGCGTAAAATGTTACGATGCGACAATTGTGGCTTTCAATTTGGATGAATTGATAAATTGAAAAAACACAGCAAAACCTGTAAAGGTACTCAATTCTTAATCTTCTGAGAACAAGTCAGTGTTTGGACCTAATAAGTGTGGAGTTGACATAAATATTCACACTTGGGCATCTGTATCGCCTGCATTGAAATGTAATGAGATTCCAGCATTAAAGAAATCGAAATAAGATATTGTACTACAGGAAGAAAGCGATTACAAGGTTCCTAAGATTGATCTACGTACAGAATTCTCTAATGGATTTTCTGTTACTCGGTCTGAAGCATTAAATAATATTACTGTTAGCTATGCCAGAAACAATAGCTTTTCATAAAATTAGAACTACATCGAAGAATTTGAAGCTCCCATGACGTGTACTGAGGCTGAAACGATGGAAACGACGGATTAAACTAAGTTATACTGTTCAAGCTTATGATGATCACTGGGATGATGACGATGGTGACTGAGGCTGGTGATAAAATGGAAGACTTCAGGGATCATAACCAATAAACATGCATGGAAGATGGAAGCAGTATCAGAAGAGTCTGATTACAAGTCATGGGAAGATCCTAACATATTGGTCGATCTTCTGAGACTGTTGGTGACATCGGTTCGAGGAGAAAACGACTCGCACATCGATGAAGTAGCCTCTGTTCTTAAAGAACTGAGGGAATCTGGCTATAAACAATAATAATTTGTTTTACTTGTACGTGTTTTATATTGAAAAATAATTCAATTATTAAGATTTAAAAATTTCTTGTTTTATTTGTTGTAATCTGATTTATAACTAAGACAGAATTCTCGTAGTATCCTATCGTATCCTACCATTCGTATCCCACCTATAGTATCCTACTGTATTTCAGCGATAGTGTCCTACTGTATCCCACCGATCGTATCCTTACATATCCTGTGACAAATCGTATCCCTCTGATGTGATCGTATCTCTGCGATGAGATCGAATCCCTGTGATGAGTTCGTATCCCTGTGATGAGATCGTATCCCACGAAGTTGAATTTTTTTAACAAATGTGTCACCTTTTTGTTAAATGTGCTTTCTTTTTAAATGTACTTCCTTTATTTTTAATGTCCTTTTTCGACGGATGAGTTTTCTTCTAAGGATATGCTTCCTTTTTGATGGCGAATGAACATTGATAAATCTATACTCAGGACACGATTTGCCTTGTGGGTCGGTGATGATTGGTTTATACACCTTCCATTGTACAGGGCCTGTCCTTTAGTCCGAAGACACTCTGCCTATATGCCTAACATTGTAGAAGACCTGGTTGGAAGGTATTCCAAGTATCGAAAAATTAGACATCCATGGTAGGCACACCAGTAACATAATTATTTCGACTTACAATTATCTTGTATAGCGTCTTTTTCATAGAGATAATGATTAATAATCTCCACGAAAGGTAATTGAAAACAGAATTTAATATTTATTCAAATGTTTAGTTATTCTTATTACTAGCCGAGAACTAAACCAACAATTTTGGAATTTTTTCGAACTTTTATGTTAATAGTTACAAATTTACAATATGGTGGCCAATATGTCATCATTGGCTTACTTGAGGCTGGTAGACTAGGAACCTAAGATGCTTTTAAGATTTTTCGCCATAATTTATAGAATAAATAATTTTAAATTAACATTTATATCTTTGCTTTGATCAAGAATCGAACCAACGAAAGGAATTGACCGAATCAATCAGTATATTTACTGCAGATTGTTAAAATGAAATTTTCAATTTTTTCCGCTTTTATAGCTAAAAAACAGATTTACAAGATGGTAGCCAAGAGTTAAGGTGGCGGGCGTCCTGGCAATAAATAATTACTGCACTCTAGTGGGTAAAAATTAAAATAACATGGCGGTAGCGCCCTCTAGCAGATGAAAATCATATGTTGGATCCAAGATGGCAGCCTTCAGCAGACGAAAACAAGATGGTGGACATGATGTCATACTAGCTGGTGATATATATATATATATATATATATATATATATATATATATATATATATATATACACACATACCTGGGCATTAGTGGTGGAAGGCCAGCCGAGTTCGAACTGAGGTCTCCATTATGTATGTGTGTTTTATAATTAAAAATTTATTAAAATTGAATTTAATTTTTTATTTAATTTTTACCAGATATTTTTGGATAATAATTATGGATTTTCAATTGGTGGTCGTCATGTCATAATTTAAAAAGGGCATAACTTTTTATTAAAAATTATAATGTAAATTATTTTACTATTTTTAGAATTTTTCCGATTTTCTATCATTAAAATTATAGATTTTCAAGATAGGGAACAATTTTCAAAATGGAGGAAAATATTTTTTATTAAAATTTCATTTTTATTTTTTGGTTTGTTTTTTATTTTTTTTTCCGATTTTTAGCATAAAAAGTATGGATTTTCAAGTCAGCGGCCGTAATGAAATTTGCAACGGTTACATCACAATTTCAAATGGCGGTCATGACATCCTATTGGTTGAGGTCATGACCTCGGCGTCTTCAGGCCAGCATGTAGATGAAGACTTTAAGCCACTTTGAGGATTTTTCAAGCCTCTGGCATTTTTGAGTATTGACACACGAAATTTTCCCTCAAAATGGGAATTTTTCCTTCTTAATAGGGATTTTGTGTCGCAGTTTTAACCCAAAAACTTGAACTTTTGCCTAATTTTGGTCAATTAAGAATAATTTTTGCCAATGTTTGGTAAATTTTGAAGGTCAAGGTTAAGGTCATCCAAGACAGCCGCTATGACGTCAGAATCCCATATGGCGGACACAATTCTCAATCTACAACCTGGCTCCAGGGCCAGAATGAACCAATATATATTACTGTCATGACTGAGTGAAATGAGAGAAATGGGTGTCGTGAGTGATTAAAATGAGTGTTGTGAGTGAATTAAGTGAAGTGAGGGAATTGAGTGTTGTAAGTGAATTAAATGAGTTAATTGAGAGAAGATCTTGAGGTATAAATTTTTTTTACATTTTTTATCTGTGACTTTATTACCCCGAGAGTGTGAAATGAGTAAGGTAAATGCGTGAAATGAGTTATGAATATGAAGGAAGTGAGAAGATTGTGTTCATGTGCCATGTGGGTTGTGCAAATGGTAAATTAGTAAATAGAGTTTTGTGAGTAAAATATATAAATTGAGTGTAGTGAAAAGAGTATTGTGGCTGTGAGAAAAAGGTGAAATGAGTGTCATGAGTGAGTGTATTGAGTGTCATCAGTAAATGAACTGGGTGTCATCAGTAACTGAATTGCATGAATTGAGTGAAATGTGTGTCATGAGTGAGTGGAATTTGTGTAACGAGTGAGTGGAGCATCATGGGTGAGTGAATTAGCATCATGAGTGAGTGAATTTAGCATAATGAGTGGGTGACATGAGGGAAATAAGTGTTTGGAGTGAGTGGAATAAGTGAATGGACCGTCTAGAGTGAGTGAATCGAGTGTTTCGAGTTGGTGAATTGAGTGTAGTGAGTGAGTGAATTGGGTGTAGTGGATGAGTTAAAGTATTGTTGTAAGTGAATTGAGTGTAGTGAGAGACTGAAATGTGTGTTGTGAGTGAATTGAGTGTAGTGAATGAATTGAGTGTCGTATCAATATGCAAAGGGCCTCACAATGTGGGGCCTAAATTCACATAGTCTCACAAAGGTGGGACTATCTATGCATGGGGTCTCAATTAATAGGACCTGGCAATGCTGGGACTCACTACGATCATGGACTGATTCTTACTGCTAATTCTGAAGTACTCAATCGTTAGTTGGCCTAAAATCGATTTCCTTTTTCGGTCAGCAATGTTTTCTTTACAATGTACGGCGTTTTGACTTCGTGGATCCAGTTGAATTAGGTTGGCATCAGTTGAGACCGGTTTGGGTCATATCATGCAGCTAACTTTGTACGTTTGAGGTCTTTCATTTCTTGTGTACAGCGACGTAATTAGTGGCGGTAGCGCTCGACATCATAGGATGTCTATTAGGAGCTTACTAGGTAATGGACTATTAAACAATATTTTGATCTGATGTTTTCTCTGTGGTGGTGATTGTAGGGCATAATGTTATAACATTAATTATGTAATAACACTAGTTTAGTAATTTTAGGTGGTAATGTACAAAACCGCAGTCATCCTTGTGGCTGACGTGCGATACGAATGCAAGACTATTGTTTAGCTTTGACTTGGTTTTATAGAATTTTGTATTGGAAATTAGTGCTGTTTTACCTATAAGTTCTAGTTTTACAATTTTGATTACAAGATGTGGTAGTAAAGACTAGTCGAGATGAATCCAAATCGATGTAAGTTTACATGAATATAGTTTATATTTTCTTGGAAATTGGGACACATCAGTGTGACCACATCATTATAAGTATCTATTTAATATCTGATTTCCTATACATACTGCCTTTTCTAAGCATTATGTGGTTTCGTGTGGTGTGTTAAGTTTTAACCATATGATTTCATAGTTGGATGTTTGTAATTATATTTATATTACATATTACATGTATGCTTTCTGTAATTTCGTAGTTATTCTGTTTTTATTTAATTTAGAAATATTACCTGTTGTTCGTGGGGTTATTAGAGTCAGTAATATACAATGATTTATAATAGGGTTATTTGATAGTGAGTTAGACCTTTTGCTGAACATTAAGGACCTATTCAAGCATTTGCCTGGAATAGTATCATGTATCCTTGGGAACAAAAACCGGCGTGGACTGGAAGAGGATTTGAACTCTGGTTCTTTGTAATATAAGTCCTATGCCTTACCTCATCATTTAATTTGCTTCATTTGTAATATGTGCTTTATTCTTTGGGTAGTTATGTTATATCTAGCATGATTAAGTTTTCTTGGGGTGCTCCCAGTTATTTTTCTGCCGACATATCCACCATTGTCTCACTGTAACTATATGATAGATACATGTTGCGTGTGATTGTTCCTATGTTGGTAGTATATATTTCTGTGTTAGTCGAGTAAAAAGCTGAACCATAAAAAATTGAGTTCTTTTTTTATTTCAAAAGTTTTATATAAATTATAACTTAAAATAACTCATTATACAGGATATTTGTTGCATTAGCATAAGTGTGTGAAATATGTAAATAATGTATATTATATTGTTACGAACGCAGACTGGACCGTGACACGCACCAGGTTTGCAGCTGGCTGGCGGAAGGCATGCCAAGCGTGCCTGGCCGGATAACAAGGGTCATCGCTAACCCCTCCCCTTCCACACCCATCGCATTGTCCTCCCTTGGCGCTGTAATCTATCACTGAGTTGCCTTAGGTATTCCACGGGCCGCTACGCAGAGTGGCGCGAAAGGACTCCGCCTTTATTGATGTTTCGGGCGTCGGGTCGGCCCATTTTTACGCGACTCATCACAGCCACTCTCGTCAGTTCGAGAAGGGGGCCTCAAGTACTTAAGCAGCGACGCCGGCCTCCGCGGCAGTTCCGAGCGTGTTCCGAGCGAGTCCCGGGACAGTTCCGGAGTTCCGAGAGTTCCGAGAGTTCCGCGAGCGAAGGGAGGTGCGAAATCGGCGAAGAGGGTGAGAGATCCCCCTGCGATTGGCGCAACGCGGAGTTCGAATGGATCGTGAGAGTGTGCCGCGACTGAGTAGCGCGAGGTAAGGGGTGAACCACTGTTCAACCTAGCTCCAGCGAGAAGTGCGAATTGTGGAACTTGACAGGCATTGAGTGATTTGAGAATAAACATTTTTAAGTGTCAGTGATTTGTGATCGGACATTTTTAAGTACAATTATTCATTATTAATGCAAATTTTAGTACTTAATAAAACTTTAATAAAACTTATTTCGGCTATCCCTTACGAACCCAGTCTCTTCACATTAGGTCGTAACAATATTGATAAATGTTTGTTATATGTGGATTAGTGTTTGGAATATGTAAATTAATGTTTGAAATATGTGGATTACTGTTTAAAATATGATTATTTTTGTTAAAAATATGACGATTAGTGTTTAGAATATGAGTTTTAGTGTAGAAATATGATGATTATTGTTTTAAATATGAGATTTTTGTTTTAAACATGAGTATTACTGTTTGTAATAAGTGGATCATTACCTTGCTTGCATAAGAACCACCCTCTAACTGATCGAGGTTTTTAAGTAATGATTTTTCTTTGCTTGTTATCAACACTTAAGAGATCATGTTTTGGTATAGGTATTTGCAGGGAACTTGAATTAAAATATATGTACCCTAGAAGATGGGTTCGTTTACTTATTTTTCTAGATCGTTATAATAATTTCAATATTTCACAAATAAATAATAAAATTGATAATTATTTTTTTGGAAACTTTTAAGTTATTTACTTTCAACAAAACTTCCTGTACTTCTTTACTGTAAGTTTAATTAATCTTATATTATTTTAAAAGAGGTGCCTCTTAACAAATATTATAAGACTTGCAAAACAATAACATTTTAATTTTGTAAACTCTTACTTCTAATAAACCCATGTAGATTTAACTGTCTTTTAGATTAATTACCATAATCAAAAGATACCTCTCCTTTATCTGTGGGTGAAAATACTGCACGCCAACAGCTTATGTACAATGTCGAGCACATAGATCACACATCTCTGAACCACAAGGCCTTCTTTATCGTAAACAAAAATAACATATTTCAAGTAGTCAAGACAAAGTCTCTGAACTTTCAGACCTAAAGTATCGATTAAATCAATTGAAAGGAATTAGAGCAATGGAACACGAATAACACTTACTAAAGAGCCAACAAGCCTTAAAAATGTTTTATCAAACCAAGAGGTTTTTGAAGCAGTAATACAGATTTGACTACACACAATTAACGAACCAACACACATTCAAAAAAAAAAAGAACACACAGTACACGAAATGTACACGCAGTACACACACAGGACACACAATGAAAACACGGTATACACAATGGACACACAGTACACACAATGAACGCATGGTACACATAATGGACACACAGTACCTACACACACAGGACATGCAATTATCACACAGTACACACACTGAAATGCAACGGATACAAAGTACACACACTGTACATGCAATGAACATACAATGCACACATTGAACTCGCAGTTGCCAGAAATCAGCCGTAGTTAGAAATCAGATTTCGAGAAATAAAATATTCACTTTTAATATGCAAAATATAATTTTTTTTATTTTTAGACAAGTTTTAGACAATTTTTAGCAAGTAATACAACTCTTTATTGTATGTAGTCAGTTTCCTCCATTTCTTTGAGTATGAAGGCTAATTCTTTGAAGTGTGAATAATTTCCTGCACAAAGCGAAGCATGTATAATTCTTAATCTGTCAACCAATATGTTAGAATCGTCCCATGATATGTAATCAATCTCTTATGCTGCTTTCATCTTCCTTGCATGTATATAATATTTCTTATCACGATCTCTGGAGTCTTCCATTTTAATAGCAGCCTCTAGGTAACCTTCGTCATCGACCCAGTGATCATCACAAGCTTTATTAGAATAATATTTTTTATCACGATGTTTCCATCGTTTTGGTCTCAGGGCTTCATTACAGTATTTGATATTGCCAGCTTTAGGTGTTTCATCACAGTGTTTAGTCTTGACACCTGATTTAGAGTCACTGTAGTTATCATCATAGAAGTAAGCATCTCAACCTGGATTACTGTAAGAATTTGAAATCGTTGACATCGAAGCTTCTTCATCGTCTAAACGCTTTCTTTTTAAGTGTCCATCATTTTTCCAAAGTATAGAGGATCTACTTGAGATGGGCTTGAATGTATACTAAATTTTTTCAGCGACGACACTTATATTGGTTTTAGTCTTCTGTAAAACGCCAGCATTCTTCAATTTAAGTTCTTTGTCTAGATCAGGACAGCTATGAACATAATCAATTCAAGACAAGTAAAATTATTTACTTTATGCAGCACTTCCTTAGTGGAGTGGCTTTATCGATGTCCTCTCTCTCGTAAGTGGGCTTGGCTTTACAAGTTCTTCCGTGCCTTTTTAATCTATCAATCGTGTAAACAACCTGCTACACCAATCACAGCTTATTTTGCGCAGCAGGTTTTAAACACAATCATTTTTCTCGTGACGTCTAGCATTCCTTCTCAAGACAAATTTCTTGCTGTAATATCTACAGTGGTCTCCTCCCGATTCAGCTGCAGGCAACGAAACGGGATCCAAATTAGCTTCTGTGACTAATCCCAGATGCTTAAAGAGAGTTTTAATTCGAATCAATTACTTAAATAGAATTTTTAATATTTCATCAGCTGGAGTTAATTTATCGCATACAAGAAATTTTCGCAAGTAGTTCCTATTCTTTAAAACTGATGTCGCCACGTGTCATGTTGATTTAAATTACTATTTTTTTATACGGGATGAGGGATGCTCACTAACAATTGCAAGAGAAGAAGGAACTCGAGAGACATCAACCAGTTTTTTCGCCAATACGCGTATTGAAGTAAACTTTGCGGCAATCGTATTCTGAAACCATTTAATTTTACAACAAAAAAAGGTAATATGATACATAAATTTCCGCTGGTTTAATTTATTACATAACTATTTTTATCGTAAAATGAGTTGGAAAGGAGATATATTCGAAAAACTGTTTTTGGGCACCATTTTTCCCAAATGGCAGTGCAAGTGGCAAAGATACAAGGTGGCAAAGTGAAAATTCGAAAAGAGCACGTCGAAATCAATAAGCATACAAATTTTCAAAACTCCCGGAAAACTTTCCAGGTAAAACCCTTTTCGAGCACGAAATGAATGAATGGACTACTGACTCTCCGGAGGCACATTCTGAGATGGTAACTTTTAATAGGCCATGGCAGATTTTGTACGCTGTATCCTCGTTCAGTGTAATTGGGTGTTCGATATCGACTCTAACTGACCCCGCTCTTGACTAGACGTTGAACGCAGATAAAATACAATACAAAGTGTTCTCCACAACAATCTGAACAGAACAGAAACCCAAAAATTCCAATATGGCCAGGGGGGCCGATCATTATTCTGTAATCACAATTGCGTGACGGGCGAGACGTGATTGATGCGACGTGAAGAAAATATTTTAACCAATCACCAATGCAACAGACCTCCGTGGTAGAACGTTACTGAATTTAGGAGCAGTATTGGGTTTTCTAATAATATTTAAACTGGTGCATTAATGATACTATAATATTTTGGGCATTTTTGAGGGTTTTATAACTAAAATAGTTTGAGAATTTTTAAAAATGTGTTAATGTACAATTATTTTTTACCAGAATAAATATTAAATTGTTTTATCTCAAACACCCAAATTAAAACAAACTCGTAGACATTGTGACTGGCGTTTATGTAGCGTGAGGGTAATGGCAATAATTGTTTTGTTTTTTTTTATCTAGTTGTTTGTTTCGGTTTGTCACTACAGTAAAATCAGCACGTTCAAAACAATGCAGTTATTTTGCTGTCGCATCGCGTCTGTCGCGCTATTGTGAGTGCACCTCTAACCGTGGCGAGGAGATCGGCTCCGGTCACGTGGCCGCGGCGTCCTTGGCGCACGGCGCGAGCGACTGCTGGAGCAGGCGGGAGACCTAGCGCCGCGTTCCACATGACGTGGCACGCCGGTCGTGGCCAGAGAGTACACTCGTCACGACGAAGGCCGGTATTCCAACACAAAAAAAAAGTGTTTACGTGTTGAATTTGCTGAACCTGTACACTAACAGTATTCCTAGGGCCCGGTGGGACACGGCTAAAACCGTACTTTTAGGGGACATATTTTTGTGTCCTATCCGTTGTCGATCTGTCATCCAAATTCCGCGGATGCGTTGATTTCGTCCAGATGGCATACCCGCGTCTGGCGCCATTAACTCGTATATAGTCACTTTTGTGATCATCGGGGGAAGTACCAAACGTGTTGGTGTGGCCAATGAAACTTTATGATACCGAAACTATTCTGGAATACATGTTCTATTAATTAATGGTCATAACAAGATATCCTTGGAACTTAAAAAGTACTTGAGAAAATTAGAAAATCTGTTCAATTTTTGTGCGCTGTTGCTTAACGATTTATGCTGTAACAATTGTATCGATGGTTGCGAAACATCCGATAAAATGCGCTGGAACCAGTTTCTAACCTCGCGCAGGGCACCGTTTTTAAAACGTTTGTCAACTTGTTTTATTACTGGGATTTGGTTTGGACACGTTCTGTAATACGGCTCGCAAGTAAGGTTGCGGTTGTATCACAAAAAAAGCAGTGTTTATTCGTTACCTTACCCAAACGTCTTGGAATACCACCTTTAGACAAGTGGCAGCCAAACAGAGGTCTGCGTCATCTTTTCCTTCAACCCGTTTAAAGAATCTTTCATCAAACAATTACCAAGTATATTGGTGGTTTGCTTGTAGAAAGAATTTACAGACTGTTTCTGCTGTTTAGGCGAAAACAATTATACATACATATACTAAATGTTATAGTAAGTGTTTTAAAATGTTACAGGTTAATTTCGTTTAAATGTATCTATTGGACTGCAACTATTAGTTTGAAAAATACTTAAAAGATAGCGCCAATTTCGTAATGCTTTCAAGAACCAACAAAATGTTTTTAATATCTTTGACGCCATGTATTTATCAATACAATTATCCTGGATAATAAATTATAGGTATTTTTAAAGTTGTGATTATATATTATTTTGAATTTTCAGGTTTACAAAATGTATTCAGTGATAGTTTCACTACCATAAAGTTTATTTTCGCACACCTCTACGCTTATTACATTCCCCGATGTTCGCGAAAGTTAATATATACGGCTGCATGTTGTCACACGTGGATCCGCCATCTTGAAGACTTCGGCTCGTGGCTATAGCAATTTTTGCATGCACAATGGACTTTCAGCCTGTTAAAATATTGTTGCTTTTTAATTGAATTTCTGGTGCAAACTAACATTTCACTCTCAAGGCGCCTAAATAAATATAACCTCAAAAACGCAGGCCATAATTCCAGTCTAGTGGAAAATATCACTGATTCAGCGTCAAGGCATTTACATGCGACGCGTTCGGTACTCCTGTTGTTTGGCTAGCCCTGAGGAATTAATAGTGCCGTATTGTTAAACAAAATTATAGTTAGGTTTTAAAATTATAAAAAAATACCCCTAAAATTAATATTTGTCGTATATTTATTTCACTTGGCATTAATTTAAAGACTTTTACGTTACATAACGTAACAGAGTTTCGTGTTATAAGTTTATTTGCAACATGAGAACACATAAATTTGCTCGTTACCGTGGTTAGATGTTTACACATCACTGGCGAATACTGAAAGCCTCACTCACATAATTTTTTTGTAATCTTTATATTGTTTCATGTTGACATTAATATTTCCATTTTTTAATCAATATTTTTTAAAAAATATATTTGCTTCATTACATGCCAAATATTGTATCCATTGGTTTGTGTGTCTGGCCATCGGACCAGTTTCATAAATTGTATCGGTCCCTCAAAAAGAGTAAAGTTATCACTGAATTAATCTGATTCTTGTCTTTTCTCATGATTTTGTGTTTTTCCAATCCATAATGTACAAAAATCAGCGAAAAAAATTTCTATCGTGTGCAGAAAACCTGAATGATAGAAATTATTCGTTTCAGGATTACAAACAGAATGAAAATATAAACATTTCACCAAACAAATAATTTGGTTTGTATCCAGTTTTTCCATCCTTCTAAAAGCTCCCCCAAATTGGACATAACAGGTTTAACATTTGCAGCGAGAAAGCGATATAAATAATGCAACGCACTTTTATTTAATGGTAATCCTACAGTCTCGCGCATTATTTTTAAACCAAATATAAAGTTTTATTTAGAAAGGTTTTAAATTACAAGTTACGAACCACCATCCACTATATGCATTGAAACCAGCGGGGTCATAATGATCACACATTTTGCAAATTAAGAGACGGCAAAAACGAAGGTCGTGGAGATGACTCCAGGAAGAAGCTGCGTGATTACGAACAGAACATTTTTTTTCGTTTAACTTCAAATATTGATGACGTTGTGACGGTATGAACCGTAATATTTGAGTGTGAATGCAAATTTCGGACGGTATTTATCGCACTGGTGCTAGGTTATATACTACGTATGTATCAGTTCGTGGTGTGAAACGAATAATAGGTTAGCGATGTGATTTTTCTATAATAAGTATTAAATTATGTGAAAATTAAGTGGCACGATTTTCTTTTAACATATCTGGGCGTGTTGGGAGCCAAACATATTTACGGTGAAGTTTAAAGTAAACAATATTTCAGGTTAGGAACTGTTACCGCAGTACTTATATTTACGGTTTTATGTTTGTTGTGGCAAAACACAGGTATTGCAACATCCAAGACACAAATTTATTTTATTTCATGTTTAAATTAAATAATTAGTGAAAAAATCATAGACAGATTTAAATACTTGAAACCAAAATTAAATCTAAACATAATTTTTATTGTATAACTAACAGAAAAATTTTGTTTAACGCACATATTAAATATTTAGTGGTATCTTGTCTTTGACGTAACTGAATATTACCGTGGCTCAAATGTCCCGCGGATTATAACTAAACACACACTGCATGTTGGTACGTAGACACCAAATACGGTATGTGTTTCGGTAGCGCGTGTCTGCGTGAGTGTTTGTAATCAGCCCGCAGGGATAGCCCCAGGAACCCCTGCGAGAAAACTGATGGTGCCAAATACTGAACTTTGGTACAATCATAACTTTTGGATAAAAGAAAAGTTTGACACGTGAATTAAGGTATTCAAGTAAACATAAACGTACATTCCACAAAGCAAGTCTGGCTCTGGAGGGGCTGTCGTCCTCACCCCTCCCCTAGCGCTTGATTGGAACTCTGACGCGCAAAGTGATATATCATAACCTCAAACACGCGCTCCCTGCGTCCACCATGACGAGTGTTTTTGACATTTCTATTGGCAAATAGCCGTTCCGCGTTCGGGCCTTCGAAGTGCTGCTGCGCAGCTCGCGTGCGCCGTCTGTGTCATCATTATTCTATGGGTTGGAGCGCCGTCACGAGCAGCACCCTATTCTGCATATGTAGGCTACAAGTCACACGAAAATTATGCCACAAGCCTTATAATTTTAACGAAATAGTTTCCACGAATGTAGAAGTGTACAATATGCAGAGTGTCTCGATTATTAATGACCAAACTCTGAGAATCAATTTATTGTTCACTTAGAAAAATCCTTAGTTCATCAGAAAGTTTAATTTTGTTTTCCAATTTTCCACTACCTTACCTTAAAAAAATCTAATTATTGCATATGTATTGACGCTACAATAAATACAAATGCACCTTTCTAAAGAGCGTTAGAAATACTGTCGAGAAACATGTTATATTTTTAAATTATTCGGAACAATTTTGCACATTTACCCAATTATTACATTTTTAGTACAATTTTTTTTTCGTTTTTTTTTACTTACAAGCTGTTATTCATTTCCTTACTTCCCTAAGAAATTTTAATTTCAACAATACTGTCTAACTTCTAACTTTCAATCATCCTTTTATATCGTTACTACATCGTTATTTTCATAATTGGGTATAGGCCTACCACTATAAAGATATAAAGTCCACAGAAGATGTTTTTGTGAGATTTTACGAAAGAAATGTATTTTTTGCAGTCCAACCATGATGGTTAAAAACTATATGGCCTGGCAGAAAAACTAATGCGCTTTTGAATGTTTCAGTCTGTTTGGTTTAACCATCAATGTATCTGTAATTATTAGTGTTATATAATAGTAAAGAAGTGAAACGTTTGGGGATAAACTGTGGAATATCTTATAAACAAACTACTTTTCATTTTTTTTTCCAAAGTATTTATTTATTTTGTTTTTGAACGGTACAATATATTTTCAGAGTTTGGCTCATAAGAAGTGACATACTCTATAAAGAAGTAAACAGCTGTATAAATATCCTTGGCACATATGCTAGAGGGCGATAGAACTCAACCGGTGAAGCGATATATGGCGCTTTCCAGCAAACGATACAAACGCGCAGTTCACAGCAACCGTCGTCATTTGTGGCGTGGATCTCCAAGGAGACGGGTGCGACCCGAGTCGAGAGAGGCGACACGCATCACGTGAGCGGGCTGGCGGACGGCAACGCAAGCGAAGCTCGGAGATCGTATTGAGAATGTTCTCCGAGAAGACGCGTGGCAGATGGAGAACCTTTCAGCGACTACACCAACATCTCTGCGGGCGGCATGACAGGCGTGCCAGGAGTGAGTCCTCTTCTTTATTCTCTTCTGTCTTCACAACACAGCATGCAAGGTACTCTAGAGCCTCTTCGGCTGAGTTCCAACCATACTTTATTCATGTTTGTCTAGTCGCTGTATACCACCATGTGTGTATGTACCACTAATTTTGAGACAACCTGTAATAAAGTTAAAGTTAAAGTGAGTTTGGTATGGTTTGCAATTCACAGTTCATGAAGAAAACTGGGATTTTTTTTTCTTTCCTTCATCTGTATTCGGGAAGATTCGAAGCTTTAGTCTAAAAATGGAATGAAAATAGATAGGTACCACTGTTGGTGAGTTGGAGCAGAATGGTAAGGCAATAGCAAGAGAAGTGGTAGTAACCCTCTAAACTCCACAGTTAAAGAAGTCTGCCACGTTGCCTACTCGGGGAGAACGAAGTCTGTGTTCAACCCCACCGGGAATCATTTCCAGATCGCCTTGTTGGGAGTCTAGCTATCTATCTGATAACTCATTCACCGTGGACAATGCCGGCACAATTTATGTTCTTCTTGTAAATGCAACTGCGTGACCGAGTGGTGTATCGCAGTGATAAAGCACTGAACACGTATTGCGAGACGATAAAATTAGTGCATGGTAGAAGGGCAGGGAGAGTAATGTCGGACCAATCTTTGAACAGGCGATTTCAATCATAGATTTCGTAGAACCAGCTACCCATTATTCGAGTTCCACAATGCCCAATTTATTGATGTTAATGTAGATGACATATAACTTTATTTAGCTTTTTTTTAGGTTGTTCAAGGCAGATACATTTATAAAGATATAAATATAATTAAAAATATGTAAACAAACATTACGAACATTTGCATATAGCATTCCCACTGATCTATACTCTTTATAGATCAAACTTCGAAAATAGCTTTGTTCCTATGACTGCTTATAATTCAACTTTGCTGTTAAGTTAAATATACTCACGCCAAGTTGACAGCAAAAATATAAATTAATTTTATGCTCTGTTATAACGTCGTGTTGGATTTGAATGTGTTATTTGGGGGCTGCATTTTTTTTCCGTAAGATTTTTTAAAGACCCGTTAAAAATTTTTCGATTCGCAGTAATAACGTAGTTACATCGTCAGTTATCACAAATTCCGTGATCAACGTATGCCAACGATTCATTCATTGGATGAAAGTAGACTAAAGGAATATTTTAAGAATGTACTCATCAATTGTGTACGCATTTAATCATTTTTACAACGATTTTTAACGCCCCTGATAATGTACTATCGAGCTAGTCGGGAAGGCGATTAAAAAACTTAAATCAATATGCAATTATCATTTTAAAAGTCACGCGCATCCATACATTACCCGGAATTTTAACCCACGGGTCATAGTACAGAATTTGTTGCTGCTTAACTTCGTCACTAAGTTGGGTAGGATGTGGTATTAAAAATCTTTGAAAGAAAATATGAAGTTCATCACTATTAAAAAGTTAAAATAAATTTTACTATTTCAGAAAAATTTAATGGTTACCAAATCAAAGTTTTCGTTATATATTGTCTGGTTATTACCGGAAAATAGCTCGCTGTCCCCAAAAAATGTACAATAGGATTTTAAAAACTTATTCATTGCTGTTCTTGAAAAATTTATTCAAACCATTCCCAAAAAAAAAAAAAAACAAAGTTGAAACATTCTTTAAATAAATTGCTATTGCAGATGATATAGATATGCCTTGCATTACAGAATATTGTCAGTATAACAAAATTAATAATACGGTTCTTGATAATTTTTCTAACAATATTTGATAGGCATCGAAACGTGTCCTCAGATTGTTTTTATTGTGTTATTGGTTAGTTCATTGGGATGACCTTGTCACTTTTCCAACAAGGTTGAATTCTGGAAACGTTAACTACAACCTAAGCCATGTCAGGTGGAAAATTATAATCCAAAATTCATATTGAGGATCCCGGATGGATATTAAAATATTCTAATTTATCCTAATATAAAAATTTATAAATAAACATAAGTCAATGATAAAATTATTTTCGTTCTTTATAATGATTTTAAGGACTTTTTAATTTTTATATTACTTTAGACATATAACGATTACTTTATTATACATGAAAACAATATGCTTTAATGAGTTTAAAGTAACTTCAGGCATGGTCTCCACTACATTTTTTTTTCATCATTATTATTATTTAAGTGCTATTTCTGAAATTTTTATCTCGAAACCGCCATTGGATTGGGGGTTCTGCCATACTTTGAACACATATTCATTTAGTGTATTATCACTTGTGTAAAAATTCGCGCAAACAATGATAATTAGTTACGAATAATTACGCGCATTTTTACACTCATATTTCACTAAGTGAAACTGTGTTGAACATATTTGTGGCAAGAACTTCAAATGAAAGTGAGGTACTGAGATAAAATTTTATACATAGCCCTTGCATAAAAGTGATGTATAAAGCGTGTGTAACTCAGCCTTAAGTGGGAGAGAAAGGAATCCAAATTTGCCATCTTGGTTTCAACCGTTTTTTTTTTGCCACAACTTTTGTTTATATTTTACTATTGCCAATTTACACCCGTAAAGCAGAAACCATACATTAAAATAATTTTCTCAACTACCATAACATATTGGCTATTAACAGTATTATAACGTTGTAGTCGTTACCAAAAAATGAATGCTATACTAAACAACAATGACCTCACAGATGAAACTGTGTGTACAGTCAGTCACCATAAACTTAAAAAATTCAATAATATTATATACAGAGAATACAATCACAAACGACTAAAAATATAATGGCCTAAAAACTATTGAAATCAATATGGCGTCTATCGACTACTTCCTCTCCTGTTTAAATGAAAATGCCTGCCAAAACCGCAATTTCTGGAAAACCTTTTTTGAAAACCTTTATTGGTTTATCTGTAATTCGTTTACGTTGTAACTAAGCCCTACTTATGAAACATAGTGTAGACCTGTTTGTCTACTCATAGTTGGTCGAATTGTGGTTTACGAAACGCCTTTCTTTGCGGTGTTACGAAACGCCAGCAAGAATTATTGATTTCATAGCGTGAGTTGCTCAACATGCGGTGCCGCAGAGTCTTTTTAACTATTTACGCGAATGGCTCTGCTCCAACGGACCGTGAAAAACTCCTTAGTAAAGACAGAGACAGGTTTTTTTTTTTTTAATTTGAGCTAACTTTTCGACGTCAGCAACGTCATTGGAGACAGAAACACTCAGCGACGTAGACGATGGGTACTGGGGACGAAACACACCACGTGTATTATAACGGTACCTTCCCAGCACTTGTCTAGAGTGATTTCCAGAGCCCTCGGGAAATTAACATCAGGAGGACAGGACCGATTCTTCTGGAATACGCGATTCGTGTCTCGAAAACTGCGTCCCGTCGTTTCAAGGCAGAATATATGGCGCCCATGGTTGCCAGATTGATACTACCTGGCTTATATATATATTAAGTTCGACAATTCTTTAATTATTTGTACCATGAAATAGTGTATGTTGACAGTATTATTAGAGCTATGCTGAAAAAAAAATTAAATGCTAAACACCAAATATTATTTCACAGGATAAACACTTCGTAACAGTTGGTCACTATTAATATGGCATTTGATTAATTTATGTGTTATGCTCAAACAATATCAAATGTTTAAATATTAAATTACATAAAAAATTTGTTGACAAAACTGTGGAAACAAAGATGGCATCTTTCACTTACATCTCTTTTGAAATGAAAATTAATATTACCATATGATGGTCTTGATGAAATACGTCAAGAAAATGTATTCTCAAAAATTTCATTCCAAATTTCCTTTTACAAAACACGACGTTTCAGATAAACTTATAAAAATGTTCGTTTCATTATAACGTTGTGTCTAAAAAGTATGTGCTCTAAGGCGCATTAGTGGCAGTATAGTACGCCGAAAAAACAGTGTAATGGCGTAATTCATGGTTTGGAAAAAGAGAGTAAGTACCCATTTAAATGCCCACCACACAATAAAAATAGACACGCTATAGCTGCAGGAGTAGTATAGGGAAGTATTTCCGGCGCCAGGATAGAGGCTGAGGTGCCAGGAGCCGACCACCATTTTGGATTGTGACATCATGTCGGCCTTCTTGGATGACCTTGACCTTTGACCTTGACCCCAGTGTCCGTCTTGGATCATCCATTTTGTTTTCTAGAACTTTCCGCCATCTAGGTATCGAATATCCCACTCTCTAATGTTGCAATTTTCGCTAAGGGCGTCGTTTTGAAAATACGTAATTATTAACAGAAAATATCGGCAATTTTTTTTTAAATTTATAAATAAAATAATTAATGAAATTTTAATAAAATATTATTTTAAACAAGAATGGCCATCAGTAAGACACAATCTTGGATTCTAGGAATTAATGCATGATTAGTTATGCCTGCCATCTTGGATGTGTCTGTCGTCATCGTTGCACATTTAGTTACGTCCACCTTCTTAGATCCTAGGTCGTTCCAATTGCCGCTATGGACAACTTCTTGAAAATCCATAATTTTTATAACAGAAAATTGGGAAAAAAATTTAAATTTATAAAAAAATAATTAAATTCAAATAAAAACACTCCGCGATCTTGAATTATTACATCACGACTGCCTTCTCAAAAATTTTAAAAAGTAATCAGATCTAATGGGAAAAGATTTAAAATTGATAAAAAACTTAAAATATTAATAAATTATTGTTTTAAACGCTCATACGTCATTGAATCCTTGGTTCGAACCCAGTGAAGGCAAAAATAAAAAAATTGTGACCGATCCTTCCTCCACAGAAGCCGCCGGCAGACTGACCTCCCACCACTAATGCCAAGGTATATATACCGCCAACCAGTATGACGTCATGTCCACCATCTTGTTTTCGTCTGCTAGAGTGCACTACCGCCATGTTAGATTAATTTTTGTCCACTAGAGTGCAGAATTAATTTATTACTGCGGCATCCACCATCTTGAAATTTGTGCACCATCTTATAAATACGTAATTATTTTGCTAGAAATTCAGGAAAAATTCCTAAATGCATTTAATAAACATGCAAAAATATACTTATTGATTCGATCGACTCCTTTCCTTGGTTCTATCCCAGGCAATGCAATTATAATTTTATACAAAAATATTAAATAAAATAAATATGGCATAAAGACCTAAAAATGCTTAAAATTCTTCCACTACCAGCCTCTAGTAAGCCATTTATGACCTATTGACCACCATCTTGAAAATTCATTATAATTAAACTATAAATTCGGGATTCATTACAAATATCAACAATTTTACTCAGTAGTTTACTAATTTATTCAACGAAAATCCGTCCATTGTTCAATCCAGGGCAGTGATAGATTTCTAATTTTTTTTTCAAAAAATACCGATTTAATAAATTATGTTCAAAATCTTAAAATCAGCTTCTCAGCAGTTACTCATATACCAGCCTACAATAAGCCGATGTGACCACTATTATAGAAAATTGGTATTTATTGACCTATAAAATTAATCAAAACATCACTTATTTCAATCTTCGGTTTGATTCTCGGCCAGTGATAAGGATAATAAAAGCTTAAAATACTTATTTAAATTCTGTTTCCTGTTATGAGTTTATTAATCATTAACACTACGAAAAACAACACTAGATAAGATACATGTCCGACAAAATAAATATGTTTTCCCGCTGCCTAAAACGGAAGTCTAATATTTCGATACATAGAATACTTTCCAAACAGTTCATGTATAATGCTACATGTATAGGCCAAGCGTCTTCGGACCACAAGACCAGGTAATGAACAATGTCAAACGTATAAACCAGAAATTTCCAAACATCAAATCATTCTTCGACGATAGCTAATATAAAATATTTCAATCAGTCAAGACAAAGTCTTGGAACTGTCATACCTTAAGTATCAATAAAATCAAATACAAGCATTCAGACCAACATAATTTTTTTTTATCAAGACCAAGAGGTTTTGAACAAGTAAATATTCAGAACTACTACAGATTAAACTAGGCATATTTAAAGAAAACCCAAATTCAATAAAATAAAAGAACACACAGAACGCATGCAGGACACACAGTACACACAGTTCACACACTGGGCACACAATACACAGAGTACACACACTGAAAACAGAGTTCTTCTCGAAGTAGTTCACTCAATCCTACTCTATGGAGCGGAAGTATGGACAGATATTCTCAAGCAGAAGACCTATCGGCGGAAGATAGCAGCAGTACAATGTCGTGGAGCCCTTAGGGTGACCTGTGCCTATCGCACTGTCTCCGAAGCTGCCGTACTAGTTATAGCAGGGGTTGCGCCTATGGACCTACTAGCATTATAGAGGGCGAAACTCTATGACATTAAAGCTACCGTCGACAACACAAAGGAAGCCAGAGAAAAAGTGAAGGCGGAAACGCTGGAAGAATGGGAAGACAGATGGAAGACCTGCGACAAGGGCAGATGGACAGCTCGCCTGATCCCGAACATCAAAACCTGGATCGACCGAAATCACGGTGAGACGGATTTCTTCCTGACTCAACTGTTGACAGGCCATGTCTCATTCAACGCATATATACACAAATTGGGCCTTCACCGCACTCCGAAGTGCCAGTACTGCCCGGACAAAACCGATGACGCTAAGCACACGGTTTTCGAATGTGAACGATGGAGGGACCACAGAGCTAACACCGAGACAACAATAGGCACGACTCTAAATCCTGCGAGCCTAGTGGACCTTATTATACAAAGAGAAGAAAACTGAAATGAAATCGCTGCCTATGTGCGGTGCAATCTCAAGGAAAAAATATCTGAGAGAGAGAGACCAGTGAAACAGGAGTGGACGTCGTTTGACGCAACACGTACTGGGTTGAAGTAATGCTAACATGGTTCCGGCCCAGTCTCCCCTACAATACTTATGGGGAAAGTGGAGATAAGGGTTTTAACTGGGTGGAAATCCCACAATACCGACCATCATGTATCATCCCTCAAGATGGTGTCTTTGAAAGATTTTCCCTCCTCTATATAATAAAAACTGAAAACACACTACACACACTGGACACACAATGAACACACAGGAACACACATTCAACAGAAAGGACGCGCATTTGGAAGCACAATCAACGAAAAAAAAGCACAATCGGAAGCACTTTCGACAAAGAGGAAGCACAACAACTATCATTCAATACACACACGGGACATATATTTAACAATAAGAAAGAACATAAAGACGGAAATTCGATGTGGTGTGATACAATCTCGCAATATTAAGTAGGCACGAATTTCTCCAATTGGCCAACAGCTTCAAGTGCTCCAAAGCTGCAAATACTCCAATTGCTGCAACAACTCTAACAGCTCATATCGCTTTAAGTGCTTTAAAGCTCCAAGTACTCCAACGCTCCCAGAGCTCCAATGCTTCAATTGCTCCAAAGCTCCAACCATTCAATGATCCAATCCATTGGCGTAGCTGTGTTCATAATGTTGGGGGGACAAATAATGATTTTGATGTCATGTAAACCCATTTTCCTCTTACTAAGATGGGGGGTCCGGGGGTCCTCCACCGGAAAATTTTGATTTTAAAAGTGCAAAATAGCGCTTTTTAAGCAGTTTTTGTATCCAACCATTGGATACATCGATGTTAAAATTATTATTGTTTCCTTAAGATAAAATCTGATGAGTGAAGAAATAACAAATAAAGTTGGGGAGAACAATATTATAAAATAAACATATCACGGTATAGAAAGTTGGGGGGGACAGTCCCCTCCACCCAAAATGTTCAGGGGGATACGTCCCCCCTGTCCCCCCCCCCGGTTCCTACGCCCCTGCTCCAATCGCACCAACAGCTCCAACTGCTCCAATTTTTCCATGTGCACCAATTGACCATCACCTGCAAGTACTCCAAGAGCTCCAAAGCTCCATTTGCTCAGAGAGCTCCAATTTCAACAATTGCTCCAATTAATCAACAGATCCAAGTGCTCAAAAGCACCAAATGCTCCAATTGCTCCAATTGCTCCAAAGCTCCAAGTGCTCCATAGCTTCATCTACATTTGGCTCCAACTGATTTCAATTGAATTTTTTGATCGACCATGGCCAGAAACCTATTCGAAAAAAGCAAGCACCTTTGGAAGAAAATTCGGTAGCACAATCAAAAAAATAACAGAAGACCATTTAACGAAAAGAACGCACATTTTCCCATACATTCAACTCAGTAGAATGCGATCACCCATTTTACGATGGGATATGATACCTCCAACAGTCATTGGCTCCAACATTCATTGGCTCCAACAGTCAATGGCTCCCACAGTCATTGGCTCCAATGGTCATTAGCACCAATGGTCATTGGCTCCTTCAGTCTTTGGCTCCATCAGTCTTTGGCTCCAACTTTTATTGGCTCCCACTGTCTTTTACACCTACGGTAATTGGCTCTATCAATCTTTAGCTCCAACTTTTATTGGCTCCTACTGTCTTTGGCCCCTACAGTCATTGGCTCTATCAGTCTTTGGCTCCAACGTTTATTGGCTCCTAGTGTCTTTGGCACCTACGGTCATTGGCTCTATCAATCTTTGGCTGCAACAGACTTTTGCTCCAACAGTCATTGACCCCAACAGTCATTGGCTCCAGCTATCTTAGACATAGCTGCTATTAGGCTACTAGACAAGGTGGCTACGAAACTGCGAGACTACAGGACTACAAGACTTCATCTGTCTACAAGACTACAAGACTACAAGACTACAAGGTTTCAAGACTACTAGGATACAAGTCTACGAGGCTATAAGTCTACAAGTCTACGAGGCTACAAGTCTACAAGTCTACTGAGCAACAATAGTAAAAGCATAGCACTAGGGGTGAATGGGACTATTATTTCTAAATTCGTTTTAAAAATTCTTTTGAAAAATCTCACGAAATTTTTAACAGCCAGAAGCCCATCACTGAGGGGGCCCACTTGTGTTTGCAAAATCGTGGCTGTGAAACGGGCTTGATAGGTTTAAATGTCAAAACTATGTTTTATGTAAAACTTTCTGTATATTTTAAAGTTTTCTGCTAACTTTTTTCTTATAGGCAAAAATATGGACTGTATACAACATTCAAGCACCGTATACTGAGATGACTTTTGTCGGTTAACTCTCCCCTCCCCCCTCTTACAATTTTGTTCGACTTACTGCGTGGCCCCCTTGCGAATCCTACAGATTTCCGCCTCTGGTGTTGCCAAAGCACCAAACTACTATCATATGAGAACTAAAACCTTACGCTCATTTCAGTAACGTCCCGCCCGCGATACGATGGCAATAGAGAAAATATTTTCAATCGGTAAGTCTGTCGTGCTCGCGGAAATTGTCTCGTTGACGTCACGGATGTGTCAAACTTGATTGATTGAAAAAATATATATATTCGTGTAGTCTCCATCACGTCATACCCGTCACACAATGCTGAAAACACAGTAGCGCGACTGTAGCGACGCGAAGGTTTCCAACCAATCATGTTCGACACATCTGTGATATCAGCGCGACAAAAATGACGAACGCCACACACTTGACAATTAAATGTGTTTTTATTTCCATCAAGTCGCTGAAATGAAGGTCAGAATTATTTTTCGAAACAGTGTTTAACTGGTTATTTGGTTATACTGTTACAAGTGAAGAAACGGGTTCATAAGAATAGATCAGTTAATTTTATCCAGACGAATTTGCTACTGATATTTACATTACTAATAAATCGCCACAATTAATGTCTGTTCACAGATCACTAAGTATCTGTGAAGTCCGCAGTTCACACTCCTCACTGGAGCAAGGCTCAACAGTGGTTCGCCCCTTACCTCGCACCTGTCCGCACACACAGTATCGCGCCACTCAGTCACACACACGGTCCCGTCGCTCTATGTCTGCGCTGCTCGCAAAGGGGGATCTCCCGTCCTTCTCGCCGAACTCGCACTTTACTTAACTCGTCTCTTGGAATCCCTCCGAGGCCAGCGTCACCGCTTTTATAATGGTTGGTCGTCTTTCTGGAACTGACTGGAGTGGTTGTGACATGTCGCGTCACCCTGAGCCGACCCGACGCTCAAAGAATCCAGAATAGCGGCGCTTACTAATGCTATTCCACGCAGTGGCCTCAGTATGATTGCATAAGAGTACGCGATACATGTGGTTCTGAGCAGCAAAATCGACGTTCGCGGCGGAGCAGATTCTGTAAATGCCATGACATAAAATGGATTTTGGTATAATATTATTTACAGAGTAAGGATGGATCTTAAAAATGTTATTACTCGAAATTTCGGTATGCGTCTTATTTTATTAACTAATTATTCCTAAAAACGGCGAAGTTTAGTAGACGGATGCTAGTATAATTTGATTGGAAATTGGAAACAAAATAAAAATATTTTACAACACATATGTGTCCATGAGTTAGAAACAGCAGGATGCATTTAGAAGCAATACCAGCTGAAAAATATGTTCCGCCGTAACCTTTGTAATCGGTAGACGAAGAACGAATTTTAGACATCGTATTTCACGCGTCCACACACAGATATCGGGTACTCCGCACGCAGAGGATCATTGCAGTAACACATAACAGATGTCGCACATGTCGTAGGTCGTCACTACTTGTTTTGTTGTATCGCGCTACCACGAAGCCACATTTTTAAATTGAAATAGGTGGGAAACGCTGCAATTGGTGGCAATAAGATGCGTTTTAAAAAGAATAGTGACAAAGGAAACCTGCTTCTTTCTGCAAGGCGGAAAAATAAAAGTTAGGTAACTTATTTTTAAATTGATGATATTAGTTTGTTTTTGATTGCAAAATCTTTAAAACGATTGTATAACACTTTCCATGTATCTGAATATTTAAAATAACAGCAGCGCAGAGACTGTAGCATCCGAGACCGGCCGCAGCGTGGGAAGATAGCGCGGGAAAGGGCGGGCGGCGCGGCGCCGGGCTAGCGGGGCGGGCCAGTGCGCATTCCACGCTCACACTAGAGGTGTAAAAGTAACGAAAAAAAGCGAACCCGTATGTATTCGTTACTATAACAATCAGTACTCGTTACTATCGTATCGTTACTCGTTACTTCTGATACCCCATAACATGCAACGAATCAAGTCGTATTGCGTACGCGTACAGTATGACGTCGCGTGAATAATAATAAATAGAATATATACAATTAACAATTTTTGATAATTAACAGTTTTTGTTAACCAAGAAACAATTAAATCTCATTAGAGCGGCTTTATTATATTATCGCTTTTAAGATAATAAAAAAACGTGAAAATTCGCGATAATAAAAAACAAAAACATACATATTTCTAATTTGTAAAAATACTTTCCTACGTTGTTTCTGTTCCAATCTCAAACTTTGTCTACACACACAATACCTTTAATAAACAGTAAAAAACTTGGACGACGAATTTCCAAATTATACTTTACTTAATAAACAAACATCGTTCTTTGTAACGTAAATTCATCGAATATGCGCACGCATGCGTGAAACATACGACAAATGCGAGTAACGAGATGCAGCCGTGTGTAACGTTTCGTTACTCGTATATAGACAGCGCACCCGTTACTCAGTAACGAATACATACGGTTTGCTACAGCTCTAGTTCACACGCTACGGCCAGAGGTTCCCCCCCCCCCTCCTCGTTTCAGTAATAGTCGTTAATATTTAATTATATGTTGTTTATAACGACAAAATACACATAAGTAATACCAAATATATTTAGTTCGAAAAGTTAAAGAAATAAAATGGTTCGTAAAGGGGGGGGGGGGGAAGGGCAAATGGGCCAGCCCCGATTTTACAAAGGCAGCGATTTTACGAATACCATCCTTGGAACCGTGAGCCAAGGGCGCCCATACTCATGAGCAGGGTAGGGCTGTAGCCGCCTCCCCCAGCTTTCAGGAAGAGGAAAAAAGGTATGGGTTTTTAAGGATTTTTGGCAAATTGTAATTTTTGACACTTTTTGTCAATTTTTGAAGGTCTGCCCCCTCCCCTTACAAACTATTTTATAGTCTGGCCCCCCTTACAAACTGCCATAAGGGCGCCCTTGCCGTGAGCATACATAAAATTGTGGTTCTAGTATTATTAAAATGTGGAAACTAACAAGTTCTAGTGTTGTCACAAAAAACGAACTTGAACCCAAATTTGTTGACACGAACTTGAACCGAACTATTTTAAAGTTCGGTTCGAGTTCGAAATTTCGAACGTTCGTACAGCCTTATGCAATACTACTCTTTAAATGTCACACGTGAATGGAAACTTATCAAATAAGCATAGCATAGCAATTATACATCGCGTCTATTAAGAACATTAGTTTAAAGAATTTAAAACATTTATCCAGGACTCTTTTTGGTCATTACATATTTGGGATTGCTACATCTGGACACATATTAATGTTAATTGTTGCTGACATCACATAACACAGTATAAACAAATACTAAACGTCCAAAATATATACGCCACAACTGCATTGCCAGTTCACTATCTAGCACTAGCTGCCGGCCGAGATCGACGTGCGACCTGAGAGATAAGGTGTAGCACTGTAAGCAAATACCGCGTCTACCATAAAAGGCAAGTGAATGGGTGTTATGTGTTTGACAGAGGGGAAAAAGGAAAGGGAGGAGGGCATCGTGTTTCGTGTTGTGAGGTTGTACGGGCCAGCAGATTTTTTCCTCATAACTGTAGTTCCGGATAACTGGATGCCGGATACACGGGGGAGGAGTACAGTTTAATAGAATATTATAATTACATCGTAAAATGTTATTGGTCCCGAAATGTTTGTATCAGTACGCAGTGTAACATAGTTACACTTATTTGTAAGTGAGGAGTATTTCAAACTTTTGGGCACGGTAAACGAATCTTACGAGATGCTATAGCTTCAATTATTTAATGTGTACTACTTTTGGTGGTGAAGCCTTTTTGTACCCTTGTTCTGTTTTGTGCGAGTACATTACAATAATCGTAATTTTCACCGCGACTGATACTGAAGAACATTGTAAAAAATCTCACGTGTCTAAAAATTTCATAAATAGCTACGCATGAACAGATGAATAGAAAACAAATTGCAATGACTACTAAAGTACTATTCCAGCTTCTTTAACAATTAATCGTTAATTTGTGGTATCATATGTGGTTATCTACTAAGATTATGCTTCATTTCAAAATAAATTTTGACATACTTTATATAGTAAATTTTAAATACTTATTGGTGGAAAATAATTTGAAGGTTTATGTATTTTATCGCTCAAAGACTTGTTGGAACCTACAGCTTCAAAGCAATTCAATACCCCGAATATCTTTAATGAAATTTAAGAACAACCGTTACTAATACTTATCTTTATAACACTATCCAACAATGTTCCAGAACATCAAATACAGCTCCGTAGGCGCCAATACTTTAGCTACTAGCGACTTTAACAATCGCGCACCGTTCGTTCACTATTTGTATTCAAAATGAAGCTAATAGTCTATTATTATTCAAAGCATCTGTATAATTTCATTTAATTTATTTAAAAACCAACATTATAGGTTTGAATTTATCTACAACATTAATTTATTTCCAGTAAAATTCTCTAGTTACACAAGAAAGTAATCTTAGTAACATTTAGCATGTTTGAACGCAAGTGGAGCCAGGTGGAGTAACTTCCCAGTTATAGTAGAATAATGTAATAAAACGGCTACTTCGTTATGTATTTATGTACCTAGATGCGTACGATTTATGAAAACATTTTTTGGTTAGTTGAGCTTTGACAAGTGCCAGTTGTGTGCATATTAACTCAAACAACAGATGTTTTCTTTTATGTTGTTTGAAATATTCATTGTAGCAATCATAATTGTATCAGTGTAGCCTACATATTGTTAATAATTAAGTATCTCACTGTTCTTGTAACTTTAACCCAAAATATATGTTATGTGCGGTATTCTAGGGTTCAATATAAAAATGTATAAGTAGGCCTATTATAAGTAAGCATGCTTTAAAACCCGCCATTTTGTAAGGTATGTTCATGATTAATTTACATATAGAAGAGTTACCTAAATTATAATGATATGTGAATATGTTCCTTACTATTTTTAACTGTATAAATTGAAACAAAAAGTGGTTTTAACTACGATGCATGTACACAAGATAGGCTAACTTTCAAAAGAAGGTTTGAATGAATACAAGGTTTTGCCAAAGCTATTTTCTGATGCAAGAAGTACATAGTAAATGTGTTTTTGTGTGCTTTACTGTAAGACCTATCCTACTGTAAATTCAATTCATATCGTTAACTTAATATATACTCCATAATCTTTTATCTTTTCTGCACACATTACTTATTATTTTGTGGATGCGAATTGTAAAACTTCGATTCTTGCAAGGGCCGAACACGGAATTTTAACTTTCTAATGCATTCTATTTACATTTTTTAAGTTAGTCATGTATTCTATATATTATATGTGTAAAATTTTTGACGTGACCACGTCTAATAAATCGATGAACGCCGGCTGCACGCACGAAAAAGTGTCCCGTTACGCACATTGTCCTGTTTCTCTGTGTCCCGTTACGCTCATTTTATATTGCTCTTTGCTAACCTGAACCTCCTTGCATTGCGACCGAGTCCGTGGCGTAATTCTGTTTTCATGCATTTCAATGTAACATTTTCATTGCTCTTTGCTAACCCGTTCCTCCTAGCATTGCTGCAGAGTCCGTGGCGCAAATATATTATTTTTGACAGCATCTTGGTGTTGGGTAAGCCATTTTCCTTCACATCATCCTTGAAACACTCCCATTCGTTTCCTACTTTTCCTATCATCGTCCTATCGTTAACAGAATAACACAGATTGGAAGAAGTTAAATAGCAAAAATGTATAAAAGTTATAGTTAAAATAATCTCTTCGTTGAAGTAATAAACATAATTGAATTAATGACTGCAAATAAAAGTAAATTTATTAATTAAGTTGTAGATTTCATTTCATTCCTTTGTATCCATACAAGATAGTGATAATTCAATAAAAATGATTCAATTTTATTCATAAAAGTATGCAATAATTTCATCAATGTTTTGTTATGACGTTATCACGTTAAACTATCGTCCGTAAACCAACTTTACAGACAACCAATTTTTTTCCTGTATTCTATTTATATATATGTGTGTTTGTGTAAACTTTCTAATGCATTCTATATATGTACAACGTGTATCTAAAACATACTGACAAATTCTGGCAGAATATTCCTGGCGAAAATAGAAGACGAAAACCTGTGTACCATACTTTTCTCGTAAATGGATTCGGAGTTTTGAACCCCCAAAAATCAAATTTTCCTATTCTTGAATAACTTGCACTGCGTCTGATGATTTTGTAGAACGCAAATTGTTCACCACGAGATACGTGAGTTGTAATGAACATCCTTCAATAAATATAACGGCATTTCTGTTTTAGCAAATTTTATCACCTGCAAAGCTAATAAAAAATAAAAAAAATAAACCAGGGTAGGCATTACAAAGCACGTTTTCAAGGTGTTAAGTTTCCTTCCTAAAAAATCATATGCCACAGTTTACTTAATGATGATGTTAATTTCAAGATATAGAAAATTCCATTTTCGGAGGTTCGTAACTCGATTTATGAGTAAAGTGGCTTTCGTCTTATATTCTATATATATGTGTATTTTATATATATATATATATATAGTGCTCAATAACCAAGAGTAAATTTACTTTGGTTAAGTTGCTGAACCTATGACTAGCCTATGGAAAGAAAACGCTACGTAACATGAATGAAAAAAAAATCTAAAGTAATACATAATTTTTCACTCAAATTAATTACATGCTTCAATATTAATTTTCGATGGGCTCTTTCGTGGGCATCTTTATTGGAAGGCTGCGGTGTGCTAGGGTTAATGGCTGTCGCTCATTAGCTGTTATAGTCTCTGTATCATATTTAGATATACCGTAGCTTCAATCACAGAATAGCCACTGAGCGACAGGCAGCAAGCCCTCCCATACCTTAGGCCGTGGCCTTCCACCATAGACGCACTTAACGACACATATAATTTAGTCAAAAATTTGCCTCAATATAGATACACTTCTTAAAATATAACAAGACTCGCTGGAAAAGGATTGAAACTAAGGCCAACGCGAATGCGAGTTCAGTAATTGAACCTTCAGAGGTAGTATATACATAGGTGGGTAGTTACCACGACCATGTTCTACGTTACTACGTTATATGAGAAGAGACATAAGTTTTCTTTCTGTAGCGAGAAGTTGGCTGAATTTCAACATAACACAATAATTAAATTGTGAACTGTCATTCAATTTCGAAAAACCGATATAACTTCCATTGAGATGAAGTCCATGTTGTTCGAATTTTGACGTTCACTTTTTTAGAAAGTTTCTGGCAGTCCAATAGTTTTCTGGTAAAATAATATCTTGGCAATCCTGTTTACAGGGACCTTTCTCACAAGCTAAACGTCAAAATTCGGACAATGAAATAGATTATAGTAGTTCTGTTTAAATTATGATTACCAGTTGTGATTGCAATAATAATAATTTATGTGTAATATACTGTAATGCCAGTAACATTCACTTACAAGTTCACTTAATTGGTTACGGAGCAAATATTATGTTGATCGATAAAAAAGGTAATCTTAATTATACACAACATACATTTATAAAAGTTAATTTAAAGTTAAAATTAAAATATGGACATTTGGATTTAGAGAAAATATAGAAACTAGTATGTAGGTCCATTGCTGGGGGGAGGGTGTGGAAAGAAAAATTCTTGTTTGACTTTTCAATCAAAAACGTAGACTACACGGACTTCATGTTTTTTTAAAACCTTGAAACGAAATTTGGAGAAACAATTAGCAAATGTTCATGTAGAAAATAGTACACTAGCAAACTGATTAGAATAATATTTCCTGGAGTAGTTCAGCTTCAGTTGCCTGAGCCAGTGCCTAGTAATTCGGGTCAGCCAGACAACGCTGACCAGACAGAGCGGAAAACTGTTCCAGCCTATCAGGACGCGCCATTGGTATTAACGCAACCTCGCGCGATAAGAGCAGAAAAAGTTGAGGTCAAGCCGATATTTTGTAATGCCGAAAGTGCCGAGATCGGCAATTTTTCAGAGTTTAATATGCTGTTATCTTCTCAAACTATTAACAAATTATGTTGTGTTTTATTCTCTACAAATCAACGGTATATACATTTGTTACAAAACACGAGTCAGAAACGTCAAGTGTATTAAAAAAGGTATAAATAAGAAGTTTCATTCTGAAGTTGTCAGGCAGATGACAATACTAAACTATTAGGTACGTAGTGTAACCTTGTATCTAAAGTTGTATTTTTTTTGTTTCACTTGCAGTAAAATGATAAACATGAGTGATAAATTTACTTTGTAATAATTTATGTACCAGAACTGTTGTACGGTTTTTATTTAAACGAATTGGTGTATCACACAGTAACATCCACGGGCGCCGAAACAGTTAAGCATAAAAACAGCTTTCCTTTAAACGAAAAAAAACAGTTCTATCCGCTCTGTCTGGTTATGTATGAAACGGTCTTTATAGTCCAGTGTTGTCTTGTGCTTCTCAGCACATCACAAAGCCGTAGCGTTGGCTGCTACAACTGACTCATCCCACCCCTATCAGCCGTCCTTCATTCGTCTTTGTATCTCACTTCCCCCCCCCCCCCCCTCTCACCCGGGTGACATTCCGTTTTCCTACTAGTTCGCGGGGTCTCCACTTGGATACGCTCCATACGCCCGTGGCCTAACGCTGCGCTATCCTACGAGGAAAAAATGAACCACTTCAACTGACCGCGCGCGAGAAAATATTATCTACCACGCGCTCTTAAGGGATTTCTCCCCCTTTTATTTGTTGACCCAGCCCTCTTAGCCTAAGCCCTACCAGTCTGGAGCCCCCACGGGCGTGGATACCGAATACACCGTATACGCGAAACAGGAGAGGTGTTAGAGATCTAGCTATGTCCAGAGGCTGAGACTACCCATTCCAGCATAGACACCACCTTCACCCCCTGTCTTACTCAGCTAACCATACAATTGGCTGCGTCTTAAGCCCTTAGACGTTATCAGAATTTCTGGCACCTACCCCGTTCTACCACATCGCACTGGAACCCCTCAATCACCCAGTGAACCCATGGTCCGGTAGAGGTTCCATCCAAACCTCTCCTAGCTGTCCAGGGTAGTATCGGATGCTGTATCGGCGCTCACCACGTCGACTCCACATCGGGCTAGAGAACCTTTGGAGTCTGCTCCAAGCGATCGAAGCACCACTACCAAGTACGAGTCCTACCCAATCAGAATCCTGGGCCTTGGGGAAAACCTCAGCGGGACACCATTCAATCTTTCATGGATTCTTCCCGTACTACTACCAACTTGGTGTCTATGCGGCAAAAGACCGTTCGCCAACAGGCTGACCGACCGCCACACTTCAGAATCACTCCACTGGATGTCCTCGTCTCCTCGGACTACCCTCCGACCTGCCGTACAACGGCCTGACAGGTTTACAACCGATTAAGGCCCGGACCTGCCTGGACTTATCCGGGGGCGACCGTAGAAAGCCCTGTGTAGACATGACAATCCAGTCGTGCGTGGGCTGGAGAGCCTCGGGGTTACCTCGGTACGTCCCCCGACTACTAGACTAGGGGAACGTATCACACCTATTCGAGCAGTTTACAGCTCTGTTTTTAAGCCCGGGTGCTTCCGAACACACCGGCGCCATTCTCTGTGGCCTCAGTAAGCTCGCTGAATTCCAGGACTCTAAGAGTATTATGTAAAAGGGGCGCCTACGCATGAAGTCGGAGTGTGGATTGAGATTGTCGCGCCATATTAGATTGTAACATCACAGCGGCCATTTTGTGTGACATTTACCTTGATATTTGACCTTGACCTGGACCCAGCGGCCATCTTGAAGCCCTATGTTATTTTTCCGCCATTTTGGAACCACATTTTTGTTTTTCGCAATCTTGGTATTTAGAAATTTCCATCATCTTGGAATCGAACTCCCCACTTCCCAAATATTGCAATTTTCACTATCGCCACAATCTTCAAAATACATAGTTATTATCCAATTTTTACGGAAAAAATTAAAAAAATATATATAAAAAATATAATTAATAAAATTTTAATTAAAACGCACGTAGCCTACATCATAGAGTCAGGTGTCATTGGTTCGAACCTGGCGACGTCATTCGATTAAAAATTGGCGACGGATACTTCCCCCACGGAAGCCACCGGCAGACTGACCTCCCACCACTAATACCAAGGCAGATAATGTGTTCAGTCAGTGTGCCGTCATAGTGGCCATCTTGTTTACGTCTGCTAGAGGCCGCCATCTGGTAATATGTAGAGACCGGAAACATTCGCGGATTCATTTCGTGATAGGCTGAAACTAAAACATGTGTATAATTTTGCTGGTTCTGCTATTGGATCGCGGTTTAACTGGAGCTCTATGGGCCAATGAGAGACTATCGACCAAAGAAGCGTCGAATCACAAGCTACCCAGTGGAGACGACTCACAATATAGTAACCAATGAACACGCGTGTTTACTTGAGAAGTGCAGAGGATAATGGAGGCTATCCTACAGGTCATTGAATCCGCGAATTTTTCCGGTCCCTAGTAATATGACATCAGAGTTGCCTACTCGTTTTCGTCCGCTGGAGGCAGCCATTTTCATTATCAATACTTGTAAGTAGGAGCACTAGTTAATACACGACGTCTGCTAGAGGACACTGTAGTCATATTAATTTAATGTTTACCTGCCAGAGTGCAGGAATCATTTATTTCCAGGGCGCCCGCCATCTTATCGGTCGTCTTGGCCGCCATGTTAAAATTCTTTAATTAATTATTAAGCTAAAACTCCAACCTGGCTAACAAAGGAGAAGCTTACAAGCTGGCAGAAGCTGTTTCTGTAGTTTATTATTTAATTTTTTTATTATTTTCAATATTTTTTTTGTGATCTTAATTTAGTAAAACGTGCGTTAGTTTTCTCCGTGTGCTCCTGATTATTCCTGTAATAATTTTTGTAGGTTATCTCAATGTGCTCCTTATTATACCTGTCAATATTTTGTTGGTTTTCCAAGTTCTTCTTGCCATTAATGGTGAAGCTTCTATTGGTTCTTCTCCGTGTGCTCCAGGTTATTCCTGGGAAGACTTCTGCTGATGTTCTCCGAGTACTATGATTATTTCTCAGAAATAAATCTCGGCATGAAAAAGTGTTTAATTAATGAGGCATGCAATTTTATTCAAAGTTTCGTATAAATTGCTGAATTCCTTTTACCAAATCAGCAGTTACAATATTTAAATAAGGTGGAATTTAAATACCAAAAAAACATTGCTCAGTTAAATAACATGCATATTCTAACTTGTAATATTTTTTTAATTTGAAGTAATGGTTACAATATAAAACTCTCAATAAATATCGGCTATTAGTCTCAGTAACTAATATGGTTCCCCGATCGATGTCTGCAGTTGTATCGAATGAACCCAGGTGTAAGTTCTACAGCATGGAATTTATCTTGAGAAAAATGGTAGACAACACTAGAAGAATGACTATTTGAAAAATCCGCTATGCAAAATGATAAATTGCGTTCGTTGCAGCAAGTCGATTAAGCGAAGAGAGTGTTTTAAAAGACACGACAGAACTTTTAACGTCAAGCCTGCTTACAAGATAGAGAACAACGATGGAGCTACTTTTCTAAAGAAGAGTTTTCTGGATTACGTTAGTAATTTTCCTTGTTTTGAACGAGATTATGTTCATGCCTCTTTTGATCTCTACAAAGAACTTAAACTGAAGGACGTTGAAGATTTATAGAACACTGAAGACAATGGATGTATCCTTAACATGAAAAGTTAGAATACATTCAAGCTAAATTCAGGTATATCCTCTGTACGTTGTAAAAATGATGGACTGTTAAAAAGAAAGCCTGAAGACGACGAAGAAGCTTCAACTTCAACGATTTAGAATTTTTACAGTAACCTGGGTGAAGACGCTGACTTCTACCATAATGGCGGCAGTTACTCTGAAGCTGGTGACAAAACCATAGACTGGATAAGGCACCTAAAGCTGGCAAGATCGAAAGCTGTGATGAATCCCTGAGACCGAAATGATGGAAACGGCGTTATAAAATAAATGATTTTAATCAAGCTTACGATGAACACTGGGACGATAGTAATCTTAAAAATATTAATAACAGACATTCCAGGAAGATGACGATTGCAGAAGAGATTGATTATACTTCATGGGAAGATCCTAACATATTGGTTGATCGCCTGAGACTGTTGGTGGCATCGGTTCGTGGAGGAAACTACTTGCACAACAACGAAGTAGCCTACATACTTAAAGAACTGAGGAAAGCAGGCTAAATACACAATAATCACTTTTTTAATTTGCGTGAATATAATATTGAAACATAAATAAAAAAATATTTTTAAAGAAATGTCTTGATATAGTTATTGTAATCTGAATCTTAACTAAGGCTGAGTTCTCGTAAACCAGTTTCCTTTTTTTGATTGTGCTTCCAAATATGCTTCCTTTTCGTTGATTGTGCTTCCAATTGTGCTTCCTTTTCGTTTATTGTAATTCCGATTGTTCTTCCTTTTCGTTGATTGTACTTCCAAATGGGCTTCATTTTTTATTTTGCTTCTTTGTTTTCATTGCGCTTCCTTTTCGTTGGTTGTGCTTTCTTTTTTAATGTCCTTTCTTCTCTTTGATTGTGCTTCCAAATGTGCTTCCTTTTTTATTTTCTTTCTTTTCGTTGATTATGCTTCCAATTGTTCTTCCTTTTGGTTTATTGTGCTTACAATTGTGCTTTCTTTTCTTTGATTGTACTTCCGATTGTGCTTCCTTTTCGTTGATTGTGTTTCCAATTGTGTTTCCTTTTCGTTGATTATAATTCCGATTGTGCTTCCTTTTCGTTGATTGCGCTTCTAATGGTTCTTCCTTATCGTTGATTGTTCTACAAATTCTGCTTCCTTTTCGATGATAATGCTTAATTTCGTTGATTGTGCTTCTGATTGTGCTTCCTTTTGATATTTTGGTTCCAAATGTGCTTCCTTTTCACTGATTGTGGATCTATAATTCTGTACTCAGGAGATGATTAGTCAAGTGGTTCGGAGATGACTGCTCCAAATGCCTGACATTGTACATTCCCTGTTTAAAACGTTTGTTTCGACTATCATAGAAAAATACCTCTTGTTTCGTTTACGCTTGGTCTATACGCCTAACATTGCACAAGACCTGGTTGGAAGGTTTTCCAAGTATCGATAAAATTAGAGAACGCATTTAATTCGTTGGACAAATATCTTGTTTAGAGCCTTTTTTCGTAGAGAGAATGATTAATAAACTCCACAAAAGGTAATGAGAAACAGACTTAATTTTTTTAAGTTTAAGTTACTCACTGACTGTGAATCGAACCAAGAACGGGAATCGATCGAGACAATCATTATTTTAATGATTAATTTTTTTAAATTATTTTTTGAATATTTCCTGAATTTCTAGGGTTATTATTACTAATTTTCAAGATGGTGGTAAATATGTCATCATCGGCTTACTGTAGACTGGTAGTGGAGGAATTTAAGCCTCTTTTAGGTTTTTTTTTACCAGATTTATTGAAATTAATTTTTTTTACATGGATAAACTTGATTGAGTAAGGATCTTACCAAGCACTGTAATCGATCTAATCAATCAATTAAATAATTGTCAATTTTTAAAATGTTTTTTTTTTTTTAATTATTCCCAAATTTATAGCTTAATAATTACGAATTTTCAAGATGGCGTGCAATATGGCGGCTACCCCGGCAATAAATGAATACTGCTTTCTTGCGGGTAGAAATTAAACTAACATGGCGGTAGCATACTCATACATGGTGGCCTCCAGCAGACGAAAACAAAATGGCGGCATACAGCAGACGAAAACAAGATGGCGGACGTGACGTCGTACTGACTGATGTAATATCCACCTTTCCATTAGTGGTGGGAGGTCAGTCTATCGGTGGCTTTCATGGAGGAAGGATCTGTCGTCACGTTTATTTTGTTCTCACCAGGTTCGAACAGAGAACTCTATTTCGTAAGTTCTTTTTGAAATACAATTGTATTAAAGATTGAATAATTAAATTTTTTATACATTTTTATTTTTTCCAAAGTTTTCTAAAAATAATTATAGATTTTCAAGATGGCGGCCGTATCGGAAATTGCAACGGTGACTTCATAATTTCAAATGGTTGTAAGGTATACAAAACAAAATGGCGGAAAGTTCTAGAAAACAAAATAGTGTATCCAAGATGTAGGAATACAAGATGGCAGGTGTGACATTAGCAATTTTTAATAATTTTTCAAATTGTAATTAATAATTTTTAATTTTTTATACATAAATTACATGTTTACTCTCGCTGGGAATCGAACTGAAGACCGAAATCGATTAAGTAATTAAAAATTTTAAGTAAGCAAATTTTGGGCAAATTTTGAACGTCAAGGTCAATTCAAAGGTCAAGATCAAGGTCTTCCAAGATGGCCGCCGTAATGTCACAATACAAGATGGCGTCGACAATATTCAATTCTCAGCCTGAAGCCTGTCCCTGGACCGGCTATTATATACTAGTGATATGCTTGGAGCATTGAAAGAATGAATGGGTGTTGGAAACGAGAGCACTCTGAGAAAACTCATCGACAACAACAACGTCCGCCACGCTTCCTACTTGCGAAAAATCCAGCGGAAATGAAACCCAGATGGCCTAGGAGGTGGACACTTGATATCATTATTTAACCACTGTAGTCTCCGCCAAACTTTATGCTTTCGTTTTCAATGAATATGTATGTATTTAATAACATTTGTAACAACGTCTCTCAAAGAAATCTTATCAAATATAACTGCCACTGATTATTTATAATTTTCTGTGATGAATCAATCCAGACAAAAAAAAATTCTTTAAGCCGTTTGCTGTGCAAATATCGTAATTTTTTTCATACGAGCATTTTTGCACTATGCATACAATATAATTAAAAATGTTTTCAGGATGCGTTTTTAGAATATAAGTTTATTCTGATCTTGTTTGATTTTTTAAAAATAATACATGTAGGGTATTGATGGTTAATACTTCAATATTTTTTGTACCTAAGAATGTCCTTTTCAATGAGTCTAGTGTTTTAAATATCATCTTTCCGCAAGTATAAAAGCCGTATTATTTTTAACGATAAAATATGAACTAGGCCCTACATTAACTCTTCTTTACTTTACCTATTCTATTATTGGTTTTAGTAAGTAAAAATATTACATTTATAATAATATGTCTTTTAACGGTAATAATCAAGTTTACATTAAGTTTTAAACAGTAACCTCCCCGTGTTTTCATTAACACTTATGTACACTTAAACAATTTATACCTATTACCTATAAATATTTCATCGTGTATTCTTTTGGTTTTTAGATTTCCCATATAACATCGATTTTTCAAAACCTCAACGAGCTATTTAGTACTTATTCAAACCACTGTTAGGTACTAAAATAAAAACTGATTAAATAGTGTCCTTCAAAGTATAAACAGTTAGCTTTCCTTTATGTAGGCTGCGAATTCCAAAGTATGTAAGTTTCACTGGAGAGATTGTTTTTTGAGTAGGTTTTCACGAGTAATTTCCGCACTGTTGGTTTTAATAGTCGATGTTTTCAGAAGTGTTTCGAGTGAACGCGGTTTCTAATTGGCACATAGACCAAGTGTGGATATTGACCGCTACAAGCTGCGCAGTATACAATTTTTTAACCTAACACTGAACTTTTTTTTGCCAACAGTTTTGTCAAGAACGTGAGTCATAGCGGAAGCATCTGGCTCGTTGTTGAGGTAATAAAATCTCGTTGCAATTTGTATGGCTAAGTTCAAAAGCAGTAAGGTTTTTTTAATTTTAATTCCACTGAACAGTGCATTTAAATATGTTTTGGAACAAATCGATTATTTTCATTGAATAACCTTAAACAAAAAAAATCTAATTTCAGTTCAGTATAGTTTTTTTTTGTAAATAAACACGCATCGCTTTGTTCACAAAAGCTGAACTGACAGCCTGCTTGCAAATTGTAAGTTAATTTTGGCATTTTGCGCAGAAGACAAGAATTAGTCTGCGTATTGTTTGGTAGCGTGGGCGGCTTCTACGGAGAATAGTTTTGCCTGGTTTCTAAAACAAATATCCAACCATGGAATTCCTGTTTAATGTAAAAATTTCAAAATTTTATGTTATAAAAACAGAGTTAAGAAATATGTTTAATATTTATTTTAAAAAATTCCATAACCTCATAACACATAACACAAATGGAATTTTATTTACATGAGAAACAATAAAACATCAACAATACCTAAGATATCCCTACATTTGAACCTTTAAGGTTATGTATTACTTTAGTTCATTTTTTTCTCGCAAACTAGTTCCTACAACGATGGTTTTAACCAGTGGGGTGGAAGCCAATAATAAAGAACGATACAGATATAACCCCAAATTGAAAATACCTTCTTTTGCAAATTAAAAAGAAAATAGTGAGTGGTTCTCATGGTCACCATGGCGTAATGTCAATTTTCCGACCGTTGGCCAGCAACGACGTGGTTTGTTTGGCTTGACTTTCGCCATCACCTGCCCTATCTCGAACCTTGGTTTCGTCCCGCCAGCTGGCAACGCTGCGCTGAGAAGGTGAGAAGGTGAAGAGGTTTCGACGTCGCGTCGTTGAGCTCGGGGCGGAGCGGGTCGTGAGAAGAAGAGCACGAGGGGCGGTTGCGAAACGTCCGTGAACCATCCTGGCGGCGGGGTGTGGGGGGACCGTGACACGTACGTGTGCGAGATGTGCGTCGCCCGGGAGGGGAAAGCGTGGCGGGAAGGCTTGCCGGCCCGTGACTTCGCTCCAGAGAACCCATCGGCTCAGTTGGTCGCAGCTGTTCGGCCCGGCTGCACGGCGACTGCTCTCTTGCGTGCTGGCTCGCCCACCCCTCGTTGTCTCTTCAGCCGACCGCCGCAAAGGTTAGTTACGCCGATCCCACACCGGCTCCATGATCTGCTCGAGAAGCGCAACATGCGGAACGTTAAACAACCATATCTCAGAATGCCCTTTTGTAAATAACGCAAAGCAAGCACTAACCAACATTTAAAATCTTGCGTTTCAGGCTTCTGTATTTGAAATGTATGTATTTCGAAATCTTAAAAATATACTGTCGTGTTTAAAGTCGGAATTCCAATATTCCGTCAATCACGTGTCCTGCAGCCAATCGTATGAACCGAAAAATTCCACCCGTCCGTCAAAATCTTGGTATAACTTCATACTTTTTACGTGTCAGATTTTACTTTATCAAAAGTTTTTTTAAGTTTTGTTTCATTATTTAGAGGCTTACATATATATATTTTTAAATTATTTCTGAACACATTTGAAAGATTATGTTCTGGAACAAAACTCGTCCGATCTACAGAAATGTTATTAATTACGCACGATAACTCTGAAAATGTTATAATAAATACCAGAGTGAAATAAAATTAATTTTTATGAGATATAAGTGCATAGCTTATATGATTGCCTTACTAATAAAATTATACAAGATAAATTTTCTCCAAGATTAAAGTCTTCTCAACAGTTGGCAGCGTGTAGATATAAAAATATTTTGACTGATGAAGGGAGCGTTGTAAATCGCTCAGCGGCTGTTGGACCAACAGAATGGAAGGACGCGAAGGGCTATTGTAATTGTGGCTTTAGATGTATTATTACGATGTTATTTTTATAGCATAACCTTATCAAAGTTTAAGCGAAAGTAAATGGTACTTAATATCTAATTATTGATAATTGTACACGTTTCCAGGATAAACAATCATGAAAAGAAGTTCAAGCAAGAAAATATTTTTATATATATTTATGAGTTAAAGTTTATTTTGCCTAAAAATAAGTAAGGACTTTTCAATTGCACCAAAAATAAACTATGGAAATATAAAATTCACCTAAAATAAACTACAGGCCTTTAAACTGCACCTATAATAAATAATGATCTTTTCAACTTCACCTAAAAAAAAATACGTGTTCTTAGTTCCAGATAACTGTCTCATCCTAGAAACTACGCTGCATTTCAACTTCTTAGTTCTGTTTTCCACAGTAAAAAGAATTTGTAAAAAAAGGTTTATGGAAAGAATTTTTTGCTGTGAACCTAAACAGTTCTTTTAATGGCTTCTCTAAAGGAACTGTTAAAAAGTGTTAAATAGTAGCGGCCTGGCTAGTTACAAGGAGCTCAATATGTCTAAGAAGTCTAATTACGAATAGATTTTACCAGCTCTTGCACCTGCCTATGAAGGTGCGGTTTTAAACGTGTACTTTATTGGACATTGAAAAATGCTTGAACACGTGTTTTCACAGATTTTTTTGTATGAAAATTTTTATATTCATTTCTGTAACTTGTAGTTGAACTACAGCTTACCTCAATGGCGTAGTTAGATGTACGCCGGCTTTCGGTGGTAGGGACACTCCTGGTTCGAGACCCAAGAAAGTCTTAAGTGTAAATATGTAATGTCTAATTACGGTGTAAGACAAAAAAAATTGTTTTAAAATAAACTGAAGTAAAAAATTTTTATTCGCTGGCTAGAGGTTCCGGCTGGTGAGCCAAAATCTCGGCTTCGATATCTTGCTGGATTGGAGATTATTCAACAGTGCAAAATTTCTATCTTGGGATTTAGAAAGGGCGTTATGTTGTCCCATTGCCTCCATGCTGCGGAAGGCAGTGGAGACCATTGCGGAATCCCCTTTGCCATGGCAGCCTGGGGTATGTCACAGCTTCCGCTACGCTCAGAACAAGAATCATGAGCTCATGACTCATCACTGTAAGTTGTATAAAGACGTCCAGGAAGCCTGTATCATTAATATCCCACTGTAAAATTATAGGATCGTCGCTTTTAGTCCTATAGAGACGCGTAAGAGGTGAAGAGGCATGCAGTCCATAAGGCATGTGACCCTTAGCACTCTCACGCATTAAGGTAGTGGTATCCTAAATTATTTTTCCTATAATATTTTGTGTTTTGCACATTTTTTACTAAAACAGTCTTTATTAATGGTTTTTATGAACTTAAAGTCAAAGTTTTATTTCTGTCGTAGCACAGTAAGCACAAATTCATGTGGTATAAAGTTTTGGATTAACTGGTTATATGTACACTACTTCTTAAAACAATTTAGTTATTTTTTATTATTCATAAATCAATAAAAATTAGGGTATCCGAAACCCTGAAAAATGAATGTTCCTGAGGTTTTGTGAAACCTAATTTTCATTAATTTAATGAATAATATACTAAAAGTAAGGCGTTTTAAGATGAAGGCTACATACGAACGTTCAATCCAAAACTGTACACCTTATGGTTTCATGCTTTCAATACATGCTAGGTGTTAGAACTGACATGAAAAATGCTTTTAATTTCTTAAAAAATGCACACATTTGTACTTGATTAGTAGATAAAACCTTTTATAAAAACACAAATGTTTAAAGTATTAAAATTTTTAACGTATCACACAGGAGGTTACGCAGAATTTCATTTGTTGGGAAAGGGGGATGGGAGGAATAACTACTTTGCCCGTTATTTTCTTTCAAATTCTTTTCTTTGGTTTCGGGAATGATACATTTTTATGGATTTCTTAGGCCCGTTCTTCAAAGGCACGTAAACGGAGAAGGATCTCCCGGAACATTTCACTATCACGTCTTCTGCTTTCCACAGTGTGCACGGAAACGTTAACAAATGGTAACCAATGAGGTTGCATTTCAAAGTTACGAAGTAATTATTTAATAGAAAAATTTTTATTATTCGAGATCATAGCACGGGCAGAATGTACATATATAATAAATAAACTAAAAAATAGTGGTAGAACACTATGTGTTCTTGTAATTGAAACAATTTTTAACGTGTTTAGAAACGTAAATAAACGTGGCTATCATCGCAGTCAAATACACAGATTCTATTGGTCGCACGGAGTAATGTAAACGGAAGAGCTGGGCATTGCCAAGCTAATCCTGCTGGGTCCGTGTCCACATGCGTGCCACTGTAGAAACTCTGTTCCGTGAGATCCGTCTTGGTTTCCGTGTCATTGTAGAACGGGTCTTAGGATTTCGCGAAAATGGTTTGTGGGGGAGGGGGCGTTATATATCCCAACTGCATACGCCACTGCTCTCACACCCAGCCAGGTGGATCAGGGATCGTGGTGAAGGTATCAGCGTTGTGAGGCATCGTTGCAGAATTCTCCTGAAATAGATTTAGGGAAACCATTGAGGACAGAACAGAAATCAGTTGTCCTTCGGACTGCGAGTCCAGTGTATCATTGCTGCGCCACCTTGCTCTGTATTTAGGCAATATTTTAGGCCATTATTTGAAAATTTTATAGGGTTATGCGTATTCCATAACATATATTGGCTGTTCCATAACTCATTTAGCCGAAAAGAGTTGATGGGCCAATTAATCACTGATCTGGCCCTAAATAAAAATCATAAACTGGTGGTTGTTTTTGAGTTGTTGGCTTTTTGGTGATTCCAAAAGTTTGTGGCGGTTGCCACTAATTGGTTAAAGTTTTTAATTGATTATATGTATTTAATTTTTAAAGTTTCATTTTAAAGTTCTTTTTGACCAAGGGTAATTTCATTACTAATGAAAAAATTTAAAACTGACGTTTGGTGAATGTTTTATAATGCTGGTAAATTGGGTCTTAAGAGCTTGTCAGGTTGGCAACATGGGTAATGAACTCCAGAAAACCTAGGTAGTTTAAGAGTTTATTTTTTATTTGAAGTTTGAACTTATTTTCTTATTTACATTTTAATATTTATGCATTATTTTTTTCATTAAATAGTTTGTGTGGGCGTGCAATTATTATTGACAGTGCGAAAACTTTCGTCCCTTAAGCCTTGGAGAGGGGAAGGAAAGAAGTGTGTGTGTTACGTCAGTCGCGCAACTATATAGGCGTAATATGGGCACTAAAATTCAGTGTGGTTTAGAAATGCCAACATCATAAATTTAGTTTCAAATATAAAGAAAACTTAGAAATTTCTTAAACATCGTAACTAAAACAAAAGTAATTTTACAAACATTCTTAGTTCAGAACTTATGGAATGGTGTATTAACGGAGTGGCAATATATTATACTTTGGAATAATTTTTGACAATGTTGAATTATCTTGGTAGCAATGAAATAAGCATGGCTACCATTTGCACATGAGCAGATGTGTGCCCGTGTGTATTTTTTTTTCAACTAATACTGAGGTTATGGTTTTCAACCAATATACTTTTCGGCTTGCAGTTTTTTTAAACAAAGTGTTTTGGTTGTTCCGTATTTAAAAAAAAATATATCTTAAACATTAATGGTGAATATTCCCAGCACCGAACGACCACAAAAAAATGTCAAGGCTGTCAACATTTACTTTTGAAACCTTAACGACTTTTAAATTGTTAGGTTGCCTGTGAATAACGCACAGTTCGCTGATTTCCAAATAAAACAAGAGCGTTAGTTATAGCGTTGAGTTGCGATTGTTTTATCTCCTTTCTTTGTGCGCCCGGGAACAGCTGACTGAACATCACGCGGACTGGTGCCTCCGCGAATTCCGTCAACACCACAGAGTTTGCATTTGGATAAAATATTACAGGGCTGTGGTTTACAAGTAACGGCAAAACCGAGTACATTTAGTCGTGTACGAGACAAAAGAAAATGTTAATATTACGACGCTGCGGAGTGCAAATAGAGTATCGTGTGTTACGAGGCCATTCGCGAGTGCAAAGAAAAAAGAATTTTGCCGGGGGTACCACTGTGTCAGTGGTTATGAGCCGGTGCTGAGCCCTTCATTGTCTTTAGGTAAAATTGCAGGAGCAAGTTTCTGTTTCGCTTTGGTGAACCATTGGTAGTCATCACAGCAAATACGCAAGTATGTGTTGGCCCTGCCCCAATCACCACTCATCTTTCTCAGTGCGTAGCTACGCGGACCGCAAGTCCCAGTTAACTATAGTGTGGAAAACTAGTTAGATTGAATTTTGAATTTCCAAGCTTGGATATGAGATTTTAACTCAATTTAGGAGTTATATATTGCCGACCAAAACGCAACGTAAATTGTTAACTTTATTTACCTTAAATATTTTTAGGCTAACATATATGAAATTGGTAAATATTAAAAAAAAGACTTACTTATCGCTAATATTTTAATCTATATAATGTTTATTACGAGTTTAAAGTATGATTATAAATATTTAGCATGCAATATTATTTTTTCTATGCACACGACGTAGGTAGTAATTTTTGTGTTATTTATATTTTAGTATTTTTTTGTATTTAACCTTTAGAAAATGAGATCGCTTAACCAGCTCCCAGTTTTGTATGGATTTGGCTGTAATGCTATTTTTGAGAATTTTGTTTGCATTAAGATCACATGAATCGCAGATTAATTTTTATTTATCAACTACTAATTACTACTTTTTTTGAATGAGATTTCTTTTGCTAAACAATTTTTTCGGACTCACAGCTTACTGGTACAGGAGCAGGTATAGCAAATATTGCGAATTAAATTAAATTTATTTTAATGGTTTTGATGTCATTGCTCCCATCAGGTCTTGGGGACTGTCACTGCCCACTGTAAGTGCAAGGAGGGGGGGAGTGACAAGTTTTTAAATCCCCACCCTGCACCAAATTATTGGATACTGTGACTAAAAATGATTGCTACGCCATCATAAATAACCACACTGTTGATAGCCATTCAAAACCAAATCAAACATTTTCTACTTTTAGGGGAAACAAATTATTTGAATTACTTATGCGACAGCAATTTTTAGTCAGCTAACTTGACTATTCACGCTGTAAATAAATTATTTTGATAAAGTAGGCAGTTATTTGCTTTAATCACCCTTTTTTTTTCTCCAAATAACTTGGTAAGTAGCAAAATATATTTTTACAGTACGACTACTCAAATTAACCCTATTAATTTTTTTTTCGTATAAAGCTTCCACATAATTTTTTTCTCTAAACGCATGTTTGATTTTTTTTTAATTGTCATCAATAATAGGGTTATTTATGATTGCGTAGCAAAAATATTTAACCCCAGTATAGGTTGGGGAGATTAAAACTTTTAAAAAATTGCCCATAGTTTGAAATCCACAAAACGTTTTGATTTTTTTTTTTTTTATAATTCTGAACCGTAATTTACTAACCTATCAACTGTTTTTGGCTGTTAAGTTGATTTATGGGGAAATCTGGATATATAAAGTAGCATATTTATTGTAAAGTATCAAAGTAATATTTTAAGTATTCAACCTACCCATAAGAAGAACTAAACTGATTCATACAAGCGATCATAATTTAAGATCTTTTGCTTTCTAATTTTTTTAAAACTTTTTTGAGTATTTTTACACCAGAATAACATTTCAAATTTAAAAAACGCCTGAATATTCTCTGTATAAACAAATTAACATAAGTTGCCGTCATAAAAATACTATGATAATCATGTTATTAAACTTGTAATAGGTCTATAATCTTTATCTATAGTGTTATACATATATACCAATAGAAACACCATTAAAAATGAAAATTTAAACAATCGTTGCCAGTTTTTAGAGGCAATAAATATGGATGTTTTTAAAATAAAATAATAAATAAAAATAACTAGCAAATTATAATGAGGCAGTAAGGAACTGGAACTGAAAATCTTTACCTTCATTCAACTACTACCTGGTCGTTTTCAAGGTAGAGAAATTTGCTTGTTCTTCCGTTCTTGATTGATATTAATAGAAATATCATTAATTAACTACGGTAAAATATATCCCATTCCAAATCATGTGCGCGAAACACGTCATAACTTCATCCCACATAAAAATTTTTTGAAACTGTCATTGGGTTTTAACTGGACGTACTCATCATTATTTCCGACTGTAACGTATGATGTTTTGTGATTGGTTTTTACCTAATTCTGTGTTTTATTGATTCATTGTATCAGTGTTTACCGAAGCAAATCTCCCAGCTCCCGTGATGTAGAAACTTATCATATTCTAAACATGCATAGATATATTTGAAAGACTTGTGATCCCACGCATGAATGACGACTGTGCTGCTACCTATAAAACTTTATAGCTACCCTTGCACTAGTACTGCTAAAGTTAAGGAAAATAATGTGCTTCAGAAACAGATTACATCCATGCAAAAATAAAAGTAACACACCTTGATTTTATATGATTATTAATTTTAATAATCTCTTAGATATGCTTTCAAGGAACGAAAAGAAATGATTGAAAACAATGCACTTAGTTAGCAACATTTAATTAATTTATTTTTTAACATTTTAGCCCTGCTTTGACCCGGCATACAGTAGAAGTTCATTTTCTGTGTTGCCATATCTAGATTATGGGTAGGCCTAATACATACTACTTAAATTCTAGTGTGACATTTCTAAAATGTTAATTCATAAAAATTTAGAGCAAGCAAAAATTAGGTGAATTAATTCATTTTAATTAAATAAAATGTATATATTGTTACTAGTGGGGAAAATGGGTTCGTAAGGATAGCCTGATAAATTTAATACAGGTTTATTTGTTACTTATATGTACATTACTAATTAAATCACCACACTTAATGTCTGTTCACAAATCACTAAGTATCTGTTAAGTCCGCAGCACACTAAGGCTCCTCGCGCTACCTCGCGCCTATCCACACAGACTCGCGCCACTCGGTCACATACGCACGGTCCCATCGCTCCGCGTCTGCGCCGATCGCCGAACACGAACTTCACTCAACTCGTCTGTTGGAACTGCCGTGGAGGTGGCGCCGCCACTTTTATACCCGTTCACCGTCTTTCTAGAACTAACTGGAGTGGTTGTGACGTGTCGCAGCATCCCGGGGCGACCCGACTTTCGAAGAATCTTGAACAACGGCAAGTTATTCACGCTACTCCACGCGGCCTACCTCAGTAAGCCTGCGGAATTATAAGGCCGTTAAGGGATAGATTCCAGTGCGGAGGAACTTGGGCTCGGGGGCAGCGGAGTTGCGAGGCCTGGCACCCTAATTCCCGAATGTATGCGCGCGTGACGTCAGTGGCCATGCGTGCCGCTAGGCCGCTCAGTCACCTGGCGCGCGTCGCGCACTTGCCTCCCACGTTCTTAACAATATGATAACATTTTCTTAATTGTCTGCCAAATATAAGTTCTTACATATTTAAGAACATATCATTAGGAAAGAAAAAAAATACATAGAATTTATAGTATCCATTTTATGTTTTTTTAAGGGTATCACCCCCGTATTATGCCTGGGGGCTTGGTGGGAGACGACTCAGGAACTTACTTGACCACATAAAGTGACGCCCTTGCTTAGTGCGCTACTCGAACCCGTGGCACCATATTGCCGGACGAGACGGCACGCTGACCCTCCTGCACCGCCGCGGCCAGCTGGGCCCAGCGGGAGCGCCGTTTCGAACATTTACGCTTTGAGCGAGGCGTCAGTCAAGTCTCAACACGTGCGACCACTTTCTCCAGCTCGCCGCCCACATAATCGAGTGCGTAACACGTCTGGTGACTCGCCCTGGAACATTTCAGGAAAAACGATCAGACCTGTCATGTTCTTCACGACTCAATCAAAATTTTCCTATGAGATATTTACTAAAACTGGTTTATACTCTCAATTTTATAAACTATTTGATTTTTAACTCGCAAATTAAACTATTTTTAATTAACAGTGACTTATTTTTATCCATAAATTTTAATGGCAATGGTAAACTGTTTAAAAAATTTTATGGACAATTGCCCTTGCTGTTTTACACTGTATTCAACAGTGAAACCTCAATAATGGACAACAAAGATAAATGCATAAACACATGGAGAACAAACTACTTGCCTAGGCATGCCTAGTGTACCGCTTGTTCACTGTTAAAAGTTTTCACCTTCAATTACGAAGAACGCTTGTTACAAATGAGCTCGGGATCTTCATAAAATTACGGCTATCTTCATTATTGTACGGAAACTGAGTTCACTTACTTCAGACATAATTTTTTTGGTATATTTACAAAACATTCAAAAATGGTTAAGTCTACAGCAGGAAATGCTCATCTTTGTCCACGCGTGTGTTTACCTTTCTTCAGAACGAAAAACACAACTCGGAAGTCGAAATACGGCGTGGTTTCTACGAATTTTCAGTTATTTGTTTATCTTCGTTTATTTTTGTTGTATTGTTCGTAGAAAAGTCCGCAAATTTACTGTAATTTTTAAAAGTTTAGAGGTTATGGAACACTTACAGAGGGATATGATTAGGAAGACGCAATATTGGTTTTGCATATTTTTATGCCAAAATAATTTATGACTTTTGGAATTTAAATTTACCTTCATTTAGGGCGAGATCACGTATTAGGAGATTTTCAGAGACAATGACATAGTGTCTATTGACAGTATTATTACTAATGAAGCCACATTCCCGATAAACGAATTAAATACCAAATACAATTCATTATTTACTTCAGGAATTCCATTAAACGATGAAATGTGATCTAACTTAAAAAATATTTTAAAATATTACCATAAATAACTGCTATTGTATAGAAAGAGTTGAAACCAGAACGGCGTCTTTGAGTTATGGCTTCCTTGCTTCTTGCTTCTGGGCCTCAAACAGGTTCCAGACAGCTATACCTGGAGCTTTCGGTCACTCTCGAGTCCCGGAAGCCAGACAGAGATAAGGGCGACACCACCACACTCACCAACTAAACAATACCCTCTATACTGTGGGACTTAACCGTGATGTTATAGTTCGCCGGATTTATTTTTCTAAGGCTACAAAAACCAAAATAAAGAAGGGAATTATTATTTTGGTTGTAGCCAGGCCCTGTACTAGTTCATTGTTGGTTAAGTGACTATCGCCAAAACTATCCACGTACTTTTACTAGTGATTGGTCAAATCCGAACTTTTGAATCCGAATCTCGAATTAAAATCCCAAAAAATACTTCGAATACACCCCTCGAATCCGAATCTAAATCTCAAGGTTCCAAAATAAAATGATGCAGAATAAATGAAAAAATTATTAACTATGGTGTTGAAACATTTAACACTTTAAATGTTTTATTCATGAACTAAGTTTACAGAATCAATATGTATTGAAGCATATTGTTAAGGTGGGGTCTTAACACTATACTTTTTTTTGCATTTGTTTTTCTGTCACAGATATTTTCAACAGATTCTTATTATGTGTTATATAATGGGTGAAAATATTCGTGCAAATGTTTGTAATTGTGTTCGTACATGTGCGACTTTATACAGCAATTAAATCACATTTAGTAAATATCTGTTGAAAATATTTGTGACGGCAATAAATTCAAGATAGTTATAGTGTTAAATTTTCAGAAATAGCCCTTACTAATAGTATTAACGAGAAAAAAAAAACAAATTGTGTTTGAGAGCCACTATAAATTGTTGTGATATAACGGCTTTATTTCCATAGCTCTGCCACCCTCTCCCCCCTCTTATCACCTTGCGCTAGGTGGAGTTGTTTTGTGTGAACTCCAGGATGTATAAGTTTTGTTAAGTTTTAGAAATCAATCTTATTTTCACCTGATTCCTTCCAACTATACTGGTTGAAATGTCAAAAATAAACACTTTTCTTTGACATGATACATATCGTGACACAGAGTCAGTGTGATACATTAAGCGTGAGGAGGAAATCTGGATCACACTGTGGCGAATATTTTTTCGTCATTAAATAAGCTGTAACCGTTTTGAATACAGAGGGGGAAACATTTCTTGGTCGTCTGCGATGTCCTTCTTTTATTAAAAACAATTAAAGCGTTTTAGGTTTTTACTTCAATAATATAAGTTTTATGTACATTATATATATCAATACACTTAGTGTTGTTCTCTTATTAAAAATTTTCACCTTAAATTTACGAAGTAGACTGGTTACAAATTATCCAGGGATCTTCGTAAATTTATCTTTTCTTTGTAAATAGACGGTAAATAAGTTAATTTAGTTTGTAGTGAATCCACCAGAATAATATTGCCATATAAACAAAAAATTCAAAAGCTGTTTAAGTCTACTGCAAAAGAACTCACGTTGCTTCCACGTATGTTTATCATATTTTTACCGAATTAAAAAAAACACGCGTAAGTCGAAATACGGCGCTGTTTCTACGAAGAAACAGTTATCTGAAGTTACAAAGAACTTTCAGTTTATTTGAGGTGAATTCTTCGTTAAATGTCCATTTATTTAAGAATAAAAAATAATAATTCAAAGTTAAACAGCAATTATTATTCTACAAGAGAAATTATTTGCAGCAGTTGGTCTCTATTAAAAACACTAATTATGTGTAATGCTTAAACAGAACCACAGTTTTCAATATTAAATTATATAAATAATATTTGACTGATACGGTTGAAAAAGATTGCGTCTTAAGTTACGCAACCTTAGAAGTAAAAATGCAATATTATCAGATTATGCTGTTGATGAAATACAACAAGAATATATATTTTCGAAATTCTCATTCCGAATTTTCCTTTACAAAACTCAATTTTTCAGGTTACATTTAAACAAATGTTTATTTTATTTTAAAATTGTGTCTAAAAAATTTGTAGTCTAGGGCGTATCTCTAGCCTTACAGAACATCGAAACGAGGACAGTTCTAAGGGTATAAATCGTGCATTGAAAAGAGATGGTAAATGTCTATTTAAGTGCACACTATAAAAAAAGGATGAGACACGCTGAAGAAAGTGCTAACACGCAGTCAGTTCATTGGGAAAAGTGTATGTGAACAAAAAGTGAATATGCTTAAAAAACAAACACTCTTATAGTTTCCTTATTGATCATAAATGATGAATTCATTATTATGTGCATTAAATGTTCAACATTGGCAAGTTATTAAACATAAAATTCTGCGTTTTTTAACATATATTTATTGTCATATGCTTTTAGTAATAGTCATGTCATATGAGCTAAGTTCAACTTAAAGAAAATGAGATTTTCAAGCCAAACAAACAACAACAAGTTTTCAAAATAGTATTAAAAACTTTAACAGAAACGAGTGAATTCATAAATACGTAAGAATATCCATAAGAATTTTTTTTACGATACCAATTTCCATCAATGCTTTTTACTTTTAAAATCAAAATAAACAAAAAAATAAGGGTGGAAGCCCTTATGTGAGCAGTGATAACGTTGTTTTAAGCAGGTAGGGAATTTAATAAAGAGAGGTATGTCCAAACATTGGGGGGTTAAGTTCACGTATTTCACTGAGGAAATGAGTTCTTCAAGCAGCTGAGTTAACTTCGAGAGAGGAGAAAGTATATGAAAAATTGAGTGCCCGCCCCCCTCTTGGAAGAGTAATGAATGCGCCACCGGTTCGCACGTCTTGCGAAAGAGAAAAAAAAAAGAACCGTTAAAACATCGACAACCTAACGGAAGAGATCAGAAAATTATGACCCTCGGGCATCGCAGTTCATCTTGGTCCAGAGTTGTAAAAAGCTTCCGGGTAGACCGGTTTACTTAAATTATAATGCTCAATGGCTGAGTGAGAAAAGAAAGATGGTTTTGGAAGTTAAAGTTTGCGCAGTAATAGGGTGATTTTTGGCAAGCTGAAAAAAATCACGCAGTCTGTCTTTTAAGTCCCTCGCCTACGTAGGCACACATACGATATCAGAGCTTCAGAAAAAACCACGCGATTTAAAAAGCTGCTCAAGATATCGGAGTGTTATCTGTTTACAGAAAGCTTTTAAGAATACGCTCAGAACGTATGAGTAGTTCGGTTTCCGTATTTCGTTTCAAAACTTTGTTATTGAAAGAGTAAAAATGACTAAAATGCATTTTTCCAGAATAATTTTTAAGCATGAAAAAACCTAAACAGATTCTTAAAAGCACTCAAGGGACTTTCGTTACTCCTTCATCTTCATTTTTCCACCATGTAATGTCATGTTACCGCTCTAGTCTCATAGTTGTCCTATGCACGACGAGAAGACTGCGCACCAGTTCACAGCCTTGCGCTTAGAGGCGATACCACGCTAGAAGCACCAGCGAGCGTCACACTCATCATCCTGCCTCACTAACACAAATACACTTATAATTCGGATGGTAATGTTTTACTTTATCTGCCGTTTTTGTCGTCAGTTGCTTGCCGAAAAACGTGTTATTATTTTAACGACTGGGACATTTGCGGGTTTGGAATTATTAAGTTTATTTTACTAATAATACATAATGGTGTTATTTAGAAAACTACTTAAGGCCCAAAATATTACGTCAGGCCACAGAAAACGCAAGATTCCCTACTTAGCCCAAGGCCGCAAATGTAATTGCTAGAAGAAATTGCGTACTTAGTACGAATAGCACTTAACGTAAACGTTTCGTGAAGACTTGTTAGTCAAAGTGAGTCTTACTTAACGTAAAACCAACGTGATAGACGTTGCATAAAAAAGTAGACTTTAAAAGGAGCAATGTAGGAAATTTGCTTGTTTTGTGTTCAATATTAGACAACGGTCTAATTGATGAAACATTTAAAACTACTGCAAATCATCGGGATTCCACTGTTGAAAACTGTTAAAAATACTTAATATTTAATCGTCAGGCAGCAAATTAAAATTTTTTTTTTATAATATTTCACTGATATGAAAAATAGGTATATTATTAACTGTTTCATTCATAGAGAGTACTTTAATTCTAAATTATTTACCTTAGTAATTTATTTATATTCATTCTTATAAATATGTATAAAAAACTGACTGTTACGACACGTGAAAAATAAAGTATTGCACAAAACTGTCATACTTGTAAAGGAAAAAATAATTCTAGGGCAACAGACTAATATCTTAATTTGAAATCATTCCATATCTGCAGTGATATTTCCAAAATTAACACAAAAGAAAACCTGAAATCATTTAAGTAAATATTACAGAATTGAGATTTATAAACTAATTTTTCTTGACATTTTTCCCGTTTTCAAATACTATTATAGTAGGTGTATTTGGTATGTCCTGGTGCAGGGGCTGGGGGCTGGGGATTCAGGGATTCGAGGCGGCCATCTTGGATTACGTCACTTCCGGCGGCCATCTTGGATTACGTCACTTCCGGCCGCCATCTTGGATTACGTCACTTCCGGCCGCCATCTTGGATTACGTCACTTCCGGCAGCCATCTTGGATTACGTCACTTCCGGCTGCCATATTGGATTTGACTTTAACCTTTGACCCCGACGACCATTTTGTTTTCTAGAACATTCCACCTTATTATGACGTCATGTCCACCATCTTGATAATCCTTATTTATTATCCGATTTTAATTAAAAAAATAAAAATTAATAATTTAATTTTAATTAAATGTTACAATTATCTAGCACCACACTCCTATACATTACGTTTACATCATCGAGCGCCCCACTCTTCTACATTACGATTACATCATCGAACACCCCACTCATCCCTGTCGCAATTTTTCGTAACACCACCATCTTTAAAATAAATTTATTATAAAAACAATAATCTAAACCATTATCGTCTGCTGGAGGCAGCCAGCCTGGATTCCGCCATATTGATTTCATCTGATGATGTCATCACCATCCTAAAGCACCTTAGTGTATGTAAGGCCGACTTTCTATCCCGTACCAATGTTGTTATGATCCTTATAGACCATAAAATCCTCAGTCATTTTGTTGTTGTGACAACCATTTATTCTTAAAGGCATAATCATTTACAGGTTTTAACTTACATATATGTTATTATTTCATTGCTGCGGATGCGATAGTTAAAGTAATTATAATTTTAAAAAATATAAATTTATTACTCCATCTTAGCGGACCAGAAATTTTTCAGAGTCCGTGTTTGCGTACTCGTGTTTAAAAGCTGCATGGAAGCAGATATTTTAATGTTTATGTATAATTACATGACCATTTTACGCTATCAAATTAAGAATAAGTACCTTGAGGAATATAGGGTATGAATAAAAAAAGCAGTATGTAAGTATTATCATATTTATTTAAATAACCTCGAACGCTACAAAAACAAATTCTGGATTAAAGAAAAATACATACACATCAAACGAATCTATACAACAAAAAATGAAACCATATAGCAAAAATGGAAACTATACAACGAAAATGGAAACTATAAAACCAAAAACGGAAACTATAAAACAAAAAACGGAAACTATAAAACAAAAAAATGGAAACTATACAACAGAAATGGAAACAATACAACCAAAATTGAGACTATACAAAAAATTGAAACTATACAACAAAAAAACTGAAACTATACAACAAATTGAAACAGCAACACCCAAACTATTCGCAGAAAAATATTTACATGTCATCACTGACATACCCGTGGGGGACCGTGCGGATACCGTCTTCACATATTCGACGCTTATCGTCCTCCCATGTTATGGCCAGCTTATTACTGTATTCACTGTACAGCACATGCTGCCTTGATCGTATGGCCCTAACGCCTGCCCTCCTAGTGCGGTGGTCTTGCAGGGCATCCAGGTAGTCACCGAATGTGATGCGGTTTTTGACCACACAACGCTGGATGCCCTTGGCCTTTTTCGCGACCATGCCACCGCACTTGTAGGCATAGAGTTTGGCCCGCAGACTGACAAACTCGCTCATTACTTCGCCCCCACACTCGTCCTTGAATTTGCCAACAACCTTTTTGTTGACAGGGGAGAAGCAAGGGTGGTCGGGCGGGTAGCAGCTTGTGTCGAACTTCGCCATTAATGTGAAGTCGGCTTTGAGGTCATGGTAGAAGTCCTGTGTATGGATCTCGTAGACAAAACTATCAGTGTCCATGTATGCTAGATGAATATTATCATTGTATCGGGGTTTCATAGTATTGTAGTGGAAGTCGTACATGAGTGTTTTGGAAAGGTCGAGTACTGCTAGTCCGGCATAGATCGGTTTGTCAAAAATGATGGTCTCATGGTTCAGGTGGCCAAGCATTAAATTCGGTTCGTACATCGTGCGGTCCTTGAAGGATGGGCGACACACCAGTTTCTTAAATCTCTTCTCGGAGCACACCAACTCCATTTTGAGCCTCCGCCTCTTGTTCTCCATAAGTTTCCCGAACGTGGAGTTCACAGCCAACTTAAAGAACTCCTTCTCGAACTCGTTGGCTGCTGCTTTACGCTTGTTGGTGTTGAGCTGAATATACGGCTCCAACCATGCCGACTGCTCAAACTGAAGGACTCTGTGTATCTTAGTCACTCTCAGCCCATGCGATACTGCTTGCTGGAGGTTTCTGTAGTGTACAATGTAATGTTCCTTATTTTCCAGCGTTGTCATGAGTTTCGATTGCTTTGAGCCAGGCGGACATTGATTCACGGGGAGAAACGGAAGGTCTTTGTGACTTTCATGGAGCTCGTGAGGGTACTCCACGTCACACTCGATAATGTACCCAGTAGGTGAATTTTCCGGAATAGACATAACATCAATGGACGTATCCGACCATTTTAAATGACGAATGGGGAGCGGCAGAGACATTGCCCACCCATACAAATTATTGGCATCAATGTACTCCAGATAGGTGGATGGCTTGGATGCATCATATGTCTCAGGCATGTAGGTGTTATTAGCCACACAATGACGTTTGATGCTTTGTGCTACACCACCGCGAATACCTGCTTCCACAAACATGTACATATCATAATCGGTAAGAAGCTAGAGTTTTACACCTGTGGTACGAAGCATCGCGTCGAAAGCGAATCCTGGACAAGAAATGTAGTGCGAGGGGTCTAGACTGTACGTCTCCAAACATATTGAACGGAAATTCTCGAACACATCCGCCAGGATCAGGACATCTGTCTTCAGGTACAAGTCAGCGTACTCCCCCAAAGTAGCACACTGAAACTTGTCCCAGACTTTCCCTGCATGAGCATACTCCATCTCTGAAATCCCTGAATCAGTCAGACTATTGTAGAAATCATCGATAGGTGGAAGACAAGTATGATCCAAACGAGCAAAATAATCTACAAAATCGTATGGGAATACTCCTTTGCGGGTAACCAATTCCAGCTCATCAGGAGCGAAAAACTCAGCAGTACTGACAAACTTGTCTGCAGGCAAGAACTCAGCGAGCGAAGCGAGACCACGACTCATGAAGCGGAACGTATCTACAAACTGAATGCTGAACCTATCATGTAACTTCTTAGAAAAAGTTATCAGCTTCTCCTCTGAATTCGGAATTATGAAAATGTCTTTAGTGTCGTACCCTAACTTCCTGATAATGAAGTTCTGGTCGTAGGCCAGGTTGTGGAAGAACACAATCAACTTTTTTGGTCTGCGCCTGAGAAGGTTGCAGTCATTACATGCAGCCCCAATAAATTCGCCGGTGAAGTGATTATGATCACGGACTTTCTTTGAATTTCCCCCGAACTTTCCTCCACAGTAGCAACAACATCTTGCTTGCAGAAAAGCGGTGTTTTGAGCATGCGTGAGCGGAGTCATTGGAACAGATGTGGAAAAGATTTTCTGGACATCATGTCCAATTTCCACAATGCGAGAAATGAACTTACCTTCTGCGTCACAACCCCTATACACTTCAGGCTGTGAAGGAAGTGAAGAAGTGAGGTGTGCAGGGATGATGGTGTTATCCACTTTCATATAAATGCAGTAGCTATATGCCTTATGCTTTTGATACTGCAGCGTGTATGGCTCATCAGGATTCGGGTGACATGTATGGATTTTCTCTAGAATAGCCTCAAAGTCGCAATATACCACGATAGGCATCTTATCGGCATGGTGGAAGTTTTTGAACTTCAGAACAGGAGGCTGACCATTTTCATCAACTTGAGGCATTTCCATCCTAACAGCAGCATGCTGTTTGCAGAGCTCACTGTGTTTTTCCAAACACTGAAGACCCGTGAGTCCTGTAACCCTATCCCGATCATCGTAATGCTTAAAGCATCTTTTGCAAACATGAATAGCCTCAGTGTGTGTAGTGAGTTGGGAGCGAACCAGGGCAGAAAATTTTTTAATGAATGTGAAATGGGACGAATTGTCATTGACCAAGAGCAGCAGATCGAAATGATGTTCTTTCTCTTCAGGAGTGACTCGTGCAAGAACAACATTCAGGTTCTCGTCGATACTGTAATTGTTGATGGAGACTCCGGGGTTCTGTTTTTCAAACAGCGGTATTTGCTTGATTGGAGTAGGGAAGTCAATGTTGCTGAAGTTGAACTTCCCCTTCAGGTCACGGTAGCGCTGGTTAACACGTTCTGTATTCCGTCCTTCCACATACTTCACAAGGATCGCCCACTTAAAGCACATGTGATCTTCGAGGTTTTGTGGATTTATCATTGCATGTTTCGCCTCGATGGAAGTAGGTAATTCTATGTAGGAACTGGCACGGAGTGGATCAAGCTTATTTATGCGAAGCTGTAGTCGCTTGACTGCTGACAAAGTCCATCCGGATCCCTTTCCCATGTAGTCTTCCTCCTCCTTGCAGATCTTAGAGATGGATTCAGTAACTGCTTCCTCCACCTCATGAACTGCATAGAGGGGAACATTCATGGTTTTGAAGGCCCTCTCGTCTTCACAGGCATCTACTGGTTTTTCGTAGTCGCACTCAAGAACGACATTAAACTTCAGCGGTCCATTCTCTTCAATCTCCTCCTCAAGTTGGCTTATTATTTTTACCTTGATGGAGTCCAGGTACGTACAAATGTCCTTGGCAGAACTTGACGTATTTACAGCAACGTAAGTCTTCAAGTTGCCCTTGAATCCCACTTCGGCGGTGATGAAGCCATGGGTATTGGCCAAACCCGCATTAATCACCAGCTTTGTACGGCTGGTCGAAGGCTTGGGCGTAACTGCAGGCTTGAGTGCTGCCATCCTCTGCTTTTTGGTTGGAGGTGGAGCAGGTCCCTTGCATACCTTGATGTGGGCTTTTAACTTATCTACCCTGGAAAACTCCTTAGCACAGTTTTCACATGAATGTGCTTTGCGGTTAGGGTTTAGTCCGCAAGCCGACTTCTCATGACGTCTGGCATCATTAGCATAGGTGAAGGTCTTGTAGCAGAAACTACACCGGGTGCCTGATGTCGTGGCGACAGCTCCAGTGCATGATACAAGGTGCTGCTGCATCTTGTCGCTGCGTGCGACCATCTTCCCACACAGGTGGCACTGCTGGAAGTCACGAAGCTGATTCTCAGCACACTGACGCTCGTGCCGGTAGCGGTTGTGTCCCAGCGAAAACACAGCAGGACAGAAACAGCATTTCTGAACGGTAGACGTCATCGCAACAATCGGTAGACTGGTCTCAACGTACAGAACACGCGAAGGAAGCTCGACGTACGGAGAACTATAACAAAATACATAAACAATGTTGCTAGCTGTTAACACGAAAACAAACATAACCTCAAAAACCCTAGTCCTCAAGCTTACTAACCTAAACTGATAGCGATGTTACTAAATAAAAAAAAAGTTTCAAACATAACCTCAAAACTCTAGCCATCAAGCTTACTAACCTAAACTGATAGCAATGTAACTAAATAAAAAAAGTTGCAAACATACCCTCAAAACTCTAGTCCTCAAGCTTACTAGCCTAAACTGTTAGCAATTTTACTAAATAAAAAAGTTACAAACATTACCTCAAAGCTACTCCTTCATGTACAATCCTAAAAAATGGTAGAATATTTAAAGTACTGATAAAAGTTAAAGCTGAAAATTATTCAATGTTAACTAAACATGTTCAAAACTAGTCTAATGCACAACCTAACAATACTAGAATATTTAAAGTACTGTTAAAAGTTTAAGCTAAACAATTCCTGGTTACCCACACATAAGTTTAAGTCCAAGTCCTGCTGACATACACTAAAGTTCAAGTACAGAGAAGTAGTAGCTGAAAAATATTACTGATAGCTTATACAAAAGTTCAAGTACAGAGAAGTAGTTAGCTGAAAAATATTCCTGCTAGCTTATACAAAAGTTTAAGTACAGAGAAACAGTTAGTCGAAAATCCAAAGCTGAAAAAAATATTCCTGCTAGCATACATAAAAGTTAAAGTATACAGAAAAAATTAGCTGATAACCTAAAAGAAGTTTAAGCTGATAACCTACAAAAAAGTTTAAGCTGAGAAACTAATGAAACATGTAGCATACCTCAGAAAATGGTGCAGTGGAGCTGTAGAAGGCGATGTAGCATTGGCAGTAGGAATCGTGGTAGCAGCGAAACTCACATACGAACTCACTCAAACTCCAAACTCACAATGAAGCTCCGACCCCTAATCCCGGCCTTTTATAGTCGCGGACCTCCCAATACAGCCAATAGGAACAGAGTATTTTTACCGAACCTACCAATAGGAATGTATCTGTGGGGAAGTACCATTGTCTTCGGAAAAACCCGGCATGACTCATGCGCAGGTCGTGGCAGGTCTATGAGAGGTGTGGAGCAGATGCCCTACCACTTGCGAGTCGGGTAAAACCACTAATGACCTAGGTGATAAGGCGGCGAGGCACTGCATGCATCGTGACTCATCACTCAGGAATGTCGTCTCGCAGTGCTGAGGAGGCCCGAACAATATACGTGACCATGCATGTCGTAGCAGGTCCATTAGTCCGCGACTTTGTGGCGCCATGAGGTGCTCAGGAATGTCTGAGCCTGCCACAAACAGCTCGTCAACAGTCCAAGCACTCGAGCTGCAGTCATGACGCACATGCTACAAAAGGTCTGCGACTTTGTGGCGCCAGCTGACACTCGAGCAGCTAAATGATAATACAGGTAATGCAAGGAAATAAAATAAATCGGGTAAGTTTAATACATTTATTTTAAAGTAAGAACACATTACAGACATTTTACAAACAATAAACTTATTCCACATTTATTAACTCCGACATTCTTTTAAATATATTTTGCATTTCATCGCGCACAATCAGTTGAACATCCGCAGTATGCAGGGCTGCTGGTTCGAAGAAAGTACTTGTAGTTTTCAAATTGTTTTTAGCAGGCTTGCGAGGATTCTTTTCTTTCTGGTACACTTTTCGCATGTTGGAAGTTTGATCTTTCATGGTTTGAATACCCACTTCGCTCGTAGTAATACAGTTTGTTGCAGGATTGTAGAACTGTATAGTAGCACATTCGGGAGAATGAAGAGGCAGTCTTTCTTGATTTTTTGCAAACTCAATTACTTGATCGATAGAACTCGGTAGCACTGTTTGTTCCCTCATGTAAAACACAGGGCACTGTCCGTAAATTTGGCAGCTAACAATATTTTGACAATGTTCGTATGAAGTCAAGTCATCGGAAACCAAAGTATGAAATAAACTGTCACATGTCTCCGTATAGCTTTTTAAGTCCCCGCCATTCCAGTATGAATAGCTTACCTGGGATAAAGCTTGTTTCACACTAACGTACGGATTAGCAGGATGAAACGTCTGCATTCTGAGGCTTCCAAACTCGTACTGACCGGCTTTTTACATATACCGATCGGCTTTTACATATAACCGGTTAGAACCTGTCTGTATGACTCATCGCTTGAAAAAATAGTTAAGTAGTCGTCGAATACATTCACAGAAACCATGATAGTGGTGATGACAGTTACAATCACAATTAATATCTGTAGAACTTGTTTCGGCATTAGGTTCATTATTTGAGGAATTAATATTGAACACAGGACATATAGAAGAATCGCAAGTTTTAGTTTCAAATATTTTTATTGTTGATTTCTCTCCATGCAAGTAGCCGACATGACAACCATCATTACATTGTTCAGAGAACACAACATATCCATCCACACTATAAGTAATGGTTTTATGACCCTTTAATAAAATCACATAATCCATGTCCTCACTGTAGCGCAACATTTTACGTACTGAGACATTATTATGTAATACACATTATTTTAAATAATTTCATGTAGTTTCTTGCACCATCCACGACTGTGCGGTGTTGAAGGTGTGTCTTGTTCAGGCCTGTCATTGTCGAAACACTCGGTGCACGGCAGGCAATCCACTATGTTCAGATCATTTTTCAAATTTGTAGACAAGTAGTCGAATACCCACTTTATTTGATTGGCTGCATACACCAGCAAAAATTCTTTAGGTAAGTAGGGTAGTTCTTCTGTCTTGTCGAGTTCAGTAAGCAAACCGCACTTCCCAAATGCTAGAATGGCAGACATTGTTTTTTCGTAGCACATTTTTTGTCGTTGCACAATCAGGTTAGTCTGACACATCCATGAAATTGTCGGAACTGGAATCGTCCTCGTTGTCAGAAACAGCCCAAGTCGGCTTATCGGCCAGCCATTCGTCCAAAGCTTTCGAGTTACACTCTGCACACTGCAACCTCTTTTTACGCCGTTGACATTCATGTAATTTATCGGCATATTTCACAACAAGGTATGCAAGTGGCGGGCAGCAAAACTCGCTTTGTAGGTCGACAATATTAACACTATTTACAGTACCTCGACAAATTTTCTGCAGCCAGAACTTCTGTTGACGGTCAGCCACATAGATCGTACCACTTAGTAGATTTCTTACAGTGTTACCGATCTTGCGGAATGGAAGTTCACCTTGACACCAGCGAAGCCCATGTTGAGTGCAGGATAGTCGAATGTTGGTTTTCTTGCATCGCTGATGAAGGTAGTTCCAGTCGTATGGTGGCTTAAATGTTTTTCCTGTAGTCACACCATCTTTACCCGTAAATGCAAGTTCTTTAAGAACGAACCCGTTCTGTGAGTTCAGTCCTTGCACGTTACACGTCATTCTGATACTGACTCATCCGTTTTGAATTCGCTTCCATATATAACCTCGGAACTATTTTTTTTTTGGCGCCATTTCCACAGAACCCATGTATTCATCCGCAAGCTTGTTTCAACCTGCCCACAGTATTCTTTTCGAAGTTGTGCAAGCGAGGGACAGTCATACTCCTTCTGAATATCTATTATGTTAATTTCCGGTTTACAGTACTTATTAAACAGGCGTTTTTGTTCGACCCCCGCCACATGTACATCACCAAATAAAATCTTATTGAAATAGTTTTTAATTTCTTCATGTGGAATATCGCCATCGTCCCATCTGAGGCCATGAAAATTTTTCGTAAGCCATTGGTTTGTAGACTTTGATTTTTTGTCCAAGTCGTTCCATTCAAATGGAGGTTTGAATACACAGGTAATTGAATTTCCGTTGCTGTAAGTTACACTAAGTTCTTTCACTACAATACCAAACTGGGACTGGAAGGCTTGTATGTTACAGTACATGCTCGCTCGGGTGTTTAGACACGACTGATGTAATCACACTAATATTTTAACCATTTTATCCCTCGAGTTATTTGTGGCTAAACGATCGTGGATTATGAGAGCATAAGCTTTCGTGTCTCTAGGAATATTTTCAGAGGCTGTAATTTCGATCCTACAGTCAATTATATTTGAGTTAATACGATGGTCTTGTGCGGAAACATCAAAAACTAGAAGGGGTGCCATGTTCTTATATTTTTCCGGGTCAAGTGTAGCAGATGCTTGTCTACCAAAATATGCTTGTTGAAATCTTGAATACATTTGATACGCCATTAGGAACAAACCATTATTAAAATTAGCATTTAAATCCAAGTAGGGATATGCCTGAGAATTGAGAAACACTTTAACATTTTTTATATTAACGTGGTCGAAAATAGACTTATCGGCTGTTATCGTGTTTTCCCTCTCTTTCTGAAAACCTAATATAATGAATCGCGGTCTCTCTGATCCAAACGTAGATTTCACGTTCCAGTTTATGCTATGTGACTGAGGTAAACTCGGATAGCTTTCCAGCGACCACGATCTAAAAGCAATTTCAATATCTTTCCCCTTTTCTACAAACTTTAGCAGTCTTATTCGTTCTTGAGTTTTAACCTCCAAATGTGGCATCATCCACTCGATTGTTAATAATGATAAAATCATATTTTCTGGATTTTCTTCAGCTGCTAGTACGGCATTATTCCATGTATTTGCAAGAGAAAATACTAGTTCTTGCTTCGAGTTTATTATGATGTGTTTGTAGTCGTCTGCGAATCCTAGGATTGTGGCTAGCGGTATGCAAATTTCAAATCTACCACCTTCGTACACAGCTACTTTGAAATTTTCTTCGATACCCCAACCCGACATCTTTGCTACAGACAATTCATTCCTCGTAAGATTTAAATAATTCTTTATAGTACTTGTAATTCCGGGATCCCTGACAGAATCAAGTTCGATCCCATTTAAATTATATGATATTTTAGAAAATAAGTGTAGAACACCATTTCGAATGATTCGTGTAGTTGTCGGGTGTTGACCATTACTCTTTAAAAGCACACCTCTTATTCGAATGAAAGACTGACTCGGAAGAGTATACACATCTTCGTTCTGAATAGTTATTATAACTTCGGAAGATTGTAAATACGGTCCTGAAATATAAGGAGAGTAGCTATGTATCTCCGACTTTGTGATTGAATCATCAAAGCTAACTCCCTCATTAAGATTGAGGATTTCTGACTCCATACTTGCTTACTTTATATCCTAGACCGCGTAGAAAGGTCTGATTAGTAGTTGTTAACCCTCTGACCTTCTTTCGCAAACTAACTATTTTCTTAGTTATGTTCGCGCTTTTATACTTTTTGTTAAAATTAATTCCCATCTTTCTTCAAGTGCAGTCTCAAAGTAATCTGTTCTCCTCTAAAATGTATTGGTTTTCCGTTTTGATCTACGAGCTGAACTGTTATTTCACTGACTGACTTAACTATCACCGGAATATAGATTGCAGTTTTTGGTATTTCAATCAAACGGTAGCCTGGAGGAACATTTATTCCAAACTCGTGTATCGTTGTAGTTGGTTTACCGTTTAAAAAGGAAGACCTCACCAAATTGCAATTTACTCGAACAACATTTACTGGTAAAATATTTACTGAATTAATAGATTCGTGAACTTTCCCCGACTCGTATATTCTAGGCTCGAAGCCAAAAAGCGATCCTATGCTACTGTGACCTTCAAAATCTATATCGCAACTGCTAACTAAAATACTTTTCATGGTATTTATATTCCCGGTAAGAATTATTGTTTCATTCGGTTGTAAAATATTTTTTAAGTAATCTTCAATATCGCTAATTTCGTAACATCCAACGGGTATTTTTATTTCTTTAAAATTGTTTTCATCAGACTGTCTGTATCTGAAAACATTATTCGTTTCGTCGACATTAGCTATAGAATTAAAAGTTTGTAAATCCGTCAGCGCAACTGACCAGTTTCCGTACAGTTGTATTGGTGGAAAGAATATAGAACTTAATTCGCTGCTCGTGCCAGACAATATCGCCGTAATACTCATGTTTGTAACTAACTGACTTATAAATTTACATGCAGCTGTTTATATACTTTTTTACACGTGAAAAGTTTTACCTGTAGAGTTTTCAAAGTATCACAGCACTCTAGGAAATAAAGTAGCAAGCTGTGGTTGCAGAAAGTTGTTAGAGAGGTCGTTAAATAACCTCCTGGCGTGTCACAGCTCGTCGGGGAACGTGTGCGTATTTCGTGTACGTCAGAGTTTCGGAATGCGCACCCCAGTTTGCGGAGACTATCATTAGTCGCGCAGATGTTTCACGTAAGGTTTGGTGACGACACACTGGTGACTGTCTGCGGCTGCTGCATGAAATATTTCACGAATATTTCGACAGAAATATTAAGCATAGTTTTCCGCAAATTTCAGAGTTAAAATTTTGTTCCCTATTGTAATTGTATGATATTTTTACGCCTTTTAAATAAATTACGAGTTCTCTTGGAGGCTTTAAATCCCCGAAACTATCAAAGTAAATTACTTTTTTACCTCGTTTCACATATGCCGTCCAGTGAGTACCTTCGTTACTTTTACTATCTAAATTAACATTCGAGGATTCGTTAACATTAGGTTTTAATGGAAGTCCATCTCTCATAAACACACCTCTAAAGTTCTTGATTTTTAGTTCATGGGCGTATTTTATTAATTCCGCGTTTGATAATGCGCGAGTCGATATTGAATTTATTACTTCTTGTTTTTTCGCGGTTTTTTCTTTATTTTCCCGCCTCCTTTTGTATATGGACGTAGAAACATTCCCTGTCTGTTTTTTGAACCTACAGCCAGTGCCTCCATCTTCTCGTTGTGGCGTCTGGCTTCTTCCAAGTTTTTTTTATTGGTCTTTGCCGAATTAATTGCCCTAACTACTCCGCTTCCTGCACCGACCAACCCGGCCAGTGCGGCAATAGCGGGGAGAAATGGTAAGAATCCGCCCTTCTTAACTCGTTTCTTAATATTTTTTTTGACTTTTCGTTTTCTCTTGAGTCCCATACCAAGTTTCACTTTTGAATTCATGATTTTCGAAACAGCAAATGAAGCTAGCCTTTCGCCTAGTTTAGTATCGCCTTCCTTGTACAAATTCTCCGCTGCCTGCGATAGGATTTTGTCAGCCTCGTGCCGGTCTTTTAAATCAACGCTTTTACTATATGCAACGTCGTGGTTTTTACAAAAATTATCGAGTCTGTTTACACCTTTATCTCCTCGCCTAAGTCTCTTAGCTAATTTCGTGCCCGGGCCACAGTAGTTATAACCTGGAATGTGTAATTCGAATGGTAGTTTGTTTATCAAACTATTAACTAATCCGCTACCAAGTTTAGACTTACTCTCACAAGTCATTGAAGCTTACTGAAGGGAAACATATAAATACAGGTCCTTATATACCTGTGTTGATCAGTTGCAAACTAATTGTTGAAGTAGTTACATCACCTGAGTCAGAATGTTTTACTTGTGTAAATACTGTAAGAAATGTTTTGGTTTAAAACAGAATGCTTCCCATCATGAAAAACACGTGTGTTTAAAGAATTATTCGTACCGCGTGTTTCGATATCCTAAATGTTACCGCGAATTCAAGAGAGTTAGTAACTTGCGAAAACATAGTATTACTTGTACGGATAAGCAAAAGCAGTGTAGTATTTCTGACACTCATGTCTCAAATACTAATCATCATATTTCAAACATTGATGAAGTAATAACTGAAAGTTTAGGGTGCGGTATGAAAATGATAAAACCTAATTTAACTTTACCTGTGAAAATATCAGAAGTCGACAAAAGATATAGTAGTGCTCTACATTGTAGACATGGCAGCTTACTTCCAAATACTGTAAGATGTATCATTGCAGGGCCCTCTGGGTGCGGGAAAACGTGTGTGCTCATGAGCTTGCTAGAACATCCGAATGGTTTACGTTTTCAAAACATTTACATTTACTCGAAATCCTTACAACAGCCTAAATATGTACGGCTCGGTTACATACTAAAATCTATTGATGGTATGGGGTACTATCCTTATAGCGATAACGATGCAATCATTCCACCCGAAGAAGCTAAACATAACTCTGTTTTTATTTTTGACGATGTGGCTAGCGAAAAGCAGGGAAATATTCAAAGATACTTTTCAATGGGTCGACACTCGCACGTAGATAGCATATACTTGTGTCAAACATACTCCAGAATACCGAAACATCTTCTAAGAGATAATGCGAACATTATTATTCTATTCAAAATGGATGATCTAAACCTTAAACATGCATACGAAGACCACATTTCGAGCGATATGTCATTTAACGAGTTTAAACAAATGTGTTCCGTGTGTTGGAGTGATAAGTACGGTTTCCTCTCGATTTTCAAGGATTTTCCACTATATAAAGGACGTTTCAGAAGGCAATTGGATCAGTATATTGTTAGAGATGACTGACTCCATAAGTAAGTTCGGACATAGTGCCATGAAACGCGTGCGTGAAAACATTAGTATTACAGAAATGCGAGATGGGAACTTGTCGGCAAATGGTAAATTATTACGCAATCTAGGGCAGCCTGTACATTCTAACGATGCTAGCACTAAACAGTACGTGCAGGAAATAAACTCACAAACACTACAAGGGCTGAAACTAGTTGTGGACTCTACGAATGAAAAACAAAATGAAAATTTTGAACGTTTGTTTACTAACATAAGAAATGTGTTTGATGAAATTCTAACCAAAAAACTTGAAATTGTAATGGATGACTTAAATGAGAAAATATTGGCTCTGAGTCATGATGACGAATTATTTAGACACTGCGAACACATGCGTGAAACGATACTTAAACAAAATGATGAAATGAAACCTGTAATTGAAAAAGGTTTTATGAATTTACATGAAAAGTTTCTGTCCGAAATGAGTGTTCGCATGGATAAGTTGGAAAAATATGTGGCTAATAAGCCTTTACAAGATTCTAAACTTTTACCTCAAAAGGAAAGAAAGTAAGTCTCATAAAAGGTATATAAATGGACGATGATTAGTTTAAGCCGCACTGTATTACCATGTCTGAATCTACGAAAGAGCTGCATGATATAATCAAGAGTATTCGTGAAAAATATTTACTTGCTAAGAAGGAAAAATTAGGTTGTGATATTATTAATGAAAGAATATTCGAGCCAATTACTTCGCGCTTAGATAATATGAAACATGAAAAAAAATCTCCTACCCTTGTTAAAACTGAGAAAGTTTTAACTGAAGCTAAAGAAAAACCACCTGTTAAAATCTTACGTCGAAAGCGGAAGATCGTACACGTAAACGAAGAAGATGTTCCTATTTCATATTTAGTACAGCATAAAAAAATACGTTCGTCAGAAAATGCTTCTACATACTTGTCATGTACTTCACGCAAAGGTGATCCTACTTATGGTGTTTTTAAACGTAATAAGAAGTGGTATATGGGAAAATTAGAAGTGCATTTTTTACCAGGTGATAATATTAAAGTAGGAGGATTTACTACGACCGGGACACCTGGACTTTATGATTTGCTATTTCTTAAAGATCCTCAGCGATATACTAATGAAGATTTAGATCGATAAAAGCAAATGTTGAAAACTACAAGTGCTCATTACAAAAATAACAGTTCGAAAACTAATTCGTTTAAAGACGAGAATCATATAAAATACGATGTCATATCTAAAATGTTCCCTGAAGTAGGTACTGTAACAGGATCGGGATTAGTTAGTAAATTATTTGATAATAAAAAACTGTCTTACATATTTTGGAATGACCCGAATGAGCTGGTAAATCGTCTCCGCTTGCTGCTAGCTTCTAAAGAAGCAGGGAATACTTCTCATCAAAACGAAATAATATCCATACTTGAAGAACTACAGGAAGACGGATACATCTCGAAATGAGCCGTCGAGCCATTGCAAAGGAGTTACATAGGCCTGCGCGACGCACTTTTCCTAGACGAAGTATTCTGACATTAGGGCTTTTAGACTTATTTCAGGCCGATTTGGTTGAAATGATTCCTTATTCTAAAGTGAATGGTGGGTATAAGTATCTTCTTACTGTTATAGATGTTTATTCTAAACGAGCGTGGGCAGAGCCTGTAAAAAGTAAAAACGCTAATGATGTGACTTTAGCTATGGAGCGCGTTTTAAAATTAAGTTCCGTACCTAAGAACTTACAGACTGATGCAGGAAAGGTATTTTATAATAGTAAATTTCGCGCTCTTATGAAAAAACACGGAATCAACCATTATTCTACGTTCACCGAGATAAAAGGTGGAGTGGTCGAACGTTTTAATCGTACTTTAAAAGAAGCTATGTGGAGGGAGTTCACAGCAAAAGGCAGTTATAAGTGGATTGATATGTTACCGTCATTATTAAATGAATATAACAGCAGAAAACATCGAACAATTGGTATGGCTCCGACTGATGTAAAAGACAACTCGCTCCTGAAAACGATTTATTCTAACATAAATAAACTAGAGTTTAAAAAGCCAAAAGCCCAAGTTGGGGAATTTGTACGCATTTCTAAATATAAACGTACATTTGAGAAAGGTTACACTCCTAATTGGTCGACTGAGATCTTTCGTATTTTTAAAATACGTAATTACCGTCTGAGATGTTACTACTTGGAAGATTTACGAGGTTCACCGATACGTGGTGGATTCTACGAGGAAGAAATTCAACCTACCAAGTACCCGAATGATTATTTAGTAGAAAAATTAATAAGACGTAAAGATGATAGTTTGTTTGTGAAGTGGTTAGGTTTTGATAAATCTTGAAAACAGTTGGATAAAAACTACTGATGTTTTGTAAATTATAATATTGTACATTTTTATATATTGTAATATTTACGTTTAATAAATACATGTTATAAATAATTGTTTTATTTATTTCCGTACTGTATAAACCTTTTTCTTGTCGGAGCACTTGCGGGTGGTACTTAAAATGGTATTAGGAGGCTGGAACGAGCAGCGACAGGCTCGGGCTATTAGGGACGTTGAAGGGCTGTGACAGGGCAGGGGTAGGTACGTCAGAGGGTGTACGTCACGGGGGAGCACGTTCTCGGACAGGTCTGTCAAGGAGGGGCGTGGGGGGAAGGGGTGTCATAAAACTGTAGACGGCTAGGAGCAGGCTTCAGTTGTATCAGATACGGGAGATATACTAAAAAAGACACATGTCTTTACACGAAAGCTATGTCGAGCATGCCTGTTCGAGTGTGGAGGAAGGTCTAGCTGTATTTCAATAAATATGATAATACCTACATACTGCTTTTTTTATTCATACCCTATATTCCTCAAGGTACTTATACTTAATTTGATAGCGTAAAATGGTCATGTAATTATACATAAACATTAAAATATCTGCTTCCATGCAGCTTTTAAACACGAGTACGCAAACACGGACTCTGAAAAATTTCTGGTCCGCTAAGATGGAGTAATAAATTTATATTTTTTAAAATTATAATTACTTTAACTATCGCATCCGCAGCAATGAAATAATAACATATATGTTAGTTAAAACCTGTAAATGATTATGCCTTTAAGAATAAATGGTTGTCACAACAACAAAATGACTGAGGATTTTATGGTCTATAAGGATCATAACAACATTGGTACGGGATAGAAAGTCGGCCTTACATACACTAAGGTGCTTTAGGATGGTGATGACATCATCGGATGAAATCAATATGGCGGAATCCAGGATGGCTGCCTCCAGCAGACGATAATGGTTTAGATTATTGTTTTTATAATAAATTTATTTTAAAGATGGTGGTGTTACGAAAAATTGCGACAGGGATGAGTGGGGTGTTCGATGATGTAATCGTAATATAGAAGAGTGGGGCGCTCGATGATGTAAACGTAATGTATAGGAGTGTGGTGCTAGATAATTGTAACATTTAATTAAAATTAAATTATTAATTTTTATTTTTTTTAATTAAAATCGGATAATAAATAAGGATTATCAAGATGGTGTACATGACGTCATAATAAGGTGGAATGTTCTAGAAAACAAAATGGTCGTCGGGGTCAAAGGTTAAAGTCAAATCCAAGATGGCGGCCGGAAGTGACGTAATCCAAGATGGCTGCCGGAAGTGACGTAATCCAAGATGGCGGCCGGAAGTGACGTAATCCAAGATGGCCGACGGAAGTGACGTAATCCAAGATGGCCGCCTCTAATCCCTGAATCCCCAGCACCCAGCCCCTGCACCAGGACATACCAAATACACCTACTTATTATTAATGTATCCCCAACATAATAGTTTATTTATAAAGAGTTAATTAAAAATAAATTGGAAGTTGTTTAAAATAAAACTGCGTTGCCAAATTACAACTTTGGCTGAAGCTTATTAATATGATAATGGCGGTGTTGGTGGGTGTGCGTGTAGGGTGGAGGGAGTAATCTGAAGGCGCGGCCTACTTTGGCATACGCTTAGGGGAAGCCTAATATTCACTGAGACAATCAGATGCCCGAACATTTCCAAACACATCAGAAGTTCTCCGCTGGCTCGTACAATTTCGCGTTCGGAATTTAAAAAAAAAAAAAAATATCTTTTACTAGTATCATTCATTTGTAATATTATAAAACATTTTAAATGTTAGTTACCAAACGTAACCAACTTTTTTTAGTTACGATTAAAAGGGTTTAAAAATATATAACAAATTTTAACGAGAATTTTAATATACAATGATTATACACATTATATATGAAATTAACCTCACCTAACCAACTTTTTTTAAAATTTATTTAATGGATATATTTTTTAACGTCTAGACGTGCGAAAACCTGCCCTTTCAAGAAAATAATAAAGGATTGAATATTTATGTAACACACCAAACATAACATACTCTTAATTTTACAACAGCAAAAAATAAATAAACAAAGCCAATCTAGAAACGCACGTACGCGGATTATTCGGGAGTCTGACATTGTCTAAGCGCTTAGAGGCTGTGAGGCATGTATTGTGCCTAGCGAGTGTTGACCTTAAGCATATCTCAATACTTCCAACCAGGCTGCCACCTTGAAATTAATGCACGAACTGGTAGTGCTCTATTTCTAAGATTAGTTCCAAAATTTTTCAGATTAGCGTCGACGAACTACGGATCCAAGGACTGCCAATATACAGCGAAGCAATCGCAGCTCTTGTGCGGGTTTATTGATAAACTCTGCGCAATGGAAGATATTTATAACTTCTTGTAATTGACTCACATTCTTGGCACGTGTGGTTGTCACACTTTGCAATATTTTACAAATCAAATTAATGTGATACCGTATTATCTTACAACACATGCTCACTCTTCGACTGGACTTGACCTTTTTTCAAACTTTTGTCACGAACAGTGTGTGATAAGTTACAGAGAAAAAAGTTGCCTAAAATAGAATAAACAAATCTGAAGCATTGCAAACTTTGAATAACTGGAGATGCCAGTCGAAAGTCACAACGATGCGACAAAAGTGCCAAAAAATTGTTGATTTTTTTCTTTTAAAAAATGTTATCTGTACGAGAGTAAAACTGGGAAAAAAATTATTAATATCACACGCAGCTGTGAATCATTGGTAAATAAATATGTTCAGACCAAACTTTTTTAAATAATTGCCTTGAAAGGTTGGACCCGGTGTGTGGATTAAAAAACACACATTTTGAAATAACATTGTTTGAGAACCTTGGGTAGAACAAAACGTGGTTTCCGAATCTTATTATAATTATTATGACTTGATATGTTTTAAATAGGTATTTGTTATTAATCTTTGAACAATTAAAACATTTTCAAATCAAGTATTTAACAAAATGTGATAAGACAAGGAATAATGATTTTGAAGGAAAGAATTTTATGGAAACACTTGAGTTCAGCATGGAAGCAATTGTATTTGTTTATCTGTCAAGTGTGTTTCCAAATGTACGAAATGGCCATTAAAGCTAGCTGTTCCGGTCGTTGCCAATACTTTGCAACACTGCAGATGAACCGAAACCGAAGTGCAAATAACGGACAAGTATGATAATTTTATGCCTAAAAAAATTATATAGCTATTAATCTGTTTATGCATGAGGATGGGAACAGATCTCAGTTAACGAAACGTCGCAACTGTTGTCTAAAGCCGAGGCCACACAGAATAATTCGCTATGTTCGCGATGTTCGTTATGTTTGCGATGATCGCTATGTTTGCGATGTTCGCTATGGTCGCTGCGCCAGGTGACCAGACAGTATAGTCTAGTTCGCGATGTCGCACAAAAATTTATTTGTATGATAAAATCGCTCAAAAGTTAAAAAAAAAAAAAAAAAAAAAATTTCCAAAAAAAAAAAACTCCCAGTATTAATATTCGTCAAGCTTGATAACCGGTCCGGCGTGTGACGTCACGAGAAATACCCTCCACTCTTCCTAGTTGTTGCATTGCACGCCGGGACTTGCGCATTGGAAGCCAGTCGTGTCTTTGATCCCGCCGATGTTGCTGGTGATAATGATTTGAATAAGTATTGTGTTTATTTGTGATGTCACTTTGAAAATAAAACACTTGAATATGTAAGTGAAAGGTGCGTACTGTGTTTTAATACAATTGAATTATTTTTCTGCTTTCATAGTATCTTTACCAAAGGTGTTTATGGAGGTCGATTTTAGTATTAATTTGGATCAAAATCTTATTTTATAGGAGTGTTTTTGTTTATGAGTTAACCATGATTATGCTAAAATAAACCTCACATTATAAAGCATTTCTATTTGTTAGTTAACATTCGTATCCAACAAAAAAAAAAACTATCAGTAGTATGTAAATGGGCATACTGGCACAGGGTCCAGGCTGAGGATTGAAGATTGTTTACATTGTGACGCCACGGCGGCCATCTTGGAGGAGTGTAACGGGACATAGCGTAACGGGACAAGTTTGACCTTGACCCTCAAAATTCGCCAAAATTGGGCAAAAATTGCCCAAAATTCCTCAAAATTCCTCAAAATTTACATTTCTGTGGAAAAAAATTCCGCCAAAAATTCTCAAAAAATTCCACAAATTAAAAATTTCTCTTTTCGAGGGAAAAATTCCCGTTTCGAGGGAAAATTTCCTGTTTTTAGTCCTTAAAAATCCCAGCGGCTAGAAATGTCCATATAGAGGCTTAAGCATCCATGTCTACAGCCTCTGATAAGCCTCTGACGTCATCATGGAATATGTCATTTTGAATAAAGACGTCACCATTGCAATTTTCGTTACAGCCGCCATCTTTAACTTTTTTATTTATTATCCGATTTTAACGGAAAAAAATTTAAAATTTATAAAAAAATTCAATTAATAAAAATTTAATAAAAAATATTTAAAAATCATACATTAACGACACGGAGCTCGGAGTCCTCAGTTCGAACCCGACGAGCGCAAAAAAAAAAATAAAAATGACGACCGATCCTTCCCCCGTGGTGGGTGCTAGCAGCCTGACTCCCACCACTTTTTTTCAAAGCATATATATCGTCACCTAGTATGACGTCATGTCCGCCATCTTGTCTTCGATGCTGGAAGCCATCATAATTGTATCGTCGGCTAGAGTGCGCTGACGCCATGTTAGTTTAATTCTTACCCGCTAGAGTGCAGTAAACATTTATTACCGAGGTGCCCCCGCCATCTTGAAATTTGACCGCCATCTTGAAAATCCGTAAATATTTAGCTAGAAATTCGGGAAAAGTTCCAAAATTCATTAAAAAAATCACTCATTAATTTACATATTGATTTGATCCGCTCCTTTCCTTGGTTCGATCTCTGAACGAAGCTAAAAATAAATTTAATTTAAATATCAGAAAAGTGTCAGGTTCAAGGAATTAAACACCACAAGTTCTTTTACAAACATAATATTTATTACATAATTTCTATTCTACTACAGGATCAGTTGCAAAAGCCAGCAATCTTATAATCATTAGTTCCGCATCGGTGTGAAATGACTAATTCTTAGCTCCAATCGGCTTATACTAGACAGAGACCAACCAGAACCTTTACTGACATAGTCCTCCTCTTCTTGACAAAGTTTCTGGATACCGTGTTTAACAGTTTGCTTCACATCGTCCGAACTGTAAATTACTGCTGCCGATGTCTTGAATGCACACGTCTTCTCTTTGTCATCAAACGGATATGGCTTTCCATATATACAGTCCAACCACAAGTTATATTTCAAAGGTCCGTTTGTTGCTACGTCATCAGTAAGCTGATTGATTATGTTCTGTCTGATATCATCAAGAAAATTACAAATGTCTTTCGACTCACCTAACGTATTTAGATAATAGTAGTCTTTCAATGTTCCACGAAATGCAGACTGCGCCAAGTAGAAGCCATTATCATTCACCTGCAGAGCACCGATCACAGTCTTAGGTTTAGTTCCATGCCCAGATGCCATGGCAATCGGTTGCTGCGCATCTGTTTTCTTGCTTGTACGCTTACGAGTCTCCAATCTAAAGCGAGGAGTCGAAATTTCTGAAGGTAGTTCAGCAGTAGGCGCACGAACTTCACCTTTACAGTTTTTCGAATGTCGTCGCAAATTATCAATTCGAGTAAACCATTCATAACACTCATCACAGCGAAACTTCATGCGAGAAGGATTCTTCATGCATTTGCTCCACTCATGTCTTCGTGCATCATGGGAAAATGCGAACGACGTATCACAGTAGCTGCAAGGATACCGCGGTGATGAAGACGAACCTTTCAGACTCGATCCAGATACTGACGTTGTCGCCGACGTACCATTTCCAGGCATGCTCTTATACACATCGATGCATCGTTGTTGCACCGATACCTTTACTTTCTGCCGCGCAACAGGTCCTTTGCATGTCTCCAAGTGTTGCTGCAAATTAGCATTTCTTGTAAATTGCTTGCGAAACTTAATACAGCCAAACATTTTTCGATAAGGGTTCTTAGCACATTCTCTATTCTCATGTCTGCGAGCATTTGAGGTGATAGTAAATGATGCGTCACAGTATTTGCACTGACGCAATGTACGCTCTTCATTAGTTGAAGAATCCATTGCTGATGATGAAACTTCGGATGATGGTGGTATCACATCTGTTGAAATCTCCTCCAATGTTGACGTCGTCGTTGCCAACGGGATCTGCACATTCTCCATCGTAGCTGTCGTCAAGGTTCCCGTAGTCGACGGTACAACCTCCGAGTTTAACGTTAAAGACGGTAAAGATGCCATCGAGGTCTCAAGAACAGCTAATTGACAAGACTTATGCACCAGAAGAAACAAACTAGGTGATCCTTACACCGCCTTAGTCAGAAACAAACTGAGCGTCCTGCTGTCTAGGACTCGCTTATATACATGCACCGTATTGGAATAATACGCTAGTCAAATCAAGAATCATGTACAATAATACTAGAGTCAAATCTACAAATTAAAAAAGAGGATCATTTGATCGGAAAAAAAAATCGATCTCTCCAATATACGCCAGGCTCCAAGAGCTACAATTCACGTCATCAGATCCATCTACATTTTGCTCCTATGCTTCAATTGACCATTAGCTGCAAGTGCTCCAACAGCTCCATCAGCTCCAACACGTAATGTACGCAATCTACGCGCAATACATGCAATTTACACGCAATAAATGTAATGATTACACAGTACACACAGGAAACGGAACGTACACACAGTACACACAAACAGGAAACGGAACGTACACACAGTACACACACACACACAGGAAACGGAACGTACACACAGTACACACAGGAAACTAAACGGACACACAGTACACACAGGAAACTAAACGTACACACAGTACACACAGGAAACGGAACGTACACACAGTACACACAGGAAACGGAATGTACACACAGTACACACAGGAAACTAAACGTACACACAGTACACACAGGAAATGGAACGTACACACAGTACACACAGGAAACGGAACGTACACACAGTACACACAGGAAACGGAACACACACACAGTACACACAGGAAACGGAACGTACACACAGTACACACAGAAAACGGAACGTACACACAGTACACACAGGAAACGGAACGTACACACAGTACACACAGGAAACGGAACGTACACACAGTACACACAGGAAACGTAATGATCACACATACAGTAGCGGAAACACACACAGGCTTAGTTGGAAATCAGAATACAAGAAATAAAAACATTAAATTTTTACTTTCAATATTTTATTACTTCTCAACATTACACAAATACAAGTAAAAGAAGCCATTATTGTATGTAGCCAGCTTTCCTCAGTTCTTTGAGTATGAAGGATATTTCTTTGATGCACGGATAGTTTCCTGCACAAAGCGAGCCATGTAGAAGTCTTAGCCGGTCAACCAATATGTTTGGATCTTTCCATGATGTGTAATCAATCTCTTCTACCACCATCTTACTTGCTTGTTTATTATAAATACTTTTAATATCACAATCGTCCCAGTGATCATAATAAGCATTATCAGATTTATTTATTATAACACGACGTTTCCATCGTTTCGGTCTCAGGACATCGCCACATTCTTCGATCTTGTCAGCTCTAGGTGCTTCATCACAGTCTATGCCTTTGTCAACAGCCTCAGAGTCACTGTAACAATCACTGTAGAAGACATCCTCTTCACCCAGATTACCGTATGAATTCGCTATCGATGATGTCGAAGTGTCTTTATCGTCTTCATGCTTCCTTTTTAGGAGTGCATCATTTTTACAAAGAATGGAGGATCTACTGAATATAGGCTTGAATGTATTCTCACTATTCACGGTGTTGATACTTCCATTAGTTTCAGTCTTCCCGAAGCCATTAGCATCCTTCAATTTATGTTCTTCCTCACGATCGGGTGAGCTAATACCATCACGCTCAGGACAAGGAAAATTATTGTCATAATGCAGATCACTCTTCTTTAGTCTAGTGGATCCATCGGTGTCCTCTGTGCCGTAAGTAGTCTTGACTTTACATGTTCTACCATGTCTTTTTAAGCTGTCAATTCGTGTTAACAACCTGCTACAACGATTACAGCTTAACATGTTGCGTAGTGGGTTTCTAGCACAATCATTCTTCTCATGACGTCTAGCATTCCTTCTCATGACAAAATCCTTGCCACAGTATCTACAGCGGCTTCCTTCCGATTCAGCTATAGATAACAAACCACGAGCCATGGTAGCTTCTGTGACTAATGTTAGATACAAACTGTCAGTTTTCTCCAATTGGAACCATTTCTTAAATAGAGTTTTTGAAATATTACATCAGCGAGAGTTAAGTTATCTAATGCAAAGCAAATTGATGCAAGTAGTTCCGGCTGTCGTCAACAGATGGCGCCACGTGTTGCTTGCAGGTAAATAATATATATTTCATAATGTGGGATGCGGAACGCTCACTATCGATCGCAAAGGGAGGTTGGCTTCGATAGTATCCAAAAAGAAAAAAGTTCGTCCTTCCTGCTAGTGCTTCTCAGTAGTATAGGAATGGGCATCCGAGGACAGGGTTCAGGGTGTGGAGCCGGAGCCGATGTCCGCCATCTTGGATTGTGACGTCACGGCGGCCATCTTGGATGGTTGTGACCTTGACCTTTGACCTTGACCTTGACCCCGGCGGCCATTTTGGATCCGCCATCTAGGATCCGCCATTTTGGATGACGTCATTGTGTTCTCGAAAATTCCGGCATTGTGTTTTCCGCCATATTGGATGATGACGTCACCGTTGCAATTTCCGTTACGGTCGCCATCTTAAACTTTTTTATTTATTATCCGATTTTAATGAAAAAAATTTTAAAAATTATAAAAAAATTAAATAATAAAATTTTAATAAAATACTTATAAAAATTATACTTCTACGACACGGAGCTCGGGGTCCTCGGTTCGAACCCGGTGAGGGCAAAAAAATATAAATGGCGACCGATCCTTCCCCTGTGGTGGGTGCTAGCAGACTGACCCCCACCACTTATGTCAAAGTATACATATCGTCACCTAGTATGACGTCATTTCCGCCATCTTGTCTTCGTTGCTGGAGACCACCATCTTGTTTTCGTCGGCGAGAGTGCGCTGACGCCATGTTAGTTTAGTTCTTATCCGCTAGAGTGCAGTAATCATTTATTACTGTGACACCCGCCATCTTGAAATTTGGACGCCATCTTGAAAATCTTTATTTATTATCCGATTTTAATGGAAAAAATTCCAAAATTCATCAAAAAATTAACGTATTTGAATTCTGTTTGATTATATCGATGTACGTCCTTGGTTCGATTCCCGACGAGAGTAAACAGTCGATCCTTCCTCCATGAAAGCTACCTAGACTGATCTATCACCACCAATACCAAGGTATATATATCGTCAACTGGTATGACATCATGTCCGCCATCTTGTCTTCATCCACTGGAGACCACCATCTTGTTTTCGTCTGCTAGAGTGTGTCGATATCATGTAGTATAATTATCTGGTCACCACACCTTTGACCGTGACCTTGAAATTTGACCTTGACCTTGAAATTTGACCTTGACCTTGAACTTTAACCTTGACCTTGAAATTTGACCTTGACCTTGAAATTTGACCTTGACCTTGAACTTTGACCTTGACCTTGAAATTTTACTTTGTCCTTGAAATTTGACTTTGTCCTAGTCGACCATCATGGATCCGACATTTTATGTTCAGTACATGCTACCAGGAGCGACCACCTGCTGGAGTACACCATCTTGTGCGTGTACTCGTACTATAGAGTACATTTCCATCTGGTTAATTTTATTCTAACCCGCTACATTGCAGTAATCATTTATTACCGAGGTGCCCCCGCCATCTTGAAATTCGGACGCCATCTTGAAATCATGTAATAATGTAGCTAGAAAAGCGGAAAAAAAATCCAAAATTCATCAAAAAAATCACTCATTAACTTACATATCGATTTGATCCGCTCCAGTCCTTGGTTCGACCCTCGATCGTTACAATAATGTTTAATTTTATGAAAAAAATAATAACTTCAATAAACCATGTTCAACATTCTTAAAGAGACTTTAAATCCTCTACTACCATCATCCTATAAGCCATCAAGACCACCATATTGGAAATTCGTAATTGTAATGCTAGAGATTCGGGAAAAAGTTCAATATTCATTAAATAAATTTGTAATCTATATACTGATTGATTAGATCGACTAAGGTCCTTGGTTCGATCCCTGGCCGATACAAAACAACTTTAATTTTAAAAAAGTACCCAGAAAAGTGTAAGGTTCGAGAAATAAAACACCACAAAGTCTTTTACAAACATAATATTTACTACACAATTTCTATCCTACTACAGGATCACTTGCGAAAGACAGCAATCTTATAAACATTTAGCTTTGCATAGACGTGAAACGACTACTTCTTAGCTCCAACAGCTCCAAATGCTCCAACAGCTCCAAATGCTCCAACAGCCTCCAAATGCTCCAACAGCCTCCAAATGCTCCAACAGCCTCCAAATGGCTCCAACAGCTCCAAATGCTCCAACTACCTTTTCTTTCAACTGCTCCAATGATATTGGGCTACAATGCTACGAGTCTAAGAGACAAGTGAAATTGATTATATATCGTGGAAAGACCCGAACGTGTTAACGAACAGGTTGCGACTTTTACTTGTTTCGCAAGATGACGAAATTGTATCAGTTATCAAAGAAACGTGGACTATTCTTGATGAACTTAGAATTTCAGGGTATATATAATAAGTTAGTAATGTGTATTGACTGATGAAATTTTATATATTTGTATTATAATTTTAAAAATTGTTATTAAAATGTGTCGTTATTCCTGCCCTAATAAAGTTCATGTGTTTGCTACTTTAAAGAATTGAGTTGAGTATGAATATATTTATATATGTATCTGTGTGTGTGTGTGTGTGTGTGTGTGTGTGTGGATGATGAAAAGTTTCCATTTTACTGTATGTAGATGATGGAAAATGAGTGTCGAAGAAGGAAAGAGTATGTAGACTTAAGTATCGATGACGGAAAATGAGTGTTGAATTGAGTGTCGTTGATGGAAAATGAGTGTCGAATTGGGTGTCGATGATGGAAATTGGGTGTCGAATTGGGTGTCGATGATGGAAATTGAGTGTCGAATTGAGTGTCGATGATGGAAAATGAGTGTCGAATTGAGTGACGATTATGGAAAATGAGTGTCGAATTCAGTGTCGATTATGGAAAATGAGTGTCGAATTGAGTGTCTATGATGGAAAATGAGTGTCGAATTGAGTGTAGTTGATGGAAAATGAGTGAAGATGATGAAAAATGAGTGTCGAATTGAGTGTCGATGATGGAAAATGAGTGTTGAATTGAGTGTCGACTATGGAAAATGAGTGCCGATGATGGAAAGTGAGTGTTGATTTGAGTTTCGATGATCGAAAGTGAGTGTTGAATTGAGTGTCGATGGTGGTTAATTTGCATTTGTGTGAATGTTAATGATGGAAAATGAGTGTTGACTCAAGTGCCTACGATGTAATATGAGTGTTTGTGATGACAAATGAGTGTAGAATTCCTTGCATCCAGCACTGTGTATGTGTAGCTAGGTTCTGAAGGTTCAATTGATTCCTGGTCCTATATAAAAGTAAACTTTGCTAACATGTTCACTGTCAGGCTTATTTAATTAGCAGACGGCATGCTGTTAAATATTCGAATGTAAATAAATAATAGGATATTATTTGACTTCTTTTAGTGTATGTGTGCTGAGTGTAGTCGAGTAGGCTGATATAAGTAAGTGAAGAGCTTAATGTAGAATGGTTATGTGTTGAATATGTTGGTGACCTACTGTATGTGCATAAATCGAATGCTAGTGGTCTGATAATATTTTGGGTTATTTACGAAGATATTTATCGATGTGTGCTATGACAAGCTTAATATGTCTAGTAAACTTATAGAGTAGATCTCTTGTTTCGGAGACTTTTGTCGTAAGGCTTAACAAGGATCGACTTTGAAGGCTTTGAAGTTGTATGGTACTGGACATGTCTTGGCTGTAGCTATATCAACACTGAAGGTCCTCTGAACTGTAGATGAGAGGTACAAAAAAAATTGACTTTGGACCTAGCCTGGTATCGTATAAATTATTTTAGTCATGTGTTGTTGTCATTTGGAGTCAGTTGGATGTTATGTGTAGCTCTACATAATATTTAAATTTGGGTACCTACTTTAAATTTTGTTTGGGTTGTGAAAGTTCCATTGATTACAGACTCTTTCTCCTCTATTAAGTCTAAATTAACCGTGTATGTAGGATGTGTGATTAGTTGATTGTACATATAATTTAAATTCACATTCCTTGAAATTCCTAATTTTTTTTTAAGTAATAACAATGGATGATGTATTGACTTGCGTATTATACAAGCGAACATGGTTATTTAAGCGAGACTTAGACAGCAGGTCCCTCAGTCCACCTCTTGTAGTGGTGCAGTGCAGATCTGATGATTTGGCTTGTCTGCATATAAGTCTTGTATATGAATATTGATGTGTATCCGAACTAAATGGTAGAAACGTCGACATCGGTACAAATCCCAATGGTGGCGGGGTCAACGACTGCATAGATCTTGACGGAGGGTCTCGTGTCTTCACCGGGGTCCCTGACGACTGAGGTGATGATGACGAAGCAGATCTCGATGACAACGATGAGAGCAGCTCCAGAGATTCCGATGGTAACGAGGCTACCATCTCCAGAGATCCCGATGATGGCTGTATCTACTGTCTCTTCACTTCAAGAGACTTTAATGTGTGCATTATCGAACGCAGAGGAGACTCCGATACCTGCAACTACATCGCATTTGGTAAATACAACATTTTGTGAGCAATTCCCAGCTTCTGCATCAGTCGTGTATACATCAGATTCTTTGGCATCCAGTACAGATGATCTGTCAATGTCGACTGGGAAATCTCCAGCTCATGCAACATACGGGACTTCGTCGCCTACAACAGCAGTGCACATTGAAAGTAAGATACTTTCCGAGCCGTCGGTGACTCAAGGTCTAACGACGAGACATCTGTGTACGTACTGTGACAAAAGTTTTAAATACCGACAACATGCAAGAAGACATGAAAATCATGTCTGTAGAAGAAACGCTAATCGTGTGACATTTCCGTGTGACCCGTGTGGTGTACATTTCACAAACAAAAGTAATTTGATTAGGTATTGTAAAAGCAAAGTTCATTTGCAAGTTGTACATTGGGGAAGCGATGGTTATTGCAATGAATATCTGTATGAGTGCTGCTACTGTGGTAAACGATTTGAACGACTACGAAGTACACGCATCCATGCATGAAAAGCATGGCTGCAGAAGAAATCTTGATCGTGTAAAATTTCTGTGTGAGAAGTGCGGTATACAGGTTACACGAAAATTTTACTTGAAAAAACATTATAAATTTTGTAAAGGAAGGTCTCTAGCATAATTTCAGACCCTCTAAGGTGTTACACTCCTGAACTGATGTATCGTGATCTGTATGAATTATTTGTATTTTGTCATTCTTAATACGAACTATAATAATTTATTTTAATAAAAATGAATGTCGCACGGACTGAGAAATGTATACGATATTTATACCATGTCAGATTTTATTGTGTATAAATGTACAATTTTAAATAAATTATAGAATTAAAGAATTTTTTATTTATTTTTCCCTAACCTACATTGTTTATCTTAATGTAATAAACTACATGTGACATGTAATTTAGGTCGGGTTTGTAATGTCCGTTTTATCTTGTTTGTGTGTATTATTTTGTTTTACCAATAATGATGAAGACTGTTTTTTTTTGCTAAAATTAATTTTGACTCTGTATTTCATCTGCATTCTTAAGATTTTTTATGGGAGATGTTTTGGTAAAGTGCTGGTACAGGTAATACCGTAGCATTAGAGCAAATCTGACTAAGAACTTGATTTATTATTTTTGAAAAATAATATATTACTTCCCGAAATAAAACTAACAGACTTGTGGGAAAATTTATGGTCTTTAATCGTAACCTGTCATATATTGGTGTACACTACGGAGGTGATATTAAAAAATTAAAGAATGTTTATCAATTGACCACACTTCGGGGTATGCTGGTGCACTGGATGGGCTGTATCAGTAAGATTCCGGATACTTGGTAAGCGGTTCTTCGTCCAAGTTACTCACTCCTTCGTTGCTGACTACTAACATGAATTTTTACATCATAACAGAAAAAATGTATACTGGCTAAGGTCTTGATTTAAAATATTTTGCTGCTTATAATTATCAGAGTATTGAGTATGGTATGTAGGAATCGACTCCTCTCGTATATGTGCTACACATTTATTTTTGTAGGTAGCAGGATATACGTTCGTAGGCCGATTTTCTGCTCTGGTTCAGTGATGTATACTTTGAAGTGGTTCCGTCAAGTACTTTACATGAGCTTGATTACGATTTCACTGGAGTTTTACATGTAATGAGTTGAAAGGCTAGCGACGTGATGTATGATTGTCTTGAGCAAAACATATGAGTGTCGCAGCATTCTGCCAGCTTGCAATTCCCGCGCGAGGGGTCAATGTTCATTTGCAGGTGATGGTAGGCGTGTCTTGATCGAGAAGTCTCTGCCTCTATCCTTGAGATTTTTTTTTTTGCGGTTGGCGTGCTTGAATTTATGTACTTTTGACTAGTCGCACGTGAATAAGTTTAAATTCGTATGCATTGGAACATATTTTCTACATGAGGTAAGAAAAATACATAGATGCTACAATGACTGAGATAGGTATCGAACACATGGTTCTTACCCTATGAGTGACTAGCACTTGTTTGACCTATCTCCACTAACCCTCGTTTACTTTGTGATATAGATGGGACATGGTTGTTTTCAGACAGATGCTGGTTAAAATGTCTTGGACAAAGTGTCCTTTGTAGAATTTACTATGTGTGGTAATTATTTTAGTCGAAGTGGTAATTTAATAAAACATGTAAAAATAACGTGAAGGTTTTTTTTTGGTGTAAACAAATTAATGATAGTATGTATATGTATGTAGAAATGGTGGTATACCACATCTCTTGAAGAACACTGCATGGTATATAATGAAAGACTCTTGGGCTCAAGAAACTATACCTACTAAAGGTGAAAGGGATGAAGCGGTTCCTATGATTAAATGAAAGGAACTTTGATGATTTTTTTCTATATACTAAGATGATTTAATTGGGTTTGGGATGATGGGTTGAAGGATTAAATAATATAACTGTACACACTAGCTTTTACAGAAAATGAGAATGGAGCTCACAAGATCATAGATTGCGGGTAAATCACTGACAACTGAAATGTGGAAACGATATCATAAAATGAGTGATATTGATGCAGCTCATGGTAATATTGATGACAGCTACGAAGATGATGTCTTTACGTCTGTGATAGTGACACGGACGCGGAGATTTTAAGACAAATAATATTATTAATATAGAAATGATGGAAGCCGTAGCACGCCGATCGTGACGAGAAACAAATATTGAAGGATGCTGATGGTTTCGGGAAGACTGAAACTAATGGAAGTATCAACACCTTGAAAAGTGAAAATACACTCAAGCCTATATTTAGCAGATACTCCATACTTTGTAAAAATAATGGACTCCTAAAAAGGAAGCATGAAGGCGATGCAGACACTTCGACATCGACGATAACGAGTTCTTATACGGTAATCTGGGTGAAGACGATGCCTTCTACGGTGATTGCTACAGTGACTCTGAAGCTGGCGACGTGATCGAAGACTGTGATGCAGAACCTAAAGCTGACAAGACCGAAGAATGTGGTGGTGTCCTGAGACCGAAGCGATGGAAACGTCGTGATATAATAAATAAATCTGATCAAGCTTGTGATGATCACTGGCTCGATGATGAAAGTAACCCTGAGGTTGGTGTTAAAACGGAGGACAGCAGAGATCAGAATATTTATAATAAACGTGCAAGGAAGATGGTGACAGAAGAGATTGATTCCACATCATGGAAAGATCCAAACATATTGGTTGACCGGCTAAGACTGATGGTGGCATCTGTTCGTAGAGGAAACTACTCGCATATCGTGGAAGTATCGACCATACTTAAAGAACTTCGGAACGCTGGCTCCATACATTAATCATTTGATTAACTGTCATGTGTGTACTAATGAAAAATAAAATGAATTATTTATATTTTAAAAAAGTATGTTTTATTTCTTGTATCCTGATTTCCAAATAAGTCTGTGTTTCCGCTACTGTATGTGTGATCATTCCGTTTCCTGTGTGTACTGTGTGTACGTTCCGATTTCCTGTGTGTACTTTCGTTTTCCTGTTTGTAAATTTCGTTTTCCTGTGTGTACATTTCGTTTTCCTGTGTGTACATTTCGTTTTCCTGTTTGTTCATTTCGTTTTCCTGTTTGCACATTTCGTTTTCCTGTTTGTACATTTCGTTTTCCTGTTTGTACATTTCGTTTTCCTGTGTGTACATTTCGTTTTCCTGTGTGTACATTTCGTTTTCCTGTTTGTACATTTCGTTTTCCTGTTTGTACATTTCGTTTTCCTGTGTGTACATTTCGTTTTCCTGTGTGTAAGTCCCGTTTCCTGTGTGTACTGTGTGTACGTTCAGTTTTCCTGTGTGTACATTCCGTTTCTTGTGTGTACTGTGTGTACGTTCCGGTTTCCCGTGTGTACATTTCGTTTTCCTGTGTGTACTTTTCGTTTTCCTGTGTGTACTTTCGTTTTCCTGTGTGTACATTTCGTTTTCCTGTGTGTACGTTCCGTTTCCTGTGTGTACTGTGTGTACGTTCCGCTTTCCTGTGTGTACGTTTCGTTTTACTGTGTGTACTTTTCGTTTTCCTGTGTGTACTGTGTGTACATTGCGTGTTGGAGCCGAGTAGACTTGTATCCATGTAGCTTCATAGACATGTAGTTTCGTAGCCATGCGGTCTTTTAGTCATGCAGTCTCTCAGCCATGTATAACTCGGAACCAGCTAGATCCTTTTAGACTCGTAGCCTTGTAGCCTCGTTGTCTCTTAGACTCGTAGCATTGTAGCCCAATATCATTGGAGCTGTTGAAAGAAAAGGTAGTTGGAGCATTTGGAGCTGTTGGAGCCATTTGGAGGCTGTTGGAGCATTTGGAGGCTGTTGGAGCATTTGGAGCTGTTGGAGCATTTGGAGCTGTTGGAGCTAAGAAGTAGTCGTTTCACGTCTATGCAAAGCTAAATGTTTATAAGATTGCTGTCTTTCGCAAGTGATCCTGTAGTAGGATAGAAATTGTGTAGTAAATATTATGTTTGTAAAAGACTTTGTGGTGTTTTATTTCTCGAACCTTACACTTTTCTGGGTACTTTTTTAAAATTAAAGTTGTTTTGTATCGGCCAGGGATCGAACCAAGGACCTTAGTCGATCTAATCAATCAGTATATAGATTACAAATTTATTTAATGAATATTGAACTTTTTCCCGAATCTCTAGCATTACAATTACGAATTTCCAATATGGTGGTCTTGATGGCTTATAGGATGATGGTAGTAGAGGATTTAAAGTCTCTTTAAGAATGTTGAACATGGTTTATTGAAGTTATTATTTTTTTCATAAAATTAAACATTATTGTAACGATCGAGGGTCGAACCAAGGACTGGAGCGGATCAAATCGATATGTAAGTTAATGAGTGATTTTTTTGATGAATTTTGGATTTTTTTTCCGCTTTTCTAGCTACATTATTACATGATTTCAAGATGGCGTCCGAATTTCAAGATGGCGGGGGCACCTCGGTAATAAATGATTACTGCAATGTAGCGGGTTAGAATAAAATTAACCAGATGGAAATGTACTCTATAGTACGAGTACACGCACAAGATGGTGTACTCCAGCAGGTGGTCGCTCCTGGTAGCATGTACTGAACATAAAATGTCGGATCCATGATGGTCGACTAGGACAAAGTCAAATTTCAAGGACAAAGTAAAATTTCAAGGTCAAGGTCAAAGTTCAAGGTCAAGGTCAAATTTCAAGGTCAAGGTCAAATTTCAAGGTCAAGGTCAAATTTCAAGGTCAAGGTTAAAGTTCAAGGTCAAGGTCAAATTTCAAGGTCAAGGTCAAATTTCAAGGTCACGGTCAAAGGTGTGGTGACCAGATAATTATACTACATGATATCGACACACTCTAGCAGACGAAAACAAGATGGTGGTCTCCAGTGGATGAAGACAAGATGGCGGACATGATGTCATACCAGTTGACGATATATATACCTTGGTATTGGTGGTGATAGATCAGTCTAGGTAGCTTTCATGGAGGAAGGATCGACTGTTTACTCTCGTCGGGAATCGAACCAAGGACGTACATCGATATAATCAAACAGAATTCAAATACGTTAATTTTTTGATGAATTTTGGAATTTTTTCCATTAAAATCGGATAATAAATAAAGATTTTCAAGATGGCGTCCAAATTTCAAGATGGCGGGTGTCACAGTAATAAATGATTACTGCACTCTAGCGGATAAGAACTAAACTAACATGGCGTCAGCGCACTCTCGCCGACGAAAACAAGATGGTGGTCTCCAGCAACGAAGACAAGATGGCGGAAATGACGTCATACTAGGTGACGATATGTATACTTTGACATAAGTGGTGGGGGTCAGTCTGCTAGCACCCACCACAGGGGAAGGATCGGTCGCCATTTATATTTTTTTGCCCTCACCGGGTTCGAACCGAGGACCCCGAGCTCCGTGTCGTAGAAGTATAATTTTTATAAGTATTTTATTAAAATTTTATTATTTAATTTTTTTATAATTTTTAAAATTTTTTTCATTAAAATCGGATAATAAATAAAAAAGTTTAAGATGGCGACCGTAACGGAAATTGCAACGGTGACGTCATCATCCAATATGGCGGAAAACACAATGCCGGAATTTTCGAGAACACAATGACGTCATCCAAAATGGCGGATCCAAGATGGCGGATCCAAAATGGCCGCCGGGGTCAAGGTCAAGGTCAAAGGTCAAGGTCACAACCATCCAAGATGGCCGCCGTGACGTCACAATCCAAGATGGCGGACATCGGCTCCGGCTCCACACCCTGAACCCTGTCCTCGGATGCCCATTCCTATACTACTGAGAAGCACTAGCAGGAAGGACGAACTTTTTTCTTTTTGGATACTATCGAAGCCAACCTCCCTTTGCGATCGATAGTGAGCGTTCCGCATCCCACATTATGAAATATATATTATTTACCTGCAAGCAACACGTGGCGCCATCTGTTGACGACAGCCGGAACTACTTGCATCAATTTGCTTTGCATTAGATAACTTAACTCTCGCTGATGTAATATTTCAAAAACTCTATTTAAGAAATGGTTCCAATTGGAGAAAACTGACAGTTTGTATCTAACATTAGTCACAGAAGCTACCATGGCTCGTGGTTTGTTATCTATAGCTGAATCGGAAGGAAGCCGCTGTAGATACTGTGGCAAGGATTTTGTCATGAGAAGGAATGCTAGACGTCATGAGAAGAATGATTGTGCTAGAAACCCACTACGCAACATGTTAAGCTGTAATCGTTGTAGCAGGTTGTTAACACGAATTGACAGCTTAAAAAGACATGGTAGAACATGTAAAGTCAAGACTACTTACGGCACAGAGGACACCGATGGATCCACTAGACTAAAGAAGAGTGATCTGCATTATGACAATAATTTTCCTTGTCCTGAGCGTGATGGTATTAGCTCACCCGATCGTGAGGAAGAACATAAATTGAAGGATGCTAATGGCTTCGGGAAGACTGAAACTAATGGAAGTATCAACACCGTGAATAGTGAGAATACATTCAAGCCTATATTCAGTAGATCCTCCATTCTTTGTAAAAATGATGCACTCCTAAAAAGGAAGCATGAAGACGATAAAGACACTTCGACATCATCGATAGCGAATTCATACGGTAATCTGGGTGAAGAGGATGTCTTCTACAGTGATTGTTACAGTGACTCTGAGGCTGTTGACAAAGGCATAGACTGTGATGAAGCACCTAGAGCTGACAAGATCGAAGAATGTGGCGATGTCCTGAGACCGAAACGATGGAAACGTCGTGTTATAATAAATAAATCTGATAATGCTTATTATGATCACTGGGACGATTGTGATATTAAAAGTATTTATAATAAACAAGCAAGTAAGATGGTGGTAGAAGAGATTGATTACACATCATGGAAAGATCCAAACATATTGGTTGACCGGCTAAGACTTCTACATGGCTCGCTTTGTGCAGGAAACTATCCGTGCATCAAAGAAATATCCTTCATACTCAAAGAACTGAGGAAAGCTGGCTACATACAATAATGGCTTCTTTTACTTGTATTTGTGTAATGTTGAGAAGTAATAAAATATTGAAAGTAAAAATTTAATGTTTTTATTTCTTGTATTCTGATTTCCAACTAAGCCTGTGTGTGTTTCCGCTACTGTATGTGTGATCATTACGTTTCCTGTGTGTACTGTGTGTACGTTCCGTTTCCTGTGTGTACTGTGTGTACGTTCCGTTTCCTGTGTGTACTGTGTGTACGTTCCGTTTTCTGTGTGTACTGTGTGTACGTTCCGTTTCCTGTGTGTACTGTGTGTGTGTTCCGTTTCCTGTGTGTACTGTGTGTACGTTCCGTTTCCTGTGTGTACTGTGTGTACGTTCCATTTCCTGTGTGTACTGTGTGTACGTTTAGTTTCCTGTGTGTACTGTGTGTACGTTCCGTTTCCTGTGTGTACTGTGTGTAAGTTCCGTTTCCTGTGTGTACTGTGTGTACGTTTAGTTTCCTGTGTGTACTGTGTGTCCGTTTAGTTTCCTGTGTGTACTGTGTGTACGTTCCGTTTCCTGTGTGTGTGTGTGTACTGTGTGTACGTTCCGTTTCCTGTGTGTGTGTACTGTGTGTACGTTCCGTTTCCTGTGTGTACTGTGTAATCATTACATTTATTGCGTGTAAATTGCATGTATTGCGCGTAGATTGCGTACATTACGTGTTGGAGCTGATGGAGCTGTTGGAGCACTTGCAGCTAATGGTCAATTGAAGCATAGGAGCAAAATGTAGATGGATCTGATGACGTGAATTGTAGCTCTTGGAGCCTGGCGTATATTGGAGAGATCGATTTTTTTTTCCGATCAAATGATCCTCTTTTTTAATTTGTAGATTTGACTCTAGTATTATTGTACATGGTTCTTGATTTGACTAGCGTATTAATCCAATACGGTGCATGTATATAAGCGAGTCCTAGACAGCAGGACGCTCAGTTTGTTTCTGACGACGGCGGTGTAAGGATCACCTAGTTTGTTTCTTCTGGTGCATAAGTCGTGTCAATTAGCTGTTCTTGAGACCTCGATGGCATCTTTACCGTCTTTAACGTTAAACTCGGAGGTTGTACTGTCGACTACGGGAACCTTGACGACAGCTACGATGGAGAATGTGCAGATCCTGTTGGCAACGACGACGTCAACATTGGAGGAGATTTCAACAGATGTGATACCACCATCATCCGAAGTTTCATCATCAGCAATGGATTCTTCAACTAATGAAGAGCGTACATTGCGTCAGTGCAAATACTGTGACGCATCATTTACTATCACCTCAAATGCTCGCAGACATGAGAATAGAGAATGTGCTAAGAACCCTTATCGAAAAATGTTTGGCTGTATTAAGTGTCGCAAGCAATTTACAAGAAATGCTAATTTGCAGCAACACTTGGAGACATGCAAAGGACCTGTTGCGCGGCAGAAAGTAAAGGTATCGGTGCAACAACGATGCATCGATGTGTATAAGAGCATGCCTGGAAATGGTACGTCGGCGACAACGCCAGTATCTGGATCGAGTCTGAAAGGTTCGTCTTCATCACCGCGGTATCCTTGCAGCTACTGTGATACGTCGTTCGCATTTTCCCATGATGCACGAAGACATCAGTGGAGCAAATGCATGAAGAATCCTTCTCGCATGAAGTTTCGCTGTGATGAGTGTTATGAATGGTTTACTCGAATTGATAATTTGCGACGACATTCGAAAAACTGTAAAGGTGAAGTTCGTGCGCCTACTGCTGAACTACCTTCAGAAATTTCGACTCCTCGCTTTAGATTGGAGACTCGTAAGCGTACAAGCAAGAAAACAGATGCGCAGCAACCGATTGCCATGGCATCTGGGCATGGAACTAAACCTAAGACTGTGATCGGTGCTCTGCAGGTGAATGATAATGGCTTCTACTTGGCGCAGTCTGCATTTCGTGGAACATTGAAAGACTACTATTATCTAAATACGTTAGGTGAGTCGAAAGACATTTGTAATTTTCTTGATGATATCAGACAGAACATAATCAATCAGCTTACTGATGACGTAGCAACAAACGGACCTTTGAAATATAACTTGTGGTTGGACTGTATATATGGAAAGCCATATCCGTTTGATGACAAAGAGAAGACGTGTGCATTCAAGACATCGGCAGCAGTAATTTACAGTTCGGACGATGTGAAGCAAACTGTTAAACACGGTATCCAGAAACTTTGTCAAGAAGAGGAGGACTATGTCAGTAAAGGTTCTGGTTGGTCTCTGTCTAGTATAAGCCGATTGGAGCTAAGAATTAGTCATTTCACACCGATGCGGAACTAATGATTATAAGATTGCTGGCTTTTGCAACTGATCCTGTAGTAGAATAGAAATTATGTAATAAATATTATGTTTGTAAAAGAACTTGTGGTGTTTAATTCCTTGAACCTGACACTTTTCTGATATTTAAATTAAATTTATTTTTAGCTTCGTTCAGAGATCGAACCAAGGAAAGGAGCGGATCAAATCAATATGTAAATTAATGAGTGATTTTTTTAATGAATTTTGGAACTTTTCCCGAATTTCTAGCTAAATATTTACGGATTTTCAAGATGGCGGTCAAATTTCAAGATGGCGGGGGCACCTCGGTAATAAATGTTTACTGCACTCTAGCGGGTAAGAATTAAACTAACATGGCGTCAGCGCACTCTAGCCGACGATACAATTATGATGGCTTCCAGCATCGAAGACAAGATGGCGGACATGACGTCATACTAGGTGACGATATATATGCTTTGAAAAAAAGTGGTGGGAGTCAGGCTGCTAGCACCCACCACGGGGGAAGGATCGGTCGTCATTTTTATTTTTTTTTTGCGCTCGTCGGGTTCGAAATGAGGACTCCGAGCTCCGTGTCGTTAATGTATGATTTTTAAATATTTTTTATTAAATTTTTATTAATTGAATTTTTTATAAATTTAAAATTTTTTTCCGTTAAAATCGGATAATAAATAAAAAAGTTAAAGATGGCGGCTGTAACGAAAATTGCAATGGTGACGTCTTTATTCAAAATGACATATTCCATGATGACGTCAGAGGCTTATCAGAGGCTGTAGACATGGATGCTTAAGCCTCTATATGGACATTTCTAGCCGCTGGGATTTTTAAGGACTAAAAACAGGAAATTTTCCCTCGAAACGGGAATTTTTCCCTCGAAAAGAGAAATTTTTAATTTGTGGAATTTTTTGAGAATTTTTGGCGGAATTTTTTTCCACAGAAATGTAAATTTTGAGGAATTTTGAGGAATTTTGGGCAATTTTTGCCCAATTTTGGCGAATTTTGAGGGTCAAAGGTCAAGGTCAAAATTGTCCCGTTACGCTATGTCCCGTTACACTCCTCCAAGATGGCCGCCGTGGCGTCACAATGTAAACAATCTTCAATCCTCAGCCTGGACCCTGTGCCAGTATGCCCATTTACATACTACTACTATCCCCATACATACACAATTTTGATAAATATCACTTCAAAGTGTATAAATACAATGGTGAATTATATCCATTCAATAAGGTTTTGCTGTTTGTTTTGCAGATTCGTCATTTAATGTCATGTTCTTTACTCGAAGAGAACTATATGATGTACTAAAAGATTTTTAAGTGACGAAATTGGACAAAAAGGTTTTCTTTATTGGAAGAAAAACAACATAGCGAACAAAGCGAACACAACTTTGTGTGGCCAGACACACCTGAGATGCAGCTGCTCTATTTTCCTCGCCTAACGAACATCGCGAACATAGCGAGCATAGCGCCCTGGGTGACCATAGCTTTAGGAAGCGATCTGTTTTCGTCTGTACTGTCGTCGTTGTGTTAAGAATATCCCTTTGTACATCGCTAAGTATAAAAAAAATTAAAAAAAACTTCTGCCAGCTCATTAACATCTCGTTTGTTCAGCAAGGATTGAGTTCTAGCACAAGGCAGAATTTGTTGTAATTCTTATAATTTTTTTTGTAATTTCTCATTACTTTTTTATTTAAATATATATATATTTTTTTAATTTTTGCTGTTTATTGATCTTGATTTAGGAAACTGTGCATTAGTTTTCTCCGTGTGCTCTATAAATTGCTGAATTTCTCTTACTAATTCAGCATTTACAATCTATTTTTCAGATGAAATAAAATAAATTCATTACTCAGTCAAATAATATGCCTTAGGATGGCTGCGAATGACTATCATGCAAGACGAACTTCCTTCTCCTAGGTGTCTAGCAAAGCCCTCCTCTTGCGATTGTGAGTGCGTAGCCAGCATCCCACATGAAAGAGCGTGTGTCTGTACATGTCAAACGAAGAGATTAATTACGTAGACGATTACTATGACTTGAGACATCTGATAAACATTGACATGCGATACAAATTTCTTCCTCCTTGATGTCTAGCGAAGCCCACCTTTAGTGAGCATCGTGCATCCCACACAAAAAATAAATTTAATTTACCTCCACGCACCATGTGACAACATCTGTTGTTGAAAAGCAGAACTACTCTGCCATGAGTCTTCAAAAATTTAAAATTAACTCTCCCTGATGAATTACTCAAATTCTTATTTAAGTATCGGTTTTTAACGAACAATCTCAGTTTGCTTTTAGTATAGGTCCCATAAAATAACATGGATCCCAGTTCTATGCCTGTAGCTGTATCAAAAGGACACCGTTGTAGACACTGCAGCAATAAGTTTGTCCTGAGAAAGAATGCTAGACAACACGAGAAGAATGACTGCGTTAAAAACCCAGTTCACAAAATTATAAATTGTGTTCGGTGTAGCAAGTAATTTTTGTGAAGAGAGAGCTAAACAATACACGGCAAAATGTGTAAAGTCAGGCACACTTACAAGATACAGGACAACATTGGAACTACTATTCTTAAGGATAATATGCTGCATGATGACGATAATTTTCCTTATCTTGAACGTAATTGTGTTTATACATCTCCTGATGTCGACGAATAACTTAAATTTAAGTATGTTGATGATTTAAGGAAGGCTGAAGGCAATGAAAGAATCAGTACCATGGGAAGTGAAAATACATTCAAGCCCATATCTAGTAGATCCTCCAGGAAGCTTGTAGACGATAAAGAAGCTTCGACGTCATCTACTTCAAATTCTTACAGTTATTCTGTTGAAGATACTGACTTCGACGATGATGGCGAGAGTGACTTTGAGGCTGGTGCCAAGACTAAACACTTTGATGAAGCACCTAAAACTGCCAAGATCAAAGACTGTAAAGAAGCCTTGAGACCAAAATGATGGAAACGATGCTATAAAATAAATTATTATGATGAAACTTACGATGTTTGCAGGAACGATAGTGATCTTAAAAATATCAATTACAAATATTTCAGGAAGATGACAGCAGAAGAGATTTTTTGTGATTTATGGGAAGATCCTAACATATTAGTCGACCATCTGAGACTACCGATGGCTTCGCTTGGAGCAGGAAACTACTCGCACCTCAACGAAGTAGCCTTCATACTGAAAGGACTGAGGGAAGATGGCTACACACAAAATGACTTGTTGTAAGTATCTATATTTTAATAAAATTACAAATTAATTATATTTTAGATTTCAAAAATTATTGTTTTATTCCTCGATTTCTGCTTCTTAGATGTAATTTTAGTAATACAGCTTCTTTTTTAACGTGCTTCCAAATGTCATTACTTCTTCAGAAAGTTCTTCCAAATGTGCTTCCTTTTTTCTGAATGTGCTTCCAAATGTGCTTCAACTTTTGATTGTGCTTCCGATTGTGGTACCATTTGTGCTTCTTTTTTATTGTGCTTCCGATTGTGGTTCCTTTTTGTGATTGTGCTTCATTTTCGTTGATTGTGCTTCCGATTGTGCTACATTTTTAAGTGTGTATCATTTTCATTGATTGTGGATCATCAAGTCTGTACTCAGGACATGATTGCCCTCGTGGATCGGAGATGCCTTGTCTAAATGTCTGACATCGAACATGGTTTGTTTAAAATGTTCACCAAACTTATTGGTTTGGAGACGCTTGGCATATATGCCTAACATTGTACAATACCTGGTTGGAAGGTATTACAACTATCGAAAAATTAGATTTCCATGGTAGGCACAGGGACAATGTATTTATTTTGTAGGACAGGTATCTTGTATAGAGCCGTTTTCCATAAAGAGAATGATTAATAAACTCCACGAAATGTAATAGGAAACAAAATTCAAAATTAATTTTAAGCTAAAGTTTTTTTTATCACTGGCCGAGAATCAAACCAACAATGGAAATATATTCAGTCAATCTTACATTAATAGACGATTTTTTTTTTATTTTTATAATTTTTTCCGAATTTCTAGGTTCATTATTACAAATTTCCAAGATGGCGGCAATGTGTCATTAATGGCTTACTGGAGGCTGGTAGACTATGCACCAAAGCTGCTTTTAAGATTTTTTGCCAAATTTTATTGAATTAACATTTTTTATATAAAATAACCTTTTTTCCATCGACCAGGGATCGAATTGAGGACAGCAATCGATCGAATGATTAAAATTTTAAAAAATGATTTTTTACTATATTTTTTAATATATTTCCAAATTATTTTCCGCATTTCTAATTTCATAAATACTTATTTCCAAGATCGTGCCCAAATGTCAAGATGGCGGATGTTTGAAAATTTGACTGGCTGGTAATACATGATTGATTCCTGCACTCTAACGGGTAAAAATTAAACTAATACGAAGACAAAGCAATCTGGCAGACTTTGTGTATGCTAGCACTCCTGGTATCGATTACTGAAAACAAGATGGCGGCAACACTCTCTAGTATGTTTTGTGTGTTAACTAGCACTCCTGGTAGCATGTATTGAAAAATTTAATTTGGTGGTTCTGTCTTGAATAGGTGATGATATTTCTTCAAATTAAAAAAAAAATACAAGTCCGAATATGTATGCTATTTTTTATATACCTACCTTAATTAATTCTGGGTCTGGTAAATGTCTTGATGGCCGTGCGGTCAAAGGCGTATGTTTTCCAACTCAGATATAAAGACTGTGATGGTCTGAATCAAAGTGCTCCTAGTGAATTTTGTATAAAAATTGAATTTATTGTGTCGATAATAACCACAATAAATTAATAGGTAATGGAACATAGACCTCATGTGTATTAGACAGGGCGATGCAGGCGCTCTCTAGGAACAAACAGCAGAAAAAATATTACGGAATCCAAATGGCAGCCTCCAGCAGAATAGAAATAACAAGATGATGGCCGTGATATAATCCAAGATGGCGGCCTCCAGCAGATGACAACAATATGGCGGCTGTGTCGTCAGAATTTAAAAAAGAAGCTGTGATATCAGATCAAAGATGGCGGACATGTTATTATAATTAAATATGGCGGCCGTAACGAAAATTGCAACATTCCGGAATTGGGGTGCTCTATGCCAAAGTGCGTAACTCAAGGCCAAAGTTTAAGTTCAAGGTCAAAGTCAAGGATCAAGGTCAAAGGTCAAGTCAAAGGGCGAGGTCATCCAAGATGGCCGCATTGACGCCAGGGCAGTCGGTCATTGACCCGTTGCAGGCTGCTAACTCCAGCTCCAGCACCAGAACATTCTCTCCTATACTACTTTCTTCCAGAACTGGTTTTTGGGCAATAATTTCAGGTGGCTAATGTTTGTTTATAGTTCTAGAAAACTCAATTTATGTTTATAAGAGAAATAGTACAAAATGGTTCCAGCTGTCAGGATTAGCCTCTTGTTTAATCTTCACTGTGATTTTGATTCGGAGGCACGAAACATTTTCGTATTTCAAATGATTTTCCTTAAAGTCATCAGTACATAAAACGTGTCTCATTTTATAGATTAGAGACCACATTTCAAGTCGAGCATAAAAAAAAACAATTTACCTATCGTGCGATATTTTTGGGCTGAAACATTACAGCTTGAAGGAAATTCTTAACCCTGCTTATAATTTTTAAAACCAAAAAACATATGAATTTAAATATTTTGAAGAAAATGTTAAACAATATAGAAAGACGATAATCTGTAGCTTTAACTCGTTCGAGCACAATTGGTTACGATTTCTGATATTTTAAATTTTATTAATCTGTACTTCAAAGCATATGGCAGAATGTCCACTTTATGGCCAAAGGAAGTTTTAACCATAAACGTAACCACCGTTTGATGTTCTTTCTGGTGGCATGCAACATGAAGATCTACGACATGCCAAAAAGTCACATATTTTGGGTAGAAAATAGTTAAGTTAATAATTGGGGCACTATTTAAAATTCTTTAAACTTCTCTCATGAAAAATATGGTTTTTGTGACAGCGTGTTATACTTCCAAGGTACAGAAATATAATCTTCGAAATTATAATAAATTAACTTAAAATGAATTTTGATACTGTGTTTAAACAGTGAAAACTTAAATTTAGTATTTAGTTTTATTAAAATCATAAAAAATTATTTAAAAATTTGTTTCTCAATGTTAACAAATATTAACCAACTGTGCTGGTATTATTACTAGGCGTACAGAGACCATAATTGGCATGCTTTACACTTCCTCTAAGTGCCTTAGGAAAGCCTTCTCAAAAGTAAATCATAAACCAATGAATACCAGTTTCAAGTACGCCTAAAATCAACATAATGTAGGGGTATTTGATTCGTGCATTGCGGTTGCGTTGACCCAGCACGCATACACGTGTGGCACTACACTCGCTGCCGTCACAACAATCATTGGCGTCTCGGCACGCTCGAGTCCCGCTCGAGTCCCGTTTGGCTGACTTGGCTCAGCCAGCCTCCGATGTTTTTGACCCCACACGATACGAATATATTCCGAACTTTGCCCGTAAATTACAGATTCCAAATGAGTTGGGCGAAACAAGTTGCGGCTGCAGTGATCGTCCTACATAATGTACACAGGAAATAATCTGATCGCTGATTAGACTGCAGTAAGGTATATCCGTGTTAGCGATTGCTTCCTTGTAACTGGCGGCCGTCTGTAAGAGAAGACATTGCCCTGTTTAGCCGGGCCATTCAGGACGGGTTTGCTTCCACACCGGATGGCTGTGATTGGTGTGATTACAGTAGAAATAAACCCAGCCAACCACGGAACACAGACAACGCTACAAATTTTTAACACACAGCTGGTCTGGAAATCTTTTCGCGAAAAATGCGTGGCCCTACGTTATCTCTACTTTTACAAAATATTATTTTGGAAACGAGTTACCAAGAACTAGTTTGAAATATTTAAAGAAAGATATTGTATCTTTGTACATCACATGGCTATGGTTATTTTTACATATATGAAATACGTTTATCGTGTTAATACTCAGTATTTCTTACGAAAATTAGCACATAATTTTATATTTTAGTTGAGGTTTCATTCAAGCATAATTGTTTTTAAACCATAAAAAAGATATACGAATATTGAATTATTTTAATTTATGTTGTTTTATAAAGCTCATTAATGAACGCAATTAAAACAGGAAAGTTATTCAAGAAACGATTTACAACTAACTTCAACTATTGGAAGTACTGGGACACCACAAACACAAATGCCCTGGTAAAGACTCCGAATCCAGTTCTGCTGCGAACACTATTTTGTAGTGATATAGTTGCTTTTATGTTAATGTACAAATTTACAAATATCTGTTATTTTACATGAATATTTATTTTCCATTGGCAAATAATTAGTTTAGGGAATTACTATAACTGTGATTATACAGTCATAAACAGTGTGTTATGGCCTTTTAAAAATTATGTATAACATATTAAAATTTTGATTATTAAAAGTTCATAAAAAATCTACGAACATAGCGTCGGTAACTATCGCTCCCCTTGAAAGCCTAGCCCGGCTCGCACGCCAATGGCGAGCCAGAATCGCGCGCGTATGCACTCGAGTCCCGGTCCTGCCACGCCGATGTCGGTCTCTCGTGGTTCCTCACAACTCACTCCACACTGGAAGTTTTTTTTTTTGTAAATGGAACATAAATATTCTTGTAAAACTACATTTATTTGTAAGTTTGTAAATTTACATAAAAACAATTGCATTACTACAAAACAGTATTAGCAGCAATATTAGGTTCAGGTTCTGACAAGGGCATTATGCTTTGTGTTGTCCGAGCACCTCTAGTACTGAAAGTTATTTGTAAACCTTTCCCTGAATAGCTTTCCAGTAGTAACTGTGCAAATTAATAAGCAAAGTAAAACCAAATAAATTACAATCTTTGGTATATTAGATGATTTTTCCAATGGTCTTAAAAATGATGTTTGAATAAAAGATCAATCAAAATATAACATTATGCACCAATTTTCGTAAGAAATACTCAGTATTATCTCGAAAAACGTATTTAATGTGTGCGAAAAAACCAAAGCCATTTGTTATACAAAATTACAATATCGTTCCTATATTTTTTCAAATTATTTCTTGGCAACTGGTTTTCAAAGGAATCTTAAGTAAAAGTAAAGAAATTTTTTTTCTGTGCAGACTGTGATATGGGGTTGCTTCTTGCTGTTCCCTCTGGTCCATTCCTTCTCGTATATCCCTCGCTAGTGTCGTGTGTAAACGTCTCGAACGACCCATTTTTCGACTTTTTCGAAATTTACTACAGCAAAATTAAATTAAATTAGTAATCAGTGTTCAATATTTATATAAGCATGTGTATAAATATAATTATTTGATTCAATAAAATAATCGAGATGGATTTTAATTGATGTTTAAAACGATTAAATAATAATGCTGTATCTTTTTATTCTAATTATTAATTTTAATTATTTTTTAAACAATGTAACAATTTATTATTTTAATGCAAATAAATTATACATACGGGTACATAACCTCACTTATATAGACTTGAAAAAATTATAAATAGAATTTCTATTACTAATATTCACAATGAATAAATGTTTTTTTTTTTTAATTATTCTGACCAGTATTCAATATCAATCACTAAATTTATAAACGTGACTCTCACGTAGTTCTGCAACCACCGCTATAATTCACTACCGGAGCAGCTACGTCGACTATTGAATCATTCGATTTTCAGAGCGAAAGGAGAAACTATATAATGAAACGTCTTCGATAAAAACGAAGAAGTCTTGAAAAATACTCAACACTGTCTTGGACTTTCTGTTGACAAGGACTTTTATTAAATTTCTGCCCACCTTGTTAAAATTCACTAAACACTGTATACCTTTTAGTTTCCGGACACGTTAGATGACTTTAAATGACTAAATATTAAAGAATAGTTGTACGTTTACGAGGTTTTATTTTTTATTACCTACAAAAATTCATGGAAATTTGGACGGTGTTATGTAAAAATGGTTCAACCCACAAACATTTTCAACTGAGTAAATTGAGCTCAAAGTTGAACACACAATAACCGGTATTGTGGCAGTGCATTGAATGTTTTGACGCAAGATGGCAAGGAAAGTCGGTTAAACAAATTTAGCTCAATTAAAGGTGTAATTTTATCTACACAATTATTTCAATAACTTTTTTCTTTTGTTGGTTAACTCATTTTTGCATAACACCATCCATTTATTCTCTAAAAAACGTAATTAATTGATTATTACTTAAAGTTATTTATTTATTTAATAATATTATAGCAATACGATAAAAAATAAAATGTTTTATATATATTTTTGCTTAAAGTACAATTTCTATACACCAATAAATCTGTTATTAAAACAATAAAAATAAATGCCAGAGCGAAGCTATGGACTTCATTTATTCAGCTTATTAGCCACGCACCATAACCACTGCGCTACGAAGCGTGACAAAGATCTTGAAGAGAAAGTGTATTTTACGTTTAATACCAGCATCCTTAGGTTTTGTAAAACTAGAAATTACTCTTTACTATGACTATTTTAGTATACCTAGTATATTCCAGAGTAGTTTCAGTATCATAAAGTTTCATTTGGAACACCATACATTTGGTATGTCACCTAATTTTTATGAAAGTGACTACATATTTTTTTATGTTCAGACACGTGGGTTGGCCATCTTCCTGTGGAAATTTCGTTGCATGGTGCGAGCGCATCGTAAAAATTCACTCTTATTATTTTTCAATAACGTGCCTAAAGAAGTACATATAACTTTAAAAAAGGCTTTATTCTTTGTAAAGAGATTACGAAAAATAATGCATTAGCAGATTTATTTTTGCTTATTCATTTTCACATTAATTTGGAAATATATTTAATTATATCAGATTCTTACTGTAATCTATGATTAGAGACCGGAAAAATTCGCGGATTCATTTCACGATATGCTTGAATACAAACAACTGTACCTTTATATTGCTTCTGTGATTAGCTTACAGTTTATCTGAAGGACTTTGAGCCAATGGAAAACCTTCAACCAAAAAAGTATCGAATCGCAAGCGTTCCAGTCGAAAGGTGTCACGGTCAATAGCCAATGAGCATGTGGCATTTGCCTGAGTATGTAGGGGGTTGTGGAGTCTATCCTATAGATCATCGAAAGCGCGAATTTTTCCGGTCTCTATCTATGAGGCCTTAAGGGTTCCGCCTACCCGGGCACACATACGATGTGCAGAGCTTCAGGAAAAACAACGCGATTTCAAAACTACTCAAGATATCCGTGTGAGGTCTATTTAAGAAAGGATTTAAGAGTTTTCCGAGGGCCGAAAAGTGCTTTTTTATTTAGGATGAAGTTTTTAAAATGTATTTGTAGAAGAGTTAAAATGTCTGAAACGCTTGTTTTCAGAGTAATTTTTAGGCGTAAAAAAACCAATACAGATTCTTGAAAGCACTTAAGGGACTTGCATTACACCTTTATCTTCGTTTCTCGACCATATAATGTTACGGTCACCGCTCAAATTTCACAGTTATCCTGTGACGACGAGAAGACTGCGCGTCAGTTCAGAGCCTTGTGCTTAGAGGCTATACCGCGCTAGAAATACCATCGAGCGTCGCGCTTATCATCCCGCCTCACAAACGCATATACACCACTGACGAGGTAGGCCCCTTAACTAAAACATTACCACTTATACAATACAGTTCTTTCTAAAAATATATTTCTGTTTATTTTAATGTGTGATTTTTTTTCTCATCGACACAATTCCACTATGCAAAACATGCGAGTCTTTCATGTGTTGCACGTGATAAATTTGTTGGGATAAAATTGCATTGGTAAAGAAAAATGGCCAGCGAATCCTAATAACAATTGTTTGGTTTGTTATCAGATAGGATGGCGAGCAACCGCTGGCCTCTGATACGATCGGAGCGCACACAAAACCACCTGTGTGGCAGATTTCTCCTGGCGCCATACTTGCATCTCATTTTCCCCACCTCGCAATACTTTCCCTTTCAGAGTTTAGATAACCATCTACATGCAGATATTTCTTCTATAAATATTTATGCTATAATCATTTTTTCAGCAATGTTCTTCCAAAGAACGGTAATTTAATTTTCTATTCTTTACCAAAGATAAGATTTTATACTTCAGTATTTTCTATTTCTCTAATTACAGAATAGACATACAGATAGTTAAATATTGAATACTAGAGAGGCTTTCAATTTTGAACCTTTCAAAGGTACTGCCATTTCTCTTTGTCAGTGTTTGATTTAAGGTTAGGAGTTTATCTTTAAATAAGGGTCACAATTATCAGACGGTATCACACACTGTTTTAACTAAACAAGAATAACTAATCCATCTCTTTTACCACTACAATATTCGCGATATTTACGTTGCTTCAGATAGCATGATTTTTTACTCGACAGTGTTTAAAAAATATGGATTTACTGACTCATATTAGATAACAACATTTTCAAAATGTCCACATTATATCGATGTAAGCCTATTGTCAGGTATTCGGTATTAATAATTTTCGAAACAATAACATATCGCAACCGTCCGACATTGTGATTGTTTTTTAAAATGGAACATAAATATTTATGTAAAATTACAGATATTTGTACATTTGTTCATTTACATGAAAACAACTATGTCATTACAAGTAGTGTTGGCAGTAATACTTGGTTCGGATTATTTCCCCGGGCACTTATGCTTAGTGTTGTCCCAATACTGCCAATACTTAAAGTTATTTGTAAAACTTTCCCTGAATAGCTTTCCTGTATAAACTGCGCACATAAATGAGCATAATTAAACAAATAAAATACAATTATTGCATATTCGATTATATATTCCATGATTTAAAAAATCATGCTTGAATGAAATATTATTTATATCAAATTATTCACCAATTTTCGATAGAATTACTCTGTATTATATCGATGAACATATTCCATTTACCTATGTATAAAAACCATAGCCATGTACTGTACAAATTTACAATATCTTTCTTATAGTATTACACACTACAGTAGTGTCTCGTTAATCCGGATTTGTCGGGACTGGACCTGTTCGGATTAACCGTAATCAACTTTAATATGTAGCGAAAACACGTTTTATAGGCAAAATAAAAAAAAACCTTATTAAATAAAAATCAACGTTAATTTATTATAAATTAGTTAAGATTTATTGTACATACGTAATTAAAATGTATAAAACAATTATAGGTTAAAAACTTTTACAATTCACTCGAATAAATCTGTAATAATCTTTTGTTTTAATAACGTGCGATCTCGAAGGCACCTCAAGTCAGTAGCTCAGCAGACGATGTGTCGCTTTGCTTCTCAAAGTAACTCAGCAACCACTCCAGCATTGTAGTCGCATCGCCGTGCGTTGGGCCAGCTGATTCCTCCATATGCCTTCTTCGTCATCTTTCGAACTGTTATTTTAGTTGCCGTGTTTGCAATGCACGCCTCCACGTTTTCATCTTCACTTAACATTTGATGGCTAATAATTCTGTCACTGTTCATACATTCTGATATGTCATTCTCCTCCACGTTGATAAAACCCTCCAGCTAGGTGACGTCAGTTGAGTTTCGTCTTGTTCCTGGTTTTCCGGTGAAATGCTCGGCCATAATATTTTCAAGCCTTCTTGAAGAGTTCATGGCATAATTTATTTTCACGCTTCTGCAGCCAAGTAAATGACAGTCTTAATGGTCACTTTTTTAATAAAATCCATTAAGATAGCTGACAGGTCCACTTCTTGTTGCTCTAAATGAGACATGAACAATTTTTTTTCCTAAATCGCCATTTTATTGCTTCAATCGCACCTTGATCCATATATTGTATCAAAGCAGTCACGTTTGGTGGTAGAAATTTTACAAAAAATTTACCATCTCGTAATTCTTCTTCACTTGGGTGATACGGTGCATTATCAAATAACAACACAGCTCTTTTTGGGCGGTTTTTGTCTCTTTTCAAATTGATTGAAGCGTTACTACAAGGAAACAAAGTCACTTTCTTTTTTTACCTTATGAACTTTGGCTACAGAATCCAACTTTGAGGCTAATGTTTGTTTTGGAAGTATTTTGAAATTTAATCCGGTTTCGTCAGCATTAAAAAATTGACAAGGCTCTAAGTTTTCATCTTTAACAAACTTTTCAAGTTTACTTTAAAGTCTTCATTTATTCTATTGTCACTTGACTAAATTTCACCACTTACACTAAGCTCACGAACACCATGTCGATCTTTCCAAAGAGACAACCATCCCACACTGGCGGAAGAAGCAGGTCACCTTTGAATTTTTCATTGAGTTTGAGCGCGAACGCTTGTAATGTTATGCCAGACAGCGGAACGCCTTGATCACGTTGTTGGACAAACCAAATGTACAAAGCCTAGTCTAAAGATTCTTTTTTTGTTTTTGTTTTTTTAAAGTTCTTCTGCTACCCAGATTGTCCTTACTCACCATATCCGCACAAAAAATCTTCCATTTCTTTCCAATTTGTTTTCAAATCAGAAACAGTTTGTTTTCCCACTCCTAAATCTTACGCGATTCTGGTTAATTATTCACCCGCATCAATACGAAATAATGCTTGCTATTTTTGCTTCATTGTTAGAATCACTTTCTTACGATAAGTTGTCATTACGTTGCTCTTAATAAGTGCACACAAAAAGACACTCGCACTAAATAAAAATAATAGTCACGAGCACCTATCACCAGCTCGAGTAACCATCGACTGAAGGGAACAAAACAAAACAACTCGCGGGTTTAGAGTGAGCCACTTCTCGGAAAACAGAGGATGAGCGGAAAATTGGCGGTAAGACTTCGAGCAACTGAAGGCAAGCGGACCCTTTCTCAGAATTGTATTTTCTTCTTTTCCTGTGTCACAACATTCTTTTTCCATAATTTTTTTATATCCGTCGAAATTAACCGGATGTCCGGACTAGCGGAGTCCGGATTAGCGAGACTTTTTTATTTCTTTGCAATTGGTCTCCAAAGGAATCTTTTGTAATAGTACAGAAAAAGGTTTTCTGTGCAGGAGGAAGTTTGAAAATTAAGATTTTTTTATTGTGGCGGATATTTTAAGTGCGCCTATCAAACATTTGTAAGGAAATGTATCTTCTGCTGTTATTCCTATTGTTATACAGAACACCAACTGGAGTGAAAACTTGTTTTGATCAAACGAGAGAAAGAAGTGGGGAGACGTGGACTCCGTCGTGGCTAAGTTCCACGTGGTTAACATCTCCCCCCCCCCCCCCCCCGGCTCGCATTACATACAGCCAATACTACCGGTATCAGCTTTAGTGTGAGGCATGTGGTCATTGTCTCCGAGTGAGACTCTGGAATAATTAGCGTTCGTGTATGTTCGGATTTTTGATGTGCACCATAGTAGTTCTCTTTATACGGCATTTGGTGGGAGTAATTTCGTGAATGCGACGGAAATGTGTAACAGGAAGTAGGGTGAAGAGCGCGCCATTCATTTTTTCGGTGCGGTCGACAGTTGGCGCTTGTGCTGCACCGTGTCAGCGACCGCAAACATAGCAGTGGCGTTCGAAAAGAGAGAGAGAGAAGCGAGCAAAAGAAAGAAGAGACCGCTGTTTACCGTGCGTTTCGTTAACAGCAGTCTTGAACAGTGCGTCGCATTTCCATGTGGGCTTTTTAATACGTTAGAAATACGCTGTGAAATAATAACGTATACTTTTTTTTATAAATCCAATAATTTTATAAATTTTGTATTAAAATATATGTTGTGTTTATAGATAGTTTGTGATACGAATTCATTTCTGGAAATTATTTTTGTAAAGTGACTATTATTAAATAAGTTCTGTAAATGATATAATGTTTTAACATTTTGAGGTTAATTCATTATAATGCCACGTTAATTAGTCCTATGAAAATTATTACATTAAAAATTACCGAATAATTATAAACAAATATTCTCCTTAATAATGTTACGATTTACTGCGGGTTCGTAAATGAGAGCCCGATAAAAGATTTTTATCACACACACAGTTTTATTTATTACCACTACTTATGTCACTTACAAATAATCTAAAATGGCAAATAATCAATTGTACTTAAAAAAAAATAATGTTGCTTCCTCCAGTCACTCGTTTCTCACAATCCACACGCCTCGCTGGGCCGCACCTCTGGCGCAACTCTCGCCGCAGCACCCCTCGTGGTCCTCCGTCGCAGGACTCCGTCGCCGCACTCCGCCGCCGCCGTCGCACTTCCCCTTCGCCGAGATCCCACTCGACGCCTCGCTCGGAACTTCGCTCGGGACTCCGCCGCACCTGCAACACTATCGCCCAGAAGCTTCGCCGCGGGAAAACTCCCGACTCCACTCACTCACTCCCTGTCCTGGAACCTTCGTCCAAGGACTTCGCCACTCTGCCGCACCCGCGGCACTATCGCCCCGGAAGCTCCGCCGCGGGAAGGCTGCCGCCTGAACTCTCTCTGAACTCCACTAACTCCTTCCGAGGCCGCCGTCCTCGTTTTATCTATCAGCTGCAATCTCCAAAACTTGCGAGCGCGGCCGGGGCCTGTCGCGTCATTCCGTGCCGACCCGACGGTAGAAATCTCTCGAAACACGTTTCGGCAGCTCGCGTAGCTCCGCAGCTGTCCGGTTTCAGTTAAGGCAGGGGGTCGCGCGGGGAGTAGTGGGAAGGAGGAGGGAAAGCAACAATCCTTGTTATCTTCCAGGCGCGCGCGGCACATATGTTGCGGCAGCCGCCAGCCAGCTCTGCACCTGCACGTGTCCCGGCCTTGCTCTAGTTCGTAACAATAATAATAATTTCCTAAATCGATAAGATTTTGTTCATTTTTTAATTGATAGGAATGGGTAAATAAATCAAGAGCAGAGTATATTCGAGAATACAGGCAGCGTAATCGTGAGGAAAATTTGCAAACTGGAGGAGTAGAGCAAAATAAATTTGCTCGTAACTCTACTAAACGTAACCAGGATTTTGCTCATTACCATGTTTAGATTTTACACTTCACGGGCGAGTACTCAAAGACTCACTCACTTTTTTTCTTTTGTTAAAATATAACGTAGATTTTGTAAAGTGTGTTAAATAAATAATACGTAAAATCGTTGTTAAAGTAGGCCTATTAAAATTCTCGTAAAATTTCATGTTCATTTTTTATCCGAGAGAATTGGTTTTCATACGTCTAACTAAAAAGAAAAGTTGGTTAGAATAGCTATATTTAAAATACTCAGTAACTGTGAAAATGTATTAAATATTGCATAACCACGAAGTTGCACGAGCCAGTGGCGAATTCCGATTAATGTTCGAGAACTGATCGTGGGTCAATGTATTGCAGCCTTTCCTATGTGGTAAAGTCATCTTGGTCCAAGAGTCTCCAGGAAAGTTGCAAGTGGAGGAAGATGTTGGTGCAAAAGTAGGATAAAAAACACATTTAGACAAAAATGTGATCTGGGTTCAATTCCTGTCTGGTTCCAACCCTGACTTTTCGCATGTGGGGAATGTATAGACATCGCCGTGAGCTGATAGATTTTTATAAGGGTGCTTCCTTTTACCCTAACCATTAATTTCGTCAAACCTAAAATCCTACTTCATTGTCCCTAAATGTCACCTACGTCATCGAGATCTTAAGCCATAAGTCATTCACTTGATGCTGTACTGTTTAGTTTTACTACTTATCAATATGTATGTCATTTGTAGAAACAAATAAATTTAATGAATTAGTTTGCGTCAGGCTAAAATTAAAAGTGGCATTACCTGATTCCATTACTTCTCTCCTAGCTGGACATGGTTGGCTCACGGGTGCCGAGGGGCGTGTCCAGGAAAACTGCGGGCCAATCATGAACACAGTGCCAGAGTACGAAGGTTTTCACTCTAACTCGCGGCCAAATTAATCAGCGAAATTTCTGTTACCTCTAAACACTAGAGACGGATGTATATAGCGACTCAATTAAAGGGGAACAAAATAGAACTTGACAATGGTGAGGAACTACCCAAGTATTTTCTTGTTTTAATTTAAGTAAATTAAGGAGAACATGATGTCGGGTTAGCTGGTCTGAGACACGAACGCGTTTCTCCTCGAATTCGAGCCCAATGTCTTGCCGTTGCACCACCGTCCTCGGCCTTCTCGTCAGCAACTGGCGGGTTTTACAACCCATGTTCGCTGTTTTTTTTTTTTGTTTTTTTTTACCTGTTTCGCCGTGGTGTGAAATCCCGCGAGTAGAAGGGAAGGAATTTCTCAACGTCCGGAACTCGCGGATGGTATATCGTGTCAGCGCGGAGGCTGGGAAGTACTTCCTGCCGTCGGCGTCGTCGTGGGAGTGTCTGCCGACTGCGAAGACAGGCCGCATTCTCAGCGCACATCCTTCCTCCAGCCAATCCTCCAAACTAGGTAGCACAACAGTAGAACGTTGGATGCGCATCGCAGGTTCGATTACTGGTACACCGTAAACATTTTTTTTTATAAAATTACATGTACAAAGGGTTTGTAATTTTACAGTTTTGTCTTGTAATTTTGAAGAAAAAAATTTCTAATAAAATAATGCCGAGCGTGATAAACATACTTATAGGGGGAAAGTCGCCGAAATTGGAGCGTTGCCTAAATTGGACCACCCTTGTTTCTCACCACGTAGGAACATTTGAAACAGTCGAGTTGGCTATACTGATAGTCTATAGCCGCCAGGTCACGCCACACAACGAGCAGTGAGGTTCAGCCATTGGAAGCAGTAGGATCGTCGCATTAGTGTTTCCATAGTTCGTGTTGTTATTATTGCACTACGGAACATAAGCTACTGTAGAGAATAAGAGAACGTAAGTAAAGTTTCTGTAATATATTTTAAAAGTGTGTTTCATTAGCTACAAATAGCATAATGTAAAATTATTCATGAAATTCCTTTATTCTTTTAACACCATGTTTTCACTTACGGCGACCAGTTGCCAAAGTTGGACCGATCAGTGACTCCTAAATAGGACTGGTCCAATTTAGGCAACATGAATGGTAACATTTTAGATAAGCTAATATTTTCAGTCAATATAATTCAGCTGTAATATTTTTTCGTTTTGTACAGGTTTATGTTTCGCAGAGGATTTTTTTTAGTCAAGTTTGTCTAAATTCGCGTATGTGTGAAAACATTTATTGTTGGAGTTGTGTCTGTTTAGGTTCCTAAGATTGCCAAAAGTCGCGAGACAATAAAGAACTCTAAAAGAAATATCACCGCTACCAAAAGTATCAAAAGTTGGTCTACTGTTTATTCGTGGAAAGGATAAAAGAGAGGGAAAGGCTCAAGGTGCAGTCGTAATCACAAGCAGCCCCTACAAACAATAATTGGAGCACGCGAAAGGTAGGCCTCAGTTGAAAAAGTTGAAAAGAGGTTCCCTTTTCAAGGAACACGAAGACACGAAGGTAGAAGATATGATACAGTGAATGGGCTGTAAGTCTTAGGTACACACACGATGTGCCAAAGTGTGGCCTAGCATCAAAAGGTATTACTGTGCAAATTGCAAATAGACTTTAGAAACATTTTGTTTACTTTACTGTGCCATTATTGTACTATTGTTAATGCTATTTATATATGTAATTTTGAGGTCCAATTAAGGCAACCATCGGTCCAACTTAGGCACCAAGTTTCCAAATTTGGACCGTTTACATACTTCTAGTTTTCTCCATTTAATACATGTAAGGGGTCATATATTTGAGCAATAAGACATATCTGGTGAAAAAGAATTCATTGATGAATATTTTGCGTACTGTTTAGTTCAAATTGCTTGCTTGGTAAAAAATGGTTAAAGAAAACAAAAAAAAGTGGTCCAAGATAGGCAACCTTCCCCTAAATAAATTTTTCGCTTGTCAACTACCAAAATTTCTGCATGCGAAACACATACTTTCTGCGCGTGCCACTACAATACGCTGCCTGAATCGTAAACCTTGCTTGCCACTATCAAGCGTAGATATCAGCATGAAGCACACGGAAATTTTAAACTATTAGAAATGGCTCCGATAAAAGCGAAAAAGACTTGAAAAAATCCTAAACCCCGGCTTGGGACCAATTTTTGACAAGTAATTTTATTAAAACACTGCCTGCTTGTTATAATTCACCAAACAGTTATTACTATAAAGTTTCCGCACATGTTAGAGGTTACCTTTCTATGGAATTACTAAAATATTTACTTGAAACATTTTGAAACACAATATTTTAAGTGGAATTATATGTTTATATATTTGTTTTGGCGTAAGCGACAGAAATCAGTCTGTAGATACTTCCTACAATCAAGCCGTAACATTATTGAGATTATTAAACATTGTTATTACATAATATTATATTATTACGTTATTTAAAAAGTCCAAAATTCACCCTTGAGCTTCACAAGCGAATGCTCTACCACTGTGATATCAAGCCTATTAACATTATAGAAGAAGAATATTTATTATAATCATTGTAATTCCAGATAACTTACGTTTTTTAAAAACTTGTAATTACTTTTTAGCATGACAATTTTAGTTTACCAAATATATTCCAAGGCAGTTTTACTACCATAAAGTTTGATTTGACACACCAATACGTTTAGTATGTCCATTAATGTTAACGAAAGTGACTATACACGGCTTTATGTTCATACACGTGGGTCCACTATCTTAACGACTTCGGCCCCGTGGATACACATTTCCGTTCATTCGACTTCAATTCCATTCACGAAATTACGTCTACCAAATTCCGTATACCGATAGCAAAGATGTTTAAACATCAAAAATGTTTACAGATTGTGTAATTTGGCAGAATTTTTTCTAGAAAACCAGGCTTCTATCAGTAAACCTCTGTCATTAAAATCACTGACGTGTTAAAGTTCACGTTTGGATGTATAGATAAAATTATAAATACAAGTGTATAAGTTAATCATTATCCTGTGTTTTTAGTATACTGTACTTCTATCTATGTACACATATAAGTCATAGTAAAAGTGCCAAATATTTTTCAGAATAAATGTTCATCTACCAAGGAACTGAAAATTAAATTTATTTTCCCATTTGTACGGATAAATGCCCATTTAATTCACATTAGGTTACCAAAGTGGTATTACCATTACACAACAATGTACTAATGTTCACGACAGACGCGAGGATAAGACGCTAGATTGTCAAACATAAGGTTGTGGGTTTTATACTGCGCTTATTCACTCAGATTGTTAGAGTTTACGTAAACAATTAAATTTGATAGATTTACATTTTCTTAAAAGTCGGCTACACATTGTTCATTAACAATGTAAGCTCTACAAAAATTAAAATTTTCTGGCAATAGTAGATATAAATTACATGTACATAGGTAATGAAAATTCACTCAACCATGCAGTGACATGTGGTAAATATACACATGCATGCATGTGGAAATTTATGTATCATGGTAAAAAATTACACCAGCAGCTATGAAATATTTACCAAACCATAGCAATTGTATTTTACACTTCTTATGTCATTTTTACTTGAGCCCAATGGTGAAAATACACCAACATTATATGTAGGTGTAAATTTACACTAACACCGGTGGAGACTCTGCCGTCCAAATACATTTAGTGTAAAATAGCACAATTATTTTTACAGTGTAAACCCATCGTGATATCGGTTCTCCATGATTTCCCGAGACCCTCATAGCGGCTGCGGTTACTTACCATGGAAAGGGGCTTGTATTTTTTCACGGAAAAATTTCGATTCTTTCTGTGAGTTAAAGAAACGTAGCATAATCTGTGTTTCGAGATCTGTTGAGTTTCTTTCAGGTATATATCCACTGTCGGCACCGAAATCTCAGCAAAGTTTGTGCGGAAACAAACGATAAATGTTTCGCGAAAGAAACAAAATTTCCGCTTAGGACTGTGTCACACTATGTGGTTGAACCGGAGCGGTTTGTCATCTCTACTCGGTGATTACTTCTAGATCAACAGCTAACACGTTGGATTTTGATACATTCACTTGGTGCAATCTTGAGAGACCTGCATTGTGCACTCTAAGAAAAGCGCTTGAAAGAATATTCAGCCAATAAACGCTACGGAAGTTTTAGCCGCAGCGGCAGAAACGCTTCGTGTGATGCCATCTTAAGACCTGGAAATGTGAGTCGTTCATAAGTCTCAGAAAATTTAGTTTAGCTTACAAGCTATCTTCCCTCTTTTTTCACCAAACCACATCACCTTCAAAACTGACATAAAGGCACGAGCGTTGAAAACGACCCACATCAATTACCTTAAGCGAGTTTGCGAATTCACCCATTGCTCCAAAACGAATTTGCCCTGACTTAACTTACAAAGTTGAAGAGTGATCGAATCTCCCATGCTACTCGCTTGCCATTCATGCGATTTAATAGGTCCTTGAAGTTTCTAAAAAAAAAAAAAAAAAAAAATCAAAGGACGTAATTTTAAAATATAAAATAGTATCGTTAATTTTTCGTTTATTTTAAAAAATATATAAAAGGATAAAAAAAAGCAAGAAAACAATGCACTTAAAATTTAAAAAAATTACAACCCCATGCGAAAGTTCTTGCGGGCAAGTAAGCGAGTTTCACTCGCTCTGCGCAGTCGACACTCGTCTGACTAGTGACGCTCACACGAGAATGATCCCCCCCCCCCTCGGTCCACGAGTGGTTTGTAAGCTCGCCCGATGTGAGGCAAGCTCAAGGGTCACGCCTGGCAGGACACACACGGCGTGCAGAGCTTCGAAGACACATGCGCGGTTTGAAAACTGCTTTAGACAACCGAGTGGCGTCTGTCTTCGAAAAGCATTAAAAATTATGTTGCGGTCTGAAATGTATTTCTGCTTCCGGATTTTTTTCAATGTATTTTTAGAGAATGAGAATGGTAGAAAACATGTATGCACACACGCACACTTACACAATCACGCACGCACACACATTCATTTTATATATATGCATATATGTGTTTTTATGTATATATTAATCTCTCAGTAGATATTCGTGAAAGCACCAATGATATGTGCATTACAATTTTACTAAATTACTAAGCCATTACACTTTATTGTCACCACTAAGTCCCATAGTGGCTCTATGTGCGACGAGAGAAGAATGCGTGTCAGCTCAGAGCATTGAACGTAGAGGTGATAGCGCACAAGGAACAACAGCGATTATCTCGCGCTTCATCCTGCATCACTAACACAAATACACCAATGGCTAGGTGGACCCGTAGAAAAAACAAAACTATTTTCTTTTCCTGGATTTGTTAAGTAAATGATTTTCATGTCCTAGATTTAATGCGAAGGGTGAATCCTGGATATGAGATGGGCGTAAATTTGTATTTATTTAAGTAATTCACGAAGATTGTCACCGTCAGTAAAATCGTCAAAATGAAAATAGAATTTAATAAAAAGGTTTATTAAAAAAATACGTAGCACAGTTGGAAATGCGCCGGCTTCCGGCGCGAGAGCTTAAGTAATGAGTGTAAATTGGCTTTCGTCTAAAGAATTCGCAAACCTTGACACTATCGCTAAATTTTTCAAAATGAAAACAAATCTTTTCAACTATTATTAATTAAAATTGGGACTTCTGGCTTGTTGGTAGTAAAAAATTACCTATAAGCCAATCATTTTACGTAAAATAAAGAGGTCAGCTCACTCGCCTTCCACTTAGGCAATCTTATTACGTTTGCCAGCATGATGTGGTTACAACCCGTTATTTTCCCGCACTTGTTGAACGTGGCGGAAGTTTATGCGGGTCTTCGAGTTTTCCCTGTGTGCTTCCGTTTCTCCCAGCCCAATATTTCCGTCGCTGCTCCACACCCATCTCATCACACCTCATCAAACCTCACGCATTCTCCAGGCTGGCTGGAACGACACATCGGTCCCTGCGGTAGGAATTAATCGGTACGAGTCCGAGCTCAGGAGTCAAAGTGTGGATTGTGGATGGGCATCCGCCATCTTAGACTGTAACGTCACGGCGATCATATTGGATGACCTTGACCTTTGACCTTGACCTTAAAAAATTGCCCAATTTGCCAAACTTGGGTCAAAATTAACCAAAAATCCGCAAAATTGGCTCAAAATTCCAGTTTTTAGGGGAAAAAAAACATTCCGCCAATACATCTTTTAGTAATAACAAATAAAAAAATTTACTATTTCTAAGAAAAATACCTGTTTTAAGGAAAAATGTTCCATTTCAGTACTCAAAAAAGGTTGAAAGGTTAAAATGTCTCCAAAGAGGCATAATTCCTCATTTACCAGCATACAGTAAAACTCTGGAGAGACCTTTGACCTTGAACTCGTCCGCAATCGTGGATGACGTCATGTCCACCTTTTTTAAATACGAAATCACGACCGCCATCTAGAAAATCCGTATTTATTGATATGGCAAATCGGGGAATCTCTTAAAAGTCATAAAATTATTAAAATTCGATAAAATATCATTTTAATAAAAGCTATATATGTCATTGAAGTCCTCGGTTCATACCTGATGAGGGCAAATAAAATAACGATGGGTCCTTCCTTCACGGAGGCTACTGGCAGACTGACCTCCCACAACTAATATAAAAGTTATTAACGTAAAAACTCGGAAAAAATTCAAAAAATCATACAAAATACCCACTTGTGTGATAATTGTTTCGATCTATTACTGTCTTTGGTTCTTCCTAAACTGAAGCAAAAAGTTTATTTTAGGGTTTAAATATTAAATTTAATATTTCAAATTAAAAGTTAAAGTGTCAGGTGATAGAAATAAAATAATTATGTATTCTATAAATAATACACTACTACGTGAAAAATAACAAAAGTTAGCAGTTTAATATTAATTTACTTCAGCATTGGCTTGAACGAACTAATTCTCAGCTCCAATCGTTTTAATGAAGACAGAGAACAGCCAAATCCTTTGCTGACATATTCTTCCTTTTCAAGAGAGAGTACTGTGTTCAACAGATTATTTTAGATCGTTGGAACTTTGAAAAGGTGTATTCACAATCTTGGAGGAGAACCTTCACTTGGTCCTCGAATGGATTTGGTTTAACATGTACACAGTCCAACCTCAAGTTATATTTCAAACATCCAAGCGTTGTTACTTCATCAGTAAGTTTATACATTATGTTGTGTTTAAAATTACCGAGTAAATTACAAATGTATTTTGACTCACTTAACGTATTTAACTAGTAGTAGTCTTTCAAAATTCCACAAAATGTGGATTTAGCTAGCTATAATCTATTATCATTTACCTGTAATGCACCGAGCACAGAAATAAGTTTAGTTTCATGTCCAGCCGTCATCGCAATCGGTTGCTGCACATTTGCTTGTGTGCTTGTACGCAAACGAGTCTCCAACCTAAACCAAGGAGTTGAAATATCTGCAGGCAGTTACACAGTAGAAACACAGACTTCGCCTTTAGAGTTTTTCGCATATATTCTCAAATCATCAATACAGGTAAACCAAACGTGCACTTATCGCAGTGAAACTTCATACGAGAAGGATTATTCGCATATTTACTATTCTCGTGTCTTCGTGAATCATGGGAAAATGTGAACGACATATCACAGTCGATAAAGACTTACGTTTCAGGCTCGAACCAGATGCTGATGTTACTGCTGTTGTACCAATTCCCGGCGTACTTTCAAGCGTATAGATGCATCGCTGTTGCAGCGAAACCTTTACTTTCTGCGGCACAGCAGGGCCTTTGTATGTCTAAGTGTATTTTCAAATTATCATTTATCTTTTTGCTTGCGACATATTTACAGCCAAACATTTTGCGACAAAGATTTATAGCACAATATATATTCTCATTTTGACGAGCATTACTGTTGTTCGAAAAAAAATCTTTTCACAGTAACGACAACGTTGCTGGGAAGTCAGCGATGCATCTTCAGTGGCCATCATTGATTCTAGTGGTACTGCAGCCATTGCAGTCGAATCCTTCGCTGGCGAAACCTCATTAGTAGTATGTAAATGGGCATACTGAAACAGGCTTCAGGCTGTGGTGTCTGTGGTGCCGACCGCCATCTTGGATTGTGACGTCACGGCGGCCATTTTTGACTCAAAATTCCTCAAAAATGACTCAAAATGACTCAAAATTTCCCGTTTTCGAGGGAAAAGTTCCCGTTTCAAGGAAAATTTAGGATTTCGAAAAACCACAAATGTATTTTGCCTTAGAAAGAACACAAATTCCTGAAATAGGCTTAAGCATCCTTCACTAAAGCCTCCGATAAGCCTCTTTTAGGATTATGACGTCACCGTTGCAATTTTCGTTACGCCCGCCATCTTGAAAATCCGCAATTTTTATGTTATAAAATCGGGAAAAATTTTAAAAATCATTAAAATAATATTTGATAGAATTAAATAAAAATTTTAAAAACCACTGTTGCAGTTATCGTTACGGTCGCCATCTTGGATTATATATATTTTACATATTTCGTTACACCCGCCATCTTGGTTGAGTACCATGTCATTCTTACACTTTATGTTACGACCACCATATTGGATCCTATTAATATTGCAATTATCGTTATGGTCGCCATCTTAAAATTTAGACGCCATCTTTAATATCCGTAATTTTAATGCTAGAGATTCGGGAAAAAATTAAAAATCATTAAAAATTAATCAACCAAATTAAATAATAAAAAATCCTTAAAACCACCGTTGCACTTTTTCGTGACGACCGTCATCTTGAAATCACCCGCTGGAGATCACCATCTTGTTTTCGTCCGCTAGAGTGTGCTGATACCATGTTAGTATAATTATCTGGTCACCATACCTTTGTCCTCAACTGTTGACATTGAACTTTAACCTTGACCTTGAACTTTGACCTTGACCTTGAACTTTGATCTTGACCTTGAAATTGACCTTGACCTTGTACTTTGACCTTGACCTTGGAATTTGACCTTCACCTTGACATTTGCCCTTGACCTTGAAATTTACCTTGACCTTGAAATTTGACTTTGTCCTTGAAATTTGACTTTGTCCTTGAAATTTGACTTTGTCCTTGTCGACCATCATGGATCCGTCATTTTATGTTTAGTACATGCTACCAGGAGCTACCACCTGTTGGAGTAGGTACTCCATCTTGTGTGTGTACTCGTATTATAGAGTACATTTCCATCTGGATAATTTTATTCTAACCCGCTACAGTGCAATAATCATTTATTACCGAGGTGCCCCCGCCATCTTGAAATTCGGCCGCCATCTTGAAATCATGTAATAATGTAGCTAGAAAAGCGGGAAAAAATCCAAAATTCAACAAATAATCACTCATTAATGTACATATTGATTCAATCGATTCCCGTCATTGGTTCGATACTCGATCGATGCAATAATAATTAATTTTATGTAAAAAATAATAACTTCAATAAACCATGTTCAACATTATTAAAGAGACTTTATCCTCTACTACATTCATCCTATCAAACATCAAGACCAACATATTGGTAATTCATAATTTTAATGCTAGAAATTCGGGAAAAAGTTCAAAATTCATTAAATAAATTTTTAATCTATATACTGATTGATTAGATCGACTAAGGTCCTTGGTTCGATCCCTGGTCGATACAAAACAACTTTAATTTTTAAAAAGTACCAGAAAAGTGTAAGGTTCGAGAAATAAAACACCACAAAGTCTTTTACAAACATAATATTTACTACACAATTTCTATCCTACAGAATCACTTGCGAAGGCCAGCATTCTTATAAACATTAAGCCCTGCATAGACGTGCAACGACTACTTCTTAGCTCCAACAGCTCCAAATGCTCCAACAGATCCAACAGCTTCAAATGCTCCAAACGGCCTCTAAATGCTTGACAGCTCCAAATGGCTACAAATGTTCCAAATGGCCTCCAAATGCTTGACAGCTCCAAATGGCTCCAAATGTTCCAAACGGCCTCCAAATGCTTGACAGCTCCAAATGACCCCAACAGCTCCAAATGCTCCAAATGCTCGAAATGGCTCCAACAGCTCCAAATGCTCCAAACGGCCTCCAAAAACTTGACAGCTCCAAATGGCTCCAAATCCTCCAAACGGCCTCCATTTGCTTGACAGCTCCAAATGGCTCCAAATGCTCTAAATGGCTCCAAATGATCAAAATGCTCCAAAAGGCACCAAATGCTACAACAGCTCCAAATGACTCCAACAGCTCCAAATGCTCCAAATGCTCCAAATGTCTCCAAATGCTCCAAATGCTCCAAATGCTTGACAGCTCCAAATGGCTCCATCAGCTCAAAATGCTCCAAATGACTCCAAAAGGCTCCAAATGCTGAAAGGCTCAAATTGCTCCAACAGCCTCCGAATTCTCCAACAGCCTCCAAATGATTAAGACAGCTCCAAATGGCTCCAAATGATCCAAACTGCCTCCAAATGCTCAAAATGCTCCAAAAGGCTCCAAATGCTACAACAGCCTCCAAATGCTCCAAAGGTTCCAAATGCTCCAAATGGCTCCAACAGCTCCAAAAGGCTCCAAATGCTTCAAAAGGCTCCAAATGCTCCAACAGCTCCATCTTCAATTGGTTCCAACTGATTCCAATTACTTTTCTTATCGAACTTGGCATGATTTTTGACATGACTTTATTAGTATACATTTTGACTGGCAGTGGTCACGTTTTTTTACACCTTTAAGTTATAAGTTTTATTTAGAAATCAGATTTCGATAAATGGTAGATACCATCTGGAAAGAAAATATATTAATTTATCATCAAGTTTATACACATACATTAAATTTAAGCCATTATTGTATGTAGCCAGCTTCCCTCAGTTCTTTGAGTATGAAGGATATTTCTTTAATGTTCGAATAGTTTCCTGCACAAAGCGATCCATGTAGTAGTCGTAGCCTGTCAACCAATATGTTAGGATCTTCCCATGAGGTATAATCAATCTCTTCTGCTGCGTTCATCATCCTTGCATGTTTATAATAAATATTATTATCTCTGGTGTCTATCGTTTTAACAGCAACCACAAGGTCACTTTCGTCATCTTGCCAGTGATTATCAAAAGCTTGATCAGGATAATTTATTTTATTACGACGTTTCCATCATTTTGGTCTCAAGCCACCATCACAGTCTACGCTCTTGCTTGCTTTTGGTGCTTAAGCACAGTACTCAATCATGTCTGCCTTAGATGTGTCAGCACAGTCTTCGTTCATGCCAGCTTCTGATGTGTCACCACAGTCTTCAATCATGTCAGCATCACAAACTTGATCAGGATAATTTATTTTATTACGTAGTTTCCATCGTTTTGGTCTCAGACCGCCATCACAGTCTTCGATCTTGCCTGCTTTAGGTGCTTCAGTACAGTACTCAATCATGTCAGCCTCAGATGTGTCACCACAATCTTCAATCATGCCCGCTTCAGATGATTCATCAAAGTCTTCGACCTTGTAAGCTTCAGATGGTTCTCCATCTTTCTCATTTTCATGGACACGACTAGATATTGGAGTAAATATCTTTTCATTTCTAATGTGGTTACAACTTCCTTCGTTTGTTTTAAATTTTAAATTATTATCTTGATCCAGATCAGTAATTTTAGCATTAGCTTTTTCGCCTTCGTTCCTCTTCCGCGATGTTGTAGCCCAGTCTTCGTTATCTTTATTCATCTTAATTGTACAGGTCTTGTAATGTCTATCCAAGTAATATTTTCTACCAAAGGATTTCTGACACTGACTGCAATGAAATGGTTTTTGACAAGGACCCAAATTACACTCGCTTCTCTCATGTCGTTTAGCATTCTTTCTCAAGGTAAACACCTTGCTACAGTATCTACAGTGATGACGTTTTGATACAACAACAAATCCCGTTTCTGGATTCATATTAGTTACTGAGACTTATGCCAGATGCAAACTAACAGTTTTAAATTAGATATATTACTTAAATTTAATTTTTTAATTATTTCATCAGCGAGAATTAATTTATCTCATTCAAAGGTACTTGTTGCAAGTAGTTCTGCTTTTCAACAACAGATGTCGCCACATGTTACTTGCAGGTAAAAAATATTTAGTTCTTTTATGCTGGATGTGGGATGCTCACTAACGATCGCAAAAGAAGGATGGCTTCGCTATACTCCAAGGAGAAGGATGTTCGTCCATCCTGTTAGTGCTTCTTAGATTTCTCAGAGATTATTTGACTGAGTAATGATATTTTTTTTTTTTTAATTTCAACCTGATAAAAATATTACAAGTGCTGATTTATTGGCAGAATTTCAATAGTTAAATGCAACCTTGAATAAAAAATGACATGACTCATTAAGTAAAAAATTCTTCATGCAGAATTCAATTCCTCATCAGTTTTCAGAAGCACTCGGAGAAAACCATCAGATGTCTAGTCAGGAATAATCAGAAGCACCCAGAGAAAACCATCAAAATATTGTCAAGAATAATCAGGAGCACACGGAGAAAACTACCATAATATTGTCAAAAATAATCAGGAGCACACGGAGAAATCCACCATAATACTGTCAAGAATAAACGGGAGCACACGGAGAAAACCACCATAATATTGACAAGAATAATCAGGAGCACACGGAGAAATCTACCGTAATACTGTCAAGAATAAACGGGAGCACACGGAGAAAACTACCATAATATTGTCAAGAATAATCAGGAGCACACGGAGAAATCCACCATAATACTGTCAAGAATAAACGGGAGCACACGGAGAAAACCACCATAATATTGACAAGAATAATCAGGAGCACACGGAGAAAACCGCTGCAAGCTTTCTTTAATATCATAAAATTTCAGGAAAAAATAATAATAAATAAAAAAATAAATAAAAAATTAAAAAAAAATAAAATAAAAAAATACATAAAATTCTGGCTTGTACTAGAACTCTATCTTTGTTCAACAATGAGAAGTTCACAAGCTAGCAGAATATATTTTTAAAATAAAATAAAAAAATACATAAATATATATGCGTGTGCTCCTGATTATTCTTGTCAATATTATGGTGGTTTTCTCCGTGTGCTCCCGTTTATTCTTGACAGTATTATGGTGGATTTCTCCGTGTGCTCCTGATTATTCTTGACAATATTATGGTAGTTTTCTCCGTGTGCTCCTGATTATTCTTGACAGTATTATGGTGGATTTCTCCGTGTGCTCCTGATTATTCTTGACAATATTATGGTAGTTTTCTCCGTGTGCTCCCGTTTATTCTTGACAGTATTATGGTGGATTTCTCCGTGTGCTCCTGATTATTCTTGTCAATATTATGGTGGTTTTCTCCGTGTGCTCCCGTTTATTCTTGACAGTATTATGGTGGATTTCTCCGTGTGCTCCTGATTATTTTTGACAATATTGTGGTAGTTTTCTCCGTGTGCTCCTGATTATTCTTGACAATATTTTGATGGTTTTCTCTGGGTGCTACTGATTATTCCTGACTAGACATCTGATGGTTTTCTCCGAGTGCTTCTGAAAACTGATGAGGAATTGAATTCTGCATGAAGAATTTTTTACTTAATGAGTCATGTCATTTTTTATTCAAGGTTGCATTCAACTATTGAAATTCTGCCAATAAATCAGCACTTGTAATATTTTTATCAGGTTGAAATTTAAAAAAAAAAAATATCATTACTCAGTCAAATAATCTCTGAGAAATCTAAGAAGCACTAACAGGATGGACGAACATCCTTCTCCTTGGAGTATAGCGAAGCCATCCTTCTTTTGCGATCGTTAGTGAGCATCCCACATCCAGCATAAAAGAACTAAATATTTTTTACCTGCAAGTAACATGTGGCGACATCTGTTGTTGAAAAGCAGAACTACTTGCAACAAGTACCTTTGAATGAGATAAATTAATTCTCGCTGATAAAATAATTAAAAAATTATATTTAAGTAATATATCTAATTTAAAACTGTTAGTTTGCATCTGGCATAAGTCTCAGTAACTAATATGAATCCTGAAACGGGATTTGTTGTTGTATCAAAACGTCATCACTGTAGATACTGTAGCAAGGTGTTTACCTTGAGAAAAAAAACTAAACGACATCAGAGAAGCGAGTGTAATTTGGGTCCTTGTCAAAAACCATTTCATTGCAGTCAGTGTCAGAAATCCTTTGGTAGAAGATATTACTTGGGTAGACATTACAAGACCTGTACAATTAAGATGAATAAAGATAACGAAGACTGGGCTACAACATCGCGGAAGAGGAACGAAGGCGAAAAAACTAATGCTAAATTTACTGATCTGGATCAAGATAATAATTTAAAATTTAAAACAAACGAAGGAAGTTGTAACCACATTAGAAATGAAAAGATATTTACTCCAATATCTAGTCGTGTCCATGAAAATGAGAAAGATGGAGAACCATCTGAAGCTTACAAGGTCGAAGACTTTGATGAATCATCTGAAGCGGGCATGATTGAAGATTGTGGTGACACATCTGAGGCTGACATGATTGAGTACTGTACTGAAGCACCTAAAGCAGGCTAGATCGATGACTGTGATGGCGGTCTGAGACCAAAACGATGGAAACTACGTAATAAAATAAATTATCCTGATCAAGCTTGTGATAATCACTGGCAAGATGACGAAAGTGACCTTGTGGTTGCTGTTAAAACGAAAGACACCAGAGATAATAATATTAATTATAAACATGCAGGGTGATGAACGCAGCAGAAGAGATTGATTATACCTCATGGGAAGATCCTAACATATTGGTTGACAGGCTACGACTACTACATGGATCGCTTTGTGCAGGAAACTATTCGAACATTAAAAAAATATCCTTCATACTCAAAGAACTGAGGGAAGCTGGCTACATACAATAATGGCTTAAATTTAACGTATGTGTATAAACTTGAAGATAAATTAATATATTTTCTTTCCAAATGGTATCTACCATTTATCGAAATCTGATTTCTAAATAAAACTTATAACTTAAAGGTGTAAAAAAACGTGACCACTGCCAGTCAAAATGTATACTAATAAAGTCATGTCAGTAATTATGCCAAGTTCGATAAGAAAAGTAATTGGAATCAGTTGGAACCAATTGAAGATGGAGCTGTTGGAGCATTTGGATCCTTTTGAAGCAATTTAGCCTTTTGGAGCTGTTGGAGCCATTTGGAGCATTTGGAGCCTTTGGAGCATTTGGTGGCTGTTGTAGCATTTGGAGCCTTTTGGAGCATTTTGAGCATTTGGAGCCATTTGGAGCTGTTGGAGCCATTTGGAGCTGTCTTAATCATTTGGAGGCGGTTGGAGAATTTGGAGGCTGTTGGAGCAATTTGAGCCTTTTAAGCATTTGGAGCCTTTTGGAGCATTTGGAGCTGTTGGAGCCATTTGGAGCATTTGGAGCTGTTGGAGCCATTTGGAGAATTTGGAGCATTTGGAGCTGTTGTAGTCATTTAAAGCTGTCAAGCATTTGGAGGCAGTTTGGATCATTTGGAGCCATTTGGAGCTGTTGGAGTCATTTGGAGCATTTGGTGACATTTGGAGCATTTGGAGCATTTGGAGCTGTTGGAGTCATTTGGAGCTGTTGGAGTCATTTGGAGCTGTTGTAGCATTTAAAGCCATTTGGAGCATTTGGAGCCTTTTGGAGCTGTCAAGCATTTGGAGGCCGTTTGGAGCATTTGGAGCTGTTGGAGCCTTTTGGAGCATTTGGATCTGTTGGGGTCATTTGGAGCTGTCAAGCATTTGGAGGCCGTTTGGAACATTTGGAGCCATTTGGAGCTGTCAAGCATTTGGAGGCCGTTTGGAACATTTGGAGCCATTTGGAGCTGTCAAGCATTTAGAGGCGGTTTGGAGCATTTGTAGCTGTTGGAGCTAAGAAGTAGTCGTTGCATGTCTATGCAGGGCTAAATGTTTATTAGATTGCTGGCCTTCGCAAGTGATTCTGTAGGATAGAAATTGTGTAATAAATATTAAGTTTGCAAAAGACATTGTAGTGGTTTTTTTCTCGAACATTACAATATTCTGGTACTTTTTTAAAATTAAAGTTGTTTTGTATCGACCAGGGATCGAACCAAGGACCTTAGTCGATCTAATCAATCAGTATATATATTAAAAATTTATTTAATGAATTTTGAACTTTTTCCCGAATCTCTAGCATTAAAATTATGAATTACCAATATGTTGGTCTTGATGTTTGATAGGATGAATGTAGTAGAGGATAAAGTTTCTTTAAGAACGTTGAACATGGTTTATTGAAGTTATTAATTTTTTACATAAAATTAAACATTATTGCATCGATCGAGTATCCAACCAATGACGGGAATCGATGGAATCAATGTAAATTAATAAGTGATTTTTTTGATGAATTTTGTAATTTTTCCCGCTTTTCTAGCTACATTTTTACATGATTTCAAGATGGCGGCCGAATTTCAAGATGGCGGGGGCACCTCGGTAATAAATTATTTTTGCACTGTAGCGGGTTAGAATAAAATTATCCAGATAAAAATGTACTCTATAATACGAGTACACACACATGATGGAGTACTGCAGCAGGTGGTAGCTCCTGGTAGCATGTACTAAACATAAAATGACGGATCCATGATGGTCGACAAGGACAAAGTCAATTTTCAAGGAAAAGTCAAATTTCAAGGTGAAGGTCAAATTTCAAGCTCAAGGTCAAAGGCAAATTTCAAGGTCAAGGTCAAATTTCAAGGTCAAGGTTAAAGTTCAATGTCAACAGTTGAGGACAATGGTATGGTGACCAGATAATTATACTAACATGGTATCAGCACACTCTAGCGGACGAAAACAAGATGGTGATCTCCAACAGGTGATTTCAAGATGATGGTCGTCACGAAAAAGTGCAACGGTGGTTTTAAGGATTTTTTATTATTTAATTAGATTGATTAATTTTTTAATGATTTTTAAGTTTTTTCCCGAATCTCTAGCATTAAAATTACGGATTTTCAAGATGGCGTCTAAATTTTAAGATGGCGACCATAACGATAATTGCAACATTAATAGGATCCAATATGGTGGTCGTAACATAAAGTGTAAGAATGACATGGTACTCAACCAAGATGGCGGGTGTAACGAAATATGTAAAATTTATATAATCCAAGATGGCGACCGTAACGATAACTGCAACAGTGGTTTTTAAGATTTTTATTTAATTCGATCAAATATTTTTTTTAATGATTTTTTTAAATTTTTCCCGATTTTCTAACATAAAAATTGCGGATTTTCAAGATGGCGGGTGTAACGAAAATTGCAACGGTGACGTCATAATCCTAAAAGAGGCTTATTGGAGGCTGTAGTTAAGGTTGCTTAAACATATTTCAGGAATTTGTGTTTCTAAGGCAAAAGACATTTGTGGTTTTTCGAAATCTAATTTTTCCTCGAAACGGGAATTTTTCCCTCGAAAACGGGAAATTTTGAGTCATTTTGAGTCATTTTTGAGGAATTTTGAGTCAAAAATGGCCGCCGTGACGTCACAATCCGAGATGGCGGTCGGCACCACAGGCACCACAGCCTCAAGCCTGTTTCAGTATGCCCATTTACATACTACACTCATTTATCGAGTATTCCTCTGCAGTCAGCACTGCAGTGTTTAAGTCTGTTTTGCTTGTGGAACCATGACTTTTGAAGTCTCCTCTAGTGCTGTTAGTGAAGGTGAAATTCATTCTATTGGGATCTGCATCACCGTAGACGTCGCTGCCATCAGGATATGCATCGCCGTCGATGTCGCTGCCATCAAGGTCCCTATCGATGATGGTACAACGCAACCGAGTTCGGCATTTAAGATGTAAAATATTCCAATAAGTTCTCAAGGCTATCCATTTACTGAACTTACGTATCAGAAGAGTCAAAATATATTATCCTTTCACCCACGTAGCCAAAAACAAAATGAGATTCACTTCATCCAGTCCTCATTTATATACTTACGGTTGCTGGAATAATATGCGAGTCAAAACAAGAAACATTTTAATTAATACTGGAATAAAAAACTATCATTTTAAATCATTTGTTTGAGTGTACTACTTTTTTTTGTTTATAAATTAAAGATCAATCATATTCGAACATATCTTCAAGGCAACTATGCCTCCATCTGCATTTGGATCCATCTGTCTACAATGCCTCCATCTGCATTATTTTGATCCATCCATCTACAATGCCTCCATCTGCTTTTGGCTCCATCTGGCTACAAGGCCTCCATATTTAGTTGGTTCCATCTGGCCAAAAAGCCTCCATTTGCTTTTGTATCCATCTGGCTACAAAGCCTTCATCTGCATTTGGCTCTTCTTGGCTACGATGCCTCTATCTGAATTTTACTCCATCTGGCTATGCTGCTTCCATCTGCATTTGGCTCGATCTGGCTACACTGCCTCCATCTGCATTTGACTCCAACTGCACTTGGATACACATGACTGCGTTTGGTCACATCTGGCCAAATTTCAACAACTTAAGGCAGGTTGTTTATGTAATTATTGTATTTAGCCTGAAATTCTCAGTTCTCGAAGTATATTTAATGTTTTTTTTGGTGATAAATTAATTTTCAGCATTTTGCGAAGGTAGTAAAATACTTATTCATTCAACTCATATGTTAGTATCTTTCTGCTGCTGGTCTGTGCCTTGATAATTTTATTTTATTTTTATAATTCCTTCAATGGAATTCTCTGTTCACATTTTACATGTGATTATTTTCGCTTGTTTTTCTGTATGTTTGTGTATTAATTTTTCTTGTCCATTCTTGTGATTTCTATATGACCTACAGGCAAAACCAGCAAATGCATATGCCCAAAAATGTTTAAAGTTTCAAATAAATTTTCCCCATTGCAAGACTCATTTAAAGAGCGACCGGTTCAAATCATCATTTCGGTTTCCCGCAGGTTTTCTGTACTTCCTTTCAGCTTTAGTTTTCCTGATTTGTTTGACGTGGCCATTTGTAGTGGCCTCCTTGTAGATGGGCAGTAAGATCGTACGTTATAAACACCACGCACAAAAAAAAAACTTTAACAAATGATTTATTTGGAGACAAGGTGCCAATAAATAGTTTGTTAATACTACAAGAAATATATCGTAACATTATACAACACATGGCTATAGTTATTTTTACACATATGAAATACATATTCTGAGTTAATACTGAGCATTTCTTAAGAAAATTGGTGCATAATGTTATATTTTAATTGAGGTTTCATTCTCGTACGATTTGTAAAACCATGGGAATTATAATCTAATATTCAATAACTGTATTTTATTTTGTTTTACTGTGCTTATTAATGTGCGCAGTTAAGGGCGTCGTCTGCCCAGGCACACATACGGTGCGCAGAGCTTCAGGAAAAACAATGCTATTTCAAAACTACTCAAGATATCCGAGTGGGGCCTTTTTACGAAAAGCTTTTAAGAGTTCACCGAGTGCCGATGTCGGATTAAGTTTTTAAACTGTATTTTTAGAAGAGTTAAAATGCCTAAAATTAAGTAAAACAAACGGTACCGATTTCTTGAAAGCACTTAAGGGACTTGCACTACACATTTATCTTCCTTTTTATGTTATATAATGTTAAGGTCACCGCTCAAATTTTCCAGTTGTCCTATGGACGACGAGAAGACTGCGCGCCAGTTCACAGCCTTGCGCTTAGAAGCGATACCGCGCTAGAAGCACCAGCGAGAGTCGCGCTTATCATCCCGCCCCACTAACACAGATACACCTGATACACCCGACTAGACGGGCCCCTTAATATTGGATAGCTATTCAGGTAACGGTTTACAAATAACTTTAAGAATTTCGAGGTACTGGGACAACACAAAGCATGAATTCCTGGGCAAGAATCCGAATCCAGTATCACTGTGAACACTATTTTGTAGTGATACCGTTTTTTCCACGTAAATGTACAAAATTACAAATATAAGTCATTTTACATGAATATTTATTTTCCATTTACAAAAAAAAATTGACAGAGTGTAATGTTCCCAGATGCGCTGCAACTGCCCGTTGTCCAATCCGGGGCCGACTCTGGCCGCCACGTGCGGCGGGTCGTCCTTCATGGTGTTCATGGGGCTGCTGGAGGTGTTCATACGGTCGCAGTGCGACCTCGAGGACCCGTGCGGCCGCCCGGCCTCCCGCAGGTGCGTCCTCCCACGGCGGGCCTGCAGTCGAACCCTAAACCACCCGCGCTCGTGCGCAACATCTCAGCTCTCGGTGCGCGGTGTTGGGTGCGAGCCACTTCGTGAGTGCTGTGGCGGATGGCACGAAACAAAGTTCACAAAGACAAAGGAAAACTTTATACTGACTGTTTAATGAATTTTATCAAGATAAGCAGTATTTTAATAAAATATTTTTTTCAAAAATCAGGTCCAAAGCCGGGGTTTAGTTTTTTTTTTTTTTTTTAAAGGTTTTACCACTTTTATCTGAGCGGTTTCATTATATAGTATAAAATATCTATATGCAAATGGAATGTTTCTATAATTTAGTAGCTGCTCTGGCAACGAATTCTAGCGGTAAGTGCGGAATCTACGGGTTATTCGCGTCCTGAAATGTAGCTGAAAACATAATTTGCATATATTTATCACGAGCGGAATTATTTTTAAAGAATTCTACTTTAAACTTCGTACCTAATTTTCGTATTATGAGTGTATTTGTAACACGAGAACACATGAATTAGCTCGTTACCGAGAGTAGATGTTACACATCACTTGTGAGTACTGAAAGAGTCGCTCACAATTTTTTACAAACGTTTTTATTTTTAATTGAAGATTATTACAGCCAGTAGGAAAAGTCTAGGCGATGACTCATCAGAGCGTAATGTAAAGTGCATCAGTCAGGAGTGGGACACTCAATATTCCCCCACCACCATCGAGACCCCTCTTATCACTCTTGGGAAAGCTGTAGTGAAACGGCTCTAAGGTGATGCTTTTTTCGAAACGCTTGAAACAACAAAGCGTTTTCCCTTTAAACATTAAATTAAAATAATTTTGAATTGTAAAAATTAGTATGTGTGTTTTTTTATATATTCTTTGATAAATTTATTGCTAATTTAAATCGTTTGTTAATTATAAAATATTTTGTTTTATCGTTCAAGTGGATTATTGAAAAGGGAGGTTTTTCACTTCTAACGTGCGTAGCAACCCCACGCCAATTTTTATTGCCTTTGTTATATCTAGTTTCGGTTTTGATATGTAATATAATTAAAACTCCCACAAAGGTTCTTTCTTTTTTTGCGGACGGCTGGTTTTTCGCACGTCTAGGGTATCGTAACTAAAAGATTTGGTAAGGTACATTAAAAATAAACTTTAAAATCTTAAAAATACATGACATATTGCAAAATGGTGTTTTTTTTTTATTTCGACCACAAAGTTGCACAATTGAGCGGCGTTCTTTGGGTGTGTTCGGAACTAATTGGAGGTCAGTGAGAATAATGGCGTCTGCTCCGCCCGGTGAAACTAATGCTAGGCATTGAGCGTCCAGCAAACCCACGAGTGCGACAATAATAGGTTCACACTCTTCGTTCCTATAGTGAAAAAAATCTCTGTCCATTCCTACTTTACAACACTAGCATAATATGTGTCGATTAGTATCTGTCTCATTGCATAAAGAGCCATTACACCCCAGACATAATTTTAAAAAATGCTTACAGGCCCAATCACCTAGTAAATGCAAAAATGAAAAGGTTGAGGAGAACGTATGTGGCATCCAAGTACCCAGATGGAATATTTCTTATCTCCAAACCATCTGGGTTTCACACTGATCAACGCCTTATCTTACAAACAACACTGCCTCGTTACAAAACATGATGTCTTCGTTTGCAATAACTTACTAAGCAAGACAAAAATTTAACGTAGGTGGCACAGCCAAACTACGGTACTGGATCTGTGTTTTTCCAATGGTAAAAAAGGCAATTTCTGTGTGGCACAGATGAAGCCATGCAAACATGTGGATGTTGCATTAAATGAGGTAGCCCGGACAATCACTGTCTGCTTGAAATCGACGAATCACACTGTATGGTCGGCATAACCCACCACCCTTCCCCAAGAATTCACCATGGAAGAAGGAAAAGTTTGGGCATGGCTTAAGGCAAAAACTTCTGAAAAACACCAGCTGTTCTGTTTGGTCTATTACCTTGGGATAAAATTAAGTTAATGATTTATAATTACACATCCGAACCTTTAAACAGTCAATGAATCCACCCAAATAAGTACAAAAAAAACCATGTTTTCGACTGGTCGACGCCATCCAGTTATCTGCTCCCTGGTCATAAGGAAATATTGCCTACATAGAAATCACTTAATAGACTAAGAGCTAGTGAGGGGAGATTAAAAGATAACTTGCAGAGCCAGGGCTTTCCAAATGAAACCACATCATGTATCCACGAAGAAACACGAACCACAAATCATCTGAAAACTTCGTGCATAGCATGTTGCTCTACATGTTTGACTCAATGTATAACGAACGTCACACGCAAGACTATATTGTTGCGATTTACAGGGTTCGTAAAGGGATAGTCCAATTAAAGATTTTATTACACACACAGTTTTATTGATGGACACTATTTATGTCACTTACATGTAATATTCTAAAATGGCAAATAATCAATTGCACTTAAAAAATAATGTTGCTTCCCCAGTCACTCGTTTTCACACACCGCACACCTCGCTGGGCTGCACCTCTGGTGCCGCAACTCTTGCCGCAACACCTCTCGTGGACCTCCGTCGCGGCACTCTGCCGCCGCCGTCGCAGCTCCCTTCGCCGAGATCCCACTCGACGCCTCGCTCGGAACTGAACTCTTCGCCCTGGAACCTTCGTCCATGGACTTCGCCGCTCTATCGCCCGGAAACTCCGCTGCGGGAAAGCTCCCGCCTGAACTCTCACTTCAACTCTCTCTCTCTCTCTCTCTCTCTCTCTCTCTCTCTCTCTCTCTCTCTCTCTCTGAGGCCGCCGTCCTCGTCTTATGTACCAGCCGCCATTTCTAGAACTCACGAGCGCGGCTGGGGTCAGTCGCGTCATTCCGCGCCGACCCGACGGCAGAAATCTCTCGAAACACATGTCGGCGGCTGCCAGGTGACGCGCGGGACTCCGCAGCTGCGAGGTTTCGGATGTCAAACTAACAGCGCCGCGCGGGGAGTGATGGGAAGGAGGGGGGAAACGGCGACCCGGGTGCGCGCAGCACATCTCATGTTGCAGCGGCCACCTGTCAGCCAGCTAGCGCTGCACCTGCGCATGTCGTGGCCTTGCTCACGTTCGTAACAATATATAGGATGAGTCTGAATCTGACCGACTAACATTGGCTGCAGGATCATCACATAAAAATAATTTGAAAACATTATAGGACTTACGGCCAGGATTCTCAAGTCATTGAAGATGCAGCTGAACCAGTTGTTTATAATATAAATATAATATAAATAATATAAAATATAATATAAAATAATAAATAAAAGAATTTATGATAGATCGCCAAGTGTCTGGATAATGTTTGCTTGAAAAAATTTCTACAAACAAAGCAAATGTTGTCGCTGTAGTAAAATTATTTAATTAAAATAATTGAGGAACCCTTATTTCCGATAATTTTTTTGTTACACTTAGGAATGATGTGATTTTTACAGGCCTATAATTAATCTAGAGATCAAAAGTAGAGAAAAAATACGCTTTTTTGTACTGCTATTTACTCAACCTTTTTTGAGAAAAAGATTGTATGAAATTTATAACACACTTCTTCGAGGCCTGGTAGTGTGCAACACTCACAACACTAAGTTTTAAACAGATGCCTCAAATTATGGGCCTTAAAAGTTACTTCATTTTTGTTTCATAATTGATTATATATTATTTACATGTTCGAGGACAGTAATGCATTCACATCTTTATCTTTTACTAGCTGACCCGGCAAACGTTGTTTTGCCATATAAATTATTTCTAGGGAATTTCTAGCTGCAGTACCCGGCTTTGCCCGGGCTGAACACAGGGTGAAGAGGACCTTATCGAAATCGAATATAGTTAGTAATTGTATTCTTAATTTGAATGTCAAGTTTGCAAAACAATATATATCACTTTCAGATCCCGACAGACGTTCTGCCAGTGTATAGTTATTTACCTGTATATAACGAAAAATTGGTGGTCTGTATGTAGTCTAGACTCTATAAAGCACTATAGAAAGAAGCTTAAAAATAAGAGAGTACTAATATTGAAAAGATTCAATTATCTAGTTAATGCTCGGCATGCATTTCAATGCCTCATTCAGTTTTGTTTTGTAATATGTTTGAAGTAGTTCCACATATACAAATCATCTATCCATCTCTCTATACATATTTATCTCTATCTACATCTATGTATCTCTCTATCTCTATTTATCTCTTTATATCTACATATATACTTCCCACTATCTCTATATCTTCTATATATAAGTCTCTATATAGCTCTTTACATCTATAGGTATATCTCTTTATCTAACCCATTTCATTCTCTATACCTCGCTCTATCTCAACTTATCTATCTGTCTCTCTCTCACTCTATATATATCACTCTATGTCTGTCTCTCTTTTATATTTAAATAAATTGTGTCATGCGTGCGCACTTATACAACAAAAACAGACGAAATGCCGCTATATAAAATGAAATAAACACATTTTTTAAAACTATTCATGCTACAACTATAGAAAAATAGTTATACCGTCTCAGAAACCTTCACGGGCATGCGCATAACAAATCACCAAAATTTCATCGCAATCGGATGAATGGTATAGGAACGCATACAGCACAAACCAACGAAAATTAAAGACATGACAAACGCATCAAACGATGGTGCGTTTAAAATTCAAGGCAACTCTATCTATTGACGAAGTTTAGAACAAAACTGTTATAAGCGCCTTTATTTTGCTAGCCGCTGCGAGCTTCACTAAGCGGGCTGGTCTCACCAAGGAGAAAAATATGAATTTGCCAGACCTTACTATGTGTATGATCGTGTGGTAGACATAAATAAATTACACTCACTCACTATTTGTATGTCTATGACCTATGATTTTTTCTGTTATAAAATGAACTTATAACTTTTTCACTCCCTTAGGGATGGAATTTCATATTAATATGTGGTCTATGTGTTCATCCAGGTAATGAGCTCGCTGTAGGTGGGGAAGGTTGATTAAGTGTTAATCGATCAGCTATCGACCGGGGTTGAAAAATATAAAATTCTATTAAAAATTAGGGGTTGGTGATAGAAGGGTGAAAATTTAGGGTTGTATGTATTTTTTAATGCCACATTATAAAAAAAATAAAATTAAAAATTTTGTCCAAAAAATTTAAAAAAAAATGTTAGGGGTGGACTACCCCTAACATTTAGGGGGATGAAAAATAGATGTTGGCCGATTCTCATAGATACCGGATAAGCACAAAAAATTTCATCAAAATCGGTCGAGCCGTTTCGGAGGAGTATGGCAACGAAAACTGTGACACGAGAATTTTATATATTAGATTTTTATACATCTGCTTATTACAAAAAAAGAGAAAATTTATTAAGTATAGCTATCATTTAACTTACGTCATTTTTACTTAGAGAGCAATGATAAAACTATATTATTCATTGAAACAAATAATAGGTTATGGTTTTCTTCTGTTCCCTCCACACAGTGCCATCGTCTACATTTTGTAACCCACCCTTTTCAAAGGAATGCCATCAGTTACGTCCTTTATCTGTGCTGTCCTTGCTCCGGCTAGGCTCATGGTAAAATAAACAGACTGTGGTTACAAGAACACAAATTAAACAACAAAAATGGCCACCTTTTAAATTTGGCTGCTGGATGTTCAATTTATGACAAAAGTTACATAATTATAACTTATTTATTATTATGATTCTATCGTAAATCACAGAAGTACTTATGATTCAGTAAATCAAACCATCTCGTGCACTCCAAAGGCCGATACAATTCCCTGGTGTTGGTGTTTACACTTCAGGCCCCAGAAATGAACCAAATACCAAACGGTGCCGACCCTTCGAAGTTCGGACACGTCAGTACGCCTTCATGGAAGTATTGAGACTCACCTATATTCTCTGCACATTGTACTTCGAAGAGGCCTGTTTAGTTAGCCGGAACTCTCCCGGTCCTCCAACCAGCACTCATCAAAAATCCTAATCCCGCCCCAGCAGCCATATTTCATATTTGTGGGAAGAGTTTTTTATTATCTCTTTGAATTTTTATATTGGTTATACAGAGTGTACATAAACGAAGGTTCCAGTTATAAATTGTAAAAGCATCACTTGTAAGCATTGTAGAGGTTCGGTTCAAGGTCATAATTAAAAAGTAACTCTAACAGTTTTATATAAGCGTATGTGCAAGTACTGATCTGTTGTTTCCTTGCTCGCAGCGAAACCTACGCAAAATGGCGACTCCTGAGCGTAAAGTGTTTTGTGTTCTGCAATTTTCTCAGAGAGAATCTTAAATTTCAGTTCAATGTGTTTTTTGTTTAAAGTTTAATTGTGATCCCCCATGTGGCAAAAACATCTACTGATGGCAAAGGCAATTCGAAATGACCGGATGTGTTTGTAAAGGGAAAATCACGGGACGACCAAAAGTGTCTCTACAGGATGTTGACCGTGTCAGAGCATCTTACCTGCGTAGTCCTAAGAAATCTGTTCGGAAAGCAAGACTTGAACTTCAGTTGCCAAAGAAAACCGCATGAAAGGTTTTAAGGACACGTTTACATATGCGTCCATGCCGGTTACAGTTGCTACATGCTTTAAAGACAGATGACTATGGTGTACGTTGTAACTTTGCACTTCGGGTGTTTGAGTGTGAAGATGACATTCTTGATCATGTGGTGTGCGATGAGTCAACTTTTATATCTAAATGGGAAGCTAAATACCTATAATTTTCGTATCTGGGGTCAGAACATACTCATGAACATGAGGAACACCAAAGAGATTCCCCAAAATTAAACTTTTTCTGCGCTGTGTCCTGACGTCAAGTGTACGGACAATTTTGTTTCGCTGAAGCTACCGTAACAGGGGTGGCTTATGTGTATAGGAAGAAAGAATGGCTCTTTCCCCCAGTTGTAGAGGGTTAATTTGTAAACTTTATTTGGCAACAGGATGGAGAGCACATCCCCATTAAAATCTCTTTATACGAGAGTGGTAGATAGTCGAAGTCCCTGATCGATGGATTGGTCGTAAAGTTCGAAACGACAAAGTTATTTCTTTGTTGGCCTCCCCATACACCTGACATAACGCCATGGGATTTTTTCCTTTAGGGCTTTTTAAAATATCGTGTCTACGTTTCGCCGCTACGTACGGATTTTCTAGAGTTGAAAAACAGAATTAAATAGGCAATTTATTGCTTCCATTACTCCGGACTTGTTAACCAAAGTGTGGGAAGAATTGGCCTTTAGGTTGGATGTGTGCCGTATAACTAAAGATGCACATATTGAACATTTTTAAAATAAAAATTGCGTTGGTTTACCTTCAATTAGATAAATGTTTTATTTTAAGTAGTCTCAATTAAACTGTTGATATAAACCATTTAAATTGGGAAATTCTTTTATGGACATTCTGTATTCCTACCCTAGTACATTAAATTGTTACTTTAGAATTAACGTTCTATTATTATTTTTGAAAATAGTTTTTAATTTAATATGCAACTAGTCTAAAATTTGCAAGTTCCTCATTGGCCAGAAAGAAAGAGACAGGTTGGTCCCTCTTTCTGGTAACGTTAGCCCCGGCGTAGCTGGCCCACAGCTTTTGAGTGCAGCCCAGCAGGACATCCCTTGACAATTAATACTTATCCAACCTCTGTCTTTTTAGTAGTGTGCCGTTCGGCCAAGCTATAGATCTGAGTTTTAAATACTGAATATAATAAAATGAAATATTTAATTAAAACATTTGTGATGAATTTACTGACACCATAAATACATATATAATACCAAATAAAATAAATTAAATGGGCTTTTCACAAACTGTAGTATTGGCAGATGCCAAAGAATCATTCTTCAGCTGCCTGTCAGCAGCATTTGCAGCTTCTATGCGCTGTCTATCTCGTCATTATTCCGTGGTTTGACCTGACTTTGTTTGTTCTTCTAGAGTAATAAATAAAAATAAATTAGCATATATATATACATCCTTGTCTTCTCTGCATGACTATAACTGTCTTAAAATATGTTAGTGAAACTGTCAAATTCAGTTTGTGCAAACAAACTGTGTTCAATTGCTACAATGACAGGTTACTTCAACGATCTAGAATTTTAGTTCAAATTATAAAATTTAAGGTTTTTTTATGCAGATAATATTTTTAATATCTATCATAAAATTCAGACAAGCAAAGTTCTACGAAATATATGACCTATGAAATTTATAACCTCAACATGAGCATTCGCTAAAATAATTGTTGATATTTATTTCGGAAAAAAAGCAGTGAAACCTTGATAAAGGCGTACACAGAGAATTCGGGGATATGTTGCTCCAAAATCTTAAGCACTCTAACATTCCCACCAAATAAAGGAAATAAATTGAAATCAAACAGCATGACATGTGTAATGCTGCAGGTTATGATTTCATAAGTTATTTATATCGAGTGATTGATATTTTAGTATTTTTAATTGACAGTTTCTTCAAAATAAAATATTTTAATTTTCACCATTATGTGTGTTGAATGTTTAGGAAAGAAAAATGCTTCCATATAATTATTTTGCGCATTGAAATCCAAATTTTCTCATAAAAAGAAGAAATACGGCTTCATTTGTGAGATTTGTGTTAATGAGTAGTTAAATTAAATACATTTGATAGATAACTTTATTTGAAGTTCTATCCCCACTCCCCCGAAACAAAATCCTGTGTACGCCCCTAAAAAGGTTCCGTGTGTAATGTGTTACTGCCCATCTATAAGGCACAATCTTTCTCGCCATGAGTCCACGGTCTGTCCCCCAGGGTGCCGCAGGACGAGTACGACTTCATCGTGGTCGGCGGCGGCTCGGCCGGGGCGGTGGTGGCCAGCCGCCTGAGCGAGGAACCAGGCTGGAGCGTGCTGCTGCTGGAGGCGGGCCTGGACGAGCCCACCGGCACGCAGGTGCCGTCCATGTTCCTCAACTTCCTGGGCAGCAGCATCGACTGGGGCTATGTGACGGAGCCCGAGGACACGGCGTGCCTGGGGCAGCCCGAGCGCCGGTGCAGCTGGCCCAGGGGGAAGGTGAAAACTTTCTTCACTTGCCTTAGTTATAAAATACTAAACTTTAGGTCATGTTAAATATTTTTCTGTTTTTATAAAAATGTTAAAAATAAATATATATTTTATTCAGCAGTGTATTAAGGGGGTTGGGGGAGATGGGTTGGGACATACACCCCCCCTTTTCCGGAAATCCTAAGTAATTCTAAAAAACCTATCAAAAGGAAAAACATTTGAAAGCAAACATAATATGGAGAATTTCTATTCACCTCTTCCTACCTTCCCTACACCACACCCGAAGAAATTAAATTCTGCATGTGCTACTGATTATGTGTTTACATACTACAGAATATTTGGATATATTTCATTACATGTCAGTTTTTCTGCATTGTTACGGAAAAATGTTTAAAAGATTTATGCAGTGTGTTGAGTCCAATTCAAAGGTTGGGTTTGTGGGTTTGGTATCTATCTTGATAGTAGGCATTGTTGAAAACCATTGTCGGTGATCATGTGGTATTTACTTTGCTCTGTTTTTAATATTTTTTAAAGTATTACGTATGTTTATAATCGAACAAAAATGTTCGTCACCGAAATTAAATTCTAGGTTTTCAGCTTCCGTAATAACCAGTAAAAGTAATATTCGGGTTACTCTTCGATGTTCACAACGCCATGCAATCAGACAAACTGGAACCACAGTGGCTGCAATGTGGTTATTTCACTTACCTATCGCCAAGATTCTCGAGGTTGAGTTCCTGGTGGAATATTCCATGGAATTTTCTCACAAGGGAAACATGGCGAATGTCACTGCGAGCCTGTTTTTTTTTGTGTTGGTCCCATTTTTCCTCCACCAGCGCACTTAGTCGCTTCATCTCCATGTTTTACTCTCGATGCGTCTCTAAATACCTCAAATTTGACAATATTTTATACCGTTATATCTTCCTTCTCCTCAGTTTACTCAGATTATGGTTTTATTACCATTTCGAATTAAAATATTTAATTATTAGTTTATATATACCTGTAACTCCTGGCATAAAACACTATGTCACAAAAACCATATTTTTCATGAGAGCACTTTAAAGAATTGTAAATAATGCATCTCTTATTTACTCTACTATTTTCTACCCAAAAAATGTTCATTTCTGACATATAGTAGATCGTATTGTTGTGTGCCACTAGAAATAACGTCAAACGTCATGTTTATCGTTAAAAGTTATTTTTGCCTAAAAGTGGACACATTGTCTTATGCCTCCGAGGTACCGATATGCATATTCTATTCCTTTAATTTTTTTAGGACTTAATGTTTGTAAGATAAGAATATCATCAAAGAACTACACATACAGGAGGATTAGGCAAAAAAAACAATGTAGTGTATTGAAAACCAAGATCAGAATGGCTTCGCCGAGGTTCAAGTTTTGGATCCTCCTGAATTCAAATCTAAAATTTTACCTTTGGGCTTCTTCGCTCAGTTTCTTTCATATAGTGCAGTTGTTTAATATGGATGTTCAAGAAAACAGTGGTAGCCATTTTCGATTACTTTTGATCCTGAGCAAAGTGTATTTACTTTTGCTAACCCTATTTACTAGAACTTAATTCAGTAGCTTCCCGTACAAGTACCGACTTAACCATAATTTGGTTCTGGAATTCGGCTTCAACGTTTCTCCGTGAAGGAAAAATTGGTGTACCAATTTTTTTTTTAAACAATATACACCATGCAAGTATATAGTAGTATATATTCTCCTATTATTTAAATGGATTTTGTTCATATAAAGAAGATGTAAATCACAAGAAGGCGATTGATTGGCTCTGAAGGCAAGCAAAATTTATGTTGGCATATTTATAAGCTCATACATGTTTTTTGTTTACATTTTTATTATTTTAAGTCCTATTTCCTTGTTTATATATGTACCATCTTAGATTTTACAACACTAGACCTCAACTTTCAGTAGGGATTTCGTAAGATATATTGTGGCTTGACAGGGCATGGAACCTTACATTGGGTACTTGTTAAAGAAATTTGTTTGGAGACTCTTGTAGTTGTTATGAGACAGTAGCCCGCCCGAAACATGGTTATTTTCTCTGGTCACGGCATTTTATAGCTGCATCATGTTAGTAAGTATCAGATGTACCAAGGTACAAAAGCTTTGGAAGTTATTATATATATATGTGCCTTGTGATCCCAAAAGTTTGTATGAAACAATTAAAATTAAACTACAGCAAATAACTGTAAAATCTAAAATGGCTGATACAAATGATCCTTAAGAAAACCGTTTCGTATTGTGAAGTAGAAAATCTTGCAGAAGAAATATACACAATTATAATTAAGTTTCGTTGGAGATTTAAAATCGGAAATGGCTAGTCATTTGTAAACTTACATGAATATAATGGTAATATATTGACATAATACACTCTGGGCTTAAATTATTTAAGTTCTTCAATGTTTCTACATCTGAGACTTTAAACGATTAGTGGCATTATATTCGTGGGTATCGGCGTATGCTTGCCCTAATCTGTCTTGTGGACACTAAAATATGGCTATACTTATCGTACTCTGTGAAAGAATTTAAACCATAACTCTCACAACGCAATGCATGGCGATACACCCAGTCAGAAAGAAGCAACTACAGCAAACATCATTGATGACAAAAATTCCCAATCTTGCAATACACTGTGCCCTACTTTCTCTCTTACATAATTCTGAGACCCTCGCCTTTCAAACTATACAGTTGTTCAAACCGGTTGTTATCGACTATCGTCTACTGTCTGCAGTAGTATATAAATGTATGTTTGGAGACTGATTCTGGCTCGAGGAACGAGGAGTTGGTCAATGACCTCGACCGCCATCTTGAATTCTGACATCACTGTGGCCGTTTTGGTGTCAAATTTTCTAAAAATTCCTCAAAAATGACTCAAATTCCTCAAAATTCCTAGAAATTTCTCTATAATTCACCTTTTGAGGTAAAATTACCCATTTAATTCCTTAAAAATGCCAACGGCTTGAAAATAACTGAAAGCGACTTAAGACTCCTAAAATCAAGTCACCCAAAGCTGTTGATATAAAGGCATTGACCACGGTCGCCATTGTTGCAATTTTCGCAATGGCTGCCAACTTGAAAATCTGTCATTTTTAATCTAGAAAATCTGGAATTTTTTAAAATTAATAAAATAAATATTTAAATACACTTTTATTGATTTTGACACTTGACCTATGAACTTGACAATGACCTTGACTTTGATCTTTGACCTTCACCTTTGATCTTGACCTTTTACATTGACCTTCGACCTTTACCATTAACTTTGACATCATTCGCCATCTTGAATTCAACCGTCTTGAAATCTAATGCTCCAATCCCTGAATGTTATAATATTCGTTACGGCAGCATCCTTTAAAATCCGCAATTATCGTCCGATTTTATGGGGAAAATGATTAAATTCATAAAAAAATACTTCGTTAAATAAAAAAAAAGTAATGGAATCCTTGGTTCAAACCCGGTGAGGTCAATCGATTAAAAACGGTGACAGATCCTTCCTCCATAGACGCCACTGGCAGACTGACCTCCCACCATAAATGCCAAGGTAGATATTATGTTAGACACTATGATATTATGATGGCCATCTGGTTTTCGTCTGCTGGAGGTCACTGCCGACATACTGTTTTCGTCTACAAGAGAGCGCTACCACCAAATTAGTGTAATTTTACCCACTAGAGTACAGGAATCATATATTGCCCGGACACATCGCCGTCTTGTCGGCAGTCTTGACCGCCATCTTGAAAATGTGTAATTTTTAAGCTAGAAATTCGAAAAAAATTCCACAAATCATCAAAGTAATCATTTATTAATTAATTGATTATTCGATCGATCACAGTGCTTTCTTTGATACTTGACTGATGCAAAAATGTTAATTCTAGGTAAAAAACCACTTATTTAATGAATCATATTTAAAATCCTAAAAGTGGCTTACATTCTTCATCTACCAGCCTTCAATAAGACGATATGGCTGCCATCCTGGAAATTCGTATTTATTGACCTAGAAAATCGGGAAAAATTCCAAAAATCATAAAAAATACCTCTTTTTAAAAAATTACTTATTAGATTGATTCCTGTCCGCAGTTTCATACCAGGAAGTACAGAATTAATTAAATTTAGTAATTATATTAATACAAAAGCGGGAGACCAGACTACGATGTCAGGTGCAAATCTGGCTGGCAGCCCTGCACGGCTACTGGAGTCACGCACCGTCTCACGTGCCATACACTAACGTAAGGTATGCCACGCGTGCCTGGCCGGATTACAAGGGTCGTTTCTACCTCTCTCTCCCCTCTTCTCCATGCGCATCGTCCTGCTTCGGCGCCATTATCTATCGATGAGCGGCCTTGGGAATTCCGCGGGCCACCGCGCGCAGTGGCGTGAAGGGGCGCCACCCTTCTGGACTGTTCGGGCATCGGTTCGGCATAGGATGACGTGACTCATCACAGCCGCTCCGTCGGTTCGAGAAGGGCACCTCAAGTACTTAAGCAGCGACGCCAGCCTCCGCGGCAGTTCGGCGGTGTACCATATGTGCCGCGAATCCCGCGTGTAATTTTGAGACGAGTCCGGTGACGGAGTTTTGCGATGGGTACCGATGTGAGTCCAACGACGAGTTTGGTGATGGAGCTCCGCGGTGAGTTCCGCGACGGAGTGCCACATGAGTGCTGCGAGAGTTCCGAGCGGATACCGAGCGAGTACCGCGGCAGTTCCGTAGTTCCAAGAGCGAAGGGAAGTGCGACATAAAGCGAAGAGGGTGAGAGAACCCCCCCCCCCCTCAAATAGTGGCGTGACAGGGAGTTCTACTGGATCGCGAGGGTGCGGTGACTGAGTGGCGTGAGATTGTGTGTGTGTGGACAGGCACGAGGTAAGGGGCGAACCACTGTTGAGCCTAGCTCCAGTGAGGAGTGCAACCTGCTGAACTTGACAGACATTGAGTGACTTGAGAATAAATCTTTTTAAGTGCCAATGGCTTGGGATCGGATATTTTTAGTTTAATTTTTTATTATTAATGTAAATATCAGTAATTAATAAAACTGTAGTAAAACTCAATTGGGCTATTCCTTACGAACCCAGTTCTTCTTACAATATTAGTTCGTAACATTTTGGTGTCAGGATTGGGATAGCCCTAATTAATATATTTAGGATTCAGTTACACAATAAAAATGAAAGTTTAAAAAATGTAATTTAGTTTTTCAAGGATCAAGATAGTGTTAGGAACTTTAGTGAAATTCGAATATTAAAAAGTTAGTTTGAGTATACTGTAGTAAGTGTTAGTTTTGAATGTAATAGAGTTATTGTTAGTTTGGATTAGAATTTAAGGCTCGATAATTTATAATTAAGAACAGTAATAAAAATAAATAAATATTTGGGTCATTTAACTGTTGAAAGTTTTAAAGAGAGATTCCCGCTAAAGAGGTTAGTGTAGTGGATATCAAGAAGATAAGGGTTGCCCTAAAATAAATTTTGAACAAAATGAGGGAAATGATTACCAGTATGAAGATCTCCGCGAAAGAAGTGAAGAATGAAATGAAGTAAAATAAGAACCACCATGAAGAAAAGAAGAGTGAGACAAATAATAGCCCAGAGGGGACGAAGGTTGGTCAGGAAGAGATGAAGAGTAACCAGGAAGATATTCTGAATGAAATTAATAGTGAAATAATGGACCACCAAGAAGAGGCTCGTATGGTCATGATGAGTAAATGCAACCAAGAAGAGGAGAAGAATGAACTGAAGAATGAAACGATAAATTCACAACAGGAGTTTGAGAATGCCATGATGATCAAAATTAATGAAGATAAAATAAGGCGTGTAGAGAAAAGCAACAAAAAAGCCAAAATGATAACAGCCAGGAAACTAAGATCAAAGAAATGCTAAAGAATAGCACAGAAGTGATGAAGATAGGTTACAAAGTAATGAAGACTGAACAAGAAGAGATTAAGACAATCCAAGGAGAGTCGTAGACAGACAAAAAATTGAGGAAAAATGTGAAGAAGAACTGGGTAAAAGCCGAGAAGTGGAGAACATGAGTCAAGAAGAGATGGGAAAATGCAAAGAAGGGTTGAAGAAACACCCAGAAGAAATGAAGAGAGACCAAGAAGAGACGATGAGAACACAAGGAGTCATGAAGATGGTACAAGGAGAAACTAAGTGCAGTCCAGACGAGCTTCAGAAGAACTAAGAAGAGATGAGGAACCAAAATGTGTCGGGAAGAAATGCTATATGAACAAGTAGTTGCGAGAGAAGTTATAGAGACGAAAAGGAAAAAAAAAAAAAAAACAAGCAAACCGTTGGACCAATGCTCTCAAGAGTATCGGGCTCGTCCAAGGCAATGGTCGGCCCGGTCCCACATTATAAATAGTAACAATATATTAAACATTCAAAGGTCTGAGATACAATAACTTAAAAAAAAAAACCATCAGCATCACATGAAACAACAGGACAGAGAATAAAGTAGTTAGCACACACCAAGTGCCTGTAACCCCTGTGGTAAGGACCATGAGATCGATATCCAAACAAATAACTTTATTTTTTTATTGCATCATGTAGAAAAGTTACTTTCAATACACGTGAAGTTAATAGTTCTTACGTACGACTAGTCAAAATACATAAAGACAAGCTCGTTAACCACAAAGTTTTAAAAATACTAATGGCTAGAGACAGAGGCTGCCCGGACGAGCCCCACCTGCTGGCAACTGCAATTGAACATTGACCTCGCGCCTGAGACTTGTAAGCTTGCAGAAGTGTGTGGTGGCAGTACAGATGTTCGCTCGAGGCTCCGCAGGGCGTTCCTTTCTGACCCCCTTTAGCTAACCATAAAAATGTCGCTGAAATCATAACCAGTACAGGAAAAGTACTTACTGGAATCGATTCAAAGTACGAAAAACGGAACGAGAGTAGAAAACGAGATTACCAAAGTTAACATATTTGCCCCGAAAAATTTTGTAGTGCATATACCATGCATATGCCACAGTCGAACCCAGAAGATATGCCACAAAAAAAATCACCACGAATAATAAGAAAAAACCAAACTTTATACAGGCCAAGCGAATCGGAACTACGAGTTACATTTCGACGAACATAATAAACAGGTCGTGTTCAATGTCAGGCGTATAGACCAGTCGTCTCTGAACCACGAGGCCAATCATGTCCTGAGTAAAGACTTGTCGCTGCATATTAAAAAAAAAAAAGGAAGCACATTCAAAGGAAGAATATTTAACGAAAAGGACGCAGCTATAGATGAAAATTCAACTCAGCAGGATACGATCTCATCGGAGGGATACAGCGCAGGGATACGATCTTATCAGAGGTATACAGTGCAGGGATACTATCTATACGTAGAGATACGGTGCAGAGATACACTCTCGTCGCAGGGATACGATCTCATTGCAGAAATACAGCACAGAGATACGATATCATCTCATGAATACGATCTCATCGGATGTATACGGCGCAGGGATACGATTTCTTCGCAGCGATACGACACGGGGATACAATCTGGCCTTATAGTCCAGTCATTTGGTGATCAAAAAGAGTTTTACCGGGAAAGTTTTCCGGGAGTTTTTAAAATTGGTATGCTTATATATTTCATCATGCTCTTTTCGAATTTTCACTTTGCCACGTCGTAACTTTGCCTCTCACTCCACCATTTTGGAAAAATGGCACCCAAAAACAGTTTTTTGACAATAGCCAATTTCGTTTCCAACTAATTTAGCGATAAAAACAGCTATGTAATAAATTCAACTAGAGAAAATTTGTTATAATTGATGTACTTACCTTTTTTCAGTGAAATCAATGGTTTCAGGGTACGATTGCCGCAAAGTCTACTCCAACACGCGTATTGGCGAAAAAAATTCATTTCCACTCCACCATGAGATAAATTAAGTGTCCCCAGTAGGCCTTATCCACATCATGCCAGTGAAATTCTGGTGACGCAGATCTTCTTACTCTTTTGACGGCTCTATCTACGCGTTCAAATACATACATTCCCATACCAGGAAAATCAGCATATAAAAATAAATTTAATAATGCATCGCTGCCACCGACAGAAGCAGCAGCACAACATTCGTTCCGAACCTACCACCAGGTCCAGCAGTGGTGTGGAGTTGAACAAAATGCAGAGCAATGGGGATGGGGAAAAAGCAGATATGAACTAATTCCTGTCACTACACTGGAACCCCCGGCTCCGGAAATCTTGTCGAAACTTATTTCTTGCAAATGTAAAGAGGATGTCGGGGAGTCTGTGTATGCAGAAAGGCTGGGTTAAAGTTCTCCGTTGTTTGCACAGATTTAAATGGTGCTTGTGATAATTTGCAAGTTCAACTGCAAGACAGCAACGAAGAGAAAGGAACAGACAGAGACTATTCTCAAGTGAACCTATGACGAAATCTAGAATGTAGGTGATTTTACGGAAGCTGATAACGCTATCGCGAATAACGTAGGAGAAACGCCTATCTGTGACGTTTCATTCGGTTCTGAAGGCGATTAACCCACGGAAACTGGCCCATCAAGAATAACGAAGCCAAGGAGATTGTACTGAAAATTCTAATAAGTGCATTTTGTGGATTAGGCCTAGTGGTGTGTAAATGAGTTTTTTTCGCCAATACGCGTAGACTTTGCGGCAATCGTACGCTGAAACCATTGCTTTCACAGTATAAATGATAAGTACATAAATTATAGCAAATTTTCTCTAGTTTAATTTATTACACAGTTTTTTTATCGCTAAATGAGTTGGAAAGGAAATATTGTCAAAACACTGTTTTTGGGCGCAATTTTTCCAAAATGGCGGCGCGAGCGGCAAAGTTACGAAGTGGCAAAATGAAAATTCTAAAAGAGCACTTCGAAATCGATAAGCATACCAATTTTCAAAACTCCTGGAAAACTTTCCAGGTAAAACTCCCAAATGACTGGACTATTATGAATACGATCTCGTCGCAGGGATGACACAGATATAAGTAGTATAACTTGTGGGCTCCGGGGACAGGACTATTAGTGAGGTGTGTGGTGGGATCAAAGACCGACCACCCTATTGTCACGGCGGCTATCTTGGATGATCTTGACCTTCGATCGACTTTGACCCTGGCGGCTATTTCGGATCTGCCATTTTGAATTCCGACATATTGTTTTCAGCAATTTTGGAATTGAACTACCCACTCCCTATCATTGCACTTTTCATCATGACCGCCATCTTGTAAATCTGTAATTACTATCTGATTTTGATGGGAAAAATTTTAAAAAAATAATAAAAAGTTAATTATTAAGTATAGTTTAATAAAAAAGGAATTTTGCCATGGTGTCCTCGGTTCGAACCCGGTGAGGGCATTACTTCCCTTGTGGTGGCTGCTGGCACGACTGACCACCACCACTTTTTTGCAAAGCATATGTGAACTTAACTCCCCTCCCACCAATTTTCTTTTTCTCTCAGCCTCCCCCCAACCCCTCGTCTATAGTTTATGCTACAAATACCGGCAGGCTAGCCCGGGACCCCTTCAGTTTGCTACAGTTCCTCGCCCCGCATACTCGAGGAGGCAATGTTTGCTTGTTGGGTAAGCGGGGTAAATATTATATCGGCCATCGTGGCGTTTGGTAAAGTACGCTCGTTAGCAGCTTTGGACATTGAAACAGAGTTGGCATACCTGCCGAAAGAGTTTCTACTAGTTTATGCACCTCAAGAGATAAGATACGTCTATGAATCCCTGCCAGTGTACCTACAGTAGGACAAGAACATTCAAGATTGCATGCCATGTACCGAGTGCGACAGAGGCATGTCTTCCGTGCCAGACACATCGCACATGAGGTCGTGGTGCTAGGAGCGATGAGAAGAGTGCAACAGGGTGTTTCCTGAGCGCTGTACCATCGCGAACATCTAGACGCCGGCTCCCCGACCTTGCAGAACCCCAACCTCACCAAGTCCAGCGCCACAGCCTCGCAGAGTTAGCACTCCAGCTCCATATGTGTGTGTGTTATCGTGAGTACTGACAATGACAATGTTTCTGTGCAACGTCCAGTGTCTTACGCCCCAAAAGGGTCACACAGTTAAGCAACTTGCAGCGATGGTCATCGTCAATGGTGAGGTAGTAAGGACCTAAGAATACGTCTTAAAGCCATCGTATGAGTGGACTAATCCAGACAGAATATCCGGAAGTGAGAATCGTAAAAATACGTATAATGTGCATTCAATAGCATGGAACAAATATAATGTGGACTATGACCAAGTGAACTCAGTACTACGAGGCCTAGTCTACCCAGAAGAAGATGACGTTGTTTATATTATTGAACATGAACAAAAACTTATATTCAGTGAACTGTGCAGTGGCAACATTGTTGATTTACATTATCAAAGAAACTGTCCCAGCTTAAACAAAGTAATTAAAACTTATGGAAACCAAATTGAAAAGTGTGATAAATATTATACAGGTATTATACAGGTGCAAACTGCAATGTTCAGTTACTGAAGCTGTAGCTCTATGACGATCATTTCCACTACGAAAACTAAACATTTGTAAAAAAAAATATATATTATTTCCAGTGTCAATGACTGATGTGAAAAGATGATGTTAATAGAAAAAAATATATATACCAATGTCTTTTGTTTTATTCCATTTTATTCTGATTTTTGCATAAAATGTAAAGTTTTTTAATTTTATTCCTTCAAATTATGTGTGAAAAAATCTGTAATGTAAAGTTATTATTCTCTTTTAGTAAAATTTATTAATATTCACTAATTTCTAGTTTTTTCCCAAAAAAATCTTACTCAGAAAAATACGCAATCAAAAAAATTAATGACAAGGGTATTATTCTCGAAATAAAATTCACAGTTAAAAAGTTTATACATATATTATGTTTTGTAATATAAATAATATTCGATTTGTTTTTAAAATATTTTGTCCTCGCATGTAGAAGCGTAGGTAGTTTCTCTTCCTCTCTCACGAACGTGCTAGTCCCCTGGCTCTCCACCTCACTGCCTCCCCTTCACGCACCGACTATCCATCTCACCAGCTCTCCATCTCATCGGCTCTCTCCTGTCAGACACTTAAATATATCTCTTAGATTGTTGTCCTCTGCGTTGTACGGGCTTGGGACCTTCTTTTCAACTAGAGTAAGCCAATGTACGTAAGAAAATCTCAGTATAATCTTGAAAATGTGTTTTATATATGCAGCAAAATGTTACTGTAGTATTAATACTCCATTAAAATTATGCAAACTTACCAGAAAAAAATAGTACTTAGATTAACATATGATACATTTTCACAAAGCAACGCTGAAATTGCCCAAAAAATATGAAACAATGCCGAAATATTGTGTACCAAAGACTTGGAAAAACTATCAATGTAAATGTCCAACGGTGTATAAACACATCGGTGTAAAGAGCCATCGATGTAAAAGCACAACGGTGTAAAAGCTCATCGACGAAAAATCCATAGACGAAAGCCCATCGGTGTAAAAAAAAACCTATCGACGAAAAAACATATCGACGAAAACCCATCGGTGTACACGCCCATCGACGAAAGACCATCACTGTAAAAACCCATCGACGAAAGACCTTCACTGTAAAAATCCATCGACGAAAGCCCATCGGGGTAAAAAACCATACAAGGAAAAACCCATCGACGAAAGCCCATCGGGGTAAAAAACCATAGAAGGAAAAACCCATTGACGAAAAACCCACTCACGAAACACCAATTGACGAAAGCCCATCGGTGTAAAATATAAAATAGCATCACAAACGAGGATGCAAAAACGGACTCCCAACCACCCACCCCACGTCCACCACCAAATCATAACCGCATTGCAGAAACGGACTCCCAACCACTGACACTACGTCCACCACCAAATCATAACAAAGTTTTCGTCTATAACGGCGTCCTTTTCGTTAATTGTGCTTCTTTTTTTTTCGAATTTGGTTCCAAAAATGATTCCTTTTTGACGAATCTGTTTTCTTTTTTGAATGTGTTCTTTTTTTAATGTGCATCGATAACTCTTTACTCAGGACATGAATTGTTTCGTGGTTCAGAGACGACTGGTCTATACGCCTGACATTGAACACAACCTGTTTTAAATTTTGGTCGCGTATCAACAAATAATAACTTTGGTTCGGAGATGCTTGTCCTATACGCCTAACATTGTACATGACCTGACCTCTTGGTTCGAAGACATTTGGTTTACACGCCTAACATTGAACATGACCGGTTTATTATGTTCGTCAAAATATACCTCGTAGTTCCGATTCGCTTGGTCTGTATGAATATTGGTTGTTTCTTTTTATTCGTGATGATGTATTTTTTTATGGCATATGTTCTGGGTTTGACTGTGGTATATGCACTACAAAATTTTTCGGGGCGAGAATGTTACTTTGGTAGTCTCGTTTTCTACTCTCGTTCCATTTTCCATAATTTATTTCGATTCCAATAAGTACTTTTCATGTACTCGATTATGATTTCAGCGACGTGTTTACTGTTAGCGAGAGGGCCAGGAAGCAACGCCCTGCGGAGCCTCGAGCGAACATGTGGACTACCACCACACACTTCTGCAAGCTTGAACCTTTCGCGCGAGGTCAATGTTCATTTGCAGGTGTCGGCAGGTGTGGCTCGTCCGGGCAGCCTCTGTCTCTAGCATTAGAATTTTTTTAAACTTTGTGGTCAATGAGCTTGAATTGAGGTATTTTGTCTAGTTGTACGTAAATACCTTTAACTTCACATGTATTGGAAATTATTTTCCTACATAAGGCAATGAAAAAAAGTTGGCGGGTGGATATCGATCGCATGGTCCTTGCCACAGGGGTTACAGGCACTTGGTGTGTGCTAACGTCTAAATTATTTGTCCTGTTGTTTCATGTGATGCTGATTTTTTTATTGTATCTCAGACCTTAGACTGTTTAGTATATAATTAATAAATATAATTAACTCTGTTTTGCCTGGTATCAAACTGAATACAGGAATCAATTGAATTAATATATATTTAACAGGTGATTTATTTGATGATTTTTGGAATTTTGCCGATTTTCTAGGTCGATAAATACGAATTTCTAGGATGGTCGCCAAATCGACTTACTGAAGGCTGGTGGATGAGGAAGTTAAACCGTTTTTAGGATTTTGAGCATGATTTATTCAATAAGTAGATTTACCTTTAATAAATTTTTTTGCATCAGTAAAGGATCGAAGTAAGCACTGTAATCGATAGAATAAATCATTAAATTAATGAATGATTTTTTTGAATTTTTTTCGGAATTTCTAGCTAAAACATTACACATTTTCAAGATGACGGCCAAGACAGCCAACAAGAAGGCGGTGCTTCCTGCCAATAAATGATTCCTGCACTCTAATAGGAAAAAAATTAAACTAATATGGTGGAAGCACGTTCTGGCAGACGACAGCAGCGACCTCCAGCAGACGAAAAGAAGATGGCCACAACAATGTCATACTGGCTAACATATTTCTCTGCCTTTGCATTAGTGGTGGGAGGTTAGTATGCCGTTGGCTTCCGTAGAGGAAGGTTTAGTCGCTATTTTTAATCGGTTGGCCTCACCGGGTTTGAACCGAGGACTCAATGATGTTTTTATTAAAATTTAATGAAATAATAATTTATGAATTTAAAAATTATTTCAGTTAAAATCAGATTATAATTACGGATTTTAAAGATTGTGGCCCTAAAGAAAATTGAAACATTCGGGGATTGGAGCATTCGTTTCCATGATGGTTAAATTTGAGATTACGACCTAGATCAAAGTTCATGGTGAATGTCAAATATCAACATGAAAGGTCAAGGTCCAGGTCAAAGGTCGAGATCAAAGGTCAAGGGTAAATTTCATGTTCAACTTCATTGTCAATGTCAAAGGTCATGTCTCAAAATCAATAAAAGTGTATTTAAATAATTTTTTATTAATTATAAAAAGTTTCCATATTTTCTAGCTTAAAAATTGCGGATTTTCAATATTGTGAATCGTAACGAAAATTGCTACGTTGGCGTCTGATGTCAAAGTCCTAATATCAGCGGCTTAGAGCGGCTTATCTTTTATGAGCCTTAAGTCGCTTTATTAATTTTCAAGCCATTGACATTTCTCATGAATAAAATGAAAATTTTTCCCTTAATCAGGAATTTATCCATCAAAATAGGGAAATTTCTAGGAATTTTGAGTAATTTTTGAGTAATTGTTAAAAAATTTGACACCAAAACGGCCGCCGTGACGTCATAATTCAAGATGGTGGTCGAGATAACTGACCCCCTTCTCGCTCCTCGAGCCAGAACCAGTAGCCTACCTGCACATACATTTATATACTACTTCTTCATACAACATTTTATTGAAAATTATATTAGTAAAATATTTTAAATAAAATTTATTTAAAATATGGAAAATGGTTTAAATATCTCGACAAATAATTTCATCAAAGTTTTTAGTAAGTATAAAACATTTGTTTCGGTAGAAATATTTTTATGCATTGCATATTTTCTGATACATAAGAAAATGAAACTTGGGGAGTTAGTAAAATGACATAGTTTGCAACCAATTTTGTCCAAATGTTATTTTGGGACATACAAGCAAGGGTGAATCCATGGAGAAGGGGAAAGCAAGGAAAAATATAAATCTTAAACGTTGTTCATCCTTTTGTTAGTAAGTAGTAAAACATGGTTAAGAAGCACTATTGGTGAAAACAGGTTAAATGGATTTGTCATGCTCAGCATTCACCGTCAATGGGCTTTGCAAACAAAGTGCCGGGAGCTGTAGCTACAACATTTCTAACAAATCCTTACAAACTATTGTTATTCTTTCATTTGTTATTGTTGATTATTTTACGTTTTCATGGAAAATTCTCCCGCATCAAAATATATCTAATAATTAAATATTTTATATCCAACCATGGTAACAAAGCCATAATTTAAATGAACCGAAGAGGAAGGAAGATATAACGATATAAAATCTTGTCAAATTTGAGGTATTTAGAGACGTATCTAGAGTAAAACATGGAGATAAATTTATGGTGGGCATGTAATGCGATGTTGGAGGAAAATATGTGATCACCCCTAGAAAACTTTACAGGCCCGCAGTGATATTCGCCATCTTTCCCTCGTGCGATTATTCCTAGGAATAAGTCACCAGGAACTCAACCTCAAGAACCTTGGTAATAGGTGAGTGAAATAATCACACAGCCATTGTGGATCCAGTTTGTCAGATTGTAAGGCGTTGTGAAAATCGAAGAGACACTTCAATCCTCATTTGACTGGTTCTTACTGAAGCTGAAAACCAAGAATTTCATCTTGGTGACGAACATTTTTATACGATAATAAAGAGATATAATTTAGTTAAAAAATTAACTCTCCTTACATTTTAAGCGGAATGCGTCCTTCCAAACACATAGCCTACGCATTTACGGATAAACATGTAGTTGCAAGGAAATAACACCATAAGCTTGGTTTTCTTCCGGAAAAAGCTACTAGTTGCAGAACAACTAACTATATATAAATATCATAGTAGTATATAAAACCCAGAGCTTGGACTGGAGGCGGATTGTGGGGCTTGAATAGATCAATGACTGACCGCTCTGATGTCACGGCAGCCATCGTAGATGACCTTGACATTCAAAAATTATTCGAAATTCCTCAAAACTGACTAAAGATTCCTCAAAATTCCTAGAAATTTCCTTTTTTCAAGGGAAAAATTCCAGTTTTTAAGGAAAATTTCCCGTTTTTATTCCATAAAAATTCTAAAATTCGAAATGTCCTCATTAAGGCTTAAATTCCTCATGGGCAAGACTCCAATAAGCATCTGGTGTGGAGATTTGACCTTGACCTTACCTAGACTGCCATCGTGGTACTTTTCGTTACGGCCACCTTGTTGAAATTCTGTAATTATTATTCTAATTTAATAGGTAAATTTTTAAAATTAATAAACTAATTTAATTTGAAAAAAATGATTTGAAAAATTTTCACCATTTTGAAAACTAACAGCCACCTCTTAATCCGTGACTATTATATTTTTTAAAAGGAAATTTTTTTAAATTGTTAAAAAAATTATTTGATTAAATTTTAATAAAAACATACTTGTATCATGTAGTCTTCGGTTAGAACGCGGCGACGACGGTCTATTAAAAATGACGATGGATAATTCCTCTAAACAAGCCACCGGCAGACTGACCTCCCACCACTAATGCCAAGGCATATATTACATCAGTCAATATGACGTCATGACTGTCATCTTGTTTACGCCTGCTGGAGGCCACAACTTTGAGTCCGACATATTGTTTTCATCTGTTAGTGCGCACCGACATATTAGTTTAATTTTTACCTGCTATAGTGCAAGAATAATTTATTACTGTGACGTCCGTCATCTTGAAATTTTCTAATTATTAAGATAGAAATTCAGGAAAAATTCCAAAAAAACCATAAAAAAATTCACTTCTTAAAATAATGATTCATTCGATTGATTTATGCCCTTGGTTCATTTCTTGAATGATGCAATAAAATGTAATTTAACTAAAATTACGAAAAAAATGCCAAGTTCGATAAAAAACAAAATTACAAATAAAAAGTTATTTAAAGAAATCGTAAAAGTACAAAAAACGTACTAACTTTTCTCGATGTCTGCAGTCTATTTAGAACGCGAAGCGAGTCCTTTACATGCCTTGACACGTGTTTTCAGTCATTATCACATGTAAGTCAATTAACAAGCTATGTCCAGTCAGTGACCATGCACATCAGTCGGTTGGCCTACACGCACGCCGGTCGGTTGGAAAGGTTATCACGTCCAGTATGTGGCAAGGTACGCCAAGTCGATGGCCAGACATGTCTATTCAGTGATCCGGAACGCATGTCCAGTAGGTTGACAGCCATGTCCAGTTGGTTGTCTAGAAACGTCAGATAGGTTGGTCAGACATGCACGTCCAATTGATTCGTTAGAATAACACCTTAAATCGGTGGCAATTTACGCCCAGTCGGTGGCTAGGCACGTCTATACAGTGGCTAGGCAAACACAACCAGTCTGTTGGTCAGGCTAATACATCAAGTTTATGACAAGGTAAGCCCAGTTGGTAGCCTATTCAGTGGCCAGGAACGCATTCCAGCAGGTGGCCAGCCACATCCAGTTGGTAGCCAGACGCAGCCCGTAGGTGGTCAAACATATCCAGTCAGAAACCAAAAGTTTTTTTCCGTCGATACTCGGTGAAAATTTTAAACAGGTCATGTATAAAATTATACGCATAGGACAAGTATCTCCGAACATTGGCCATGTACAATGTTAGGTGTATAAGCCAAGCTTCTCCGAACCAAGAGGTAATATTCGCCGATATGTCTCCAACATTTTATAAAGGTCATGTTCAATGTCAGGCGTATAGACCAGACTTCTCTGAACCACGAGGATAATCATGTCCTGAGTAGATATATTGAAGCTCATTCATCGTCATAAAGGAAGCACATTAAAAATAATCACATTTGGAAGCACATTTGAAGCACCTTCGACGAAAAGGAAGCACATTCGACAGAGAGGAAACCCATTTGGAAGCACCACCAACGAAAATGAAGCACATTTGGAAGCACAATCAAAAAAGGAAGGACAGTAAAAAAGAAAACAATCGGAAGCACAATGAACGAAAAGAAAGCAGAATCTAAATCATATTCGACATGAAACCAGCACTTTGGAAGCACATTATAGAAAAGGAAGCATATTTTTGAAATAAAGGAAGCACATTTGTCGAATAAAGGAAGCACATTTGGACACGCTTTTGACCAAAAAAACATATTTAACGAAAAGTACACACATTAGTACGTAAATTCAACTTGGTAGGAAACGATCTCATCAGAGGGATACGGCACAGGGATACGATCTGCCATAGGGTAACGATCTCGTCGCAGGGATACGATCTCATCAGTAGGAAACGATAGTACAGACTTGACTACGTACATTTAACGAAAATGGTGTATATTTTCACGAACATTCAACTCAGTAGGATGATATCGTCAATTTACGGTAGCCTAAAATGCCTCCAACTTACTTTGACTCCAACTGTCGTTGGCTCCAACAGTCTTTGGCTCTAACAGTCTTTAGCTCCAAACATCTTTGACTCCAGCTATCTTAGGCCTAACTGTTCCAACAACATTTTGCTACAATGCGACTTGGCTACGAAGCTACAAGACTACGAGGCTACGAGACTACGAGGCTACAGGTCTACAAGACTACGAGGCTACAGGACTAGGAGACTACGATTCTACGAGGCTCCAATTTGCTACAAGATAACGGGGCTACGAAACTACGAGATTACGAGGCTACATTGCAACAGACTACGAGACCATGAGACTACAACACTACAAGACTAAGAGGCTTCATGACTAAAAGACTCCCAAGCTACACGTTTACGAGGCTACAAGGCCCACAAGGCTACGAGACTACGAGGCTACAGGACTGCCAGAGTACAAGACAACGAGGGAACAAGGATACGAGTCTACAAGGATGCAACTGGCTACAATATATTCATTCAGCAGCTAGAGTTAATTTATCTCATGCAAATAACTTGTTGCAAGTAATCCCGATTCTTACATCAGTTCGCTCAATATGCTGTGTTGTACAGGCAGTCGCTGTTTTTGTGGGATACGGGATGCTCACTCACGATCGCAAGAGAAGGAAATCTTCGCTAGACATCAATGAGAAGGAAATTCATCTCGCATGTCAATGTTTCTCAGTTTCTCAAGTCATAGTAATCGTCTAAGTAATGAATCTCTTCAAAAATATGTTGAACAGACACTCTGTATTTCATGTGGTATGTGGGATGCTCACTCACTATGGAAAGAGAAGGAGGGCTTCGCTAGACACCAAGGAGAAGGAAGCTCGTCTTGCATGATGGTGATTGCCCGCCATCTTAAGGCATATTATTTTACTTAGTAATTGTATTTTTTGTTTGAATTTAACCTGATATAATTATTGTAAGTGCTTGATTTGGTAATAGAAAACCAATAATTAAAGGTAACGCTGAATAAAATTGTATAACTCATTAAGAAAAAATCTTTTCATGCAGAGATTGATATCTCAGAAATAACCAGAAGCACTTGGAGAACATAATCAGTAGTCTCACCAGGAATAAACAGGAGCACACGAAGAAAACAAATAGAAGCGTTGCCATGAATGGCCAGAAGAATAAGGAGAAACAGACAATAAATTGGCAGGAATAATCAAAAGCACACAGAGAAAACCATCAAAATGGTGGCAGGAATAATCTGGATCACACGGAGAAAAATAATGCACGTTTTCCTAAATCAAGACAGTAAATCACAAAAAAAAAATTAATTACAAAATATAAAAAAATTATAAAAAATTTTAAAAATAAAAATTCTGGCCTTTTCTAGAACTCTATCCTTGCTGAAGGAAGGAAAAGTTCACAAGTTAGCAAAAGCTGTTTTTGTAAAAATTTTATTTTTCAAAAACCAATTTGTGATTTTTTATTTTATTTATTTATTTTTGTAAAAACTCACTTGTTAAGGAAAACGTTTGTTTGTTTTTTCCGTGTGCACCTGATTATTCCTGCCAATATTTTGATTGTTTCTCCAAGTTATTTTGGCCATTTATGCATGCACTTCTATTGGTTTTCTCCATGTGCTCTTATTTATTCATGGCGAGACATCTGCTAATGTTCTCCTAGTGATTCTGGTTATTTCTGAGATATGAATCTCTACATGAAAATTATTTTTACTTAATGAGTCATGCAATTTTATTTACAGTTTAATTTAATTAGTGAATTTCTGTTACTAAATCAGCACTTACAACATTTTTTTCAGGTGGAATTCAATCAAAAATTACTTAGTCAATTAAAATATGGCTGGGAAATACTATCATGCAATACGATCTTCATTCAAGCGAAGCCCTCCGCTTGCGATTGTAAGTGAGCATCCCGCATCCCACATGAAAGACCAAGTGTCTGTACAACCTGACAAACGAAAATATTCATTATTTAGACTATTACTATGAATTGAGACATCTGAGAAACATTGATATGCGAGACAAATTTCCATCTCCTTGGTGTCTAGTGAAGCCCTCCTTCTCTTGCCACAGTGAGTGAGCATCCCACATACCACATGAAAGACAGAGTGTCTGTACAACATGTTTTTGAAGAGATTCATTACTTAGACGATTACTATGACTTGAGACAACTGAGAAACATTGACATGCGAGATGAATTTCCTTCTCATTGATGTCTAGCGAAGATTTCCTTCTCTTGCGATCGTGAGTGAGCATCCCGTATCCCACATAAAACAGCGACTGCCTGTACAACACAGCATGTTGAGCAACTGATCAAAGAATAGGGATTACTTGCAAAAAGTTATTTGCATGAAATAAATTAACTCTCACTGCTGAATGGAGCTTTTGTAGCCAATTGCAGCCTTGTAGACTCGTATCCTCGTAGCATCGTAGCTATATAGCCTACTAGCCATGACGCTTCGTAGTCAAGTAGCCTTGGAACCTTATAGCATCGTAGAATTGTAGTTTCGTAGTCTTGTAGTCCTGTAGCCTCGTATTTTTTTAGTCTTGTAATCTCGTAGTCTTGGAGCCTCGTAGACTTGAAGCTTCATTGCCAAGACACCTGTAGTCTTGTAGTCTCGTAGCCAGTTGCTATGTAGCCTCGTAGCCTCGTAGTCTTGTAACAAGTTGGAGCCTCATAGACTCGTAGTCTCATAGTCCTGTTGTCTCGTAGTCTGGTAACCTCGTAGTCTCGTAGCCTCGCAGTCTTATAGTCTTGTAGCTTCATAGCCAAGTCGCATTGTAGTCAAATGTTGTTGGAGCATTTCGGCCTATGACAGCTGGAGCCAATGACTTTTGAAGCCAAAGACAGTTGGAGCGAAAACATTTTGAAGCCAAAGACTGTTGGTGCCAACGGCAATTGCAGTCACACATTTTGCGGCTAATAAATAAACTATCAGCTACTACTGAGATGGATGTGAGTGAAAATGTACATCATTTTTTTTTAATTTAACAATTCAGTAGTGTACAATAGGGCTCCGGGAACATGCTTTCGCAGGTGGAGCTGAGAGGAGCCGACCGCCATCTTGTAAATTGATGTCAAGGCCGCCATCATGTACTCAAAAGATCTCAAAAATGACTCAATATAAGTCAAAATTCTTAAAACTTTCCTGTTAAAAAGGAAAATTTCCGGTTTTAATCCTAAAAATTTAAAATTCGAAATTCAAAAACTTCTAAAGACTTTTACCTTAGAAAGAACACAAATTCTTAATAAATATAGTTTAAAAAACTAAAGAAACATGCTTTTAAAGATTATCAAACTAAAAAGTTAAAAATAATTTTAAAATTTAATTTATGACAATAGTATATAAGCAATAGTAGTATAATGGAGAAAAAAGCTTGAGGCGCTTTGTGCCATATCTTTTGTATATTAAGCGCCCCATGCTTTTTTCTCGTTTATACTAGTATTGCTTATATACTATTGTCATAAATTAAATATTAAAATTATTTTTAACTTTTTAGTTTGATAATCTTTAAAAGCATGTTTCTTTAGTTTTTTAACCTATATTTATTTTTAACTTTTTAGTTTGATATTCTTTAAAAGCATGTTTTTTTTTTTTGTTTTTTTAAACTATATTTATGTATAATTATCATAGGGAAATGAGTTACCGACACTACCTATTACCATCTGAGATAACTATTTGGAGTAGCAACGTCACAAAGAAATGGTAAAGTCTCTCCGAATCATTTACAGTTAGATGTATGGATATAATCTTAGAATTTACCAAAAAAAAACAAAACTTTTTTTTTGCGGCGTGGCCGGGAGTAGAACCCACGATCGCTGAATCTGAAATCTGAAGTCATAGAAGTCGCGTGCCTTAGACCGCTCGGCTAACAAAGCAATGAAATTGGTGGGACATTTTACAGTCATAAGCCACTCACTGTTAGTCGAAAGAGTTACAGACGGACTGACAAACAAACATAGGTGAAGCTAATATAAAGCATGTAAAAATGGCTTAAGACTCCTAAAGCAAGCCGCCATAAGATGATATAAGGACCTTGACCTTGAACTTTACCTTCACATTAGAACTTAAATTATTTAATTTTTGACCTAGAAATTTGAGAAAAATTCCAAAATATATTTAAAAAATTGTTTAGTTAGGCCTACTTAATCGATCTCGGTCCTCGGTTCGATTCCCGGCGAGAGTAAACAAGTAATTCATTAACAATATATTAAAACATTCTTCATATAATTAAAAAAGTAATAAATTTTTTTTGTCACACACCATCTTGATTTTAAAATGTTGCAATTATCGTTACAGCCACCATATTGAAAATCTGTTATTATTATCAGAAAAATTCGAACAAAATTAAGAATTTCTAAAAAGAATTATTAATCAAATCTTAATAAAATCTTATTTTAAAAAACGCACTAATGTCATGGAGTCCTCGGTTCAAACCTGGCGAGGGTAAAAATATAAAAAATGGCGACAGATCATTCCTCCATGGAAACCACCAACAAAATGACTTCCCACCACTAATGCCTAGGTATATATCGACAGCTAGTATGATGTCATTCCCGCCATCTTGTTTACGTCTGCTGGAAGTCTCCATTTTATTTTCGTCTGCTAAAATGCACTGCTGTCATGTTCGTTTAATTTTTACCCGCTAGAGTGCAGTAATCATTTATTTTTATTGTGGCACCCGCCATCTCTACATATGAGAGCTATTTTGGAAATTCTTAACTATTTATCTATAAATTCTGAAAAAATTCAATTTTTTTTTTAAATTTTGCAATTAAAAAATGATTATATATGAAATATAGTGGAAAGTCTTAAACAACCTTAGTTTCCTAGCCAACCAGCCTCCTATAAGCCAATACGTACGCCATCTTGAAAATTAGTTATTATTAACCTATAAATTAGGGAAAAAATTTAAACTCATCAAAAAAAAATAACTTATTAATTTACTAATTTAATTGATGGATTCCTGTCCTTGCATCGATCCTTGACGATGAAAACATTTTAATTTTATGTAAAAAATACTTATTTAGTAAATCATGTTCAAAATCCTAAAAGCAAAATAGGTTCCTAGTCCACCAGCCTTCAGTAAGACGTTATGTATGCTAGCTTGGAAATTCGTTTTTATTAAACTATAAATTCGGGAAAAATTAGAAAATTAATGAAAAAATTCACCTATTAAAATAATGATTGCCGCGATAAATTTCCTTTCTTGGTTTAATTTTCGGTCAGAGATAAGGATAACTAAAACTTAAAATAAATTTTAAATTTTGTTTCCCATTATATTTCGTACAGTTTATTATCATTCACTATAAGAAAACAAACTCTAGACAAAATAGCTGTCCAACGAATTAAATACGTTGTCACAATGTCTATCATGGAAGTCTAATTTTTCGATACTTAGAATACATTCCGACTAGTTAATGTTAAATGCTATACTTATATCTTAAGTGTTTTCGGACCACATGACCAGATCATTATCAATGCCAGTCGTATAGACCAGACATTTCCGAAACTAATGATTATCTTCGTCTATAGCTAATATAACATTTGAACCAGTCAAGACAAAGTCTTCGAACTGTCAGACCTAAAGTATAATAAAATCAACTACAAGCAATTACACCAACGGAGCATGTTTTACGCTTAATAAAGGACCAATATTTCCTGAAAATATTTTATCAAGAGCAAGGGGTTTAAAAACAGCAAAAAATTCAGTCACTACAGATATTACTACGCATGTATAACGAAACGACACACACATAGATAAAACCACAAAATTACACACACAATTGACACACAGTACACACGGGACACACATTGAACACACAGAACACACACGCAATGGATCCACAGTACACACAAATAACACGCAATGAACACACATGAACATATATTCAACGAAAAGAAGCACAATTGGAAGCAAAATCATAGCAAATGAAGCACAATAAGAAGCACAATCAACAAAAAGGAAACACATTTTGAAGCATCTCAACGAAAAGGAAGTACAATCGGAAGCACAATTAGAAGCACAATCAAAGTACATGCAATACACACACAGAACATGTATTTAGCAAAAAGAAAGCACATATGAACAAAAATTCTATGTGGTGTGATACGATATCGTCACAGGAATACGATCTCCTCAAAATACGATAGTCTTTAACAGCTCTAATGCTCTTTCAGCTTCATCAGCTCCTAGTGTTACAATTTCTCCAACAGCTCCATAGGTCCAAGTGCCCCAACAGCTCCAACTGCACCAATTGCACCAAGTGCTCCAAAGCTTCAAGAGATCAAATGCTACAATGCTCCAAGAGCTCCAAATCTCAAATTGCTCCAACAGCTATGACTGCTTCAATTGCTCCAAGTGCTCCAAATCTCCGAGTGCTCTAATGCACCAATGATCTAAGAGTTCCAAAGCTCCAATCGCTCAAACAGCTCCAATCGCTCCAAGTGCTCCCATTGGCCATCAGCTCCAAGTGCTTCAAGTTTCCCAAAGCTCTATTCGCTCCAACAGCTACATCTGCTCCAATTTCTCCAATTGCTCCAAAGCTCCAAGTGCTCCAATGCACCAATGCTCCAAGAGTTCCTAAGATCCGGTCGCTCAAAAAGCTCCAATTGCTCCATGTGTTCCAATTGGCCATCAGCTCCAAGTGCTCCATGTGCTCCAAAGCTCAATAATTTCCACTAAGGGTACAATGTTTTCTCCAATAGACAAACAGCTCCAAGTGCTCCAAAGATTCAAATGCTCTAATTGCTGCATCAGTTCCATCTGCTCCAATTGCTCCAACTTCTCCAATTTGTCCAAGTTCTCCAATCGCCCTAAGTGCTCCAACTGCTCCATCTTCATTCGGCTCCAACTAATTTCATTTGCATTATTTGTTCAAACTTGGCCAGAAGCACATTCGAAAAAAAGGAGGAACAATTGGAAGTACAATAAAAGAAAAGGAAACACATTAAAGAAAATGAACCACATCCGGAAGCACATTCGACAAAAATGAAGCACAATCAACAAAAAGAATGCACATTTTTTTACGTAAATTTAACAAAAAAGGAAACATATTTTACGAAAAGGATACATTCTCAGCAGTAAGATACGATAATACAGTCTTGTCTACGCACATTTAACGAAAAAAGGGCATATTTTTACTTACATTCAACTCAGTAGGATGCGATCGTCTTTTTTTACGATAGGATATAATACCCCTGACAGTCACTGGCTCCAACGGTCATTGATTTCAAAAGTAATTAGTTAAAATAATCATTGGCTCGAACAGTCATTTGGCTCCAACTATCATTGGCTCCTACAGTATTTGGCTCCATCAGTCATTTGGATCCAACCGTTATTGGCACCAAATGTCATTGGCTCTAACGTAATTGGCAGTAGTTTATAATAGTTCCTCCTGGGAGTGGGTTCTGGGTAAGGAGCCGAGGAACCAACCGCTATCTATGATTGTGACGTCACGATGGCCATCTTGGATGGCCTTGACCTTCGAAATTTGCCAAAATTTGTCCAGCATTTGCCCAAAATTCGCCAAAATTTCCAGTTTTTTGGAAAAAAATTCCTCCAAAAAATATATAAATTTGATAATTCATAAATTAGGAATTTGAAAAACCTCAAAAGACTTTTTGCCTTAGAAAGAACACAAAATCCTAAAAGCGACATAAAAGTCCTAAGAGCTAGCCGCTCTAACCCGCCGAGGTTATGACCTTGAAAATTAGGATGACTTGTCCGCCATTTTGGATTCCGCCATTTTGAATTATGTCACCGTTGCAATTTCTGTTAAGCCGCAATCTTGAAAGTCTTTATTATCCAATTATAACAAAGCAAAATTTAAAATTTATAAAAAAATAATCAAAATTTTAATCAAATATTATTTTAAAAAACGAACTTACATCATGGAGTCCTTGGTTCGAACCTGGCGAGGTCAAAAAAATATGACGACAGGTCCTTCCTCCACGGAAGCCGCCGACAGATTGACCTCCCACCACTAATGACAAGGTATATATCGCCAGGTAGTATGACATCAAGTCCGCTATCTTGTTTTCGTCTGCTAGAGTGAGCTACCATCATATCAGTTTAATTTTTGTCCACTAGAATGCACTATTAATTTATTATTTCTTGAAATTTGGATGCCATCTTGGAATTGTGTAATTATTTAGCTAGAAACTCAGGAAAAATTCCAAAATTCATCAAAAAAATCACTGGCTAACATAATGATTAAATTTATACTTGGTTCGATCCTTGGTCAATGCAAAAAGCAAGTTCAGTTAAAACACATACTAATTTAATTGAAATCATCATAAAAGTTACAAGTTCGAGAAATAAAGCAACACAAATTAAAATAAAAAAATTTATTACTTAAATTCTACAAATACAAGTAAATTGCTAGCAATTCTCGATTACTATAGTCTTCTTAGAAGGCGAAGCGAGTCCTTGGCATGCCTTGACATATGTTTTCGAGTCAGTTATGTATAAAAGTGGATTAACCAGGTCCATTCAGTTTGTGGCCTTCATGACCAGTTATCAGCTAGGCACATCCAGTCGGTGGTTAGGCACATCCAGTCCGCGGCCATGCACGTATCTGACGTTCAGGCACGTCCATTAGGTTACAATACGCACCCAGTCGGTGGCCAGGAATGTATATTCTGTAGCCGGGCACGTTTAAGTATCCAGGCACGAATTTCAGTAGCCAGGAAAGCACATTCAGTAGGTGACAAGAAATATCCAGTTGGTAGTTAAGCCTTTCTATTTAGTACCTAATCGGCGTCCAGGAGCATTGAGTTTGTGGCCAACATGCCATTTATCAGCTAGTCATGTCCAGTTAGCAACAAGGCTCGACTAGTTGGTGTCTAGGCATATATTCGATGGTTAGGCACATCCAGTAGGTGACAATACGCGCTTAGTCGGTATGTCTATTCAGCGTTCAGGTACGTACGACCATTAGGTGGCAAGTCATATCTAGTTGGTAACAAAACACATCCAGTAGGTGGTCAAACAAATCCAATCAGCAGTCAAGAGGTATTTTTTGTCGATACTCGACGATCATTTTGATCAGTTCATATACAAAATCATATGTATAGGCCAAGTGGCATCGAACCAAGAGGTAATATACAACAATATGCGACCAACATTTAAAACAGGTCATGTCCAATGTCACGACAATATATCACTTGTCTCCGAACCATGAAGCCAATCATGCCCTGAGTACAAACTAATCGATTCTCATTCGTCGTCAAAAAAAATCACATATGGACGAAAATTCGATGTGGTGTGATACGATCTCATCACATGAACACGATCTCGACAATATGCGATAGGCTCCAACTGCATCATTTTCTCCAAAAGCTTAAATGCTCCAATTGCTCCAATGGACCAACAGCTCCAAGTGCTCCAAAGCACCAAATGCTCCAGTTGCTACAACAACTCCAACTGCTCCATTTGCTACATCAGCTACAAGTGCTCCAATTGCTCCAAATGTTCCAATTTATGCAACAGCCCTGCTCCAATTGCTACATCCGATCCAAGTGTTCCAATTGCTCTAAGTGCTACAATGCTCCAATTACTCCAATTGCTCCAAAGTTCCAATAGCTCCAATTGCTCCAACTGCTCTAATGGGCACAAACTTCTTCAAGGTTCCGACAGCTTTAATTGCTCCAACTGCTCCAATGCTCCAATGCTTCAATTGATCCATAAACTATAATGTGCTCCAACTGCTCCAAAGTTCCAACAGCACCAAATGCTCCAATTCACCAATTGGCCAACAGCTACAAGTGCTCCAAAGCTGAAATTGCTCCAACAGACATTGGCTCCAAACGACAACTCTCCAATGCTCCAAAAATTCCCAACAGCTCCAAGTACTCCAAGTGCTCCAATGCTCCAATTCCTCCGAGAACTCCAAATCTCCAAAGTTCTAATTGCTCCAAAATTCCAACAGCTCCAATTGCTCCGTCTGCTTTAATGGGCTCCAACAGCTTCAAAGTTCCAACGGCTCCAATCGTTCCAAGTGCTGCATCTGCTTCCACATTGAGCTCAAAATGATTTCAATCACATTTTTTTATCTAACTTAGCCTGATTGTTGGTATTACTATTATTACTCTTCATTTTTGGCTGTCAATGGTGATGATTTTTACATCTTTAAGTTAGGAATTGTATTACGAAAACTCGGCATTATATAGAAATCAGATTTCGAGAAATGAAACAACCATTTTTGAAATCGAAATTTATATTTATTTTTTTCAATTTTATACACATGCAAGTAATACAAGTCATTATTGTATGTAGCCAGCTTCTCTCATTTCTTTGAGTATGAATGATACTTCCTTGATTTGCGAATAGTTTCCTGCACAAAGTGAAGCATGTAGAAGTTTTAACCTGTCCAACAATAAGTTAGGATATTCCCATGATGCATAAATAATCTCTTCTGCTGTCATCTGCCTGGCATTTTTATAATAAATATTATTTTGATCTTTGGAGTCTTCCATTTTATCACCAGCCTCTTGGTTACATTCGTCAACGACCCAATGATCATTGCAAGAGTGGTCAGAATAATTTATTTTAACACCTCGTTTCCAACATTTTGGTCTCATTGCTTCATCACAGTCTTCGAACTTGTGAGTTTCAGGTACGACAACACAGTCATCGATCATGTCAGCCTCAGAAGTGTCATCATAGTCTTCAGTAATGTCAGCCTCGGATGTTTCATCTTAGTCATCGTCCTTGTCAGCTTCAGGTCGTTCTCCGTTGTTCGCATTTTCATGAAGATGACTAGAATATTGTGTAAATATATTTTCATTCCTCATGAACTTGCGAATTTCTTAGTTAGTTTTAAATTTTTAATTATTAACGTGATACAAGATAATATTTTTAGCAATAGCATTTTTACATTCTTCGTAATCATTATAGTCGTCTAATATTTTGCCATCGTTCCTCTTCCTCGGTGTTGTAGCCCAGTCTTCGCTATCTTTAGTCACCTTAGTTGTACATGTCTTGCAATGTCTATTCAAGAAACACCTTCTACCAAAGGATTTCTGACACTGACTACAACTAAATGGTTTTTGAAAAGAACTCAAAATACAATCGCTTCTCTAATGTCGTTTAGCTTTTTTTCTCAAGCTACACTCCTTGCTGCCGTATCTACAGCGAAGACGTTTTCGTACAGCTACAGTTAACGAACCAAGATACATGCTAGCTTCTGCAATTAATGACAGATACAAATTGAAAGTTTTCAATTGGAACAATAACTTAAATAGAATATATTTTTTTTAATTTTTCATCAGCGTGAGTTATTTATCTCATACAAGAAACTTGTAAGTGGTTCTTCTTTTCACCAACAGATGGCGCCACATGTGGCATGTACGTAAATATTATTTATTTATTTTATGTGGGATGCGGGATGCTCACTAACGATCGGAAAAGAAGGTAGGCTTCGCTACACACCAAGGAGAAGGAAGTGACCAGGAGCACACGGAGAAAAATAAGACATGTCTTCCTTAATATCAGAAAATCACAGAAAAAATGAAAGTAATAAAAATTAAAAAACAAAAAATAATGAAAAATTACAGAAACAGATTCTGCCAGCTTGTGAACTTCTCCGTTGTTAAGAATGGATAGAGTTCTATAACAAGTCAGAATTCGTATAGAGATCTATTTCTCACAAATAACCAAGAGCACTCGGAGAAAACTAACAACATATTAACAAAAATAATTAGGAGCACATGGAGAAAACTAATGCAAGTAGTATGTAAATGGGGTCCCTGGGACAAGGCGCCAGGCGGAGGTGCAAAGTGCTAGTCCGCCATCTTGGATTGTGACGTCACGCCGGTCATCTTGGATGACCTTGAACTTAACTTTTTACCTTGACCTTTACCTTCAAAATTAACCAAAATTGTCCAAAATTTACCCATAATTCGAGCAAATTCGCCAAAATTTCCATTTTATTGGTAAAAAAATCCCATCAAAAATTCGCAAAAAATTTGACAATTCGAAAATTAGGATTTCGAAAAACTGCAAAAGTCATTTTGCCTTAGAAAGAACAAAAATTCATAAAAACGGTTTAAGCATCCATGTCTACAGCCTCCGATAAGCAGTTTCTAGGAATTAGGATGCCATGACTGCCAGCTTGGATTATGACGTCACCGTTGCAAATTCCGTTACGGCCGCCATATTCAAAATCCGTAATTTTTATGTCAGAAAATCAAGAAAATTTTTAAAATTCATAAAAAATTAATCAAACGAATTTAATAATAAAAAATTTATAAAAATTATGATAAAATTTTTTTTAAAAATATTCTACACTAACGCCATGGAGCTCGGAGTCCTCGGTACGAAACCGGCGCGGTAAAAAAAAATGTTGTCAAGTACTTCCTGCATGGAAGCCACCGGCAGACTGACCTCCCACCACTTATGCCAAGGTATATATATATATATATATCTTAAACTAGTATGATGTCAAGTCCTCCCTCTTAAAAATTGTAATTATTATCCGAATTTTATTAAAAAAAATATAAAATTTATAAAAAATTAATTAAAATTTAATAAAATATTACTTAAAAATCACTATTGCACATATCATTACGGTCGCCATCTTGGATTCTCTAAATGTTGGATGTTTAGTTATGCCCGCCATCTTGGTTGAGTATGTTGTCATCGTTACACTTTTCCTAACGGCCACCATATAGGATTCTAGATCTTTGCATATTTCGTTACGGCTGCCATTTAGAAAAACCGTTATTTTAAAGCTAGATATTCCGAAAAAATGCAACAAAATATTTTAAAAATTGCCTACTTCAAATGTTTAGTTACTCAAACGATTTCGGTACTCGGTTCGATCCCCGACGAGAGTAAAACAGTAATTTATTGATATAATTTTAAAAAATCTCAATAAATAGTAATAAAAACGTTTCTTATGCCACACCCGACATTTTGAATTATGTCACCACTGTATCAATTAATGTTACGGACGCCACCTTGAAACTCTTTATTTATTATCAGATTTTAATGAAAAAAGTTCGAAATTAATCAAAAAATAACTTATAAATATACTGAATGAATAGATCGATTCACATCCTTGATTCGAACCTGGTTAGAAAAAAATAATAAAACTACAGATCCTTCCTCAACGCAAGCCACCTGCAGACTGACCACCCACCACCAATACCAAGGTATATGTCAGCTGGTATGACGTCATGTCCGCCATCTTGTCTTCGTCAACTGGAGGACACCATCTTGTTTTTGTCTGCTAGAGTGTGCTGTCATGTTAGTATAATTTTCTGTTCACCATAACTTTAACATCGACAGTTGGCATTGAACTATGACCTTGACTTTGAAATTTGACCTTGAACTTAGATCTTGACATTGAACTGTGGCCTTGACCTTGAAGTTTGACCTTGAACTTTGGCCTTGACCTTGAAGACCATCTTAGATCCGCCATTTTGTGTTCAGTACTCGCTACCAGGAGCGTTAGTTAACATATATCACCTGCTAGAGGACATTGCCACCATCTTGTTTTCGTCTGCTGGAGGACGCCATCATGAATGTATACTTGTCTAATAGAGTACATTACCATCATATTAGCTTACATTTTACATGCTACAGTGCACTAATAATTTATTTTTACTGTGATGCTCGCTATCTCGAAATTATGCGCCATCTTGGAATTGTGTAATTACTTAGCTAGTTATTCGGGAAAAATGTACAACATTCATCAAAAAAATAACTCAATAATGTACTGATTGATTCGATCAGTTCCTGTCCTTGGTTCGATCCCTAGGACAATGCAAAAAAAATAATTTTATGTAAAAATACCACAAAAGTGACAGGTTAAAAAATAAAACACAAGTTCTTTTACAAACGTAATATTTATTACTTAATTCCTATTCTGCCACAGGAACACTTGCGAAAAAAAGCGATTATATAATCATTTAAGTCTTAATAGGTGTGAAATGAATGATTCTCAGCTCCAACCGGTTTACACTTGACAGAGACCAGCCAGAACCTTTACTGACATAGTCCTCCTCTTCGTGACAGAATTTCTGGGCACCATTGTTAACAGTTTGCTTCACATCTTTAGCACTGTAAATTAATGCGGCCGATGTCTTAAATGCACACTTAATCAATTTTTCATCGAACGGATATGGCTTTCCATACATACAGTCCAACCACAAGTTATATTTTAATGGACCATTTGCTGCTACGTCATCAGTAAGCTGATTGATTATGTCCTGTCTGATATCATCAAGAAAAGTACAAATGTCCTTCGACTCACTTAACGTATTTAGATAATAGTATTCTTTCAATGTTCCACGAAATGCAGACTGCGCCAAGTAGAAGCCATTATCATTCACCTGTAATGTACAGAATACAGTCTTAGGTATAATTCCGTGTCCATACGCCATAGCAATCGGTTGCTGCACATCGGTTTACTTGCTTGTACGCTCCCGATTCACCAATCTAAAGCGAGGAGCCGAAATTTCTGCAGGTACGGTAGTTCAGCAGTAGGCGCACGGACTTCACCTTTAAATTTTTCGCATGATGTCGCAAAATTTCAATGTGTGTAAACCAAACATGGCACTCATCGCAGCGAAACTTTGTACGAGAAGGATTCCTCTTGCCGCCGTGACGTCAGCATCCAAGATGGCGGTCTAGCACCTCGCACCTCTGCCTTGCGCCTTGTCTTAGGGACCCCATTTACATACTACTAACGCAAGTTTTCCTTGATATCAGAAACAACACAAAAAAATTAAAAAAATTAAAAAAAGTTAAAATAAAATTTACAAAATTTTATAAAAAATAATTAATATCATTACTTAGTCCAATAATATGTGTTAAGACGGCTGAGTTTAATGTACTTGAAAATGTGCCTAGATAAGTCTGTATTATCGTATCTTACTTCTGAGAATGTACCCTTTCCGTAAAATATTCTTCCTATTTCGTTGAATTAACATTTATAATGTGCGTCCTTTTTGCTGATTGTGCTTCATTTTTGTCAAATATGCTTCCCGATGTGCTTAATTTTCTTGAATGTGCTTCCTTTTCGTTTATAGTGCTTCCAATTGTGCTTCCTTTTGACGAATATGCTTCTGGCCAAGTTAGAACAAAAAATGTAAATAAAATTAGTTGGAGCCGAATGAAGATGGAGCAGTTGGAGCACTTAGGGCAATTGGAGAACTTGGACAAATTGGAGAAGTTGGAGCGATTGGAGCAGATGTTGCTGATGCAGCAATTGGAGCATTTTAAGCATTGGAGCACTTGGAGCTGTTCGTCTATTGGATCAAATTGTCGCATTGGAGCTCTTAGAGCAAATGGAGCTTTGGAGCACTTGGAGACTAGGAGCTGTTGGCCAATTGGAGCATTTTGAGCAATTGGAGAAGTTTTAGTTGTTGGAGCAATTGGAGCTTTGTAACTCTTGGAGTAATGAAGCTCTTGTAGCTTCGGAGCAGATGGAGCGAATGGAGCGAATGTAGCTTTGGAGAGCTTAGATCACTTGGAGCTGATGGCCAATTGGAGCACTTGGAGCAATTGGATCTTTTTGAGCGTTTGGAGCATTGGAACTCTTGGAAAATTGGTGCATTGGATCACTTGGAAATTTATAGCATTTGGAGCAATGCAGCAGATGGAGCTGTTGGAACAAATAGTGCTTTGCAGCTCTTGGAGCACTGGGAGCTTTGGAGCACATGCAGCAATTGGAGCAGTTGGAGCTGTTGAAGCACTTAAAGTTTTGGAGCAAATGGAGCTGTTGAAGCACTTAAAGTTTTGGAGCACTTAGAGCTTTGAAGCACTCTGAGCAATTGGAGCAGTTGAGCAGTTGGAGCAATTACAGCACTTGGAGCTGATAGAGTGGATGTAGCAATGGAGCAGTTATAGGATACCGTATTTCGGTGAGATCTTATTCCTGTGACGAGATCGTATCACACCACATCGTATTTTCTTTCACATGTGCTTCCTTTTTGCCAAATTCATGTCTTGTGTGTGTATTGCATGTTCGTTGATTGTGATTCTTCTTTGTCAAATGTGCTTCCGAAAGTGCTTCCTTTTTTGTTTGTGCTTCCAAATGTGCTTTTTTGATTTTGCTTCCAATTGTACTTCCTTTTCTATGATTTTGCATCCAGTTGTGCTTAATTTTCGTTGATTGTGCTTCCAATATTGTGCTTCCTTTTCGTTGATTCTGCTTCCAAATGTACTTTCTTTTTGTTGATTGTGCTTTCAATTGTGCTTTATTTTCTATTATTATGCTTACAATTGTGCTTTCTTTTCGTTAAATTAATGTGCCTATGTGTTCGTTGTTTGTTCAGTGTGTGTACTGTGGGCCTGTTGCGTGTGTGTAATAAGCGTTCTTTGAGTGTCGTTTGTGTATACTGTGGGTCCATTGCATGTGTGTTCTGTGTGTTCATTGCGTGTTCTGTGTGTCCAATGTGTGTCATGTGTGTCAATTGTGTGTTATTTTTTGTTGTATGTGTGTGTTGTTTCAATATATATGTGCATAGAATAATCTGTGGTGACTAAATATTTACTGGTTCAAAAACCTCTTGGAATTTACAAAAATAATTTCAGGGATTCTTGGTCCTTTATTAAGCGTAAACATGCTCCGGTGGTGTAATTGCTTGTAGTTGATTTTATTATACTTTAGGTCTGACAGTTCGAAGACTTTGTCTTGACTGGTTCAAATGTAATATTATCTATAGACGAAGATAATCATTAGTTTCCGAAATGTCTGGTCTATACGACTGGCATTGATAATGATCTGGTCATGTGGTCCGAAAACACTTAAGCTATATGTATAGCATTTTACATTAACTGGTCGGAATGTATTCTAAGTATCGAAAAATTAGACTTCCATGATAGACATTGTGACAACGTATCAAATTCGTTGAACAGGTATTTTGTCTAGAGTTTGTTTTCTTATAGGGAATGATAATAAACTGTACGAAATATAATGGGAAACAAAATTTAAAATTTATTTTAAGTTTTAGTTATCCTTATCTCTGACCGAAAATCAAACCAAGAACGGAAATTTATCGCGGCAATCATTATTTTAATAGGTGAATTTTTTCATTACTTTTTTAATTTTTCCCGAATTTATAGTTTAATAAAAACGAATTTCCAAGCTAGCATACATAACGTCTTACTGAAGGCTGGTGGACTAGGAACCTATTTTGCTTTTAGGATTTTGAACATGATTTACTAAATAAGTATTTTTTACATAAAATTAAAATGTTTTCATCGTCAAGGATCGATGCAAGGACAGGAATCCATCAATTAAATCAGTAAATAAATAATTTTTTTTTTATGAGTTTTGAACTTTTTCCTTAATTTATAGGTTAATCATTACTAATTTTCAAGATGGCGTACGTATTGGCTTATAGGAGGCTGGTTGGCTAGGAAACTAAGGTTGTTTAAGACTTTCCACTATATTTCATATATAATCAGTATTTAATTGCAAAATTTAAAAAAAAAAAATTTGAATTTGTTCCGAATTTATATATAAATAGTTAATAATTTCCAAAATAGCTCTCATATGTAGAGATGGCGGGTGCCACAGTAAAAATAAATGATAATAATTGCACGCACCTTATTTAAAACCTTATTAAAAATTGAAAATTTATCTTGGGTTTGATTTACAACAAGATTAGTGTAAAGTAAATTTATTTAACGGTGCAGTGTACAAATAAAAGTATAATATTCTGAATAGTTTTTTTATATTAATTGATTCTTAAAATCTTGTAGTGCGTATCATTACCCGCACAGTTGGGGCAATTGTACGCAGAGAAAACACTTGGGGCGTACCATTACCCGCACAGGTAACACATGTAACTATACAAATAAATAAACGGTTATTGAAGCTTCTACAACTATAACTTAAACAACAGCAGATATGTACTATAGTATATCTTAGATAACATTGGGACTACACAAGAATAATCACTGTAAATACAAAAAAAATTACAAACAAAATTACCAAGTTCTTAAAATATTATCCAATTACTGGTCATAATTATGTGGCTTACAAACCTGATGGCCTTGATAATTGAAAAATTTTTAGATACAAAAAAAAACCAAGGTCATGATTGAGGTTAAACAGAAATATGGGAAACCCAAAGCCAATTTTTATCTTCATGTACTACATTACTTAGCTAAACAAAAGTCACAAGTAAAGTTGTGTGCAGATTCTGCAGCACTGCATTCTGAGTGCACCCAGCCCGAACAAACAACACATCGATACCATAACTCTCTGTCTCGGCCAAACTCACCACAAAACAGACAAACGTCCTTAGTTGTGATCACTTCAGGCAAACAATTTAAACTTATGTCACTTAGTTAATCACTATCATTGATGATGGTAGACGTTTCATCTTCTGATAAGCTGGAGCTTACTTCATTAACAATTATTCTTCTCCCTTTCAAAGAAATGTTTCTAGTTTTAGATCTACAACTTTGTTGCTCTTTCGTTTGACTTTTTTGTTTCTTCGGTGCACTACTTTTAACAAATTTGAGCTTCCGTTTTTGTTCCCTATTTCCAAAACTTCTTTCCTGGGTGTTGCAGTTAAAACTTCTGAATGTTGCTTAGGCCTCGATTTTCGTCTCTGTTGTGAAGACGACGAATTCAAAACAGGTAAAGGTGAAATTTGTTGAAAAGTTGTCACCTCACTTGATCCTACTTCAAGTTCATGCAGTCTAGAAGGAGTACAGCCGGAACTAGAATCTCTGTTATTAAAATGCCCATGTGTTCCTGAAGAAACATCTTTACTGGAACCTGCCACACTACTACACCCAACCTCTGGTGATAGTCTTGCACTGCAGAGTTCTCCATTTCCTTCCTGCTCGACATTGTTTGGTCCATTCTTCTCTTCCTCGATGTTTTTAGGTCCATTCCTCTCTTCCTCGATGTTGTTAGGTCCATTCCTCACTTCCCCGATGTTGTTAGGTCCATTCCTCTCGTCCTCGATGTTGTTAGGTCCATTCCTCTCTTCCTCTACGTTGTCATGTTCAGTTGAACCCACTTCAGTATTGGTGGGCGCAAAATCTTCGTCACAAAATAAATCCGGATTCAGTGGATATATTCCAGTCTTTTCAAACCCCGAAACAGCTTTACCAATGCTAGCAACTTTTTCGTAAGCAGACTTAAAATTTTTTGGGATGTCTTCTCTCTCAATTTTTTCGTAGGGATGATTTCTCATAAAGAGTGAACACTCCGAATGATAAGCCATTTTCAAAGGACCAAAAAACGACACATCTAGTGGTTGAAGTCGGTGCGATGAATCGGGTGGGAATGACAGAACAGTAATTCCATTTTTTTTACTGAAGTTGTTAGCAGCTAATAATGTGTGGCTTGAATGGTTATCCAAAAGGAGAAGCATTTGATTGTCTGCCGATGAATTGGTATGCTGTTGAAAATGGTTAAGCCATTCAGAAAACAACTCTTCGTTTATCCACCCGGATTTGGACATCCTGTAAACACTTCCTGGAGGTCCTCCGCTTCTTAAACCAGCAGATAATCTAGCACCTGGGTATACAAACATGGGAGGGATGAAAATACCAGTCGCACTCATGGCACAGCAAATTGTGACATTTGTTTCTCTCTCTAGGCTAGTCGCAGTTCCAACTTGTTTTTGGCCTCTTGGGGCAATAACAGATGGTGGTCTCTGAACATTTGTTACTCCAGTCTCATCGACGTTGAATATGCGACTCGGTGGATATTTATGATTTTCATACAAACCAGAAAGGTTCGTGAAGAACAAGCCAACTTCAGTTTTGTTGAAACCGAGAATCCTGCTGAGCGAGGTTGGTTCTGGTTGACGTAAACTTAAAGTATGATTTCGTTTCAAAAATCCTCGAGCCCAGTCTTTTCCTGCTAGCTTAGTTGTCTGGTTAAAGGTGTGGTTGATTTTATTACGTTCAGTAAATTCAAATGCAATCCGTCTCAGTTCTATTGGAGTTACACCATAAAACAGTTTACACAACTTAAAAAGATGAGAACAAAGTTCCTTTTCGTGCTCTACAATTAAAACATGTTTTCTTCCCATTCCAGGCCCGCTGAAAACTTCAGTCTTAAGTCGTTTTCGAAGTGTCGCTTCGTGAATGCCATGATTCTTACCTGCAGCTCTGATACTCATTCCTCTCTTTACAGCTTCTACAGCCGCTGATAAACTTTCCTCTGTCCATGCTACTTTATTAGTGGTACGTTTGTGCTTGCGAACCATCTGAAACAAAAATTGCTTAGTTGCCAAAATTTTTACATTGAAATGTTTGTATGCATATGACATCTATAGGTCGTAATTCAATAATGCATATTCGAACAGTGTAGTCTAAGCTTTGAAATTTAAATGGTACAAGTGTTGCGAAAGTAGCCCAGTATTGGCCAGAAGTTGCCTTGGAAAACCAAGGAAACCGATTTCAGGATGGCCTCACCTGGATTTGAACCCATACCCTGCCAGATGCGAGTCCAGAATATCAGGCCCATTATTGTGCCATCTCGGTCGGTGGAGAAAAGAAATTGCTGTCTGTATGAGATTAAATAAGCACCTAGTCTCGTCAGTGCACTTATTTGCATAACCATAATTTTATGTGAAATAATAATTTTATCTTTAAAATACATTTCGGTTTATTGTCTAACGATGTGCCACAGTGCTATGTGGTAAAACTGTTTCGTAAACGACCCGGACTCAAATTTCAGGCCAACCGATCTGAAAGCAGTTTCATGGTTTCCCAAAATCACTCCAAGCATGTCACAGTATTGTTAATTACCGAAGTCCACATACAATTATATCTGTAAGTTCTGCACGAAAAGCACATTACTGCCACACAGAAAATTTTTTCAATAATACAGCATGAGGGGCAATGGTACGCACAAAAGGGGTATTCAGACGCATGGTAGGGTATTCGGACGCACGCCTGCGTACTATTACCCCTCTGCACACCATTTTATAAACAACAGTCGTACTAGGACACAAGGATGTTTTATTCTTCACATACAAATGACATGAAATACTTAAAAGAAAAACAGAATTATATAATTGTTTATGAGTAAAATAAAGTTAGTCATTTCTGAATTACATCAAGAACAAAACTGAAACATATAACAAGAAAATATCAAAAAACAAAAAAATTCTACTTACTTCGACACCCACAATAATCTTGGGCTGGCCAACCACTGGAGTTAGTTCTTCCCTGCTCCGCTATATTACAGCATGTTACGGACGCGCTAAACCTTCACAATGACGAAATATCAATCTGCGTACCATTACCCGCTGCGTCTCATTACCCCTCTTTCCCCTACTGCACTCTAGCGGGTAAAAATTAAACTAACATGACAGCAGTGCATTTTAGCAGACGAAAATAAAATGGAGACTTCCAGCAGACGTAAACAAGATGGCGGGAATGACATCATACTAGCTGTCGATATATACCTAGGCATTAGTGGTGGGAAGTCAGTTTGTTGGTGGTTTCCATGGAGGAATGATCTGTCGCCATTTTTTATATTTTTACCCTCGCCAGGTTTGAACCGAGGACTCCATGACATTAGTGCGTTTTTTAAAATAAGATTTTATTAAGATTTGATTAATAATTCTTTTTAGAAATTCTTAATTTTGTTCGAATTTTTCTGATAATAATAACAGATTTTCAATATGGTGGCTGTAACGATAATTGCAACATTTTAAAATCAAGATGGTGTGTGACAAAAAAAATTTATTACTTTTTTAATTATATGAAGAATGTTTTAATATATTGTTAATGAATTACTTGTTTACTCTCGCCGGGAATCGAACCGAGGACCGAGATCGATTAAGTAGGCCTAACTAAACAATTTTTAAAATATATTTTGGAATTTTTCTCAAATTTCTAGGTCAAAAATTAAATAATTTAAGTTTTAATGTGAAGGTCAAGTTCAAGGTCAAGGTCCTTATTTCATTATCTTATGGCGGCTTGCTTTAGGTGTCTAAAGCCATTTTTAGGAATTTGTGTTCTTTAATGATGTTTAGAATTTTTTACATTTTCTATCTCAATGATTACAATATTTCAGGATGACACTTGAATGATAATATGGTGCACGCTAAAGTAATAATTGATTCCTGCACTCTAGTGGGTAAAAATTAAACTAATATTTTGGTGCGCACTCTATCTAACGAAAACAATATGTTGGATCCAAGATGGTGGCCTCCAGCAGGCGAAATAATGATTACTGTAATGATGTCATACTGACTGTTGTAATATATGCCTTGGCATTAGAGGTGGGAGGTCAGTCTACTGGTGGCTTGTGTAGAGGAATGACCGATTGTCATTATTAATCGATCGTCCTCGCTGTGTTCTTACTAAGGACTCCATGACGCAAGTACATTTTTAAAATTAAAATTTAATTAAATTAATTTTTTATTAATTTTAAATTTTTTCGTTGATCATGAGTTTTCAAGATGGCGTTTTTTTTCAAATATCGAAATTTTTATTATAATTTTTTTATTATTATTTTATTAATTTTTAAATTTTTCCTTTTAACAATGGAAAAGAATTACGGATTTTCAAGATGGAAGCCGTAACGAAAATTGAACGATGACATTATATACATACAAGATGGTGACCGTGAGGAATAGTGCAGCATTCTAGAATCTAAGATGGCGGGCATAATGAGAAAGGTAACATTCTAAAATCCAAAATGGTGGCCATGACATCAAAATCCAAGATGGCGGAAGTTTTGTTAATTTTTATCATTTTTTTTTATAAATGTTAGGATTTTTCCTATTAAAATTGTATAATAATTACGGATTTTTTTCATGGCGGCTGTAACGAAAATTGCCACTATGGCGATCTATGGAAAGGTCAAGGTCAAAGATCCCCACCAGAGGCCTATTGGAGGGGACATTTCGATTTTTTAAATATTTTTGAAATAAAAATGGGAAATATTTCCTACAAATGAGAATTTTTACCTAGAAACAAGGAATTTTCTAAGATTTTTTAAGAATGTTGAGTCTTTTTTGATCAATTTTGAGGAATGTTTTAATTTTAAGTTTATCCAATATGGCCGCCGTGACATCAGAGTGGTCTGTAATTGAGCTACCCAGGCTCTACAATCCCCCTATTGTCCCAGCTCTGGATATTTATTATATAATACCTACCATATATGTTGTTTGAATATATTTATTGAAAACAGCCTACCTTAAATTATTATATTGGATTATCTGGACTAAATGTCGAGTCATAAGTTGTTAAATAGCCTACATAAAATAATCTGCACCATTATGTTTCTAAAGATTCTCATTTTGTTAATTCAAATGGAGGGACTTTTTAAATATCTTGTATTAATAAATTTCTTGAATAATAATTTAGTAAAACATATAGCCGTTGGGGTACATCGGAGAATTTTATTTAACATTATTTTCCACATAACCTTTCCCATTTTTTATGTTAGTTGTTTTGTTTCTTCTATTGTTTCAGGTTCTCGGTGGCACTAGTGTTCTTAATGGAATGATGTACATACGAGGAAGCAAGACAGATTTCGATGACTGGGAAGCCATGGGAAATAAAGGCTGGTCATATGAAGATGTCCTGCCCTATTTCTTAAAGTCAGAAGATAATCTTCAAATGGATAAAATGGATACGGACTATCATTCGCAAGGAGGCTACCTTACGGTCGCACAGTTCCCATACCACCCCCCTCTGTCACAGGCGATCCTGCAGGCGGGTCGAGAAATGGGCTACGAAATTCGTGACCTAAATGGAGAATCACACACTGGCTTTGCGATCGCTCAAACTACGAGTCGGAACGGATCCAGGCTTAGCTCAGCAAAAGCTTTCTTACGGCCGGTTAAGGATCGTCAGAATCTGCACGTCATGCTTAATGTTACTGCAACTAAAATTCTTGTAGATGAAACTACTAAGCAAGCTTATGGAGTCGAATATCTATATGGTGATGCTCCTGGATCTTTTGTAAAAGTCTATGCTAAAAAGGAGGTGATTGTTTCTGGTGGTGCTGTAAACTCCCCACAGCTATTGTTACTTTCTGGCATTGGTCCTAAAAGCGACTTAGAAAAGCTAGGTATCAAAGTAATTAACGACCTTCCTGGAGTTGGACATAATTTACAAAACCATGTTTCTTTCTTCATGAACTTTTTTATTAATGACACTGATACACAACCATTAAATTGGGCAACTGCAATGGAATACCTGTTATTTAGAGATGGCCTAATGGCTGGAACTGGAATATCAGAAGTTACAGCAATAATCAACTCAAAATTTGCTAATGCCTCAGAGGACAACCCTGATCTTCAGTTCTTTTTTGGTGGTTTCTTGGCTAACTGTGCTCGCTCAGGACAAGTAGGAGAAGTTTCCGACTCGAACAAACTAAATTCAAGCAGAGTCATTAACATAATTCCAACAGTGCTTCATCCGAAAAGTAGAGGAGTTTTAAAGCTCCGAACAGCAAACCCTCTTGATAAACCTCTTATTTATGCACGTTATCTTTCTCACCCCGATGATGTAGCGACACTTGTTGATGGAATTAATATTGCCTTGAACCTTTCTAAAACGCCTGCATTGCAAAGCTATGGCTTCTATGTTGACCAAACGCCAGTGCCTGGTTGCGAGAACTTGACTTTCGACTGTGAAGAGTACTGGGAGTGTGCTGTTAAACGTCAGACTGGCCCGGAAAATCACCAAGCAGGAAGCTGTCGCATGGGACCACGAGACGATCCAGGTGCAGTCGTGGACAACGAACTGAGAGTGATAGGCGTTGACCGACTCAGGGTTATCGATGCCTCGATCATGCCAAAAGTGACCTCTGGAAATACTAATGCTCCAGTTATAATGATAGGTGAGAAAGGAGCGGACATGATTAGGAAGCGGTGGAAATAGATACTAGTTTCAGTTAAGAGAAAAAAAAATGTTTGACTTCTTTATCTTCAACATAGATTTATTCAACTCTTAAATGAAACCATTCGTAATTTTGTTCTGTTGTAACATGTAAGTCCATCATACACAGACACTTATGTACAGTATATAAACATATAATAATCTTTTTCAGCATAAGCTATGTCACAATTAGCCAATACAAATTACAGGAGTAAGAAATAATGAAAATGGTTTTATTCAGAAGCCTAGTTTTTAGTACCGATATTTATATTTAAAAAAAAAAATACATTTTTATAGCCTATGTTGATTTATCATCCTATGGCTAATTAATTTTTATTCTCTAATTTTATAAGTAAAAATTCCTTTCATATTATCTTCTGTTTTTATGGATAAATTATTTTCTGACAAAAGTACAATTCTTTGCACTGCTTTATTAAATATTTTTCTGTTATGTAACTGGCCTTGGTGCAGTATCTACGGTAAGAGAACGATTTTTGAATACTTACAGTTGTCATGGAACTTAAAATATAACTTTAAGTGGCCTTGGTCACAAACTATTCAGATATGCAGACACTCCATGTCTTGGCTGCTCATGTACCACAGTGTTTAATCTCCTTTTGATGTTAGGTTACATAAAATTGATATTTTGAAGTTTTGGCTGGTAGTGCTGCAAGGTGGTGGACGAAGAAATTACTGACAAGGCCGTCCAACCTGTAATTTGGCAATAACTACCATTTAAAAATTATTATAAATTACCGATGATAATCATATAAACATTTAGGTCTATTTTAGACATTTATTTAATTTGTATGTATAACTTAACTATTCATAAAGCCAAAAATAATTTCGTACATTAATATTCTCAAAGAGGAGTTCTAGAAGGCTGTTTGGTCCAAACCATCTCCCTTCCCAAAGAAAATTGTGGAATTGTTTCATCTTTGCTTACTCTAAATCTGATGCACTTATTATTCGAATGAAAAATAATGAAATGATCTTAAACATTTTATGATAAAAAAAAAGCCATAACAAACCTGGTTTGCAGTTTAATTAACATTTCTGAAAGGTATTTTAAAATTATTCTTTGTAAGTGATTTGTGCTCGTTTGCCATGTGGCCACGTTAATATTATGCATCTAATGATATATTTACGTGTGATTATTTAAAAATGTGGAATTGTTAGAAATATAATAATTGTATTACTATTGCGCATAAGACAAAATAAGTTGTTTCTTGCCATAAACTAATAATATTTCACCTTTTGTAAGACATTTAGTGAACAGACTACTTTACATTATCTGTTTCCAGTGTGAATGTATTTATATCAATAAGTGTTAGTTGAAAGTACTCTTCCTTATGTTCATATTTATAAGAAAAAGTTCATAAGTGCAAATATCTTCCAAAGTTTTTTCAAAAGTTTTAATCTTAGTAGAAGTAAACAATTAATATATATTGTAAACAAATTTTGTGTTACGTTCTTTAAATTTTGCATGCAATGGGAAATTTTGATTTAATGATGTTCAAAAAAATTGTATTAAGTTTTGTGTTGAATGTAAAAAGATTGAAAGTGAAGAGTATTGCTGTTTCCGAATAGTAAGGTTGTGTCCTTTACCTGTGTGACCAAATGATCCTTGTATTTTAAGGCTGCATTCAGTGAGAAACCAGCCGTAAAAATATTATCCGAATTCTTTTGATGCTAACAAAACCTGTCGTATACACAAAGGGACACTTCTTCGATTGTTTACATTTACTAAATTTTCACACATTTTTTCAGGAAATTTTTACACGATAAGGTTAACTATTTGGTAGTCATAAATAAACATAAAAGAGTGTAGGCAGCAGTGGGCTTTTAAATGAACAGACTATCGTTACATTTTTAGCAAAAGGACGGTGTTACGGGCTGCTAAAACCAAGGATGCATGAAAGGACGCCAGCGACTTAACCTTTCACGAAATTCTCCATCAACTATTCTGTAAGGATCCATTCAACTATTCGAAGTTCAGTAAAACATGTAAGTAGTATGTTTTGGCCGGTCCGGGCACAGGGTTCAGGGTGTGGTGCCTGGTGCCGTCCGCAATCTTGGATTTGTGACGTCACGGCGGCCATCTTGGACTCAAAAATTCCTAAACATTCCTCAAAAATGACTCAAAATGACTCAAAAATTCCCGTTTTGAGGAAAAAATTCTCGTTTTCTTCCACAAAAATTCAAAAATTAGGATTTCGAAAAACCTGAAAATAATTTTGCCTTAGAAAGAACATGCAATCCTAGAAGCAGCTTCAAAGTCCTAAGAGCTAACCACTCTAAGCCGCTGATGTCATCTAGAATTTTGATGTAACCGTTGCATTTTTCGTTACGGCCGCCATCTTGAAAATCTTTATTTATTATCCGATTTTGATGAAAAAGATTTAAAAATTTATAAAAAAATTAAACTAATAAAATTTTAATTAAAAAAATTAAAAAACATACATTTACGACACGGAACACAGAGTCCTCGGTTCGAAACGACAAGGACAAAATAAAAATGACGACCGATCCTTCCCTCATGGTGTCTGCAGGCAGAATGACCCCCCACCACATATGTCAAGGTATATATATATATTTTTTAGCTAATATGACGTCACGTCCGCCATCTAGAAAATCCGTAATTTTAAAGCTAGAAAATCGGGAAAATTTTTAACAAATATAAAAAATAAATTATTAATCAAATTTTATAAAAATCTTTAAAAACACTATTTACCTTTTTGTAATGGCCGCCATATTGGAAATCTGTAATTTTTATGGTAGATAAATGGAAAAAATATCAAAAATAATAATAACATTTCATAATAACATTAAAAAAAATATTTTTAAAATGCACTTACACTTTGAAGTCCTTGGTTCAAACCCGATAACAGCAAATATATATTTTTTTTAGATAGACCCTTCTTCCATGGAAGTTACCTGTCGACTGGCCTCCCACCACCAATACCAGGGTATATATCTCATCAGCTGGTATGATGTCAATTCAGCCATATTGTTTTCATCTGCTGGAGGCCACATCTTGTTTTCAGCTACTCGAGTGCGCTGACGCCATGTTAGTGTAATTCTGGAGTACAGTAATCATTCATTATTACCGAGGCACCCACCATATTGACATTTGGGTGCCATCCTGGAATTGTGTAATTATTTAGCTAGAGATTCAGGAAAAAATCCAAAATTTATCACAAAATTCACTCATTAAAGTAATGATTGATTCGATCAATTTCTGTCCTTGATTCGATCCCTGAGCGATATATAAAAAAATTAATTTTATGTAAAAATAATAACTTTAATAAAATATGTTGTAAATCCAAAATAATGCTTAAAATCCTCTACTACCAGCCTCCAGTAAACCATTAGGACAACCATCATTATAATATGTATTTATTGACCTAAGAATTCGGGAAAAATTCCAAAATACACCAAAAAACTCATTAATTTACATATTGAATATATGTATTCCTGTCTTTGGTTTGGTTCTTGACCAGGGTCAAGTGAAACTTAATAATAAATAAATATTATATTCTGGTTTCCATTACCTTTCGCGGAGTTTATTAATCATTTACTTTAAGCAAACAACCCAAGATTATATACCTGTCCGACGAATTATATATGTTATCGATAATCCTAACATGAAAGTCTAGTTTTTGATACTTAGAATAACCTTTAAAATGTTCATGTACAAAGCCATCCAAACATATACACCAGGCGTCTTCGGACCGCAGACCGGGAAAATAAACAATGTCAGACATATAGACAATGAACAGACAGTACATACAGTACACACAGGAAACGAATTGAACACACAGTAAACATAGGAAACGGAATGAACACACAGTACACACAGGAAACGGAATGACCACACAGTACACACAGGAAACGGAATGAACACACACAGTTGTGGAAACACACAGGCTTACTTAGAAAACATAATACAAGAAATGAAACATTAAATTTTTACTTTCAATATTTAATTTATTTCTTAACATTATAGAAATACAAGTAAAACAAGCCATTATTGTATGTAGCCAGCTTTCCTCAGTTCTTCGAGTATGAAGGATATTTCTTTGATGCACGAATATTTTCCGGCACAAAGCGAGCCATGTAGAAGTCTTAGCCGGTCAACCAATATGTCTGGATCTTTCCATGATGTGTAATCAATCTCTTCTAACCCCATCTTCCTTGCATGTTCATTATAAATACTTTTAATATGACAATCGTCACAGTGATCACAATAAGCTTTATCAGATTTATTTATTATATCACGTCGTTTCCATCGTTTCGGTCTCAGGACACCGCCACATTCTTCGATATTGTCAGCTTTAGGTGCTTCTTCACAGTCTATGCCTTTGTCAACAGCCTCAGTCACTGTAGCAATCACCATAGAAGGCATAGTCTTCATCCAGATTACCGTAAGAATTCGATATCGATGATGTCGAAGTGTCTTCATCGTCTTAGTGCTTCCTTTTTAGGAGTCCATCATTATTACAAAGTAGGAAGGATCTACTTGAATTCGGCTTGAATGTATTCTCACTTTTCACGTTAAAAATTCTTCCATTGTCTTCATTCTTCCATAAATCATCAACGACCTTCAATTTAAGTTCTTTGTCGAGATCGGAAGAGCCACGAACATAATCTCGCCCAAGACAAGGAACATTATTGTCGTAATGCAGATCACTCTTCTTTAGTCTAGTAGATCCATCGATGTCCTCTGTGCAGTAAGTGGCCTTGGCTTTTCATGTTCTACCATGTATTTTTAAGCTGTCAATTCGTGTTAAAAACCCACTACGCAAAATGTTAAGCTGTAATCGGTGTAGCAGATTGTTAACAAGAATGGACAGGTTAAAAAGACATGGTAGAACATGTAAAGCCAAGCCCACTTACGGGATAGAGGACATCGATGGATCTACTAGACTAAAAAGAGTGATCTGCATTACAACAATAATTTTCCTTGTCTTGGGAGATATTATGTTTGTGGCTCTTCCGATCTCGACAAAGAGCTTAAATTGAAGGACGTTGATGATTTATGGAAGAATGAAGGCAATGGAAGAATTCTTAACGTGAAAAGTGAGAATATATTCAAGCCGAATTCAAGTAGATCCTTCCTACTTTGTAATAATGATGGACTCCTAAAAAGGAAGCATTAGGCCATGAAGACACTTCGACATCATCGATTTCGAATTCTTACGGTAATCTGGGTGAAGACATGCCTTCTACGGTGGTTGCTACTGTGACTCTGAGGCTGTTCACAAAGGCATAGACTGTGATGAAGCACCTAAAGCTGACAAGATCGAAGAATGTGGCGGTGTCCTGAGACCGAAACGATGGTAACGACGTGTTATAATAAATAAATCTAATAAAGCTTATTGTGATCACTGGGACGATTGTCATATTATAAGTATTTATAATTAACTTGCAAGGAAGATGGTGTTAGAAGAGATTGATTACACATCATGGAAAGATCCAAACATATTGGTTGACCGGCTAAAACTTCTACATGACTCGCTTAGTGCAGAAAACTATTCGTGCATCAAAGAAATATCCTTCATACTCGAAGAACTGAGGGAAGCTGGCTACATACAGTAACGTATCAAAAACTAGACTTTCATGTTAGGATTATCGATAACATATTTAATTCGTCGGACAGGTATATCATCTTGGGTTGTTTGCTTAAAGTAAATGATTAATAAACTCCGCGAAAGGTATTAGAAACCAGAATATAATATTTATTTAATATTTAGTTACAGTTGACCCTGGTCAAGAACCAAACCAAGCACATGAATACATATATTCAATATGTAAATTAATGAATTTTTTTGGTGTAATTTGTAATTTTTCATTATTTTATAGGTCAATAAATACATATTAGGATGATGGTGGTCCTAATGGCTTACTGGAGGCTGGTAGTAGATGATTTTAAGCATTATTTAGGATTTACAACATATTTTATTAAAGTTATTATTTTTACATAAAATTATTTTTTTATATATCGCTCAGGGATCGAACCAAGGACAGGAATTGATCGAATCAATCATTTCTTTAATGAGTGAATTTTGTGATAAATTTTGGATTTTTTCCTGAATCTCTAGCTAAATAATTACCCAATTCCAAGATGGCACCCAAATGTCAATATGGTGGGTGCCTCGGTAATAATGAATGATTACTTTACTCCAGAATTACACTAACATGGCGTCAGCGCACTCGAGTAGCTGAAAACAAGATGTGGCCTCCAGCAGACGATAACAATATGGCTGACGTGACATCATACCAGCTGATGAGATATATACCTTGGTATTGATGGTGGGAGGCCAGTCGACAGGTGGCTTCCATGGAAGAAGGATCTATAGAGAAAAAATAATTTATATTTGCTCTTACCGGGTTCGAACCAAGGACTTCAAGGTGTAATTGCGTTTTAAAAATATTATTTTATTAAAATGTTATAATTAAAATTTTATTATAATTTTTGAAATTTTTTCCCCAAATTTCTACCATAAAAATTACGGATTTCCAAGATGGTGGCCGTAACGAAAAGTGCAACGGTGTTTTTAAAGATTTTTATTAAAACTTTATTAATAAATATTTTTATAATTTTTTAATTTTTTCCCGATTTTCTAGCTTTAAAATTACGGATTTTAAGAATGGTGTACGTGACGTCATACTAGCTAACAATATATATATATATATACCTTGACATATGTGGTGGGGGGTCAGTCTGCCTGCAGCCACCATGAGGGAAGGATCGGTTGTCATTTTTGTTTTGTCGTTGTCGGGTTCGAACCGATGACTCTGAGTTCCATGTCGTAAATATGTGTTTTTCAAAAAAATTTTATTAAAATTTTTTTTATTCAATATTTTTAAATTTTTAAATTATTTCATTAAAATCGGATAATAAATAAAGATTTTCAAGATGGCGGCCGTACCGGAAAATGTAACGGTTACATCAAAATCCTAGATGACGTCAGCGGCTTAGAGCGGCTAGCTCTTAGGAGTTTGAAACCGCTTTTAGGGTTACGTGTTCTTTCTAAGGCAAAATTATTTTGAGGTTTTTCGAAATCCTAATTTTTGAATTTTTGTGGAAGGAAACGAGAATTTTTTCCTCTAAACGGGAATTTTTGAGTCCAAGATGGCCGCCATGATGTCACAAATCCAAGATGGCGGTCGGCACCAGGCACCACACCCTGAACCTTGCGCCCGGACCGGCCTAAACATACTACTACGTTTGACATCCTTTGAGATGCACTTTTCACTTCTCCTCTAGGTTAACGAGACATTTAAGCAGGTATTCGGAAACAGCGTATGTGTCCAAAAGGGAAGAGAGAGAGAGTAATAAGTGATTGTTTCGAAGTATGTACAGTACGAGAACTTGTTGTTATGTTATAATAATATGAAACAGGTCTGTAAATAAGTGTAATGGATTAAGCATTAGTCTGCTTGATGGCATGATGTGGAAAACAGCATGGTGCATTACCATTTGCGGTATGGGGAGGTTCTGAAATGTTATCCAATGCAGACTCTTCACTTTGGCGAATAAATAAATGTTGGGAATTGTAACTTGTTTCATCTTTAGAGCGACAACCTCTTTCCCTCTATAATTGCACACTACTTTTTAACTTCAGTAAATATGAAGTAATTTAGACCGATATGTCTTGCATAAGAACTATCTGTTGAATTGCGTAAATTCCTTGATTTTAGAACGAAAACATCTACCGCATTATGCATTGGTTTGTCCATCCCCTCTCCACTCCACCATAACACAATGATAGGTTATTTTTATAAAATGACTATTTATTTATTGATTAATATTTTAACTAAATTATAAATAAACTTTTTTAAATAGACATAATGAGTTTTATTTTTATTGGGAATAAGCTAAATAGGTTTCTCATCCCCGAAAACTGTAGTTATGTAGATTTATTTTTCTTCGTGCTTTGAATACGTCTATGTCTCGAACAGCCCACGTGGTATTGCGGGTGCCTGCTCATTTTCAGGTTTGATAACATATTGTGGATACACACGGATTCTTGTTTTCTTCGCACAGGGCCAGCATTGGTTTACAATTTGCCAAAACAATTTACAAATTCAGCTGGCGTACATAATGTAATTTTTCCAGGACACACAAACATTTGTAAAATTATTAAATGAAAAGTAGTCAACTGACGCAGAACATTTTTATTCACTATCAATTTAGTATCAGGTGATTATTGCACTTAATCTTGGACGTACGAGGTGCTACGAGCTTTTGTAACCTCAACAAGTCTCTAAGTGCTTACAAATTAACATAATGTTTTGACAGGTCTTTTGGGAAGTAAGCAGTTCAGTGTAAGGACCACAATCCATCATTAATACACAGCAATGGTGGCCAACTTCACTCTTTCTGAGGGCCAGATATCAATTTGGAAAATATTTGCAAACCAAACACACGTTAATTATTAGTATTGCATTTCCACAAAAAATATTTGTCTTGCATTTTTGTACAGTGAATAGTAGATAAAATATCTGGCATATGATGGAGAAATGAAATATAGGATTTTAAAAACCGTATTTATGTTAATATAAAACAAGTCAAGTTGTTTTTGAACAAAATATAGTTTACCTACATGGATATAAATGAGTAATAGGTATATATTGGTATGTTATAACACAGGGTTCAGGGTGCGGTGCAGGAACAGAACGACCTCTAACGTCACTCCGGCCATCTTGGTGTCACATTAACCTCAAAATTCCTCAAATTACTCGAAAATCCTAGAAATTTCACTTACTTTGAAGAAAATTCTCATTTAGGGAGAAAACTTTACATTTTATTCCCCAAAAATGCCAGAGGTTTGAAAATACCCAGAAGCGGCTAAAATTCCCCATTAGCAAGCCGCCGTTAGCCGCTGAAGTCATGACTTGTCTTCAACCGCCATCCTTGCAATTTTCGTTTTGACCACCATCTTGAAAATCAGTATCTTTCTGCTAAAAATCAAAGAAAATTTTAAAAATTTTAAAAATTTAATTAATAAAATTTTAATAAAAAATGTCCGCCATTTGTAAACTTGTCAGATATCTTGAAAATCAGTCATTATCATCTGATTTTCATGGGAAAAAATTTGCAATTCATTAAATATTTACTAATAAAATTTTAATAAAAACTAGAATCAATGAGTAATCGGTTCGAACCCGGTAAGGTCTTACGATTAAAAATGCAGATGGATCATTCCTCCACGGAAGCCACCAAAAGACAAAACTCCCACTACTAATTCCAAGGTAGATATTACGTTGGCAGTTATGACATGACAGCCAAATGGTTTTCGTGTGCTTAAGGATGCTATCTCTGATCCAAAATGTTTTCGTCTGCTAGTGTGTGCTACCACCATATTAGTATAATTTTTACCTGCTAGAGTCAATGCATCATTTATTTCCAGTGCGCCCACCATCTTGATCTTGTCGGCTATCAATGACCACCAGCTGAAATTATTTATATATTAATATAGAAATGAGGGAAAATTCAAAAAATCATAAAAAAAAACACTTGTTAAAATAATGATTAATTCGAATGATTCCTGTCATCTGTTTGATTCTAGACTGATGGGGAAAAAATAACAAAAAGGTGTCAGGTTCGAGAAATAAAACAACAAAGTTACAAATACAAAAATGTATTACAAATATCTAGTCTACTACAGGAACACTTGTGAAATTGAGAAAATCTAATAAACATTTAGTCTAGCATTGGTTTGAACTGTCGTTCAGCTCCAATCGGTTAAATGAAGACAGACACCAGCCAGATCCTTTACTGACAGTCTTCCTCTTCCTGACAGAGCTTCTCGATACCGTGTTTAACAGACTGCTTTACATCGTCAGATCTGTAAATGAGAGTATTCATAATCTTGAAAATGCATTTCATGACTTACCCCTCAGACGGATAAAGTTTACCATACATGTACTAGCCACAAGTTATATTTCATAGGTCTGTACGTTGTTGCTAATTCATCATTAAGTTTATTGATAATGTTCTGCTTGAAATCATCAAGAAAAGTACAAATGTATTTTGACTCACTAAAAATATTTAGATAATAGCAGTTTTACAAAATACCACAAAATGCAGATTTCAACAAGTGGAAGCCATTATCATTTAAATGTAATGCACTGAGCACAATATTGGGTTTAGTTTTATGTCCAGGCGTCATAGCAATCGGTTGCTGCACATCTGCTTGTGTGCTATTACGCATACTAGTCTCCAACCTAAACCGATGAGTCGAAACATCTGCAAGTAGTTACACAGTAGGCACACAGACTTCACTTTTACAGTATGTCGCGTGTCGCCTCAAAATTTTAATACAATGAGTAAACCAAACAAGTTATGACAGTGAATCTTCATACGAGAAGCATTCTTCTCATGTCTTCGTGCATCATGAGCAAATGCAGACGACATACCGCAGCAACGGCAAGGATGTCTAATCGATTAAGACGAACATTTCAGCCCGAACCGGATGCTGATGTAACTGCTGTAGTACCAATTTCTGGTGTACACTTAAGCGCATTAATACATCGCCCTTGCAACGAAACCTTTACTTACTGCTGAGCAGCAGGGCCTTTGCATGTCTTGAAATGTCTTTAACTTATAATTTCTTGAGAATTGTTTTCTGACACTTTTTACAGCTATACATTTTGTGAGAAAGATTATTAGCACATTCTCTCTTCTCGTATTGACCAGCATTACTGTTGTTCGAGAAATTCTTGTCAAATAACGACATCGATGCTGGGAAGACGCCGATGCACCTTCAGTGGACATATTTGATGCTAGTGATACTACAGCCATTAGGGTCTACTTTGTCTGTGAAACGTCATTCATCGAGGTTTCCTCTGCAGCCCCTACAGGTAGAATCATGCCTGTTGAAGTTTCATCTAGTGCTGTCAATGAAGATGATACACATTCCATCGGGATCTGCATGGCCGCTGACGAGATCTGAGACGACGATCCTAGACCTTCCACAGAGATCTCTGCAGCTTTTGGCGTCGCTTCCATTGAGGTCTTTGCCATCGGCGAAGCCATCGAGGTCTGCGCTGTTGATGGTAGACCGTCCATCAAGACCGTTATTAAGGATTGTAATGATGCCATTGAGTTCTCAAGAATTCCCAGATACTGGACTAATATGTGAGATGAGTCAAACTTGCCAATCTGCACTGTAACACAACCGGAAGAGGACTGAAAGTCCTGTTGTCTAAGACTCGCTTATATACACGCGGGCGCTGTAATAATATGCAAGACAAAACAAGAACCATTTACATTAATACTTGAGAGAAAACAACATTCAAAAAATAAATCACATTTGACCAAAGGAAAAGCCACCTAATACACACAATACACACCATCCTGGCAATTCGTAATCATCAACCTGGGAATTCGGAAAGAATTCCAAAAATGATTTTAAAAAATCAGTAATTAATTTCATGTTTGATTCCTCTCCACGGTTTGATACCAGGGGGTACAGAGCTCATGAAATTGATAAATTATATACTAGACAGTCTAATGTCCGGGATATAATAAATAATAACATTAATATCATATGAATCAGCAATACATTTAAATATAACCCTATATTCTAGCATAAAAAATTAAAATTTTCAAAATGGTGGAAGTGACATCACTATTAAAATGGCGCAAATTTCTATAATCCAAAATGGCGGGTGTGACGTAAGCAAAATGTTTTATTAAAATTTGATTTAAGTTGTAATAAAAAAATTTTAATTACTTTTATCAATAAATTACATGTTTACTCTCGCCGAGAATCTAACCATGGACCTATATGGATTAAGTAATTAAACATTTTAAGAAAACTATTTTTTATAAATTTTTGGAAATTGTTTCGGAATTTTTGGTCAAAAATTAAAGAATTTCAGGTTTACTGTCAAGGTCATGACTTCGGCTTGTCGAGGGTTTTTTTAAGCCGCTTTGAGGCCAACTGGTAGGCCTACTTTAAAAGGCAAAAATATTTTGAGGCATTTCGAATATATATTTTTTTTAACTTTTTAGGAAGAAAAAAACGGGAATCTTTTCCTAAAAACGGGAATTTTTCCCTCGAAAAAGGGAGATTTTTAGTAATTTTGAGAGAATTGGACACCAAAAATGGCCACTGTGACGTTAGATGTCGGTCATTGATCTCATCCTCACCATCCTCACCCTTAAACCCTGTGCCCTGATGCCATTTTATATACCTACTACTGTGTATACTACAGTAAATACCTAATAATATTTTTGGTTGGAAGAGCCTTCAAGCGAGTTGTGCGAAATTATGCCGTGAGTTGAGCTACGGTCTACTGCGAAGTGTGTGCTCCTTGCGAAGGTACGAGCAGTCGGTCGTGTAGAACCGAGACTCCAAGCTGATTCCACAGAACCGGTACTTAGGCGTTCATAAGTGGTGCAGGAGTCTACAGATTCCGTCTATTCACCGAGTCTGTAGGTGGGAACGTCCTTGCGTCTGAGTGGTCACTTCCTGGTGTGCAACATCTCGCACTCGCCGGGGAAATTTGGAAACTTGGTCCCTTGACAATGATCAGCGGATTGTCTCCCGCCATTTTGCTGGTCGATTTTGCCGTTTCTGTGGCACACAAAACTGTAGTTCGCAATAAAAAGAGCAGATTCGCTTCTGCAAGCCTAAGTATTCTATGATAATGTCCTGTCAAGAGGCAGGGAGCGTGTTTGAAGGGCTTTCGCACGTATCACACACTGTTTCAAATATATTTTTAAGCTGTTACACTAAATTATTGAAAATATTTTACCTATTCTGCTATGAAACAGAAAACTGTTGAATATTTGTGCTTTATTTACGTGTGCTGCTAACGTATATGAGAAGTTAAGGCCGGGTTTATGAACTACTTAAGGAACTCAACAAGCAATTATGCAAGAAAATCACAGTCGTTTATTAAGCACGGACGTTGAAAGACTTTACGAACCCTGAAACTTGAAATTGTAAAACAGTATAAAACAATATTCTTCACCGGGCTTCTTTTGTTAATTCATGTTTATAAACATATAGGCTATATGATTTTCATCAATTTGACTTAAAAGTTTTATTATTTTACCGTGCAAGAGTTTAAGAAATGAAAACGTTATATATATATATATACATATATATATACATATATATATATATATATATATATATATATATATATATATATATATATATATATATACACACACAATAAAATTGACATCGTGTTTTCTATGTACATAACGTTATCACTGTGTTTTTAAACGTTTTTGGAACACCCCCCTTCAAATATGAAAGGCAAAAATGCAAGCCGAAAAGCAATAAGTTGAATGTTGGTTGATTTTCACGTTGCGTTTTTGTGTCTTCCGTTTCTTGCACAGTTTAAAACCCGGCCTTAGGATAATTAATAATGTTTCACACGTCTACAATGTAGGAGTGGGTAAGCATCATGCATTTGAGTACTTTCTAATGAAAGAACCTAAGCACACACCTAGGCCTATACATTTTTTCTCATCTGGTAGAGCGCTTTGAAATAAAATATTAATTAAGTTTTGATAAGTGTTCAGATCATTTAGTGTGTGTATTTTTTCTTACCCAATATTTGGGCTTGTTCACCTTTTGGTCCCTGATGTGGTACATAACAGGGCCTACGATCATGTTGAGTAACTATTTCTGGGTTTCAGTAGTTGTTTTTATATTTTGCTTGTAAACCTTTTAGCATCGCTTTGTGTACCAGCCCTACCCTGCTGAAAGCCCTCGCACCACTTCTGTAGATAGTAATCGCAATTTATTCCCGCCAAGAGTTTGTCGTAAGACTATAATTTTTACGTCTTACAACATCTTGAATTTTGTGTTTTCTTTGTTTGGAAGATGATAAAAAAAATTACTGTTTATTTTACAGGCCTCATCAAAAGTTTAAGACCATTAATAGAAAAGGTTTTGACTTTAAAATTCAAGTATAAATTTATTCTTTAACATTAATAACTCTTAAAATTTTCAAATAATACATCATTTAACAAATGATAAAACCTATTAGTATTAGGTCTTAATATAGGTTTGAAAAAACCAAATCTAGGGTTACTGATAAAATTTGCTACAGTAGAAGTTTTTTTAGATTTTTTAAATAATGGAATTTGTATGGATTTTTGAATAGTTGGATGAATCTGCATGTAGTAAAAAGAAAAGAAAAACCTTTCCCAAGAGTACGTTGATTGGTTTCCAAGAAAGTTACATAGATAAATTGCAGCAGAAACTTTATTTACAAAATTTGCTATCAAGCATCAAAATTTCATTTCATATTATATTTAAAAAAATTATTGCTTTTAAAAAGCAATTTATACCAGCAATTTAGAATCAAATATTATTATATGTAATGTCCTTGCTTTGAAAATTTTGGTGGTATCTGTATTTGCAAGGCCTTTCTTAATAATAGTCTAACATTTTAAATGAGTGACACTTAAACACTTTATATTAGTACATAGCAAATACCTTAACTTGCGCTACCATTATCTGAAGTGCTCATTTACTATTTAATTTTAAAATATGCACGCAGCTCATGTAGGCTAACATTTATCTATTATTATAATAATAAGTGAATGCGTGTCCAAGGAGTGGGCCATGGACTTCCTAATGAAGCTATCAGATTAGAAATTTTAATCAAAACGTTTGTAACTTTCATCATATCACTTATACATAATATGTACACTATGCGAGTTGTAGCCAGAAAGCACAGGACTACAACTTAACTAACTGCTCCTGATCTTCGATCCTCCCAACTTTGGAAAACTTTTCCTTCGCCTAAACAGTTGTCCTTTGTTAAGTTTTTTATATAATAAAATATCCAAGGACAAATGCATTACCATTCATCAATTAAATTAAAAAGAAAAACATAATATTTACAATTTGGTAGCAATATTATGGTGTAGTTCAGGTTACCTGTATTCACAAATTAGGTTTATACAAGATATAAAGTTAGTATATTACGTGGATGGAGGGGATAAATACAATACATCCCTTGTCTACAGATCTGAGATAAATATGGTACTAAAAGCAACACGTCTCTAGGTAGGTACCTCAAGAGAGCCTTAGCTACAAACCGAAACTGAGTACACCACATTGTTTACATATATTTTCAAATCGACACCACTAAAATCTCCAAGGACCAACACTGCCGGAGCATGAACTGTCGCACACATTCCAACAGTGGCGAATATAGGTTATAATTTTGGGGGGGGGGGCCCAATATGACCGAGCTTACCATCATTTATGCTTGCTTTTTTTTAATCAACATCATTTAATGATTATGTAAGTTTACAAAGGGTTTTAAGGAAAGTTTTAGGACTAAACAATATATTTATTATTTCTATTTATTTATGTTTTCGGTTATTTTTATAACAGAACTGCATTGATTTTTTATAATATAATAACACGTTGTTTTGAAAAACGTGCGTATTTAAAATTTAATTGTATTCACGTTTATATTAATTTCCCTTTTCCCTTTACTTTTTTTCTTTTTTACTTAATGTGTTACCTTTTTTTAGTAAAGATTTGTTTTCCCTCTTGTCCCAACAACCCAACAAAAGTAAATTTTGTACAATGGAAAATAATGTTGGTTTATTATTTTTGAGCTATAAAAAAGTGTAATGATGTAAATACATTTTAAAAATTTGCTTTTTATGTAACGTTTACAAAACGAAGTCCAGATTTCTTGGTTTACTAGCAAATTTATCAAGTACTTCTTCATCGCTTATTTTAATGTCTCTATGGATCGAAAGTAATGCTAATCCATTAAGCCTAGTTTCTGATGTGGTATTTCTTATGTAAGTCTTCAATCTTCTTAAGCTTGAGAAGCTTCTTTCTACGGTTGCGACAGAAACAGGCAGAACTGCTAACAATTTCAAGAGATTATAATAATGTTAGGGAAGAAAGTCTTGTCACACTTTTCTAGAGAACTAATGGCTATTTTGGGAAGATTTTCTGATTTTTCCTGACTCCACTTTTCTTTCCACAACATAAACTCACTTTGCACGACCTCTCTATGTGACAAATCATTTTCGTAGAAATTGAAAGCAGCTTCCAATGAACATAAATCTGTTTTTATACAAAATCCTGGAAGGATTTGTTGTAAGGATGCAACTGTATCCTTGTGAGATTCAAAGCGTTCTTTCAGTGAATTACAAAAATCATCAAGGTAAGGTGCATAAACAGCTCGTCGGTAGTATTCTTCTTCTGTGCTGTAAGGAACGTTGCTGCGGGCTGTTTGAAGGCGACAAACTCTAGGAATCTCTTCTTTAATGTCGAGTTTTGTAGAAAATTCCTTTACTTGAGCATACAGGGATTTGAAGTTGTCATTGGCATTTTCCCTTTGTTTAGATAGCAGATCTAAGACACTTGTAACATTTGCAATGGCTTGAGAAAGATCTATGTTTTTTCTTTGAAGGTTCACAGATAAGTTATGTGTAGTTGACAGCATCTGGCTCAAAAAAAAAATATTAACAAGAAATTGAAATTGACTGATAGAACTACTAAGAGCATGTGCCTTAGGTGCTGAGTCACTTAATTCTTCTTCTATTTTCAAAAGAGAGAGGAGAATTGGTTCTAAAATCTCTTTAAATAAAATCACTGAGTCGTGCCTTTCCACCCATCGTGTTTCACATATTGAGATAAGTTTCTTTTTTTTCTGTTCAGGACAACAGTCAGATATCGTTGATTTCAATATTTCAGTTCTTTTGGCTGACATATGGAAGAATCCGCAGACTTCTTTGATAACGCCCATACAATTTCTTATAGAAGAAATTTTACTTGAATCTGACAAACACAAATTTAGACTATGTGAAGAACAATGTGAGTACAAAGCTAGTGGTAGTTTTCCTTTGATAGCAGCTTGTACCCCTCTGAATTGCCCTTTCATCGTGGCAGCGCCATCGTATCCTTGACCTCTCATTTTCTTTAAGTCAAGCCCTAAATTTGACAAGGTCTCTAACACTGTGTTAGCTAAGCCTGCACCAGTTACGTCATAAACGGGGACAAAAGTTAGGAAATCTTCTCTAATATTGTATGACTGGTCTTCAAAATACCGTACACAAAGAGAAAACTGTTCTATTTGGCCAATGTCAGTTGTTTCATCTGCTAAAACGGAATAAAAAATAGAATTCCTGACATTTTTCACAATTTGTAATTGTATTAAATGACCGAACGTGTTAATGAGCTCGTTTTGAATAAAAGAACTAGTGTACATGCTCCTCCCTCCACTGTTCATTAACTTGTCTTTTAGGTCATTATCGCCACTGTTTGCTCTGTATCTCAGCTGTGATCGAAAATTTCCGTCATTATTTTCTGGCTCTTCTAGGCTTATACGTCCACTGTCATGATGACCTCTTAGTGCGATTTGCTGTCTTCCACAAAATCTTATTGTTTGTATGATAGGGATCAGTCTTTCCCTGTTTTTTTTTTTTTTTTTCAATATTCAATCTCCTTTGAGCATTGACTTGATTTATAACACACTCAGATTTTTTTTGTAACAATTGATTTTGTGTTTTCAGCAATCGAAACTGATGTTTTATGGTACGTGCAATTTTAATATTTACGAAAAATTTCCTTGGCTTTTTTCAAATTACTAAAAGCCCTTGTTATTAATGCTCCTGTTTCTTGGTGATCTCCTTTTCCTACACTTTTGGAGTGTGAAAATATTACGCAATATTTACAAAAACACCCTGATTTTTCTTCAGAGAAAGCTAACCACTCAAATTCTTCTAGCCATTTCATTTGAAAAGATCTAGTATGATTTGAACTAGAATAACTACTAGAAGTAGAAGGAAATTTGTATACAGGATGAGGTTTCCAAATATTTTCTACAAGTGTAATTTTTTCTTCATTCGTTAACGAACGAACGGAATTGCTTTGACAATAGTTTCCAATATCATATATATTTTTTCTTACTTGCTTGAAGTCTTCCGCAGCTGGTGCTGGATCAACGGCACTAGTACTTGCGACACCAGAAGAAACATTGTTACTGGCACAGTCAACGTCAGCACTGTCACTAACAGGTCTATTTACACTCTGTTTTTTCGTAAAAAAAGTTTTGAATAGAAGCTTGTCTCTTCATTATTAATGCAGTTTACTTAAATAAAAATTAAAGATTCCAGAACAGGAACATCCAGATGATCGCAGATACATTCACCAACTCAATAAACACAGCTACAGATATACAGATAAACCAACTTGACAGACAAGCATATAAAGAATTATAACACACGTGCCAACAACATAAGAATGAACTATAGAAAAGGGAGGGCACAGAACGGAGAGTCCAATGTAAACAATTGAGGAAAAGTTTCAGCGCTCAAAGCGGAAGCGCAGTGAAGTAACGCTTAGACAGCCCGCGCAAGAAAGGCACAAGTGAATGCTAATGTTTTCATTGGTTTATTTTTGCCGCACCTACTCACAAGCATTCGTTAACGCACAACATTTATTTTGTATGGTCTTTAATACTCTAAATTATGTTCCTATAAGAGGAGTAAAATAAATCTGACATTGCGTTTAGAAATGTGGCGACGGTACATAGCTTCTACAAAGTAAGTGGGCGCGCGACACTAGTCCGGCTGGCTGGCGCGACGGCGGCAGGCGGTATCATGACATGGCTTACCTCTCCATCCCCTGGATAATATTCTCCCCTTGCCACCCCTCGTAAAACCTAAGCATACGTAAATTCGGGGTTCAATGTAACTTTAATTATAGCATTTGGAATCCTAAATGGTAAGAGTATCACCTGTCTAACAAAGTTCCACTTTGCCTGAAAAAACTTATGCACAACCACGAAACCACGAAACATTATAAGGGTCTCAAAAAATATGTAATTCTAATAGTTTCATTTTCTTAAAAAAATATTTGTGTAGTGCTTAATTAATGTTATCCTGCACTATAAACTTTAGTTATCAGCCTTACATGCAAGGTCTATTAATTTTTATTTTTTTCTTCTGATTTCGGGGGGGGGGCCCGGGCCCCCTGGGCCCCCCCTTATATACGCCCTTGCATTCCAACATCCCTGATGTTATGCAACTACTGTCGCAGGTAGCTAGAATGCATTGCAGTAGGACGTTTTACATCCCATATGAGTGTCATACACTAAAGTTTTGACTTAAACACATAAAAAAATCCAGAAGAATGAAGTCTGCTCCACTATAATTTTTCGTTTTATTCCTCAAAAATTTAAACAATTCGAAATTTGAAAAACCTCAAGAGACTTTTGCCTTAGAAAGAACCGAAATTCCCCAAAGATGCTTGAATTCCCCGACGACAAGCCGCTCCATAGCCTCTGGCGTCCATCTTGGATGACCTTGACCCTGACCATAAAATTAAAATTATTTTTATTTTTGACCGAAAAATTCAAAAAATAATAATTTTTATAATGCCTACATCAAATGTATAGTTACTTAATCGATTTCGGACATTGGTTTGATTCCCGGCGAAATAAAAACATGTAATTTATTAATTATATATTATAAAAATTCTTAGTTAAAATTAAAAGATAATAAAAAAACTTGAAGTCACGACCGCCATCTTGAATTATAATGTAATGCCTGCAATTATCGTTACTGCAGCCTTCTTGAAAATCGGTAACATTTATGATAGAAACAATTAGTTCTACATTGGCTTGAACTGATTACTTCTTAGCTCCGATCAGTTTACTGAAGACTGAGACCAGACAGATCCTTTGCCTTCATAGTCTTTATCTTTCTGACAGAGTTTCTTGATACTGTGTTTAACAGAATACTTCACATCGTCGGAATTGTAAATTGGAGTATTCAATGTCTTGAATGTACACTTTTTCACTTTGTCTTTAAACGAATATGGTTTGCCATATACACAGTCCAGCCAAAATAAATATTTTAAAGGTCCGTATGCAGATACTTTATCAGTAAACTGATTGATAATATTCTGCCTAATATCGCCAAGAAAAGTACAAATGTATTTCGACTAACTAAACGTATTTAGATATAACAGTCTTTTGAAGTTACACGTAATGCAGATTTCACCAAATAAAATCCGTTATCATTAACCTGTAATGCACCGAGCACAGTCTGAGGCGTGTAAGTCTCATCACAATCGGTTGCTGAACATCTTTGTTTGTACTTGTACGCATACGAGTCTCCAATCTAAAGTGAGGTGTCGAAATGTGAGCAGGTAGTTAATCAGTAGGCACACGGACTTCACCTTTACATTTTTTTCGCATACCTTCGCAAATTATCAATACGTGTAAACCCAACATGGCACTCATCGCAGCAAAACATCGCACGAGAAGGATTCTTACACATTTTCTCCTCTCGTGTCTTCATGCATCATGATAAAATGCGTACGGCATATCACAGTAGCTACAAGGATGTCTAAACTCCAAGTGTACTCTTATGAACATCGATGCATCGTTGTTGCTGAGAAACCTTTATTTTCTGCCGTATGGCACGACCTCTTCATGTCTTCAAGTGTCTTTTCAACGTATCATTTCTTGCAAATTACTTACGACACATTTTTACAGCTTAAAATTTTGCGCGAAAGATTCTTAACACATTTTCTCTTCTCGTGTCGTCGAGCATTACTGTTGTTTGAGAAAATCTTGTCATAGTAACGACATCGATATTCGATAGTTGTTGACTAATCACCAGCCATTGAAGTCTCCATCGAGGACGAAACGCTGTTCATCATGGTTTGCCCTGCAGCCAGCACTGCAGGCATTAAAGACTCTTCTGCTAGTAGAACCACGCTGGTTGAAGTCTCCTCTATTGTTGTTGGTGATGATGACAAACATTCCATCGGGATCTGCATTCTCACTGACAGAATCTCCGCAGCTGATGGTAAATTTTACAAAAAGGTCTTCGTGGTTGTCGTCGACGAAGCTTACGGGATCTACTTCAACATCGTCGCTGCTTTCAGGGTGTCCGTAGACGATAGTAAAATTTTAATTTAGTTCGCTGTTAAAGATAGTATGGATGCCATCAAGATCATAAAAAATATGTAATTACGTGACCTACGAATCAGATGATTATAATTAGTTGATCCTTACATCGTCGTAGTCAGTAACAAACTGAAAGTCCTTTCGTATGGGAAATACTTATACACACGCGACCGATTAATTAATATGCTAGTCAAAACAAGAACCATTTACTATAATACACGAATCAAAATAACATTCAAAAAGAAAGCTCACTCATAAATGAAGCACATTTAGAAGCAAATTCGTCAAAATAAATGGGTACGTAATACACTCACTGGAACTAAGTGTACATACAATTACACACAGGACACAAAGTGTACACACAATTGCACACACACAGGACACGCAATGTACAATATTTTTTACCTCAACACAACACGTGTAGCCCAGGAATTTTAGAGTTTAACCCGGAAAAAAATATTATAAAGCTGCAAAATTTGGTCATTAGTACTATTCACCTTCCTGAACAACATACTGAATTTCCCCTATTCTCCCGTGCCGGCATCCATGTCTTTTTCGGGCAAGAATGTCTTAAGTCGCAAAAATCGACACACAGGTGAAATTGACCCTTCAGAAATTAAACACAAGAATAAATACTCTTCTATATAAATTTTATTTCATCGTAAGATCATACTGAATAGCTGTAAATTTTCAATTAGTAAATGAAATACATTTTAAGCGTTGTTAAAGCGATTATCTTTCAAGAATTTCTTGAAAATTTAGCAAAGTTACAAATGAACTGACTCAGAGAGTATAAATTAAGCCAGATAGCTAAAACGTGGTTTCTACAATCGATATTTTCTACAGTTTTCTTTTTCCAATGGTGTATTATTAATTTCCATGGGATGGTTTGTTTAGGAGATACGGCCGCCTAAACAATAGCGCGCGTCGTGTAATCATATACACTGGCGTGCATCGTCAAGTGCAATTGCGAGTCTACAGAATCTATGTAACATTCAGTTACACGCATATTATAAGTATGTTGATCATGTATATATAATTTATATAAATGATTTGTACTGTTATGTTATGCGACACCTAAACTGAAACAACACTACTTCGATTCCTAATTCAGTTTTGTTTTAATTAATTCCAACATTAATAACTTATGTTAGGCATATGGTAATATATATTTTTAGCACAGCATTTACTAACATAAATTTATTTTATTAAAACTGGAATACGGTTTTCTATGTTAATAAAACCCTCTCTTAATTATAAGCAAAGTAGTCATGTTTGCAATCTTTTCTACAATCTCTCATTATGAATTATAAACTAAAAAAAAGGGAAATGAATTTATTTGGCTCATGAATTAGATATATTTACTTATAGAGTAGCTTCCTCTGGGTCATCTTCGTCCCCACTTCCATGAAAATCTTGAATCTTCATATTAATGCAGCTTCCTCCTCTACAATATCCACACATCGTCGAGCAGGCCAATCCAGCACGCCTGCATTCACATCTGTATAGCCACAGTCTGTCTTACAGCCACAGGAAATCAGGCGCAACAAAGAATCAGATGCAGGTGCCTGGCTAGTCAGTATTGGAACCAAGTATCCTCCAGCCAGTTTCCACCCCCAGTTGACTGAATTAAGGGATACGTTATCATACCACTGCTGAACCTAGGGCAAAAACACGTTTTTTTATTTAATGTTTCGATATTATATACACTCAGTTACATTTTCAGTGTATAGTTGAAAAAAATTACCTGCTAATATGTCCGCAGTGAATGTTCTGCACATACTGCACTTGTTGGTGGCAATGTCGCTAGTTCAAAGGCTGCCGTAACAGACTGCTTAGCGATGGAGCGTGTGTAGTGAAATACTCTGAGTTCATCCAAACTGGTGACATTTTCCCCACTGTACAGAGCTATGATGAATTTCTCTCCAGCAGCACAAACCTCCTCTTTCGTAGACTCTGGACTGTTGAACACTTGTGCAACATAGACCATGTCAGGTCTCTGGAGAATTTTCCATGCTTTTTTATTACCTTTGCCAAAGAAAGCAGATGTTGTGTCACAACAAGTAACTGCATGACAGAAGAGGACATTATCTTTGCTCTTTCCGATATGTTCTTTGAATTTCCTTCACATGATACACTTTGTCACATTTTGTATTCGTACCTGGACTAAGGACGCTTAAGTCCATGTCATCAGTGGCGCGGGCTAACAGCATGACTACAATGTCTGTGTCAGATGCAACAACTGTGACATTGTTTCCCAATGAAACCAGTTCAAGCGCTTTCTTCACAATAACAGTATCAGCATCGCCCTCAGAATTGCAAACTTTGATTTCTGCTGTTTCGAAATGGTGGGCCAACAAGGTGATCAGTCGTTCCTTGTTGTAATGGTTACTTAGGAAATCAGCTTGCGTTGTGCTCGCAGATGTGTTCATGTCAAACATAAATTCAGCAGATGTCCTTTTAGAAGCACGCTGAATATGTTCTTGTGATTTTGTAGACATAACATTGTAGCCATCAAATACAACAGTTACAGATGCTCTATAATGTTTCTGCACAAATTGTAAGTATGCATCCACTATTTGGCCATATGTAGCAGGACGTGGCCAAACCAGAGCATTAAGTAGATGACCACCATCAATAACTATTCTTCTTGGGTCATTTGTGGAGTTTTCCTCAGGTGTTGTGTAGGAGAACAACTGTAAGAAAGCTGATTTCACTGTTTTACGCATTCCCACTTCATCAAAAAGAGCTGGAGGTCTTGGAGAAAGTTCATAACTGAGATAGTGTTTGAGATCATTCTCAGTCTTCATAACACACACTATCCGCATAAAGAGCTGGTGAGAATTTACCTCTACAACATCATCACATATCAAAATGCTTCGAGACACTGCTGAGAGAGGTTTGACTCTGTTTTTATGTGTAAGTTTAACTTCACCAAATGTCGAGCCTATTGTACGTTTTATAGCACCCAAACCAACATATTATGCTTGATCACAGTTAATACTATCATCTCCTACAACACCAGATGCAAGTGATCGCAAGCAGTCTGCATTCCAAGGAGAGTGTTGCTTAAGTCAAGACAGTAGTACAGCAACATCACGAGCATCTCTGGTTTTGCGTGAATCCCTTAACTCAACATGCTGTTCAGATGATCCAGCTTTGATGCCAGAAAGCTCCTCCAAGGCATTGCACAACTTCAAGCATACAGTAAAAGCAGCTACAAAATATGCAAGTGTACTTTCTGTTATTCCACGTCATCTTGTAAGGCCCCCTTGAGTTTTGAGCGCACATATAAGATCCTGCTCTATCGACAAGTCTGTCCATACCCCTCCCCAGAACTCGTCCTTTCTTCGTACAGTAAAAAAACTTTGTGATGTAAATTTGTTGTACTCATTTGGTGGCATTCGAGATGGAAGTTCCTCCATCTGCTGGACATATAGGTGATCTGATTTTGCATAGTGAAAAGTGTCCAGCAGCATGCAGGTATGGCAACATTGACCGCACAAACTGTAAATGGAGTTCCCAATCACCAGACCTTTCAGTTCTAATAATAAGGCGTAATATGTCCACCTGCCGCAGGTACTGCACCAATAACTTGCCAGTACGACTTTGTTCAGACAATGCTGTGCACTTTCTTTCAAATGAAGCTAGAAAACTGACTGGCATAGGTGACTCCACAGCATCTGGAATCATTTTCTCACCACTTATAACTTCAAGAAAGAGTTTGTGTAATTCTTCTTGATACACCGAAAAGCCATTTTCCATTCCTTTTATCATAGTAATCAGAGCCTGAGAAGTTAACATGTGTGCTCGCACAGCTCTAGAAAATGCATGGCCTGAAATCATGTGTGTTACAGAAGATTTAGCATAAACTTGCATCCACAGCTCTTCTATGCCACTCCCAGACATTATGAATCCAACAGAGCCCATGTAACTGACGAGGAGATGGAATCCACCAAGCCGAAGAGTTACACTATCCAGTTCCCCAGGAGGTGCAGCTGCGAAAATTTCTGATGCCTTCGCATAAAGTGGCTGATCAAAGTAACAATACAGCTACCATGATTGTGGAGTTACACTCCTCAGCTACAAAAAGAAGTGCAGTATAAATAGTACTATGATTTGATGGCTCTAAATTTATAAATGGCACTGCCTCGACTGCAGTGACGCACCAACTAATTTCCCCTGTGTGTATACAGCTTCGCATAAAACCATTCCAAGATGACGCTTAAAACTCTTATAACCATATAGCAGAGGTCCAAAGTACATCTGCTGCAATATCATTTTTTCACAGACCGTGCTGTAGCATCAGACACAGTGGCTAGCTCGCGAATGCTAATGTCCTTGAGTCCTGGCAATGTTGACTTTTTGTAACTGTGAACTTGAAGTTTGCCTCTGGTGGCTATGATGTCTGCTGATGGTGGATGAAGCTGTCTGTTAATTGTCATTGATTCTTGGTTTTGATCTTTGCATCTCCCATAATAATCATAACTTTGACATCACATTGTTGACATCACATTGTTGTACTTTCAAAATTAGAATGCTTCGGCATTATAAATTAGTAGCATACCTTATAAATATTAATGCATTGTAGTATAAAACAAATTAATATTTAGATAATTGAAAAGTTTTCATTTATTGAACATAATAATTAGTTTTTTTTATGTTTTGAGTGATTACCGAACAACCGCAAGGCCTAAAGAGTAAACACTATTAATCAGGAAATAGGAAAGTAGTCAGCCATGGTATTTACCAGTATTTGCCTGGAGTGATTTAATGAAACCATGGAAAACCAAAATCACAATGGCTCAACCGGGTATCCCAAATGTGAATCCAAGGTAATGCCGTTGTGGTACCTCACTATTGACACCAAAATAGTAATATAAGTGCAACACAATGCTAGGTTTAACATTGTTATACATTACCTTACCTTCATTGCTCGTGCAACTTTAGTGACGAGAGACTCGAGAGACCGTAAGAAAAAGACGTTTCCATCAGCCCTTTGTTCACTGGCTTTAACGAGTCACAAAAATCCTCTTGTTACTGTAGTTACTTCTTCTTGACCAGGTTCCAGTGTTTTTTTTTTTACAAATCAAACACTCACATTGAGTAGCCATTTCAAATAATATTTCATTTCTAACCACAAACTCACATTAAGAAATAAATAACTCATTCCAAAGCACCAGTAAATACGCAACTTCACTTCTGACACGTCCGGACAAAGACTGAATATTTATGTGAGGAGCCAGTCACTGATCAGTCGACTGTATGTAATCGGGAAGCCTAATATGCACATAAAGTTCTGTCATTCCCGATTACACACAAACAATTCACCTTCGGCCAACCTCGGGTTTAATTTTATATATTTATATTTCTCTGTTTATTTTAATGTAGCTATACTAACCTAACTAACCGTCCATAGTGTTTTAAATTGTTTTAATGTAGCTAACCTAACCGACCACTTTTAATATTTGAATTCATTTTTCCTGCGCAAAAATAAAACAAATCACGAAGTTGGCCGAAGGTGAATTGTTCGGGTGTAATCGGGAATGGCAGAACTTTATGTGCATCTTAGGTCTCCCGTGTGTAATCGATATGGTAACCCGAGACAGCAGACACGTATGCAAGTACTGAAATACGGTGCGTCTAGACAACTGCTGGTGGCAGCTTGCGGCAGAACTCGTGATTACACGACGCGCGCTATTGTTTAGGCAGCCGTATCTCCTAAAGAAACCATCCCATGGAAATTAATAAAACACCATTGGAAAAAGAAAACTGTAGCAAATATCGATTGTAGAAACCACTTTTTAGCTATCTGGCTTAATTTATACTCTCTGAGTCAGTTCATTTGTAACTTTGCTAATTTTTAAAGAAATTCTTGAAAGATAATAGCTTTAACAACGCTTAAAATGTATTTCATTTACTAATTGAAAATTTACAGCTATTCAGTATGATCTTACGATGAAACAAAATTTATATAGAAGAGTATTTATTCTTGTGTTTAATTTCTGAAGGGTCAATTTCGCCTGTGTGTCGATTTTTGCGACTAAAGACATTCTTGCCCGAAAAAGACATGGACGCCGGCACGGGAGAATAAGGGAAATTTAGTATGTTGTTCAGGAAGGTGAATAGTACTAATGACCAAATTTGCAGCTTTATAATATTTTTTTCTGGGTTAGGGTATTTTTGTGCCTAAAATTCCTGGGCTAGTGGTGACATCTGTTGGTAATAATTGTGACTGCTTACAATAAGTTATTTTGCATGAGATAATGTAACTCTCGCAGCTGAGTGTAGTCAAAAACAGTTAGAACCATGTAGTCTCGTAGCCTTATAGACTTGTGGCCATGTAGACTCGTAGCATCGTAGACTTGTAGCCTAGTAGTCTTGCAACTTTGTAGTCTTGTAATCCTGTAGTATCGTAGCCTCGTAGCAGGGGCGTAGCCAGGATTTTATTTTGGAGGGGGGATTAAACATTTGGCTATTCATCCACACCCCTTTACGAAGGGGGGGGGGGTCCGGGAGACCTCCCACGGAAAAATTTGGATTTTTACGTGCAAAATGGTGCTATTTTAGCAGTTTTCATAATATAACATTGAATATTGTACTGCTGTAAATATTATTTATTTTGAATATTAAAATGACACAAATTAACTTTTCCAAAAGAAATAAAACAAAATCAGAAACATATCTTCTTCAGGCATCACAAAGCATTCATATTTCCTTAAGTCTAAAGGATGAGGAACGGGAACAGATGCAGGCTGTTTACTATAATTTAAAAAGTTCACAAAAAATTACAACACCCTTAGTATAACGAAGGTAACAATAACTCCAGAAAATCTGGCCTTCTTTTGAACACAAAGTATGTACTGTATGCACATTCAACGTATAACATTCAACTCCGAGAATATTTGGTTTTCTCAGAAGTCACAAAAATTGCTTTGCCACTCCTCCCTTCCCCCCACTTCTCTATGCCTCCAGACATGTATTTGGCTGAAAAAAAATTATTATCTTACACTTACATGTATGTAAATCATTAGCAACATCATTAATAACTGTGTTATGATATAAAGTACATTTGTGATTTGTACAATTTTTGCAATTTAGAAACTTTAGCTGCACTCTAAATTTTGTACACAGATCTGTTTTTTAAGTCACTTCTAATTTTTCAGTAGAATAGTATACGGCGATTTTTTCTTGCAAATTTGTCCAAAACACTTTCAGGATCAACTTCTGTATCTCGGTGAACTGTAAGCAATGCTAATCCATTCAAGCGGTTTTCTGACATACTGTTGCGCAGATATGATTTAAGTCTACGGAGTGTAGAAAATGACCTCTCACTTGATGCTGTGGACACTGGCAAAGTAGCCGACAATTTTAGCATTTTGTGAGCGAATGGGAAGAAATTACTGTCACACGTATTCAGTGATTCAATAAAATCACTCTGCAACTGAACAGTGTTCTTTTCTTGTAGCCACTTTCGTCGCCACATCAAGATTTCACTAACAGCCACCGTTTCAGATATATCTTAAGGATACTACTCAAGTAGAGTTTGAATGTTGCTTCGAATGTCAATGTCTGAAAGGTGAACACATTTCCTTGGCAGAAGAAATTCTAATGAGCACAAAACATTTTTGTGAAGCAAGAACCTTTGATCAATTTGATTAATAAAATAGTCTAGGAAAGGTATGTAAATTGAATGCCTGTAATATTCTTCTGCATTGCTTGTAGCATAATTTGAACGCTGAACTTGTTTTCCACATTTCCTCGGTATAGTGATTTCAAAATCATTGTCTTGCGCCCGTTTTACTGCAGCGGAATAAATATGTAGTATTGAATTTAGTGGTGGCGTTACTGCGCAGACCTTGGATTTCTAATTTTAGCGATTCTGCATACTTAACACAAGCGGAAATGTCGCACTTCTTACCTTGTAAATTATTTGACAAATTGACTGTGAAGCCAAATATTTCGCAACATATCTCAAGTGAAATGATAAATTTACTCTGCTGTAAAGCACAATTAAAGTTGAATGCCTTTGTAGAAGTGTTTTCATTACTAATATTTTGAAGCTCTAACAGTGATTCACATATATAATCGTAAAGTTCATGAAACAAAAACAATGACTCTTTCTGCTCAACCCATCGAGTTTCACAAAGTTTCAAAAGTCTTGTTCTCTGCATACTAGGGTCTTTTTGCAGTATACAATTTCTTAGAACATCTTGTCTTCTGGGCGAACTTATAAAAAATTAAACTACTTCTTTTACAGTCCCTATGCAGTTTCTAATTTCTGGTAGGCTACAGGCATGAGTCAAAGCTAAATTAAGAGAATGGCTTGCACAATGAACATACACAGCTGCTTGGTATGACTGGTGAATAGCTGACTGGCAACCCTGTAATCGTCCACTCATACTTGCTGCGCCATCATATCTTTGGCCACACAAATTATCTAAATTGATACCACTATTTTTCAGAGTTGTAAGTATCGTCGATGCAAGAGCTGACCCACGAAGGTCATATACTGGCCCAAATTTAAAAAAGTATTCTCTAATTATATAGCTAGAATCTGTATTGTTAACATACCTGACACAAAGCGATAACTGTTAAATTCCCCTTATATAAGCTGTTTCGTCAGCTAAAATACTAAAGCACTCTGAAGCATTAACTCTGCTTACTATTTTGTGTGAAATAAGTTCCTCGCAAGCATCAATACCTAATCTGGTTCTGAATATCAGGGCTTATATATGAAGAATTACCTGAACAAGTGCCAATGTGTTTTCTTAAGGGTGCCACACACGATCAGTCCAAACTGACAGTTTAGACTTTACAGTCGGAACTGAACAGCCAGAACTGCCATGTGTGTGCAAGGACGTTGGACTGAACAGTTTGAACTGATGGACTGACGGACTGATAACTTTCCATCAAATCGGACTGTGGGCTCGAAAGCCCTTAAGTCCGAACTGCCGTGTGGAGGTATAGACATTCCGTCAGTCCAAACTGTCAGTCCAAGCAATCAGTCCATTGAATCAACAGCTGAGCTTCGAAGCAGACGTCTTTGTTTATATAATCTTTGTTTGCTTTAGTTCTAGGTTTGTGTCATAGAAAAGGGAGAGATATAGTTTGTATTTATTGTGAAATAGATTTATTCCTTTGAAATGGCTTCCTGGTCGAAATATTTTCTTGCTAATTTTATAGAGTTGTGGCATGAACATGAATGTTTGTGGAACATCAAAAGTAAAGATTAGGTACCATGACAACATTAAAAAGAATACCTAACCACAAGACTGATCGTATGTGGGGAAAGCTTCAGTTCAGTCCAAACTGTCAGTTCTGACTGTTCAGTATGAACTGAGCGCATGGACTGATCGTGTGTGCAGAGAGTCTCAGTTCATTCCAAACTGTAAGTTCTGACTGAACAGTCTGAACTGATAGTTTGGACTGACGTGTGTGGGGGCCTTTAGGATTTCATCTCCACTTTCTAAGCGAAATCTTAAAAGGTTGCGAAAATTACCATTATTTTCTAACGATTCAGTCAACAATGGCCCAGAGTCATGATGGCCACGTAATGCAATCTCCTGCCTACCACAAAATATAACTGTTTTAATGATAGGCATAAGTTTTTGTCTATTGTCCTGAATTTTCAGTTTTTTTGCCGAATCAAGTTCGAGAATTATATCATCCCGCTTCCTTTCAAATACAGAAACAAAATTATCTGCAAAAACATGGCATCTCTTGTGGTAAGATGTGGATTCATACTGTCTAAAGTAACTTTTTGCATTTTTCCAACGAGTAAATGCTTGACCTACTAAAGCCCCTACAGGCTGATGTTCTCCTTTGCCCACTTGTTCACTTCCAAACACACAACAAAGACGGCAAAGTACTCCTTGTGAGTGTTCTGAGTAGGCTAACCAGGTAAACTCACTTAGCCAATGCCTTTGAAATTTTAAATTTCTTTTACCAGCTGGAAATTTATAATTCTCTGGTGGAGTCCATGGCATCCTTACTATGTTGTATTTCAGAGTATCATCAAGTCTTTTGTTATTTACAAAAAAACCAACATCAAATTGATTATTTAAAACATCGTCACAAGTATCAACGGATATATTACTACTTACGTTGATAAAATCAGGTTCGGTCGTAGGTACTTGTGGCTGGCCTTGTGCTGGTAAATTATGATGTTGTAACTGAGAGTCCAATGATGAAGCAGGCGAAGAGGTGCTTTGAGAATCATCACGATCCACATGTTGTTCACTTTTAAAATAATCACTGATAGTTTTCTTTGTATTATGAGTAGCTTAAAATGCTTGTGAATGTTTTCTTTTTAGATTACTCATTTTTTCATCACAAATAAGATCACCGACACACTAAGCTTTAATAACATATAAATAAAACGCCAGTGTCAACAAAGTACAGTATCATCATCAACAACAACAAACAGTGTGGCAAACATCAGTTGGTAAAAATGTCATTGTTAATACTTAAATACTTTCACGCGGATTTTAATTCCCTACACTGTTCTGTATCGTTTGGAATTATTTGCCATCTATCGGAGAAAGATAAAACTACTTGAATTCTTTGTATGGTTACAATGGCTCAGTAACAATTATGTGTGGCAATTGAATTATTACAATCTTTCTTTTAAGATACAAAAAGATTACAAACTCAACTCAGGTAAAAAAAACCTGCCACACATTTCGGGGGGGGGGATGGATCCCTATGATCCCCCCCCCCCTTCACTACGCCCCTGCCTCGTAGCCTCGTAGACTTGTAGCCTTGTAGAATTGTAGTCTCGTACACTTGAAGCCTAGTAGCCTTGTAGTATCGTAGCCAGTTAAAGTATTATAGTGATGTAGTCCCGTTGTCTCGTAGCTTCGTAACCTCCTAGTCCCGTAGACAAATATCAGCTAGGTCTAAGACAACTTGAGCCAAAGACAGCCGGAGTCAAATACTTTTGTAGTTAATAAGTGTTGGAGCCAAATAACTTTTAGTAGCCAAATACTTTTGGAACCATTGATTTTTGGAGCGAAAGACTGTTAGGGTCAAAGACGTCTTGGTTTCAAAGAATGTTAGGCCAAAAATACTTTTTGGAGCCAAATACTTTTGTTGCCAAATACTTTTGTAGCCAAATAATTTTGGAGCCAAAGACATTTTGAAGCCAAAGACTGCTGGAGCAAATGACTTTTGGAGCCAAAAAGAATTTTTGAAGCCAAATACTTTTGGATCCGAAGACTTTTTTGAGCCAAAAACTGTTGGAGCAAAAGACTGTTTGAGCCAATCACTGTTGGAGCCTATGACTGTTGAGACCAATGACTTTTGGAGGCATTATATATATATTAAATTAAATTGGCGATCGCATTATACTGAGTTGAATGTTTGTAAAAATGTACGTCCTTTCGTTTAATGTTTATAGTCAAGTCTGTATTATTATCCTACTGATAAGATCGTATTACACCGAGTTGAATATTCGTTCAAATGTGCTTCCTTTTAGTCAAATACGTGTCCTGTGCGTGTGCTTACTGTGTGTACATTGTGCGTACGTTGTGTTCATTATGTCTGTACTGTGTGTTCATTGATTGTCTTTTATTAGTTCATTGTGTGTCCAGTGTGTGTGTACTGTGAGTCCATTGTGTGTTCAATCCGTGTCCTGTGTGTGTACTGTGTGCCCAATGTGTGTCCTGTGTGTGTACTGTGTGTGTACTGTGTGTACAATGTGTGTCGAGTGTGTGTCCTGTGTGTGTACTGTGAGTCCATTTTGAGTCTAATATGTGTATTGTTTGTTCACTTTGTGTACTGTGTGTCTAATGTGTGTCTTGTGTGTGTATTGTTTGTTCATAGTGTGTACTGTGTGTCCAATGTGTGTCTAGTGTGTGTATTATTTGTTCATTGTGTGTCTTTTGCGTGTACTGTGTGTCCAATGTGTATCTAGGGTGTGTATTGTTTGTTCATTGTGTGTCCTGTGTGTGTACTGTGTGCCCATTGCATGTCATGTGTGTACTGTTAGTGCACTTTGGGGGTACTGTGTGTATTGTGTTTACTGAGTGTGTGTTCTGTGTGTCTAATGTGTGTATTGCTTGTTCTTTTCTTGTGTTTTTTCGTTAAATGTGCGTAGTCAAATCTGTAGTAGCTCTGAATATTTACTAGTTCAAATCAACTTGGTCTTGATAAAATATTTTTCTGGTATCCTTGGTCCTTTAGTAAGCATAAAACATGTTACATTGGTCTAATTGCTGGCAATTAATTTTATCGATACTTAAGGTCTGACAGACTTCGTCCTGACAAGTTGAAATATGTTATATTAGCTATCGACGAAGTAGGCCTTTTTATACGAAACTCTGAATAAAATTACCTGTCTTAGACACCAAGGACACTGCAGCTTGTCTTACATGTTAATGCTTCTCAGCTGTCCCATAGCATATTATTATTTGTCTGAGTAAGGTTTTTTTTTTAAATCCACCTAATGAAAATATTGTAAGTGCTGATTTATTAGCAGGATTTCACTAATTAAATGTAACTCTGAATAAAATGACATGACGCATTTAGTAAAAAATCATTCATGCAGAGATCGATTCTCACAAATAATCAGGATCACTTGGAGAAAACCATCAGATGTCTAGCCAGGAATAATCAAAAGCATTTGGAGAAATCCATTAAAATATTAACAAGAATAATCGGGAGCACACGGAGAAAACCTTCATAATATTGACAAGGATAATCAGAAGCACACGGAGAAAACCACCATAATTTTGAGAAAAATAATCAGAAGCACACGGAGAAAACCAGCACACGTTTTCTTGATATCATAAAATTAGAAGAAAAAAAAATAATTAAAAAAAATAATTAATAAAAAATTTAAAATAAAAACAAAAAATAAATAATTAAATAAATTATGACTTGTACTAGAACTCTATCTTTGCTCATCAATGAGAAGTTCATGTTAAATGACCGAATGTACATAAATAGTACGTTGTTAATTGACTTCTTTTAGTTTTTGTGTACTGAGTGTAGCTGAGTAGACTGGTGGAAGTAAGTGAGGAGCTTAATGTAGAATGGACTTGTGTTGATGGATATGTTGGTGTATAAATCGAATGCTGGTGGTCTGATCATATTTTGGGTTATTTACGAAGATATCTATCGATGTGTGCTATGACAAGCATATAAATGTCTAGTAAACTTATAGAGTAGGACTATTGTTTCGGAGACTTTTGTCATAAGGCTTAACAAGGATCGACTCTGAAGGCTTTTGAAGATTTATGGTACTGGGCATGTCTTGTCTGTAGCTATATCAACACTGAAGGACCTCTGAACTGCAGATGAGAGGTACAAAAATAATTCACTTTGTACCTAGCCCGGTATCGTATAAATTATTATAGAAATGTGTTGTAGACATTTGGAGTCAGTTGTAGGTTATGTGTAGCTGTAAATAATAAAATTTAAATTTGAGTAGTTAAAATTATGTTTGGTTTCTGAAAGTTCCATTGTTCAGAGACTCTTAATCCTTCTAGTAAGTCTAAATGAACCGTGTATGTAGGATGTGCGATTAGTTGTTTCAATATATATTTTAAACTTTTATTCCTTGAAATTCCTATTTTTTTTTAGTAATAACAATGGATGATGTATTGACTTGCGTATTATACAAGCGGACGCTGATATTTAAGCGAGTCTTAGACAGCTGGTCGCTCAGTTTATTACTGTCGACGACGACGGTGTAAGGAACACCTAGTTTGATTCTTCTGGTGCATAAGACGCGTAATTACGTGTTCTTGTGAACTCGATGGAATCTTTACAATCTAAAACGACGAACTTGATGGATGTTGTACCATCGACTACGGGAACCCTGACGTCAGCTACGGCGGAGAAGGTGCAGATCCCGTCGGCAACGACGACGTCATCACAAGAGGAGACTTCAACAGTCGCGATACCGTCAGCAGAAGAGACTTTAATGCCGGTGGTGCTGGCTACACAGGAAAACTCTACGAACTTCGTTTCGTCCTCGATGGAAACTTCAATGACTGATGATTAAACAACGACTAAAGTACATCGGTGCTGTTACTGTGACAAAAGTTTTAAATACCGTCAACATGCAAGAAGACATGAAAATCATGTCTGTAGAAGAAACGCTAATCGTGTGACATTTTCGTGTGACCCATGTGGTGTACATTTCACAAACAAAAGTAATTTGATTAGGCATTGTAAAAGCAAAGTTCATTTGCAAGTTGAACATCGGGGAAGCGATGATAATTGCGATGAATATCTGTATCAGTGCCGCTACTGTGGTAAACGTTTTGAACGGTTACAAAGTACACGCATCCATGAAAATAAAGGCTGCGGAAGAAATCTTGACCGTGTAAAATTTCTGTGTGAGAAGTGCGGTGTACAGGTTACACGAAAATTTTACTTGAAAAAACATTATAAATTTTGTAAAGGTGGGTTTCTAGCATCATCTCTGGTCCTCTAAGGTGTTACACTCCTGATCTGATGTATCGTGAACTGTATGAATTAGTTGTATTTTGTCACTCTTAAAACGAACTCTAATAATTTATTGTAATAAAAATTGAATGTTGCAAGGACTGAAAAATGTATACGATATATATACCGTGTCAGATTTTATTGTGTATAAATGTACAATTTAAAAAAAAATTATTGAATTAAAGAATTTTTTATTTATTTTTCCTAACCTACATCGTTTATCTTAATATAATAAACTACATGTGACACGTAATTTAGGTCGGATTTGTAATGTCCGTTTTGTCTTGTTTGTGTGTATTATTTTGTTTACCAATAATGCTGAAGACAGTTTTTTTTTTGCTAAAATTATTTCAGTCTGAGTATGCCATCTGCATTCTTAAGATTTTTATGGGAGGTGTTTTGGTAAAGTGCAGGTACAGGTAATGCCGTAACATTAGAGCAAATCTGATAGGAACTTCATTTACTATTTCTGAGAAATAATTTATTACTCCCCGAAATAAAACTAACAGCCTTGTGGAAAATTTATGGTCCTAAATCGGAACCTGTCATATATCGGTTTACACTACGGAGGTGATATTAAAAAAATTAAATAATGTTAATCAATTGATCATACTTCGGAGTACTCTGGTGCACTGTATGGGCTGTATCAGTAAGATTCTGGATACTTGGAAGGCTGTTCTTCGTCCAAGTTACTCGCTCCTTCGTTGCTGATTACTAACATGAATTTTTACAACATGGAAATAATGTATACTGGCCGGGGTCTTGATTAAAAATATTTTGCCGCTTATAATTATCAGAGTATCGAATTTTACAGTATGGTATGTGGGGTTCGACTCCTCTCGTATATGTGCTACAATTTTTTTTGTTGGTAGAAAGTTATACATTCGTAGGCTGATTTTCTGCTCTGGATCCGTGTTTAGCACTTTTAAACTGATTCCAGCGAGTACTTAACGTATGCTGGATTACGATTTCACTGGAGTTTTACGTGTAATGTGTTGGAACGTTAGCGAGGTGATGTATTCATGTCTCGAGCAAACATATGACTGCCGCAGCATTCTGCAAGCTTGTCACTCCCACGCGAGTTTTCATTGATCATATGCAGGTGACGGTATGCGTGTCTCATTCGACAACTTCTGCCTCAAGCCTCGAGAATTTTTAAAAATATTTGAGGTTAACTTGCTTGAATTTATGTACTTTTGACTAGTCGCACGTGAATAAGTTTAAATTCGTATGCATTGGAACATATATTTCTACATAAGATAAGAAAAATATATAGATGCTACAATGTCTGAGATAGGTATCGAACACATGTTCCTTACCCTATGAGTGACTAGCACTTGTCGTTTGACCTATCTCCTCTACCCTCGTTTACTTTGTGATATAGACGTGACATTGTTGTTTTCAGAGATGATGATTAAAATGTCTTGGGAATCGAGTTCTTTGTAGAAATTACTATGAGCGGTAATTATTTTAGTCGAAGTGATACTTTAATAATACACGTAAGAATAACGTGAAGGTTTTTTTTTATGTGTAAACAAATCATTGATAGGATGGATTTGTATGTAGAAATGGTGGTATACCAAATTTCTTAAAGAACACTGCATGGTATATAATGAAAGACTCTTGGGCTCAAGAAACTAAACTATAGGTGGAAAGGAGGATGCGGTTCCTAAGATTAAATAAAAGGTACTTTGTTGATATTTTTTTTTTCTATATACGAAGATTATTTAATTGAATTTGGGATGATGGGATGAAGGATTAAATAATAAAACTGGACACATAGGCTTTTAAAGAAAATGAGAATGGAGCTAACCATGTCTAGAAAACAATAGAGAATATTGTAAAGCTCATAAGATCATAGATTGTGGTACATCTCTGACAACAGAAATGTGGAAACGATATCATAAAATGAGTGATATTGATGAAGCTCCTGGTATTATAACTGATAGCTACGGTGATGATGTCTTTACGTCTGTGATAGTGACACGAACGCGAAATTTTTAAGACTAATAATAACATATATGTAAAGAAGATGGAAGCCGTAGCACGCGAGACCAAATTGATCATCGAGAGTCAATCTAAATGATTGGAGAATAGGCTAAAACTTCTACTTGGTTCGCAAAATGTTGAAAATTTATACATCCTCAAAGAAACATGAACTACGAAATTCAGGGTTTATAGAATAAAACCTGCTTTTTTTGATCAGATGTATATTATTGGAAATAAATATACAATTTAATATGATTTTTATTAAATATCATTCTTACACATGTACTTTCATTCTCTTGGCGTCTACAGTGTGCATAAAGTATATAAAATATTTACGTACCTGGTTCTTCAATTTAACAAGTACTTACATTTAACATTTTTTAATTCGAATTTGTTAAAGAACAATGGCTGAAATGATGTGTGTTATAAACTATTAGTCCTTCTATAACTGGTGTGATTTATAAGACTGTGAAATTTTGAGGATAGTATGACCAATAGGATGTTAATATGATGTGACATTGGCTTGGTACTTCGCTTGAATGAAATTTAAATGTTTACTTTGTGATGCAAGCTGCAAGTGCGTGCATTGCGTGTTCATTTCATTTGATGAATTTGTTTCCAAATGCGTTGCCTTATTTTGGTGTGCTTCTTTTTTAAATGATGTTTTGATGTTATCTTTAAAAGATTTGTGCAATGGGAGTGCATGACTTGATGTAAGTTTTTGGACATACGCCATTGCTAAGAACTTTTTCTGTTGAAGAAAAACTAATAAACAACAACAGAAAAAGTTCTTAGCAATGGCGTATGTCCAAAAACTTACATCAAGTCATGATGTTTTGACTTGTGTATTATAGTAATTGGGTCTTGATTTGACTGGAGTATTATTCCAACCGGTGCGTGTATATAAGCGAGTCCTGGACAGCAGGTTTCTCAGTTTGTTACTGACGTCGCCAGTGTAAGGATCACCTAGTTTGATTAATATGGTGCATACGTCGTGTAATTGCCTGTTCTTGTGAACTCGATGGCATCTTTACCGACTTTAACGTCGAACTCGGATGTTGTACCATCATCTACGGGAACCCTGACGTCAGCGACGTCGAAGAAGGTGCAGATCCCGTCGGCAACGACGACGTCATCACAAGAGGAGGCTTCAACAGTCGCGATACCGTCAGCAGAAGAGACTTTAATGCCGGTGGTGCTGGCTACACAGGAAAACTCGACGAACTTCGTTTCGTCCTCGATGGAGACTTCAATGACTGATGATTCAACAACGACTAACGAACATCGGTGCTGTTACTGTGACAAGATTTTCACAAACAGCAGCAATACTTGACGGCATGAGAAGAGAGAATGTGTCAAGAACCTTTATCATAAAATGTTTGTTTGTGAGAATAGTCACAAGCAATTTGCAAGACAAGATAATATGAAAACGCACATGAAGATATGCAAAGGTCCTGCTGTGCGGCAGAAAGTAAAGGTTTCTGTACAACAACGCTGCATTGATGTTCATAAGAGTATGCCTGGAGATGGTACAACTGCGGCAACGTTAGTTTCTGGATCGGGTCTGAAAGGCTCGTCATCATCACCCCGGTATCTTTGCAGCTACTGTGATACGTCGTTCGCATTTTCTCATGATGTACGGAGACATGAACGGAGTAAATGCAGAAATAATCCTTCTCGCATGAAGTTTCGCTGTGATGAGTGTCATGAATGGTTTACACGTATTGATAATTTGCAACGACATGTGAAAAAATGCAGCGGTAGAGTCCGTGTGTCTACTGAAGAACTACCTGTAGAAATTTCGACTCCTCGCTTTAGATTGGAGACTCGTAAGCGTACAAGCAAGAAAACTGACGTGCAGCAACCGATTGGTATGGCGTCTGAACATGAAAATAAACCTAAGACTGTGTTCGGCGCATTACAAGTGAATGATAATGGGTTCTACTTGGCGCAGTCTGCATTACGTGGAACATTGAAAGATTATTATTATCTAAATACGTTAGGTGATTAGAAAGACATTTGTAATTTTCTTGATGATATCAGAGAGGACATAATCAATCAGCTTACTGATGACGTAGCAACAAACGGACCATTAAAATATAACTTGTGGTTGGACTGTGTATATGGAAAGCCGTATCCATTCGAAGACGAAGTGAAGAAGTGTGCATTCAAGACATCGGCTGCAGTAATTTACAATTCTGCTTATGTGAAGCAAACTGTTAAAAATGGTATCCAGAAACTCTGCCAAGAAGAGGAGGACTATGTCTGTAAAGGTTCTGGCTGGACTCTTTCTAGTGTAAGCAGATTGGAGCTAAGAATTAGTCATTTCACGCCTATGCGGACCTAAATGATTATAAGATTGCCGGCTTTCGCAAGTGATCCTGTAGTAGGATAGAAATTGTGTAATAAATATTATGTTTGTAAAAGACTTTGTGGTGTTTTTTATTTCTTGAACCTTACACTATTATATTGTGTTTATTTTTTTTCATCTTCATTCCGAATCGTACCAAGAACCTTAGTCGATCTAATTAATCATTTTATTGGTTGCAAATTTATTTAATGAGTTTTTAACTTTTTTCCTGAATTTCTAGGTTAATTATTACGAATATTCCAAGACGGTGGACATTATGTCTGATAGGATGATGGTAGTAGAGGGTTTAAAGTCTCTTTATGAATGTTGAACATGATTTATTGAAATTAATATTTTTACATAAAATTAAACTATATTAAATCGATCAAGTATCGAACCAGGGACAGCAACTGACCGGATCAATCAGTATATTATTTAAAAAATTATTTGATGAATTTTGGAATTTTTCCCGAATTTCTAGCATTAAAATTACGGATTTTCAAGATGGCTGCCGTAACGAAACATGCAACAGTAATAGGATCCCATATGACAGTCGTAACAGAAGGTGTAACGACGACATCGTCCTCAACCATGATGGTGGGCATTACGAAACATGGAACAATTATATAATACAATATGGTGACCGTAACGATATGTGCAACAGATGTTTTTAAGTAATATTTTATTTTATTTTTATTATTTAATTAGGTTGATTAATTTTTTTAATGATTTTTAAGTTTTTTCCCGATTTTCTAACATAAAAATTACGGATTTCCAAGATGGCGGACATGACGTCATACTAGGTGAAGATATATATGCTTTGACATAAGTGGTGGGGGTCAGTATGCCAGCAGCCACTGTGAGGGTTGGGTCGGTCGCAATTTTTTTTTCGCCCTCACCAGGTTCGAACCGAGGACTCCGAGCTTCGTGTCGTAAATGTTAATTTTTTAAATATTTTTTATTAAATTTTTATTAAGTGAATTTTTTTATAAATTTAAAAAAAATTTCATTAAAATCGGAAAATAAATAAAAAAGTTGAAGATGGTTGCCGTAACGGAAACTGCAACGGTGACGTCATAATCGAAGATGGCGGTCATAATCCTAGATGATGTCAGAGGCTTACAGCGGCTAGCTCTTAGGAGTTTTAAGCCTCTTTAAGGAATTTGGGTTCTTTCTAAGGCAAAATGGCTTTTGAGGATTTTCGAAATCCTAATTTTTGAATTGTGTAATTTTTTGAGATTTTTTGACGGAATTTTTTTCTAAGAAAATTGAAATTTTGGCGAATTTTGAGGAATTTTGGGTAAATTTTGCCCAATTTTGGGCGATTTTGACAAGTTTTGAAGGACAAATTCAAGGTCAAGGTCAAAGGTCAAGGTCACATCCATCCAAGATGGCCGCCGTGACGTCATAATCCAAGATGGCGGTCGCCACCACCACACACCACGCCCCAGACCCAGGCACAGGAGCCCCTTTTCTATACTACTATTAAAGTACAATCTTGTACCTCTATTGAAAAGTTAGAGTAACCTACTTTTTAAAATATGTTTTTCCAGCAACTGACAACCATTATATGTGTCTCATTAAATCTTTACGCCTTACACTGCTGAACATGCCCAACGTAAGCGGGCGTGCAAGGGGCACGTCCAGAGGGCAGCAAACCAAGCAATCGATCACGTAATATTCGAAATCATTGTCATAATACCCACCCCACCTATAGCATAAGAAATGTCATCGCATGGAGAAAAAAATCAGACCGGCGCGCAATTACTATTTTATTTCATATTAGGCCCTATAGCGTTAACAGCGCCATCTATCAGCATCCATCAGAACTAATATGCGATGTGAGACGTCTGTCGGCAGGTTGACCCACTCGGCAGCGCCCGAATTATGTGTTCCCATAGTCGTGCTCTATGGCAGGACTGGAGAGATTAGGGAATCCCTACAGAGCTTCCTTTGTTAATAGTTCTCTTACGTGGGTTTAGGTATAATTAATAATATTTAAATTTGTAAGTGTGATTGTTATTCAAAGTATCATCTGTCAGTGCAAAATATAAGTGCAAAAATGTCGTAACTATGGTAAGTACCTACTTTTGTTTATCGGCTTATCACAATAAGTTTTGCTCCTAGTAATCGTCTGTTTGTATCATTTATACAATTATATCTTTACGATATTTAAATAAAACGGCTAAGTGCGTGTCTGACCTTGCACATTGTAGGGTTCCGTATTCAGTACGGGCTATATAAATTTCTTACAATACATATGAGCCAAAACACGATGGATTTTTAATAATACAAAGTTAATTTAGCAGTTCATTCATACGAAATTTCTATGAACATTTTACAGACTCGACTATATGGTTAAGTTGGTCGATTATTCTACTTGTAAACTAGAAAAGCCTACTTATCGGTGATAGTTTTCCTTTCAAATTTGTTAAGCTCGCGATTATCAGGTTGCCGGTTATACGGTTTGCAGATTAGCCGTGGCATATTTCACTTTGTGCCGGAAATTTGGTATTTCGACACATTTTTTTTTTTAATTTTATATAATTTTAAACTATTTTTGGAAATTTTCTTTTTCTTTATAATTTGGTTACTAAAGGCCGATTTACACTTTGTTAGGCTGGTGTACTCCCCTAAGTTAAACTTTGTGCCAGTAGTCTGAAGCACCTTTCCCAGAGACGTATCTGATATTTTGCAGATCTAATACTTTGTTGGCAGCTCGCTTAAAATTTCCCTCGCTTACAGGCACGTCCCAGGCCTGTAACGTTACTTCACTTCATGACTAAAACTGCATACAGCAGCTCTGGACGAGCTGTTACCATTTCTCAGAGATGAGCTGACCATAGCCTTTACCGTCACGAATACGTATTAGGTTCTCTCCTCGGAGAGCACGTGATGGATGCTTGTTCCCAGCGTCGTTGCGTTTTCTGCCCCCCCCCCCCCCCCTTACTCCACCCGCCCCTCTCGGTTATAAGAATTCGCCTTAAGACCAATGACTGGTCAGAAACCCCAGCAGACAGCGACAGTCTCCAAGGACGCCTCGCATAAAAAATGTGTGTGCCACGATGGACCGCACACGATATCTAGCGGAAAACATGCTAACCACCCAGCCAACTTACCCTGTAGGCCGCCAGAGTGTAGCACCTGACTGCCCCTTTAACCCTTGGTAAAGCAGACGCCTTGGGCGAGTCGATTCTTTTTTATTTCAGACACCTCTCAACAGGTAGCGCTAAGGTCGGCCAGTGCTACCAACTTCGAGACATCAGTCAGAGTTTTTTATAATGCCCACTCGGGGAACTTCGGAACCTTTCGGTCCGGACTCCCAGTCCCCCCCCCCCCCCCACCACCACTTTTGATAGAACAGTTACTTTTAATTACGAGACGCGGTTCTTCGCGTGACACTTCGCGCCGCGACTGCAGACGGGCCGTTTGATTATCGGCGAGTCGACGAGACACTGCAAGACTTCCATCCGGCCGCAACCGACTATGTAGTCGCCTAAATCAGGGAAGCTATCCCTATAATCTTTTTCAAGTAGTTTAGTCCGTCTGCCTAGAACAAGAGTAATAGTTATTTTTCTTTTAAATTATTTCTTTTGAAATGAAGAAAACATCCGCGTCCACCCGCGCATTCGCGTGTTCCAGTTCCTGGCGAACGACGCATCGGTAAATAGAAGCCAACTCCCCTGTCTGGTGAGTGACGATCCGCGACTTCCCTCAACCTCCCCTTAACTTTTCCGGGCATTTTCTGCCCCGTATACTGTCTGTGTACAAGTTGTGATCAGTTTTGATTCGGATTGTTCCAGACAGGGTCCGAGAGCCGGACGCCGAATTGGCATTTTCATCTCCCTTCCTCAACAGGACACAAGCGCCCTGGCATCATGTTCCCGCGTGATCTCCGAAACGAAGCCCCGACCTCCGGCGCCACTGTATTGTTCAACCTTTTTTTGAACTTTCTTTAAATTACGCCGTCAAACAAAGTTAATCATACAAACATAATTTCTGGACTTTAAGTACATAACTCAACTGGGATAGTTAAAATGTATTTTTTTTTATTGGTTTATGTATTTTTACTAAATGAAACTTTTGATAATTTCATGTACGGCCGGCCCATAATTTTTTTCTTTCTTTCTGAATATACCTGAGAGCTGTTTAAGAATGTAATTAATATTGTACGTTAATATTCTCTTGTATCTGTTATAAGTTTCCTCAGTATGGAGTTATTATATTTCAGACGGAATCACACATTGTTTTTGTTCATTACTAATAACATTGTGAAACCTAAAGATCCACCCAGCAAAACAAAAATGGTAATCGGACCGTGGTTTGCTGCTACAACTTCCAAAAACAATAAAAAAAATTGGCTTTTTAATTTTTTATTTCCGTGCGCGACACTTGAGTTACATTAAATACAATACAATTAATTAGTAATGCAATAAATAATTATGTGACGAATAAACAAAAAAAAAATACTTTTCCTTGATATCTATTCGCTCCCTTCATTGCGAATTTTATTCCGAAGACGCAAGAGCCAACGTTTAGGTATATTCCGCATTCCACCATCCATTACTCAACAGCATCTCTGGAGAGAAAAGCTACATGCTTTCAGGGCTAGTTTACCTCACGCGGTAGTGGCAAATCATGGCAGAAACACATTTATTGAGCAACAGAGTCGGAAATTACGTTAACATGTTAAATAATCTTTCTAAATCTTACCGGTGTCACAACTCGGTAACGATTTTTTTTTTCGAGACAAGCAGCTACCCTGAGTGAGACCTAATGAATCCGAGCACAGTTTCTCGCCAGGAGGTTGTCGAAACGCCCCGACGGACCGTGAGTCAATGAATCACTCCCGAGACGCATTTATAACGGGGCAACGTAGAGCCCCGAAGGCGCAGTTAATAATTACCTAAAGATAGACACACAAGCAGCGCCAGAACTCGTTACATTTAGAGAACTTCTAGTTGCCATTAAATCTCGGCCCAGTAATAAAGCAGGCGGACCCGACAGAATCAACTACGAAACTCTTAAAAAAAAACTCCCCCAGAGGCAATTAATTACTTATTAAAAATACTGAATGCTATTTTTAATTTTAAAACATATCCAACTGCATGGAAAATTGCTTAAGTTAAAACCATCCCCAAACCAGGAAAAAAATGCCGCACTACCGCAAAACAGGCGACCTATTAGCCTATTAAACAGCACGAGCAAAATTTTCGAGAAAAAAAAATACTTAAAAGACTCACAGAGCACGCAACTGCGCAAAACATTTTACCAGATAATCAATTTCGTTTTAGAAAAGGTCACTCAACTTCTCATCCACTATTTAAACTAATTGAAGACGCTACTGACGGTTTTAACACACGAGAAAAACAGTTCACAGTAGCAACAATGCTCGATGCTGAAAAAGCCTTCGATAATGTTTGGATCCCTGGCTTGATTCACAAACTAATAACACTAAAATTCCCAGAAGTGTACATTCATCTGGTGGCCCACTATTTGTTTCGTAGGAAGTTTTTTGTCACGATCGATGGGGCAAAGTCATCCACTCGTGAGCTCACAGCTGGAGTTCCACAAGGCTCCCCCTCTCCACCTTTTTCTACAATGTTTATACAGTCGACAATCCGCTATAAAATTTTAATGTACAACTGTATGCGGATGACACGGCAATTATTTATAAATCTTCAAACCTTAAGTAAGCCCTAGTAGCTGTTCAGAGGCAGCTTACCTCACTCGAACAGTGGTACACTCGTTGGCGCATTAAAATAAATGGGGCCAAGTCCACCACAATAAAAGTAGTATAGTAAAGTATTTCCGGAAACAGGCTTCAGGCTGTGGTGCTTGGTGCCGATCCACATCTCTGACGTCACGTCCATCTCTGGCGTCACGGCGGCCATCTTGGATGAGCGTAACGGGACACCGCGTAACGGGACACAGTGGGACGGGACACATCGTAACGGGACAAGTATATCACGGCGGCCATTGTGGATCCGCCATTTTGGATGACGTCATTGTGTTCTCGGACATTCCGGCGAGTGTTATCCACCATATTGGATGATGTCACCGTTGAAATTTCCGTTACGGTCGCCATCTTTAAAATCTTTATTTATTATCCGATTTTAATGAATTTTTTTTTAAAAATTATAAAAAAAATTCACTTAATAAAATTTTAATAAAATATTAAAAAAAAAAAACATTTTCGACACGAAGTTTGGAGTCCTCGGTTCGAACCCAGTGAGGGCAAAAAAATAAAAATGACGACCGATCCTTCCCCCGCGGTGGCTGCTAGCTTGTGAACTTCTCATTGTTGAGCAAAGATATAGTTCTAGTACAAGCCAGAATTTTATGTATTTTTGTATTTTTTTAAAAATTATTATTATTTATTTGTTATTTATTAAATATTATTTCCCTGTAATTTTATGATATCAAAGAAAACGTGTGGTGGTTTTCTCCGTGTGCTCCCGATTATTCTTGTTATTATGTTTGCTCATGAATATTCTTTTCAATATGTGTATTGTTTTCTCCGTGTGCTGCCAATTATTCTTGTCATTACGTTTTCTCCGTGTGCTCCTGATAATTCTTGTTAATAATTTGATGGTTTTCTCCAAGTGCTTCTGGTTATTGCTGGCTAGACATCTAATGATTTTCTCCGAGTGCTGCTGATTATTTGTGTGAAATCGATCTCTGCATGAAGGATATTTACTTAATGAGTCATGTAATTTTATTCAGAGTTACATTTAATTAGTGAATTTCCGCTAATAAATTGACACTTGCAATAATTTTACCAGGTGGAATTAAAGAAATAAGCAACCATTACTCAGTCAAATAATATGCCATGAGACATCAGCGAAGCATTAACATGTAAGACGAACTTCCTTCTCCTTGGTGTCTAGCGAAGCCCTCCTTCTTTTGCGATCGTTAGTGAGCATCCCGCATCCCACATAAAATAACTAATTAATATTTACCTGCAAGCAACACGTGGCTACATCTGTTGATGACAGCCAGAACTACTTGCATCAATTTGCTTTTGCATTAAATAACCTAACTCTCACCACTGAGTGGTGCTATTGTAATCAGTTAGAGTCATGTAGTCTCGTAGCCATGTAGCCTCGTAACCTGGAAGCTTCGTAGTCTTGTAGCCTCGTAGTCTCGAAACCTTGTGTTCTGGAAGCTTCGTAAACATGATGCATTGGAACCTCGTAACAAAGTATCCATGGAATCATATAACATAATGCTGTTGGAGCAGTGGGAGCAAAAGAGAAAATGCCGACGAAGACAGATGCGATAATTAGAGCCTTGTAGATGTGTAGCTTCGTAGTCAAGTAGCCTTGTACTATTATAACATAATGCTGCTGTAGCAGTTGGAGCCAAAGAGAAAATTCAGCCGAAGACAGATGCCGCAAATGGAGCCATGTAGACTTGTAGCTTCGTAGTCAAGTACTCGTGTAGACTTGTAGTCCTGTATTCTCGCAGTCTCGTAAACTTATGTTCTAGAAGCTTCGTAGCTCTGTAGCCTCGCAGTCTCGTTAACTTGAATACCCGTAGTCACGTAGTCTCGTTACCTCATGGCTCGTAGTCGCGTAGTCATGATGTCTTGGAGCCTCGTATACTTGTAGCTACGTAGCCAAGTAGCCTCGTTGTCTTGTAGCTATGTAAACAAGCAGTCATGTAATCTTATAACATAATGCTGCTGAAGTAGTTGGAGCTTTGTACACTTGAAGGTAGTTGAAGGAGTCTTGTACACTCGTAGAATTGTAGTCTCATAGTCTCTTAGAGTCGTAGCATTCTAACCAAATATCATTGGATCTGATGAACCAAAAGGCCGTTGGAGCCAATGACTGTTGGAGGCAATGACTGTTGGAGCCAATGACTGTTGGAGCCAATGACTGTTGGAGTCGATGGCTAATGGAAATATAAACTGTTGGATTCATAGACTGTTGGAGAGATTATATCCTAACTTATCATTGACGATCGCATCCTACCAAGTTGAATGAACGAGAGAATGCGCCTCCTTTTCGTTAAATGAGCTTTCGTTTCATAGAATTTCCGTCCAAACGTGCTTCGTTTTCATTAAATGCTTGTCCTGCGCGAACGAAGCGTAGAAATTGTGTGTACATTGCTTATATATATTGCGTACATTGCGTAAATTGCGTGTACTTTGCGTAAATTGCGTGTACTTTGCGTGTACTGTGCTTCAATTGCGTGAATATTACGTGTTCGTTCCGTTTCCTGTGTGTACTGTGTGTACGTTCCGTTTTCTGTGTGTACTGTGTGTACGTTCCGTATCCTGTGTGTAATGTGTGTACATTCAGTTTCCTGTGTGTACTGTGTGTACGTTCCGTTTCCTGTGTGTGTGTACTGTGTGTACGTTCCGTTTCCTGTGTGTGTGTACTGTGTGAACGTTCCGTTTCCTGTGTGTATTGTGTGTACGTTCCGTTTCCTGTGTGTACTGTGTGTACATTCAGTTTCCTGTGTGTACGTTCCGTTTCCTGTGTGTACTGTGTGTACGTTCCGTTTCCAGTGTGTGTAGTGTGTGTACGTTCCGTTTCCTGTGTGTACTGTGTAATCATTACATTTATTGCGTGTAAATTACATGTATTGCGCGTACATTGCGTAGGGTGTTGGAGCCGAGTAGACTTGTATCCTTGTAGCTTCATAGACATGTAGTTTCGTAGCCATGCAGTCTTTTAGTCATGCAGTCTCGCAGCCATGTATAACTCGGAACCAGCTAGATCCTTTTAGACTCGTAGCCTTATAGCCTCGTAGTCTCTTAGACTCGTAGCATTGTAGCCCAATATCATTGGAGCTGTTGAAAGAAAAGGCAGTTGGAGCATTTGGAGCTGTTGGAGCCATTTGGAGCTGTTGGAGCTAAGAAGTAGTCGTTGCACGTCTATGCAGGGCTACATGTTTATAAGATTGCTGGCTTTCGCAAGTGATTCTGTAGTAGGATAGAAATTGTGTAATAAATATTATGTTTGTAAAAGACTTTGTGGTGTTTTATTTCTCGAACCTTACACTTTTCTGGTACTTTTTTTAAATTAAAGTTGTTTTGTATCGGCCAGGGATCGAACTAAGGACCTTAGTCTATCTAATCAGTCAGTATATAGATTACAAATTTATTTAATGAATTTTGAACTTTTTCCCGAATCTCTAGCATTACGATTACGAATTTCCAATATGGTGATCTTGATGTCTGATAGGATGATGATAGTAGAGGATTTAAAGTCTTTTTAAGAATGTTGAACATGGTTTATTGGAATTATTATTTTGTTTCATAAAATTAAACATTATTGCATCGATCGAGGATCGAATCAAGGAATGGATCGGATCGAATCGATATGTAAGTTAATGAGTGATTTATTTAATGAATTTTGGATTTTTCCCGCTTTTCCAGCTACATTATGACATGATTTCAAGATGGCGGCCGAATTTCAAGATGGCGGGGGCACCTCCATAATAAATGATTACTGCACTGTAGCGGGTTAGAATAAAATTATACAGATGGAAATGTACTCTATAATACAAGTACACACACAAGATGGCGTACTCCAGCAGGTGGTAGCTCCTGGTAGCATGTACTGAACATAAAATGTCGGATCCATGATAGTCGACAAGGACAAAGTCAAATTTCAAGGTCGAGGTCAAATTTCAAGGTCAAGGACAAATTTCAAGGTCAAGGTCAAATTTCAAGGTCAAGGTCAAATTTCAAGGTCAAGGTAAAATTTCAAGGTCAAGGTAAAATTTCAAGGTCAAGGTCAAATTTCAAGGTCAAGGTCAAATTTCAAGGTCAAGGTCAAAATTCAAGGTCAAGGTCAAAGGTGTGGTGACCAGATAATTATACTAACATGGTATCAGCACACTCTAGTGGACGAAAACAAGATTGTGACCTCCAGCGGGTGATTTCAAGATAGCAGCCGTCACGAAAAGTGCAACGGTGGTGTTAAGGATTTATTTATTATTTAATTAGGTTGATTAATTTTTTTAATGATTTTGTAAATTTTTTCCCGAATCTCTAGCATTAAAATTACGGATTTTAAAGATGGCGGACATGACGTCATGCTCACTGGCGATATATATGCTTTGAAAAAAGTTGTGGGAGTCAGTATGCCAGCAGCCACTGCGGGGGAAGGATCGGTCGTCATTTTTATTTTTTTGCCCTCACCGGGTTCGAACCGAGGACTCCGAACTCCGTGTCGTAAATGTTTTTTTTTAAATATTTTATTAAAATTTTATTTAGTGAATTTATTTATAGTTTTAAAAAAATTCATTAAAATCGGATAATAAATAAAGATTTAAAAGATGGTGACCGTAACGGAAATTGCAACGGTGACGTCATCATCCAATATGGTGGATAACACTCGCCGGAATGTCCGAGAACACAATGACGTCATCCAAAATGGCGGATCCAAAATAGCCGCCATGATATACTTGTCCCATTACGCTGTGTCCCGTTACGCGGTGTCCCGTTACGCTCATCCAAGATGGCCGCCGTGACGCCAGAGATGGACGTGACGTCAGAGATGTGGATTGGCACCAAGCACCACAGCCTGAAGCCTGTTTCCGGAAATACTTTACTATACTACTAATAAATTTAACTAAAAAACGCTCTGTTTCTGATAGAGATATCAAAATTTTTAACCAAGTCATCACGTATGTAAACTCAGTAAAATACTTAGGCCTTACCCACGACAAGAAGCTCACATGGGCAAGTCACACTACTAGGACTGCAGGAATCGCTACAGGCAGCCTGTGCAGCCTGTATCCCATGTTAAAAGCTCCCCAATTTCCCAGGAGAAAGATACTCCAACTATACCTACAGATCATTCACCCCCAAATTTTGTATGCATGTGAGTTCTGGGGCTACGCAGCTAAATGCCATATGGATAGGATACAAATCATTCAGAATACCTAAATCCCTGAGAACCATTGCCGACTCCAATTGGTACACCAGTAATCTAGAAGTGCATAAACTACTCACAGTGGAATACGTCTCCGACTACATACAACGGCAAAACCGGTATTTATGGCCAACTCCCCAATCATGAAAATAAATTTATGAGAGCTATCCCTGACTACGACCTAGCCGAGCGCCGACAGTATAAAAAACCGCGACTCGCATAAATCAGCAATAACCTTGAGCCCGTATAAACTTTCCCACCCTCTTCACTAGTCCTGGCTAGTTGTCTTTCCCATTTTTTTTTTTCTTTCAAGAGGACAGAACTTGATTAAACCAGATTTTCTCCATTTTTCGAAGCAATGTGCTACCATAGATGACAAAGCATACACCCATATATGGCCTTTGGCTGGGTTGTCGGTCCCTGTGGCATAGCACTGCACCGCGTTTAAAAAGAAAAAGGAAGAAAAGGAAGAAGAAGGGAAGGAAAGAAAAAGGAAAAAAAGAAAACTTTGTAAATTTACCTATTATATGTGTACTTCTCAGTGTCTAAAAACTCTGCACTCTCTCCCTCACTGGTTTACACAAACACAATGATATGCCTCCGAGGGTGAACGGTCGGATCTAGGCTTCATGTGTCGGAGAAACGACATATCCTGTTTCAGCCTGACTGACGGGAGCGGCCTCGGAGCTTTACACTACACACACAACGAGTTTAACTAGGCCACATTGACACAGAATACCAAACAAGCCTCTAAATACAGACATCACGACACTAACATGCATCAGTTAGCCAACTAACTGAGGGAAAAGGGTGACCTACCCCCGCCTGACATCTACACTAATTAAATTAAAGTCAATCAACACTTGACAGCTTTTTTACTTCCTACTGAACTGTGAGCCACCTTAATCTTAAATTCGCACACTTCGCGCCCCGCCGTCGTTTCCAGTGATTCGAACAAAGTGACGGGATCGCATTCTTGATTGATGTCCCACATAGTGAGTTATGGGAACATAATAATTCCTGGTATCGCTGTCAACGCTCCCGGCCGAGCATATGAGGAAACGGCGGCGGCGGCTCCCAAGGCAGACGTCGAACATCGTTGGCGGGACCAGGAGAGTGCATACCCGGATACGACACCATTGGCTGACGTCACAACCCAATCATAGTCAGCACCAGCCACGCCGTCGCTACCGGAGGACTTCGTCATCTGGTCGGGAGTAACGCGCAGTAGACGTGGGTTAACGATATACATACGGTGTGAACCCTGAGCGTGTCACTTAGTTACAGTTAGGTATATAAACACTGTACTTTTCTTCTTGTTTAATCTTTTGCCTGTTGATTGCAGTTAACCATATTTCTGTTATACTCATATGCGAGTTAAGGCCTTTTAAGAGAAGGTTGATCATTCATAATTACCGTAATATTTTGTTCCGCCATTTTGTTTCTCACAAACTTAACACTAAAGTTGTTGACATAACAAGAAGGACAAATCACACTTCAGGGTATGTTTCATAGAGTGTTGTTTGCAGTGGCAGTAATTTTTCTTAAGTGTGTTCACAGTGGAAGCTGCTTACTCAGAAGCCTTGGGGAGCCATTTCGCTAACTGAAATAACGACGCACTACCTATTGATGGTTATATTGTTTGCAAAAGTACAAATTGTATTTTTACTGTTATTGCATACACCTGCCTCTTATTTCTTCAACCGTTGCCCAACTATTTATAGTTGTCCACAACACAATAATAGAAAAAATTAACATTATGCTTTTTTTTAATATTATTACAAATTTCCTACATTAATAAAATAATTAATTTTTAAAAATGCCAAATTGTTAGCGCCTACTTATGAGTAAAAAAACGTATGTTATTAGCGATGTTTTAATGCGCGCTCTGTATTCCTGGAACGAATTAGGAAATTACTTCAAGGGGCGGGTGTTACAGTGTTTGTCTAGATAGTCGGGATAAATAAAATTTTATTAGTTTGTTTTTGACATTGCTTTAACCGTGTTTTTGGTTATCCGTGTACTTCTTGCCAGTCATTACCCCGGATAGTCAGAAGTCTACTGAATAAGCATATTATTAATTTAAAAATTTTTAAAAATTCTTAACATTTAAGAAAAATTTTAGGAACCGCAGAAAAGGAAGAAACATTCAGAAGCACGATTTCAACATCAAAAAGGAGGCACAGAAATTAAAACTGGAGGGTTTTTTACTTAATTTTTTATGCAAGCCAAAATATAAGGAAACTAAATGTCAAGAAAATGTTGACTAGCTTAAACCAGCCCAGCCTTAAATCCAGAAGCTATGGAGGTATCTGAAGAAAAAATGTATGTTGTAGTCCTTCTTCAGAAGGAGACTCCAGTAACACAATTGAAGGTACTACTGAAGAACCAGTTAGAAATTTATCGTCGTCATTGATATGTAGAAGTTTAGATTGTGGTAATGAGTAGTGTAGGAATGTATTTATTGAAACTGGGATCTGGGTTAGGATTGATGATTGTCGTCCGCCATCACGGATTAAGACGTCATGGCAGCAAGCTTGGATGACCTAGACCTTTGACTTTGACATTGACCTTTGACATTGACTTGTCCTACAAACATTACATTTGACCTTCACCTTGACCTTTAACTTTGACGTTGACATTTGACCTCAGTCTCCATCTTGAATTCCGCCATCTTGAATTTGACTGTCCCAATCCCAGAATGTTGTAGTTTTCACTACGCCAGACATCATGGATGTGTATGATGACATCGTTGCACTTTTTGTTATGGTCGTCATCTTAAATTGTAGTATGTTGCAATTTTTGTTACGGACGCCATCTGTTGTCGTCTGCTGGAGGCCATCATCTTTGGATGTCACGGACGTCATTTTGGTTTTTCTGTTTCGCCATCTTGGAACATAATTTGTTTTTGCTGTTTGATCCCAGAGAGCGCCAGCATCGCTCTATCTCATGCACATAATATCGATGATCCATTAACCGCCAATGTTATTGTGGTCCTTAGTAGTATATAATAGAGGCTACTGGCACAGGGTTCAGGGTGTGGAGCCTGGAGCTGACCGCCATCTTGGCTTTGTGAAGTCACGGCGGCCATCTTTGATGACCTTGACCTTGACCTTTGACCTTTACAGTGGCCTTGACCTTCAAATATGTCCAAAATTTGCCCAAAATTTCCAGTTTTTTCGAAAAAAATTCCACCAAAAATCTAAAAAAAAAAATAAAAATAATTAAAAATAAAAAAAAAATATGTTTCGCGGAAAAATTCTTGCTTTCTTCCTCAAAAATTCAAAAATTAGGATTTCGAAAAACCTCAAAAGATTTTTGCCTTAGAAAGAAAACAAAATCCTAGAAGAGGCTTAAGCATCCATGTCTACAGCCTCCGATAAGCCTCTGTCGTCATATATGATTATGACGTCACCATTGCAATTTCCGTTACGGCCACCATCTTGAAAATCTTTATTTATCATCAGATTTTAATGATAAAAATTCTAAAATTGATAAAAAAATAATTAATATTATTTATAAAAATCTTTAAAGAACACCGTTGCACATGTCGTAACGGCCGTCATCTTGGATTCTATAAATGTTGCATGTTTCGTTACGCCTACCATCTTGGTTCAGTATGATGTCATCCTTACACTTTTCGTTATGGCTGCTACATTAAATTCAAGATCGTTGCACTTTTCGTTACGGCCGACATCTTGAAAAACCATAATTTTAATGCTAGAAAATTTGAAAAAATTTCAAAAATTATAAAAAATTATAATTTAAAAAATAATAAAATACTATTTAAAAAATTCAACTAACATCATTGAGTCCTCGTTTCGAACCCGGTAAAAGCAAAAAAAAAATAATAATAACATACTTCCTCCACGGAAGCCACATGCGGACTGACCTCCCAACACTAATGTCAATATATATATATATGTATATATATATATCTCACCAGCTAGTTTGATGTCATGTCAGTCATCTTGTTTACGCCTTCTGGAGGCCACCATCTTGTTTCCGGCTCCTAGAGTGTGCCACTATCATGTTAGTTTAATTTTTACCCAATAGGGGGCAGCAATAATTTATTATTACTGTGGCAACCCATCATCTTGACATTTGGGTGCCATCTTGGAAATTTATATTTATTGACCTAGAAATTCGGAAAAAATTCCAAAATTCATCACTACAATCACTCATTAAAATAATGTTTGGTGCTATAGATATCTGTCCTTGGTTCGATACCTGGACGATGCAAAAAAAATTAATTTTATGTAAAAAATAATATTTAAATAAATCATGTTTAAAATTCTTAAAGATGCATAAATTCCTATACTACCAGCCTCCAGTAAGACGTTATGACGACAATCTTGAAAATTCATAATAATTAAACTAGAAATTCGGAAAAAATCTCAAAATTCTTAAAAATCACTCACCAATTTACTGATTCATTAGATCGATTCCTGTCCTTAGTTCGAACTCTGGTTGAAGCTAAAAATAAATTTAATTAAGAATGCCAGAAAAGTATCAGGTTCTAGAAATAAAACACCGCAAGTTCTTTTACAAACATAAAATTTATTACATAAATTCTATTCTACGACAGGAACACTGGTAAAAAGTTAACAATCTTATAAACGTTTAGTCCTGCATCGGAGTGAAATGGCTAATTCTAAGCTCCAATAGGTTTATACTAGTCAGAGACCAGCCAGAACCTTTACTGACATAGTCCTCCTCTTCTTGACAGAGTTTCTGGACACTGTGTTTAATAGTTTGCTTCAAATCGTCAGAACTGTAAATTATAGCAGACGATGTCTTGAATGCCCACTTCTTCACTTTGTCATCGAACGGATATGGCTGTAACGCCCCTCGTGCCTCAAAATTAAATTATTTTAAATTAATTAAAAACCTTGGAAACTGGTGGCCAAAAATAATAAGAAAAATAAAGTTATTTACCAGAGGTGGCATGAGGTGGTGAACAAGACAATTTGTAACTCCCTGTACACAAGCAACTTGGGAGCTAGTGGATCTTTTAAAAGGAAATAGGTGAATATGAAACAAATAAATCACCATATAGGTAGGTTGGTCTATAGGTTTCCCGGTTTATTGAGCCTAATTAAGTTCAACGTGTTTGTCAATAGTTTTAGATTAATTAAGTTTCACAAAGAAAGGTATAGACAAGATTTCAAGCTTACTTAACGGTGGGCCGGCCCGATATTATTAAAACAATTTATATTATATTAATTACACATCATCACAGAACAAAAAAATTGAAATATTCCAACATATTAGATTCTTTCACTGATTAAATTGATTACCGTTTCTGATTATTTTACATATTCTCGTGGATTAAGTTATTAAGTCACTGTTCGCTGGTTTGCATTTAATAAATTTAGTTCATTGTAAGGGAGATATATATTTCTAATATCACCCGGGTCTTCGAAGTATGACGTTGGGCCGAGAAAATTTCTCTTCTTAAGGGGACTCGGAGCTCGAGGTCCCGAATAACATGCTGGTAGCAAATTCGTCCCCCAACACTTGGACCCTGTCTGAAACACAAGTCAATTCAGACGAATTAGACCTGCTTCTAGACAGTCAAACGTAGCTGGCGCAAGAGGCCAACCAATGGGAATTTGGGGAGGAGAAGGCTACTGGATTACTCACCAAACAGGGTGTGGCTCCAGGACTCACGAGATCCTCGCGCAGAAGACCAGGAGGCGTGGACCGAAAACCGCGTGGAGGCCGCGGAAGAAACCATAAATTAGGAAAATTCGAAGAAGTTATAGTTTAACTAATATCTAACTTGCTGCCTAATGACTAAGACTGACTGGATACTGTTCAACTAGGATCACATCCCCTATGACAGCTGACTACATCTTTAATTGAAGACGATTCCGTCCTAGCCACTACAAGAGACGGCGAGAAGGTCTGCCCGACCTGCAGCGCGGTTAGTAGCCAATGTCAAAGTCCCTTGACGACGGACAACGCTCCTAATTAAAATGGGTGCTAAGGCCCTAGGGAAAAGGAGGGGGAAAGTTCGGTTCAAGGCCGAAAATTTCCGAATGAGTCCGAGGCTGGCATGACAACAACACAACATGCGCACTCTCTCCCGGTGGTAACAGGAAGCTACAAAGAATCGACTTTAACTGGACGCCACTTGAAAGCATAGGGGCTTATGGCGCCACGGAGCTGCTCTCTAGCGGCGTAAAGGGGAACTAACGGAGGAGGTGAGCTTAATCGCCCCCAGGTGTCACGGACGTGGGCTCTGCTCGCTGGCGACCCGGGCTGAAGTTACTTTTTCTGTCACTAGGTGTCGTGGAGGGCTCTGTAGGGCAAGGGCGAATGTCCTTGGAGTAGGCCACTGCCTTGGCGAGTTCACATCAGGGCAATGATCCTGGGTAAATTCTGCGAACCAGGGGGGGGGGGTGGAGAGAGAGGGTAGGGTGGACAGAAAAGCGCAGAGATGGCTGGGAACGAGCGTCCACTGGATACTCAGTCGTGCCTGAGGCTCGCTGATCTAAGCGGCCCTCTAGGAACTACAGCTTGCTGGCCAGAAGCGGCTCTCTGCAGATTTAGTCATGTAGCTAAATAAAATTATGGACCCCGGGCGTGACTGTAAGTGGGAGAAATGTCATCCAGGCTGCTAACATCTTGCAAAAGATCAGATTGGCCCCTGAGAAAAAAGGTGCCTCGAACCACCGCCGCAAAGTTTAACTCAGTAGAGTTCACCAGCCTAACAAAGTGTAAATCACCATTCTGTAACCAATCAATTTGAAAAATAAAATTTCCAATAATAAATTAAAAACTATAGTAAAAGATTAAAAAAAGCAGTCCATAAGTACCTAATTTCCGGCACATGGCTTTCCATATATGCAACCAAGCCACAGGTTATATTTTAAAGGACCGTTTTTTGCTACGTCATCAGTAAGCTGATTGATTATGTTCTGTCTGATATGGTCAAGAAAAGTACAAATATCTTTTGACTCACTAAACGTATTTAGATAATAGTAGTCTTTCAATGTTCCACGAAATGCAGACTGCGCCTAGTAGAAGCCATTATCATTCACCTGTAATGCATCGAGCACAGTCTTGGGTTTACTTTCATGTTCAGACGTCATAACAGTCGGTTGCTGCTCATATGTTTTTTTTTTTGCTTGTACGCTTACGAGTCTTCAACCTAAAAAGAGGAGTCGTAATTTCTGTAGGTAGTTCAACAGTAGGCACACGGACTTCACATTTACAGTTTTTCATATGTCGACGCAAATTATCAATTCGAGTAAATCATTCATGGCACTTATCACAGCGAAACTTCATACGAGAAGGATTCTCTGTAAATTTGCTCCTCTCGTATCTTTGTACATCATGAGCAAATGAAAACGTCATATCACAGTAGCCGCATGGATACCTATTTGATGAAGACGATCACGTGCCAGATACTGACGTCGCTGCAGTTGTTCAATTTCCAGGCATACTCGTATGCAAAATCGATGCATCGTTGTTGCACCGAAATCTTTACTTTGTGTCGTGCAGCAGAGCCTTTATATGTCTTCATGTGCGTTTTCATATTATCTTTTCTGGAAAACTGTTTTTGACATTTCTCACAGTCAAACATTTAACGAGAAAGATTCTTAGCACATTCTCTCTTCTCATGTCGACGAGCATTGCTGATGTTTGAGAAAATCTCGTCGCAGTATCGGCATTGACGTTCGTTAGTTGTTGACGAATCACCATCCATTGAAGTCTCCATCGAGGGCGAAACAGCGTTCGTCGAGGTTTCCTGTGCAGCCAGCACTGAAGTCATTAAGGTCTCTTCTGCTGGTGGTACCACGACTGTTGAAGTCTCCTCCAGTGTTGTCGACGTCGTTGCCAACTGGATCTGTTCCATTATCGTCGACACTTACGTCAGGGTTCCCGTAGACGATGGTATAACCTCCATAGAGTTCACAGTTAAAGACGGTAAAGATGCCATCAAGTTCACAAGAACAGGTAATTATGCGACTTGTGCACCAGATGAAACAAACTAGGCTATCTTTCACCGTCTACGACAGTAACAAACTGAGTGACCTGCTGTTTAGGACTTGCTTATACACATACACACATTGGAATAATATGCTAGTCAAAAAAGATCCATTTACTATAATACACGAGTCAAAACATCATTTAAAATAGAAGCCTAGATCGAAAAAATTCGATGCGGTGTGATACGTTCTCGTCACAGAAATTCAATCTCACCAATATACGCTAGGCTCCAAGATCTCCAAATCTCCTACAGCTCCAAAACTCCAACAGCTCCAAATGCTCCAACAGCACCAAAGCTCCAAAGCTCCAACACGCAATGTTCACCCAATGTTAACGAATATGCTATTTTGGTAGTGACTTTTTTTTACGATGAATGTGCATCGATAAGTCAGTATATGATTCGCCTCGTGGTTAGGAGATGACTGGTATATGCACCTGACATTGAGCATGACCTGTTTAAAATGTATGTCGCATATCGGTGAAAAACACCTCTTGGATCGGAGATGTTTGGCCTATGCGCATGATTTTTTACATGAACTACTCAAATTGTTTGACGAGTATAGACAAAAAACTACTTCTTGTCTTCTGACTGGATTTGTCTGACCACCTACTGGTTTTGCCTGGCTACTAACTGGATATGGCTGGCAACCTACTGGACATGCGTTCCTGACGACTAAATATATACCTATGTCTGGTCACCGACTTTATGTACCTTGCCACCAAATGGAGTTGATAGCCTTTCCAACCGACTGGGTGTGTTTGGCCACAGACTGGATGTGCCTGACCCCAAACTGGAAGTGCCTAACCCACAACTGGATGTGTCTGGTCACTGACTGCACATACCTGGCCATAAATTGAATGTTCCTGGCCTCCGATTTCATGCCTGGTCACTGACTGGAGGTGTCTATCGAACATCTGGAAGTGCCTGGTTAATCGACTGTCATCAAGTACTGCCCTGAAAACATATACCAAGTCGTGTAAAGGGTTCGCTTCGCCATCTAAGAATACCGTAGAAATCAAGAAATGTTTGTAATTTCCATGTTTTTTGTTCTTGTATTAGAGTATAAATTATATGAAATTTTTTTTGTATTTTTGTTGTTTTTTCTTATTCCTTTTATTATTTTGTTAATTTTAATTAAATTATTATTTTTTTTTAGTATATAACCGAGGATAATACCAAATGAATCAATCATTTTTTAATTGCAATTTTTCCCGAAATTAAAGTTAAAAATTACATAATGTCTAAGTGGCAGCCAAGACTGCAGACAAGATGGCGGATGCCACGGTAACGATACTACTGCACTATAGCGTGTATAAATTAACCTAATATGACGACAGTGCCCAAGAGCAGATGGCTTGTGTACACTAGTGCTCCTTGTGTCGATTACACACAACAAGATGGCGGCGGTGCCCTCTAGCAGGTGATGTGTGCTAACTGGCGCACCTAGAATCGTGTATTGAAAATATAAATGGCTGCTACACCCTCTAGCGCTTGATGCTATTATTCTTTTAAATTAAAAATTTACAAGACCGAAATTGTGTGTTTTTTTATATACCTTAATTATTTTCCGGACTGTTAAATATTTCGATGGCCCTTTGGTCAAAGGCGTATGTTTTCCAACCCAGAGGTTCGAATCACCGCGGTTCCAATGTATTTTGTATAAAAAATTAAATTTAATATGTTGATAAGGACCACAATAACATTGGCAGGTAATGAAACATTGACTTTATGTGCATAAGACGGAGCGAGTCTAGCGCTTTCTGGGAACAAACAGCAGAAACAAAAATGTTGTAATCCAAGACGGCGACCTTGAGCAGAACAGAAAAAAGATGGCGGTCTTGACATCATCCAAGATGACGGCCTCCAGCAGACGACAACAAGATGGCGTCTGTAATGAACATTGCAACGTACTAGAATCCAAGATGTCGACCATAACGAAAAGTGCAACGGTGGAGTCATATACGTCCAAGATGGCAGGCGTAAAATAAAGTGCAATGTTCGGGGAGTGGGACTTCAATTTCAAGATGGTGGAATTTAATAAAGCGACTAAAATTAAATTTCAATGTCAAATGTCAAGTTTAATGGTCAAGGTCAAAAACCAGATCAAAAGTCATGTTCAAGTTCAAAATTCAAGGTAGGTAAAAGGTGAAGGGCAAATGTCAAGGTCACCTAAGATGGCCGCTATGATGTCACAATCCAAGAATGCGGACAATCATCCATCCCATCCCAAAACCGAGTCCCAGAACATATATTCCTATACTACTGTAATGATCCTGGTTTGTGGCCTGCCAGTATGATAAATGATCTCGTTAATATTGTCGCGGTCTGGAAATTTCAGTTTTTTTTTTTCTTAAATTTATTTTACTTTTGTTTCTCGTCAGGTTTACGTGTTGGTGTACGTGCACGTTTCCAGGCTCGGCCGGTTGATTTCGACACGCGGGTATTGGAATATAGGTTGCTGCGACATTAGTTTACAGGCACCGCGGGCTTTTGCGAGGCTGCGTGGTAAGCTAATTCTCGCGGGTCACTGGCCAGGGCCCGCTGAGAGGTTGCAACACGCCGTTCCAGAAAAACCCGCTGTGTAACGTCGATTTTGTTTGTTCTGCCACGCGAGGCTTTTGTGTACTCGTTTCGAGGACTCTGTCCTGATTAGTGTTGCCATCTGGCGTCCGACTTTGGAAACGTAGACTGAAAAAAAAACAATCGAGCAGCGCGAGAGGGAGAGGGGGAAACTCGCTCGCGCCTGCGCAAAAGGAACAGCCTACTTCACTTGTTTTTCATTTTTCCTTGTGGGAGAGGGGGGACAGCGAGTTCCCCCTGGCTAAGTTTTCCCGGTGTTCGTGTTTTTTTTTTTCCCGGCATGGCCTAATTTTGTAGTTAAAACCTCCTTCCAGGGAGGGGCCGAGGCTTTTTGCCTGGGGACCTCTCTGGAAGCCGGGTCCACGTCGGTTTGAAACAACTTTGCTTCGCCTCAAGTCAGAGGGTAAGTGGTTGGCCATGGCTCGTTCGCCACGATCATTTCTTGGACGATCTTCGTCTTAACCTTTAGGGAAATAATGTAGTATTATTCCATCCCTATTATTTATTATTTGGTTTTGGGAAAAATCGACGTCTGGTTATAAGCATGTATGTAGTGTTAACTGGGAAGTGTACTGTTCCTCAGCGGAGCTGCGGCGACGGCCATGTTGTTGTAGCGATAATTGTTTGCCGGCTGACTTCACTTTAATGTGTATTTAATGTATTTATTTATTCGTGGATCTATTTGTTAACTTATTTGTTATTAATTCATGTGTTAAACTTTCTTTTCAGAGTTTGTTTATTGTGTTTCTAGTATTTATCCTAATAAATAAAATCTGTGCTTGAATGAACTAATCATGTTTCTTTTCAGTACATAAATTATACCCTACACTTCCTGTATAGGGAGAAGACTTGGTCTCGAGTACCATGCCTACCAACGAGCTACAGTACCACCCCCCAATGTTTTAGGTTATTTATTGCTATGTGTATAGGTGTACGCGGGACGTCTTACGGAGTCACGTCACAAGTGGTGGAGGCGCCGGGTAGTCTCTTGTAGGGTTGTTTGCGCGTTATATTTTTTTTTCTTCTCTTTTTCTTTCAAATTCAATCATGTTTTATTCCAGAGCAGTGGAAGCAGTGTCGTGTGGGAGCACGCGGTGGACGCGTTGCGTTGTGCTTCACGTATTTTTATTAGTAATGTTACTGTTGTTTTGTTTAAAGTTTATGAATAAAAAGTTATTGGTTTAGTTAAGTCAGTCAGTCAGTCAGTCATGAGTTTCTTTTTTTGTGATCAGGTCACCTATCAAGTTTTATTAAGTTTTAACTACGTAAATTCTAATGCCGGCTTAATGATTATTTAATTAATTTTGAAAATTATCATAATTAAATTTTGGTTATGAACCTAAGAGTTTGTGTGGAGTTTTGGTTTAGGAACAATGTTAAAACTTGTGTTAAGTAATGTTGTAGACAGTGCTTGTTGCGGAATTGGAAAGTCATGTGTCGTGGAGCGGTGAGGAGCGCGACAGTCAGCTGTGCGCTGACCTTGAGCGGTTTCCGGCCTGGCGCGACACGGCTCGGCACGGCGCGGCAAGACTCGTTCCGGCCCGGTGTTTACCGGCCGGCTAGTCTTCCAAGGACACAGATAAGAGTTTCACAGTCATTTTTTTTTAATGATTTGGTTTATGTACATTATTAGTAATGTTGAGAGTAATAATTTTAAAGTATTTATTTATTTGTCATTATAATTATTTTTGTTTTAATAATAATTAATTTTTTTTTATTTGAATTTCAAAATTGTAGGAGGTACACAGTAGAATGGATTAGCTATGAGAAAAGTGTGAGGTTTGTTTATTTGTGTATGTTAAGGGAATGAACTCCAGGGGAACAGTAAGGCTTTATTGTGTTGTTTTTGAGATGAGAGAGTTGTTGTTATTGTCCAGCCAGTGGAGCTGAGCTGGGACAATTTGAGGTGTCCCTGGGAGAGTAGGGACTGTAGCGCAGACCCATAGTAGATGGGCTGGCTACTGGTTAAGGGTCGGGAGAACCCTGTGTTGTTAGTAGTTTGGGGCAGGAGTTCCCCATGGTAGTACCGAAATGGCTATCCCGTATGGGATAAGGGTACCACTTCATTTAATTTTATTGGTGGGGTTAGAGTCCTCTGTGTAGTGGGCCTATAGTAGGTAGGCACTACATCGAAATTTTTGGTTGTCCTGGAGGTAAATTCCCTGGGTTAAGTTAAGGAATTGTTCTTAAAGTTAGGAAGTAGGGAAATGTGAATCATTGTTGGAGAGAGAGTTAGTGTACCTGCCTACGTATTAAATTAAATTTTATTGAATTAATGTATGAGAAAGTTTATTGTGTTAAGGATAAAGGAAGTGAGTTAATTTTTTTTTAAATTTGTTTTTGAGTAAAGTATTTTAAGTAATAAAGTTAAATGATAGAGTGAGTGGGGACAGTTATGATTGAGCATGTTTGAATTTATTTTATTTATCCTACTTGGAATGTAATGTTTTAATTTGTTCTCTCAACATAATTAAAATTTAAATAAGTTTTTTTTAAATACAGTGCCCCTTATACATTTGTTGACACAAGTAATAAAGCATTTTTATTTATTTACAATTTTATTTTAAATTACACGAAAATTTGTATTTAGATTTGTGATACAGAGAAACTTTTTTTTAATGAGTTGTTTTTTTTTTGTGCTTTATTCTTATCGGTTTTGTGAAAGTAGTGTTACAGTATTCAGTTCAGTGGTGACCTGTGACTGACTTCATGACTAAGAAGACTGAGCATGGTGTTGCTGGCTGCACATCAGAGTGAATCTGATGGCACCACCAGTAGCTGTTGTTTCGAGGTGTTGCTGTTTTCACCAGACAAGACCAACCAGCTGATTGCTGCCTACAGCATAGCAGATGTTAAGGTGAAAGTATTTTTATTTTTCTTATCATGTTCATTAATTTTTGTTAAATTTTTTTGTCTAGGATGTTTAATGCAATTTTTATTTCAGCTTTCGTGGTTTATTAATAACAGGTAGATTTTAAGTGAATAAAGAAAAGTATTTTTTTTGGGCAGTCTAATTTTATGATGTTGATTCAGAAATTTGTTTTATTAAGATAGCAAGTTAAATAGTAAATAATGGTTAAAAGTAACAGTCATAATTTTTGTGTTGATTTTGGCTATGGCCCTGGTTCGATTGAGTGGTTACTGCGTTAACGAAATTTATTTGATGATGATGCCATTTTAGGTAGTTAAGGAGTAAAGTAATACAGACCCTGGAGGAATGGGCTGTAGCGTGAGGGCATGGAGGCCCTGGTTGTGACTGGGTTCGCAGGGTAGGCGACCCTTAGTAAATGAGAACTGAGCCTGGGGAATGTTGTGTCCTCTTGAAGTAGTGGTAGCTACCAATGTAAGAGGCACGGAGGTGTAGAAGTGGTGGACCAGGAATTGGCACCACAGGGATGATTGGTCGAGCCAATCCTCCCGCTGGGAATTTTTTTTGTTGTTGTTGATGTTGTTGGGTTAGAGTCCCACAAGGTGTGTCCACAGGAGGTGGATGTTAGGCATCTATTGGCTTTTGTTGTTTTGAAAAAGTTAGAAGCATGTTGATAGTCATCGATTTCGGGTTGGAGTCATTCGTGAACCAGGTGCCAGAGGTCAGATTGTCAGAATAATTTAAATTTTAATTGATGAGATTATTGGTAAAATTATTTAGTTTTGGTATTGAGGTTTTTGCCTGTGGGTATGTTTAATATATTTTTTTTCTTTTAAGACTTTTCAAATAGTTAACCTATACCCATCTTTGTTTAGAATCGTTTAACTATTAGTGTTGCCCAAGTACAAAAGTATTTTCATTTGCCTATTTGTCGCTGTCACATTTATCAGGAGAACTTGTATGTCAAACTTAAGATACCTATTGTTCATGTTAATTCCAATTGGAAACTATTTCAGTTTGTTGCGGTACCTTTCCGCTGGAAAAATAACACTTGCCACTTAGAGCACGAGCCCAACTTTTTAGCCGTAAATAATGAGCAACTGGTGACCATTCAGGGTAGAAATTTGTTGGATTGTCGTCCCTTCGAAGACAGTTTATGTTTTGTTCCCAGATTTTCAGGTGATGCCATGGGAAGTTCTCTATGTCCTAAAGCTTTATTTCAGGGAGTGACTGCAGAGAAACTTGGTGAACTGTGTGCTTACAGATGCCATTCGGGAACCCACCTCATGATTACGCAGGCTGGTCCTGAACGGTATTTTCTAACTTACCCTGTTGGTAAACTAGAAGTACAGTGTTTAGTGAATAAGAACCAAACCTTGTTTTTAGCTGCTGCGGATCGACCTGGCGCTGTGGACATTGAGGTCCCTTGCTATTGTCGCTTGTACATGAATGATGAGCTTAAAATTAATGAACTTTATCCGTGTGATTTTCTTTCTAAAGCTAAATTCCAAATGATTCATGTGATTCCAGCTGCTTGGTCAAAATTAAAAAAATTAAAGATTTTACCTTTAACAGCATTTTCACACACAGTTTTTCCTTCATTAGAAGATTGTTTAGACGAGGATTGGCCTTCTGTTGAATTTGGTCGTTTCACGTTCCTTTGCGAGGCCCGAAGAATTACAGCTGCGAGACCCGGTGGAAGTTGTAAGCTTTTTGTTAAAACATTTACAAAGTATTTCTTTATTTGTGATTGGTGGTACTTTATTACTAATTGTTGTAAGAAACCCTTATTAAGTGGGGATTGGTACCTTCCCCCGCGTATCAGCTTTTAGTGAAAATGTCATGTTAACAATGGAGATAAGCATAACCGTATTTATACTTGGTGTCATAATGTGTATGATTCTTTTTCTGCTATGGAAATGGTTGTCACTCAAGTGGAAATTACGGAAAACTGAGGAAATCTCACCTACTGTACAGACTGATGTTGCAACTACAAGTGAAACCTTTAACTTACGTGAGAAATTTTCTAAGAATTGTCGATTAAAATCTAAGTTGGTTAGTGAGTCAGGTGAGGAATTTCATGTTTACCTCACCCTGTGTGATTAATTTTACAGAACTGATGTTTATGTTTGATTTGTTTTCCCCATTAAGGGCACATAGTTGTTAAACACTTATGTGGTTAGGATTTATAATGTTTTTGTAATTAACTGTTCAGTTCAGAGGTTTTACTTTTTGTTTAAAGAATAAAAAAAAAAAAGAGACAACAATCGAGGATGAATCTAGGGGTCCAAGCAATTATTAATCTAGGGTTAATTTTTTTCTTATTATTTGTTTACGCTCGACTTTGATTTAACCTGGGTAGGGATACCTTATTCCTGGTCTATCCCCTCCCCTGTCCAAACCGGTGTGCACTCGTGCCTCTGAAGACAGTATAATTCATTTTCCACAGACTCAAGTGAGGCAGTGTTGTTAGCAACAAGTGTTTACGTTCTCTTTTTCTTTCATGAAGAAGAGACAGTGCATCGATGTACCACATACAGAGACTCCAACAATTACGTAAGTTATGTGAAGAACTTTCCTTCGCCATGTATGTCCTCCTGACTGAGGACCATGTGTTGTACAGCCATTGAACTTGTGTGGGAGATGGACTACTGTTTCCTCCCCTGTTGTGTGGTGGGCTGCTTATAACTCATGAGGAGTTATACTGTGGAAGCCCCTTCCCAAATCGGTTGCTGTGTGTATGTGAACTTTCTGTCTTAAAAGAATGAAGAAACGGATCAGCATGGGGCTCGTTTTCGTCGACTTGTGCCGAACGAAGAAATCAGTTACTCTCGGCCAACCAGTGACAATGCTATTTTTTTTTCTGTTCTGTAGCTAGTAGCTGCAGAGGCGTGTTATGAAGATCTTGGACTTCACCTAATCCTATGGACATTTCAGGTTCCTTTCCTGATGTTTATCCTTTGTTTTCCTGACTTGTATAGTCCATTCCTTTTCTCTTGGAGGCCAAGCTCCCATTTTAATTTAGCTGTGTTTGTTTTCATTTTATTGACATATTTATGATCATCTTTGTTGTTGTTGTTGGAGAATAACATGCCCCTGGACTCATCCTTGGTTAGTTATGCTGTTTATGGAACTGATAAAGATTAAATGTAGGGTGGATCTTTTTGTAAAATATTTGACAACATTGTTTGCTAATTATTCAATAGGGTCACTTCACAGTTTTACTTAATGGAATAATTAACTTTTGTTTGTTATCAACCTTGTACTAACATAATGTTTTGATATGACGTTAAAAATAAACCCTCCCCCCTAATTAACTTGTTTAAATAGGCTTGACAGTGTAGTGTATGTTCTTTGGTGAGATTTTGATACTGGTGTTGAAATGTTTGTTCAGTTTCACTGGGGAGACATCCCCGATGACATGCTGCGAGGAAGGCAGGCTGAGGGCAGAACTGCTCTGAAGGCTGGATCCTGGGTGTGAGCTGCAGATCACACTTCAAGGACTCTTCTCTCCAGCTTCAACTAGGGCTGATCTGTCCACGGTTCATGCCTCTCCTAGTTGTATGTCGTACGAGTATTTTTACGATGTGCCAGCCACCATCGATTCTTACAGGAAAGAATTGTTTCCTGGGCTATTTACTAAAATTGTATCCTGTATTGGTTTAACTTTTTCAGTTTAGACTTTGAATTTAATTGTTGTGGTAAAACCTAACCTTCGTGCGCTGTCTTGTTCGAGTAGGCATTTAACTTATAAATTTTTGCCCCTTGGTTTTATTCATTGTTAGGAATTTTTATGGCTTGTGAAGCACAAGCCCTTGTAGACCGGGGTAATGTCGCGGTCTGGAAATTTCAGTATTTTTTTTTCTTAAATTTATTTTACTTTTGTTTCTCGTCAGGTTTACGTGTTGGTGTACGTGCACGTTTCCAGGCTCGGCCGGTTGATTTCGACACGCGGGTATTGGAATATAGGTTGCTGCGACATTAGTTTACAGGCACTGCGGGCTTTTGCGAGGCTGCGTGGTTAGCTAATTCTCGCGGGTCGCTGGTCAGGGCCCGCTGAGAGGTTGCAACACGCCGTTCCAGAAAAACCCGCTGTGTAACGTCGATTTTGTTTGTTCTGCCACGCGAGGCTTTTGTGTACTCGTTTCGAGGACTCTGTCCTGATTAGTGTTGCCATCTGGCGTCCGACTTTGGAAACGTAGACTGAAAAAAAAACAATCGAGCAGCGCGAGAGGGAGAGGGGGAAACTCGCTCGCGCCTGCGCAAAAGGAACAGCCTACTTCACTTGTTTTTCATTTTTCCTTGTGGGAGAGGGGGGACAGCGAGTTCCCCCTGGCTAAGTTTTCCCGGTGTTCGTGTTTTTTTTTTTCCCGGCATGGCCTAATTTTGTAGTTAAAACCTCCTTCCAGGGAGGGGCCGAGGCTTTTTGCCTGGGGACCTCTCTGGAAGCCGGGTCCACGTCGGTTTGAAACAACTTTGCTTCGCCTCAAGTCAGAGGGTAAGTGGTTGGCCATGGCTCGTTCGCCACGATCATTTCTTGGACGATCTTCGTCTTAACCTTTAGGGAAATAATGTAGTATTATTCCATCCCTATTATTTATTATTTGGTTTTGGGAAAAATCGACGTCTGGTTATAAGCATGTATGTAGTGTTAACTGGGAAGTGTACTGTTCCTCAGCGGAGCTGCGGCGACGGCCATGTTGTTGTAGCGATAATTGTTTGCCGGCTGACTTCACTTTAATGTGTATTTAATGTATTTATTTATTCGTGGATCTATTTGTTAACTTATTTGTTATTAATTCATGTGTTAAACTTTCTTTTCAGAGTTTGTTTATTGTGTTTCTAGTATTTATCCTAATAAATAAAATCTGTGCTTGAATGAACTAATCATGTTTCTTTTCAGTACATATATTATACCCTACACTTCCTGTATAGGGGCTACAGTACCACCCCCCAATGTTTTAGGTTATTTATTGCTATGTGTATAGGTGTACGCGGGACGTCTGACGGAGTCACGTCACAATATTTTGGTCAGTCGTGGTCCCGTACAGGTGTTTAACTACAGTTTTCCCACTTAATGATGACACAAGAAAATTTTTAGACAATTATTATTCTATAAATCGTCACAATGTAGGAAAATTTAACATAGAATGTATTGTTTACATGCTTAATTGATGTTTATTATTTTGTAAAACTGTAAGTAGTTTGTCTGCTTTGAAAGGTTTTTCGGATTGGCAGCATATATCATTAACATTGAAAAGACATTAAACAAGCGTTTCCCACAGCAAAAATGTGAAATCGTGTGTTCAATTGAATGTTAGGTTAAAAAATAAAACTACCTACTATAAATCAAATGCAACTGAGACTATAAGAATAAGAAAAAATGGTGTGATGTATTAGAAATAATCATATATGTTATAAAGTTTTTATCTTATCTCTGTCTTGCTTTTTGGGGCTCGACAAAAACATTATATGAGCATGATAATGGTAATTTTCTAAATGCACTAGAAGTGATAGCATCCTTTGACTCAGTCATGCAGGAACATATTCACAGAATTCAATCCTCGAAATCTGATTCAAGTCGTATGACTCATTATTTAGGAGATCAAATACAGAAAGAAATAATTTTATTTACTCGGCATGACCAAAAAAAATTATATCCTGGACAAAGTCAGAGAATTAAAATATTTCTCCATCATATTAGATTGCACACCAGGTGTAAGTCACACAGAACAAATTACAGTTGTACTGTCATGTTCTTTTAAACAATGAAGCTAAAAATATTGCGATATACAAAATTTTCGTTGATTTCTGTCCGATCACCAGCTCCATAAGTGAAAGTCTATGAAATTTTTTTTGGGATTTATTTTCAAAATTAAAACTCAACATTTAAAACTTAAGTGTTCAAGGTTATGATAATGGTTCTAATATGCGTGGAAAACACAATGGATTGCCAAATAAAATTTTTGAATTAAATAATCGCTCAGTTTACGTTCCATGCTCGGCTTATAGTCTCAAATTGGTAGTCAATGATGCAGCAAATATTACGTAAGAAACTGTGTATTTTTTAAATATGATTCAAGAAAATTATTTTTTCTTTTAATCGTCTACAGAAAGGTGGTCGATAATTTGTAAACATTTACCATTTAGCTTTAAGTGCTACGCGATGGTCTAGCAGAATTTATGCAGTCAAAACATTACGGTATCACCTCAAAAAAATATTTGGTGCTTTGCTGGAAATATCTAATAATTCTTTGGTATTGAATTGTACTACATCTCACAAAGCTCATTCGCTTGCTTTGAACATTCAAAATTATAGATTTATTGCTCGGTTGTAATTTGGTTTGATATTTTTAAGCGAAATTAATGCTCTGAGAAAAACGATGCAAAGCCCCACAATAAACACTGAAATCTGCATAATATGTTGAATACGTTTATTGATAAGTTCACAGAATATCGCCCGGATGAACACTTTGAAAGGGTGTTGGAAGAAGCTACAAATGTGGTTCACGAATTTAATGTAGAAACAGATTTCCCACCAATAAACACTATTCGTCCAAGAAGAAAACCAACACAAGTTCAATATGAATATAATGATGAAGTTTTACTAGACCCCAAAATCCAATACAAAGTAGAGTTTTTTTTTATAATCCTAGATAAAAGGAGTTAAAAAAATTTACCGACGTATTTGCCTTTCAGAAATTTCTTATTTAATTACTCCATGATAAATTAATGAAACGTTGTAAAGATTTTAATCTGAAGCTAAAAGACGATTCCCATTGTGAAACAGATATTGACGGTATTGATTTTATTAATGAAATCATTGCTTTAAAGTTGTTTTTTACAGAAAACCAGTCTAATGATACACAACCCCTATTACAGTATATTTTTACTAATGACTTAATTTCAACATTTCCGAACACAGAAATAGCGCTAAGAATATTTATTACATGGCCGGTTTCAGTTGCATCTGGTGAAAGGTCCTTTTCAAAGTTAAAAATTATAGAAAACTATTTAAGATCAATAATGCACCAGCAAAGACTAAGAAACTTAGTTACAGTTTCAATTGAACATGAAATCTTAAAATTGATAGCAGAATTCAAAAAAAAAGGCAAGAAGAGTTCAATTTCTGTAAATAAATATTTATATACGGTTTTACACTTAAGTAACAAAAATAATCAATTAATAAAAATAAATAGTTTTTGTTTGTAAAGTATTTGTTTTCTTTTTTCATGCCTTATGTGACAACACTAAAGAGACTTTCTGGCAAGCTCAGAGCAGGTAGTCGTAGTTAAACGGGGGGCGGCATAATCGGTATGGCACACGGACGCTGGAACAGCTAGCGGTGGCCCTGCCTGAGCAGACATGTCCTGAGCGGTCCTAACACGAGCGGTCCTCACCTGAGTAGATCTGACCTGAGGTAACCTGGCGTGAGCGGTCCTGACCTGAGCTGACCTGAGCAGACCTGACATAAACGGCCCTGCTGCTGAAAGTACACCGGCTAGATTTATTTGCAACGGAATCTGTTAGTATCTACACACAGATACAATACCAACACTGCAACTTCTGCCTGTCCGAAGAACGCCGCGTCGTCGTGACGTAATGCCAGCTCCTCCCCTTCTCTTCTCGCAGAAAAGTCCAAACTCACGTCTTTCTGTTAATCTTGGTCGCGTCCAGCTCAAGGCTTTGAACGAAGAAAACTTTTAGATGTTCCATCTTAACTATAGAACCAGTACTTGCCGTTAATCGCAATAACCATATTAATGTATATAAATAAACATATAAATGTTCGTTCGTTCAAAATCTTAAATCTCCGAAAGTTCTTCACCGATTGCTTTAAAACATTGACACAACGTTGCATTCGAATACGCGCGTGTTTTTAAGTATCCTATGTCAGATCCATGATACGTCAAAATATAGATTATATATAGTAAAAACATATATTTTCAAAATTTTCATTACTATAGATTGACGTATACAGAGATATAGAGATTTTTAAATATATGTGTTTAGATATATAGGTATACAGAGATATAGAGAGAGATTAAGATGGAAATATGAAGAGAGAGGTAGATATATATATATATATATATATATATATATATATATATATATATATATACACACACGTAGTTAGGAAGATAGACATATAGAGCTATAGATGTACAGAGAAAATGTGTACCTACTTCAATCAAATTTTAAAAAATTGATTTAGGCATTGCAACGCATGCCGGGCATTAGTTAGTCTCAACATATTTTTTTAAATGGTGTTTTGCATAGTCATCGTGAGAGTAAACGGGTAATTCTATTGAAATATCGATATTCTTGTTCTTACAGTTTTTACACAAATCTAACCGACATATGGTAATTATTTTTTCCTTGAAAATAAAATTACTGAGGCTTATAGTGCTGGTTATAAATTTTGAATCAAAACGGTATCTTTAAAAAATAATAAATATATAGTACCCTGAAAATAATTCCCTCACTATGTCCCAAACTCCAGATTGTAATACTTTCGAAAAATTTTATCAATATATTTTCAAAAAATTTGTTTGCGAATCTGACTAATCGATTGAAAATACAGCGGATTTTTAAAAATTATTTGTAATTGGAATAAAAAGTAATGAACCGTTTTCAAATATATTTTTAACATGTGTGCCATAAAAAAATCATTCCCTCTCACATTTACTAACATTCGATACATAAACGCACTTTTAATTATTCATGAACGCTTTCATTGGTTTTTGATAGTTGGCAGTACTGTCAATTGTTACAAATGACAAATTTGTCTTATGCGTGTAAGAGTATCTGTAGCAAAATTATTTTATGAAAATTATTCAAAGATTACATTTTCAGTCATCATTCCATCAAATTGAAAAAAACAGAGGTAATTACTATATCGAAATATTAATTGCACTGTGAAGTAGGTTTTTAGAAATAGTAATCTTACACAAAACTTCAGATGTAACAAAAGGTTATGTTGCAAGTTTCTTTAGGTTATGTTTCATTTTGTCATTCCCTTATTTCAATTTGAATTGAGGGAATGACTATTTATGAGGTAATAACTTTTAAATTAGTCTAACTTAGTTTTTTCATTTCTTTGCTTATGTAATCCCTGAATTTATCGTTTATTCTTGCCAAATAATGGCCAGAAAAAAGAAATTATCTCATGCAGAAGCAAAAGTAAAAAAGAAAGAATACAATGGGAAGCACCGAGATAAAATAAATTCTAATCCTGAGAGTTTAGGAAAACTTCGCCAAAAACAAAGGGCTAAATACATGGAATAAAAGAGAAAAGCCAAGTTAAATCTATATCTGTTATGAGTTCCAAAGAAAAAAGATTAAAGAGAAAAAATTGGAAGAAATATAGCAAAACATAAAGAGACCAAAATACAAAAATTCGTAAGAATTCGACATGACTCTCAAATGAAAAGCAACCTTCTAATTCAGGACCTACTAGTGAACCCGTTTTTTCATAATAATATCAAGCGTCAAGGCTTGGTAGCTGCTCAGAGAAGGATGCAACTAAGAAGGCGTAGAGCAATACAATATGCGAAAAAAGCCAGGTTGGAGAAAAGTTTGAAAGAAGAAACAAAAAAAATGTATATCGTAGTACATGTCTAAGGCAAACCAAAACCATTCTATCGTCTCCTAAATCTAGAGTATCAGCACTTTTTAAAAACGTTCAAGATTCTAAGATAGTGAAAAAGAAGATAATTTTTTCGGATGTTATTACTAAACAACTAAAAGACAGCTACACTCATTTAAAGAAAACATACAAGAAGTAATTCTACGAAATTCTAAAACCAGACCTTTTGAAAAAGCATAAATTGCTACATTTATCAAAACCTTTTTTTAAACATGAGACCTACAAAAAGAGCGCATCTAGGAAAATAAATGCACAACGGGTAAAAATAAACAAGACGTTACAGATTTTTTTTTAGAAAAAGATGAGAATTCTAGAATGTGTCCCGGGAAAAAAAGAATCCCTCACATTAGTCATATTTCCCTCACATTAGTCATATTTCCCTCACTTTAAAGTTTTTAAATCATTCTTGTAATTCGCTTAAAATAAATTATTATGGGGACCATTATATTTGTACAATATAGTAACATACTACCAAATTGACAGAAAAAATTTCAAATTAATTAAAATATTTTCTATTAATTTATTTCTACCTAATTTCGAGATTTCATGAGAATTACCCTAATATTGACAGTAAATCAAAATCTCCTTTTCTAATGTCAAAGTTCAGGATCACTGGCAAACTTTCCTTCGCTCGAGGCTACAGATCGACTGATGGGTTAGATATATATGTCTGAATATAATATATTCAGACATATATTAGTACTGTTGATTGATTTTAATGGCAGTAATGTCTTGATTAAAATGCAAGTCAGCAAGTATACTTACCTGATTGAAAAACGAATTATTTCTATTAATATACACTCTTATGGGTAAAAAACAGTATTCGATTAGCGCCGTTTTGATTAAAGCTCTGTTTTCCTGGAACGAATTAGTGCGTTACTTTCTTGGGGCGGGTGTGAGCTGAGGTGATGCTGCTGGAGCGCAAGCAAGAAGGCTGTCTTTGCAGTCGCATGGGCGGCACAAAGTAATTAATATTGGTTCATTAGCCATTTCAGATATCATTTTTCCCTGTTGCTGAAATGCTGGCGAGCATTCACGGCCGAGATCGTCGACCGGCTAATGGCATCCCCAAATAATTTCTCACGATGACGCCCCGGCGGTTATTGGTGGAGGGGGGGGGGGGGGAAGGATATAGAAAGAAGCAAAAATCTTGGTCAATGCGTTGGGGGATGGTTCTTTTTAGTGAGGGAGCTGTTACGTCGTATTAAAAATACATATTTTTTTATACAAGAAAGCATTGAGTTATTATTAGGACAGCCATATTTAGAATCATTCATTCCGATTTGTTTTGCTTCACTTTCGCTAGGACATGCATCATTTAGACTCTTCCAATATCTCAGGGTTTTCTACTATTTAAAGCTTGGGTTACATGCCATACAGATTTCTCGCTTTTTTCATCATTACTTTTGCATTGAGTGTAAAAAGGCGCGCGAATTTTTTTAATTATCATCACTTGCGCGACTTTCTGTATGTTTAAAATATTTGTGGCATGACAGAAATAGCCTTTAGAAAAAAGATAATGATGAAATAACGAAAAAATCAACATGGCGTGTGAGAGCGAGTCTAAATAATCTGCGTACTGCCAACAAAAGAAAATGGAAAACCGGTAAGTGTAAGGTGTATTCAACGACACATAGATGTATAGACTGCTAGTGAGAGATAATCTAAAATTCCAATTTAACCATAGTAGGCAGTCATGATGATGATTACACAATTTGACAGTTACAGGGGGGGGGGGGGGGAACAATGTTTTGTTGGTAATCGTTGCCAACATATTAGACGCAGCCATAAACTGATCACGTTAGTATCGTGTGAATTGTAGAAAGTTGAAAGAATTAAACTGTAGATGTGTTGAAGTGATTGATGGTTGGGATCATGTTACTATTTTGTATAGTTTTTGTTGAAAACTATTAAAAATGGCCCATTTTTGTGTGACATACAATTTCATGAACAATTGCGTGGTTCTGGAATAACTATTCACAAGTAAGTCAAGCACAATAAAATAAGGTCCAGAGTTAATGTTTATGTGCATTCCCGAGTATTTCTGTGTTTCAAATTCACCATCTTCCCAAACGAGTCAATTCAGGTAACCAAATACTAATGCTGTAGACTAAATAAATCTTGGTAGCGTGATCATAATTATAAAAGAAAGAGTCCCGTATTCAAATTGAATTTTTGGTACTTGCAATGACATATTTTAACTTATCACATCACTTTACTTTTTTGACCTTTTTGTACTTGTAGTTGCAGCATTCAGTCATGAAGGTCAAAGGGAATGTAGTACCTGCTAATATTATAAATCTGAAGAGTTTGTTTGTTTGGTTGTTTGTTTGAACGCGCTAATCTCAGGAACCACTGGTCCGATTTGAAAAATTCTTTCAGTGTTAGATAGTACATTTATCGAGGAAGGCTATAGGCTATATTATATTATCAATAACATTAGGGGTCCTTACTAAAAGTCCAATTTGGAATAAAATGCGTTGGAGGGGGTTAGATACAACATGCAGTACACGTACGAAGTGTGTGTTGACAATGCCGCAGGCGCTAGAAGTTTATTTCCTATTGTCTATTAACATTGTTGCCACGCACTAGATGCCTTATCATTCTTAATTTTCCCATACAAGTAAAAAACACCCATGTGATATTAACAACGAAGCAATCAGTACCCTCATATAGAATACATAGAGATAGTGTGATGTATATATGTAGATATAAAGAGATAAATACAGATAGAGAGATACATAGATATATAGGACTATAGATGTAGATAGAGATAAATATATATTTCGAGACATGGATAGATTATTTGTTTATGTGTAACTACTTCAAACATATTACAAAACAAAACTGAATGAGGCATTGCAATGCATGCCGAGCATTAGCTAGATAATGGAATCTTTTCAATATTAGTAATCCCTTATTTTTCAGTTTTTTTTCTATATTGCTTTATAGAGTCTAGATTACATACAGACCAGGTAAATAACTATAAACTGGCAGAACAACGTCTGTCAGGATCTGAAAGTGATATAAATTATTTTTCACACTTGACATTCAAATTAAGTAGACAATTACTAACTACATCTGATCTCTAAACAGTTACCCTTCACCCTGTGTTCAACCCAGGCAACGCTGGGTACTGCAGCTGGTATTAAAATAAAATACTGTTATTTAAATATAAGTTATAGCCTACATGTTTGAGATATTAATTTTTTTACATGTTTCCTAAACCGAAATAACAATGAATTCCAGTTTCCTCTTACAGTGTTGACCAATATCGCAAACAAATTATAAACCTATAAAAGAGGCTAGCGAAAAGTTCTCAAAATTTGCAAATCATAAATGTGCATTTTGCAGTAATTTAATTAATATTTTCATGTGCATCAGTGACTCTGTACGATTTATATATAATATAAACAATAAAAAATACAACTAAACTCGAAGAAGCATATATACTGACATGGGCCTCCTTTGTTGGCATTTAGCGCGCTGCCCATCTGCCCGAGTGACGTCAGCTATGCAGTGTATTCTTGTGTTAATTTAAGATTCATTTATTGTCATAATGGCTCAGGGACGATTATTAGTATAATTAACGGTAATTGGAAATCAAAAATGTAGTTTAAAAATTTTTGTCTGTTAGATTGTTCATCTGTTTTTTCCAGCATCAATTGGAAACAACGAATTTTGATGAATCTTTTTTTATTATTAAGGCATTTGACTAACTTAAAAACTAGACTATACATTATTACAGAATTCCCCCTAAAGGGGTAAAAAAAGGAGTTAGTATAATTCTCAATAATAAATAAAATCGCTGAAACTAATCAAGCATAAAAAATAAGTTAAGTATTAATAATAAACAAGTAGTATGTAAATGGGCATCTGGGGACAGGTTTCAGGGTGTGGTGGTTGGTGCTGACCGTCATCTTGGATTTGTGACGTCACGGCGGCCATCTTGGATGACGACCTTTGACCTTAAACTTGAAGTTTGACCTTCAAAATTGGCCAAAATTTCCAGTGTTTTGAAAAAAAATTACGCCAAAATAATTTCAAAAAATTTGATGATGCAAAAATTAGGATTTCGAAACACCTCAAAAGATTTTTGCCTTAGAAAGAACACAAATTCCTAAATACGGCTTAAGCATCCATGTCTACAGCCTCCGATAAGCCATTTCTAGGAATTAGGATGTCACGACCTCCATCTTGGATTATGACATCACCGATGCAATTTCCGTTACGGCCGCCATCTTGAAAATATATATTTATTATCCAATTTTAATGAAAAACTTTTAAAATTTATAAAAAAATTAAATAATTATTTTTTCTAATAATATTAAAAAACACCGTTGCACATATCGTTACGCCCACTATCTTAATTCTAGAAATTTTGCAAGTTTTGTTATGCCCACCATCTTGGATGACTATGATGTCATCGTACCCCTTTACATTACGTCCGCCATATTGGATTCTAGAATGTTGCACTTATCGTTACGGCCACCATCTTGAAAATCCTAAATTTTTATGCTAGAAAATAGGAAAAAATTTCAAAAATTATAAAAAAAATTAATTAATCAAAAGTAGTGTAGTTTGGGGGCACCGGAAAATTGCGCTGGCGCGTGGTGCTTGAGCCGGTCCGCAATCTTAGATTCTGACGTCACAGTGACCATCTTTGATGACCGTGACCTTGAACTTGACCTTGAACTTGATGTTTGACCTTAAAATTTGCCCAAATTTGCCAAAATTATCCTAAATTTACTCAAAATTTACAATTTATTGTATAAAAATTGCACCAAAAAATCTCAAAAAATTTGATAATTCAAAAATTAGAATTTCGAAAAACCTCAAAATTCGTTTTACATTAGAAAGAACACAAAATCCTAAAAGAGGCTTAAAAGTCCTAAGAGCTAGACGCTTTAAGCCTCTGACATCATCTAGAATTATGACGTCACCGTTGCAATTTCCGTTACGTCCGCCATCTTGATAATCCGTAATTTTTATGTTAGAAAATCGGGAATTTTTTTAAATATATAAAAATATTAAAAATCTAATTTAATAATAAAAATTTTATAAAAATTATTTTAAAAAATTAAATGTACACTTACGCCATGGCGCTCGAGCCCTCGGTTCGAACCAGGTGAGGGAAAAAACAAATAAACATGACGACCGAACCTTCCGCCAAGGAAGCTGCTGTCAAACTGACTCCTCCCACCACTTATGTCAAAGTATATATATCGTCACCTAGTATGACATCATGTCCGCCATCTTGAAAATCTGTTATTTGTATGTTAGAAAATCGGGAAAAATGTTAAAAATCATTAAAAAATTAATCAATCGAATTGAATAGGAAAACGTTTATAAAATATTACTTAGAAACCACCATTGCACTAATCATTATGGTCGACATCTTAAATTATATAAATAATGCATGTTTTTTTACATTTCGTTATCTTAGTTGAGTACGATGTCATCGTTACACTTTACGTTACGACCGCCATATTGGATCCTATTAATGTTGTATGTTTTGTTCGACCACCATCATGAAAAACCATAATTTCAATTCTAGAAACTCCGAAAAATTCCGAAAAATATTTTTAAAATTGCCTACTTCAAATGTTTAATTATTTAATAGATTTCAGTCCTCGGTTCGATTTCCGGCGAGAGTAAACCAGTAATTTATTAATATATTTAAAAAATTCTCAATAAAAAGGAATAAAAACATTTTACACCAAACAAGACATTTTTAATTATATCACAACTGTATCAATTATCGTAACAAACCCCATCTTGAAAATATTTATTATCATCCGATATTAATGAAAAAAAGTTCAAAATTCACCAAAAAATTACCTTTTAAAATACGTATTGATTAGATCGATTCCCGTCCTTGAATCTAAAATGGTAAGAGCAAAAAATTAAAAACGACAGATCCTACCTCCACAGAAGCCTCCTAGATTGACCTCCCTCCACCAATAACAAGGTATCTATCGTTAACTGGTATGGCGTCATGTCAGCCATCTTGTCTTCGTCCGCTGGAGACCGCCATCTTGTTTTCGTCAGCTAGTGTGCCTACATCATGTTAGTGAGATTTTCTGTTTTCCATACCATTAGTAGGGGGAGTAAGACATTACTGGCTCAATGTAAACATTGAAATGTAAACACAGCCGCCATCTTGTTTCATGGGCGCCGCCATCTTGTCTCACGGAGACCACAATTGTTGTTGATATTGGTTGCCAGGGCGCGCCACCGTCTGCTGGAGGCCGCCATCTTAGTTCAGCCTTTAGTTACCGGAGCGCGCCACCGTCGCTCCGAAGGCGGGAATTGTATACAAAAAAACCTGGGCGCTGGGTGGATTCGATCCCGGGGACGCACCAACGTTGTGGTTACGAGACGGCCGCCTTGACCACTAGACCACGGGACCAAATGAAGTATGGGGAATTAAATAATGAACATATGCTTTAAAGAAGCTATGTCTTTAAATTCCGAAAAAAATATGGTTAAATTTCAAAAAAAGATATGTCTATAAACCCCACCCCAAGTATGTCTGAAACCCCCGCCATACTAGCTATGCCTATAGACCCCACCACTCCACAATCGCCGCCATGTTTAAATTTCGAAAAAAAATAAAATATTTCTATAAACCCCCCCCCCCCCCCCCCCTCACCCAAAGTAGGCCTAAAACCCCCGCCATTATGCTTAACCACCACATCTTAAAATTTAAAAAAAAGCTTAAATAATACAATCATTTTAGCTATGTCTATAAAACCCCACCGCCATATTAGCTATGACTAAACCCCTCCAACCCACCACTACAAGTATGCTTAAACGCAATGTTTAATTCCCAACCATCAAATTTAAAAAAAAATGTTTAAACGATAGTCATTATAGCTATGTCTATATACAAAAACCCACCACCATATTAGCTATGACTAAAACCCCTCCAACCCCCACTACAAGTACGCTTAAAACACACACCCCAACACTAGTTATGCCCAAACAGTCATATATAAATTTCCAACAGCCATATTTAAACTCGAAAACAACCCGCCATATTAGCTATGACTAAAGAAACATAACCTCAAAAATCCCACGCAGAGAGAGCGAGATGTTGCCTGCTGGAGCGTCACTCGTAAACTGCGCAATTATAATCCACACATCATATTAGAAGCATAATAATGTCTTTAAAAAAATGCTTTAAGTAATAAGCATAGAAATGTGTTAAGCATTACTTTACGTCGAGTAAAATAAATATTATAAACAAGCATATTTAAATTTTTTATAATACAAAGCATATTTAAATTTAATAATATTTTTACATGCCAATGTGTTAAGCATAACTTTACGTCGAGTTACAAACGCCGTGCTGGAAGCGTGCGCCGGCGACCAGGAATGTGTTTACCTGCTGGGTGACAGTGAAAGTGTTTACCACAGAGAAACAAGGTCAGGCCATCGCTGCGTACAGGAAAGGAGCAAGCACAAGGAATATACAGAGGTGGAAAAAGAAATAATGTAGACAACACACGGGTAAAAAAGAATGTTGGTTTTATTTAACTTTATGTATAAAACACGTGTGGCGGACAACTCCAACCCCGAAGGTCCCGCCAACTCTTCAACTCCCTCGGTGCGCGGTCGAGCCATCGCTGCGGCCAACTTCAGGCTCACGTTCCCGCGGTGGCTGTGGCTCACCCTCCTCCATAAAGAACAGCTTGGCTATTTCTCTCGGTATAAGGGTTGACATATCAGCACAAGTTGATACAGCCATCTCGTGTTGGGGAGATCTGCAGAACAATACATACGCAGTAGCTACAGCATAACCCATGTGTGTAAAGAGAGAAAATATATATGGGAAAATAAATTACGTTAAGATTTGCAAATAGAAAATACGTTAACGTTTGTATAAAATATGTTAACATTTCTTTTTTGTAAAAGAAATTACGGTAAAGACATTCTAACATGAAATTAAAAAAATATGTTAACATTTGTATAAATTACTTGTGTAAAAGAAATAAATGTAAAATGCATGAAAATAAATTACATGTTTAAAATAAATTACGTTAAGACTTGTAAAGAAGAAAATAATTACTTGTGTAAATTAAATTATATAAACATGTGTAGATAATAAATTTCATGTTTAAAAGAGATCACGTTAAGTCTTGTAAAGAAAAAAAATTACATTAGCCATTGTAAAAGAGGAAAATTAAATTATATAAACATGTGTAGATAATAAATTCCATTTTTAAAATAAATTACGTTAAGACTTGTAAAGAAGAAAATAATTACTTGTGTAAATTAAATTATATAAACATGTGTAGATAATAATATTCATTTTTAAAAGAGATTACGTTAAGTCTTGTAAAGAAAAAAAATTACATTAGCCATTGTAAAAGAGGAAAATGAAATTATATAAATACATGTAGATAATAAATTATGTTAAAATCATTCTAACTTTAAACGTGTATAAAGTACGTTAAAATCATTCTAGCTTTAAAAAAGTCGTTAACATTTCTTTTTCGTACTGTGACATACCAATAGGTTATTCTCCACGTGCAATGGTGGGAGGATCGGAGCGCTAGGCCAACCCATCACTCGGGGACGACAGCATAGCTGAACGTAACAATAGGAAAGGGCTAATCATGGTCCGGGGAAAGGCGTAGATCCTTATGTCCCCAAGGTAGAGTGCTGACACCGTCTTCAGAAAGCCAACGCTTATCATCTCCTGAAGACAATGCTACCTTGGTCACACGCTCCGTAAACACAGTGTGGCCTCGCGATCGGAAATGGTGTTGGGTCGCGAGAACCCGTGAATTTTGAAGCAAGCATTCCAGGTATTGAGGAAACAGGAGTGAACGCAGTGCGCTGGCCTTGATTCCCTTCGCCTTACGCGTAGAAGAACCGTCCTCCATCTTAAACGCGTAAAGCTTCGGGCGAAGACCAACAAACTCCGTGATGATATTGCCAGCGGCCTCATCCTTCATCACCCCCGTTACACCCTTATTAACCAAGGAGAAGCGTTGCCCATTACCTGGCGCATAATTGGAAGTAACGAAACGTGAGCTAAATTGGGGCAAATCGAATCGTAAATGTTGTCACACACAACGTGGTAAATTAATGAATCCGTATCCGTGTACAGGAGATGCAGAGACTGTGGAGGGAATTTCTTTTGCATGTAATTATAGTTAAAATCGTAGAGAACTAATTTTGATAAATCCAATATGGCGACACCTGTGTACAACGGTCTATCAAAGGTAATCGTCCCTTTTTGCATCTCTATGAAGACTAAACTCTCATCGATGATTCGCCAAGCCTTGAATGTCGGACGACCAATCAGCTCAGCTGCCCCAAAAATGGAATCGTATCGTGAAACAATGCGTATATCCTTATGCTTTCGTGTATTTTCCAAACTTTTTCCGTAAACCAAGTTCGACAGTAATTTAAAAAACGAATTCTCAAAGGGGTTCGCAGCCTGGGCACGACGCTCAGCATTAAAGGCTATATAGTCCCTCATCCAGGCCGCCTGCGAAAACCGCAGCACGCGGTGAACCTGGCCGATGACCGCCCCATACTGAACGTAGTGCCGCAGTGTTTTAGCATGGACAACATATTTAGTACGCGGCGCGAGAGTTAACAGTAATTTACTCATACGCCCGTTTGGCGGTACGCCATTCACAGGGGCCAGAGGCAGATCTGATAGGCGATCGTGACAATCATCGGGAAAGGTCAAATCTACTTCCGCGAAAAATGATGTATCACCATCGATGTCAATGGTGTTGAAATCCCAACTCGTATACTCATCCCTGGGAACCCATTGGAAATTACCCACAGGAAGCTTATCCAACATTGTGTGAGCATACAGTGCGTTAACATCGAAATAACAGATGTACGAAGACGGAAGGCTCGGGTCGTGACTGGACATGTACACATTGTTAGCTTTCGCGTGACGTCGACTTACGTTTGTAATACCTCCACGAACGGCAGACTCTAGGAAGAGGTATATGTCCGGGTCGGTCACAAGTTCAAGACGCACACCAGTTTTAATTAAAAGTGCATCCCATGCGAGCGAGGGAGCGGTAATGTAATGAGCGGGATCAAGCAAATAATGCTGTAGGCAAACGAAACGGAAAGATTCGAATATGTCGGCCAGCAAACAAGTATCCACCTTAAGGTAGCTAAGTGCGTACTCTTTCAATGTGGCACAATGGAATACGTCCCAAGCCCTTTGAGCGTGAGTATAGTCCAGATCACTCACGTCCGTGCCACTCATTACGTTATGGAACGCATCCTTTGGTGGTAGCGAGGCAGTCTGCAAATGTTCACTAGACTTAACAAAGTCATAGGGAAACACACCTTTACGCGTAGCTAACTGAAACTGTGCGTCATCTGGAAACATTGAACGGGTGAGTTTCAACTGATCAGGCGTGAGATTGCCAGCGAGAGTTTCCAGAGATGAAGTTAAAAAGTTAAGTGAATCAATAAATCTAAGACGCACAGCGCGCATGCCTCCTTGCGCATTACCTGAGACAGGTATGTATTTAGTAATACATTTGTAACTCTCTAGAGTTACGCCTAATACTTTGACCTCGCCGGGATTCTCCACAACAAAGGAGCCGTCCGGCTGTGCAATCCGCCGCGAAACCAAATGCTTCATTAAAAAGTGGGCATCATAATTTTGCAAATTATGGAATACCACGACAAGCTGTTTCTTTTGCATCCTGAAAGCCAGGTTGCATTTCGAATGGGCATAACCATGTATCTCACCAGTCAAATGGCAGTGATCGAGCACCTTCTGCCCAGCCAATACCTTCTTACAGATATGGCAATTCGTTTGACTCGCAAGCCTTGCAGAGACGGCTGGAGTCGGCGTCTTAATAGGAATGGTCTTTGAATAAATATCACATACCCACTTTGTCATTGAAACTAATTCTGCGACCATTTCAGCAATACAATTATCACCCTCGAATTGCACATACGTGTTCAAAGAGCTATCGTATCCACACACCAACCAAATGCTGCATGCGTATGGTACATGTTCGTTTACCCGTGTGGTATTAGATGTCTCATCACCGGGTAAACAGGTGGATATCGGCTTAAGGTATGACTCGGTGTCACAGTACGCAATAAAGCAGAGGTGATCCTGTTTTGCAATATTTGTAAACTGTAAATATTTATTCTCCTCTGTAGGGAAACAGGAACGCACCGCTTGATTCTGGCTGCAGAGAACAGTGTGTAAAGTTAACCTGTCTTCACTTGAAAAGTATTGAAGACAGCGCTCGCAAATCCATTTCTTACTAGTAGACTTTGACAGTTGGGAACGTAATAACCTGGACAGACTCTTAATTGTTACAAAGTGTAGGTGCTCTGCCACGCCACTAGAACGAATCGCTAAAATATTTACATGTCTCGCTCTTCGCTCAGAGGATACGCGAAGAGGCTGGATAGAGGATACAGACTTGCCACTAAAACATTCATCAACAATACTCCCCTTACTGTCTACGCAAGCATAAACGTTAATGGAAATATTATTGTTCCTCTCGAATGTCTTAATCTGATGGAGAGTAGACGGGAAACTCAAACCAGACGTATTGAAAGCCACAAGTGGATCCGGATACGAACTGGCTCGGTTAACATTAGCTTCCGCCGGCATCACACCTGCCATAACGGCATACACAAAGCAATGCTGCTCGGGACAATCAATATTGACACAAGCTTTCCTATTGGATAAAAACATTGGTAATTTCGTGTGCGGCACGCCAACGGTGAAAGCCCTATAGCTTGAAACATGTACATCCATGTTAATCAATCGCTGTAGAGCCCACCCACTGCTACGAGCAGCGAATTCGCTAACGTTCCTATTGACTTCCGGAATGAATACGGAATCATAGATTTCCCCTACCTCATCAGAGAGCAGTACCGCGGCTGAGTGGGTTGTAAAATGAAACGTCTCACTCTCGCCTCCCTCCACAGATTCCTTAACAAATGAAGCCGAGAGTGAAATGTAGACTTTAAAAGGGCGTACTAAGACGGAAGTTAAGGCCAGAAAGGGAACCCTACATCTCTGTAGAAACCGGTCCAAATCGGGATCAATAGACTCAACATCATTTCCGATCCGAAAGTCCACTATCCGGTTAGCAAAAGCGGAGTCCAAGATAACACTCTCCATGGGAGGCAAGTCGCCAGCTTCACACGGCTCCACCCTGGACGCCCGCGCGCTGTCGCGAGTGTCTGACGTGGAAGCCTCACTGGGACGAGGTCGTTTCGCCTCGGGGGGAGTAGACATGGCGAGGAGGGGATAGACGGGAAGTTATGTTCAGCGGCACAAATAATGTTCTGGAAACATAAAATAAACATTTGTTAATATTAAATGAAAGGGTCTTGTGTATACTGAGTGAAGCCCAAGCTACTTGAGCGCAAACTATGTGTCGCCGTAAACATGACTGAGCGACTGTGAACATGTTACTATGCGTGCGCCGTAAACGCGACTGAGCGCACCCCCCTCCGCTCCGCGCTGTGTTGTCATGACAACGAGCCTTTCCCCGCCCCGCAGTTGGGGAGGGGAGCCCGCACCGCGGTCGGGGAGGGGAGTCCGCCCAGCCAGCGGGAGGGGGTTACGCCATGCGTAGAGACGTGATTAATAGAAAATGTGTAATACAATTAACACTAGCGGATGAGACTTACCTCACGTAGCATTCGCCGACATCAAATGCAAGCAATCACCTCCCGACGGCGGTATTTATACATGCCCAGCTAGGCCAGTCCGGGTTGGACACACTTTCACCACACGTCCGTAAACATGTACGTCACACGGACGTTTTCCGTCTTAAGACAAATTTTAGTGGGAACACATTAAAAAAAAATATTTATGTGGTTTGCAAGGTCAAGTGTGAAGACATTAGTTATTTATGTGGTTTGCAAGGTCAAGTGTGAAGACATTAGTGTGGTTTGCAAGGTCAAGTGTGAACACATTAGTGTGGTTGTCAGGGTCAAGTAGAAAGAAAAATACATCGAGACATTTTTTTCTGTTTTTTTAATAACCCACACCCGTTGGAATAGAGTTACAAACTTGTTACGTATAAAAGTTACATTGAAATTATGTTTTACATATAAACAATGTTGACGTATAAAATTAAAGTTACACTGAAAACAATTTACGTATAAATGATATTACACTGAAGACAACTTTTACGTATAAAATAAAAGTTACACTGAAAACAATTTACGTATAAATTTAAAGTTACATTGAAATCAATTTACGTATAAAGATATTACACATAAATGATATTACGTATAAAATAAAAGTTATGTATAAAATAAATTATATTTTCTTTAAAAGGTCTGTAAGTACTTTGCGCAGTGCGATTCTGGCAATGTCTAACACTCTTTCGTCCATTGCTTGGTCACTGCTCACCGCTGGACCCAGGTCGCCCTCATCGAGGCCCCGCGCTCTGCGGGCGGAAGGGCGGCGTCGGCATCTCGGCTCTACCGACGGCGGTGAAGTCTGGCTGCAGGCGGGCAATGGCGGCTGCGTCTCGAAGGCGTGTGCGTAGACCTCTGCACTTGTTGCGGGTAGAGTTGTATCGGTGCGTAGCATACTAACGCAGCACTCGCCGAAGCCGGGGCAGGGAATCACTTCTAGAGGCAGGTCTTCCGGTCTTGGGTTGTGAATATGTTTCGAGTGCACGGTAGAGTCACATTCTTCCGTAACATGTCTCAACGCGCCCTGACTCCACTCGCTATACTCTACACTGCCTATGCTTGGAGTTACATCTGGATACGTGTTCCGGGGCTTAAAGCTAGCAATCTTTACACCGTCACTGTTTCTGCACGAATGTTCACGCACGGACCTGCGGGTCTATTTAAAACAATATTTACCAGATGAATAATTAAATGTATTATGCAATCACGGCATTCGGAACAGTTCATTGCAGGAGGAGGAGTGGCATCAAACGGTAACATTTCGGGGTACGACCTGTTACTTGGGTATTTAGATACGAAGGCATTGGGATGTTGTTTACTCTGGACCACCGAGCTATATTTATACCGACATCTCACCGCTTGCGGTGACCTTGAAGCCTACCCCTCCTCTGACATTTCCGCCTTCTCATTGCTCTCGGCAATGTTTTCAATCATCCATGCTCTGAGCAGCGCTGCATTGTGGCGCGACGATACCGGTCTTGTGCCTCTGCGGTTGTTGCTGTACGTTTTATCTAATAACTTTAATGATGGGCAGCCATATTCACTTTGAACGTCCACTATGCGCACATGTTTGCGACAATGTTTAGCTAGCCAACGTTTCTGTTCAGCCCCGGCGACCATTATAGTTCCACTCAGGTGCGCCGTCAATATGTTTGGCTGGTTTGTGTAGGGAAATATTCCATCTTCCTATTTCAGATTGTGGAAAGGGTTGGTGAGCCACGTGTTTGTTTGTTGATGTTTGCTAATTAAATGTTCCCACGCAAATGGTGGTTGAAACGAGCGCGTGATCACGTTCCCTTCCGCGTCTGCGATGCTTACTTCCTTAACGATAAACCCGTGCTGTGAGAAGAAGCCTTGGAGGTTAACACACTTCGCCATGGCGGCTGAGACACGACTGAACATACATCGCGTTTAGCTCATTATTTTAATACTTTGATCCCTCGGGTTGTACGATACTAATCTATCGTGTAGAATAATTGCGTATGCCTGTGTTAGCGGCGGTATATTGTTTGCTGCGGTAATGTCTATTTTACAATCTATGACAGTTCAGGTCAGTTTTTCGTTTTGACGTGACACGTCGAATACAAAGAGAGGGGCCTTATCTTTAAATCCCTCTGGGTCAAGTAGAGGCGTATTTAGTCTACCGTAGTAGCTCGCTTGAAAGTCCGAGTACATATTATATGCAAGTAGGTAGTATCCATTCGTAAAGTTTATTGCTAGGTCCGAATATGGATACACCTCGGAATTAAGATAGACCTTGATATTTTGTAAATTACAATGGTCGAATTTAGATTTGTTTGCGGCTAGAACATTATGCCTGCCGGTTTGAAATGCCACTATTATATAACGAGGGCGTTCGCTGGAGAAGCTACATTTTACAGCCCAACTGACGCTCTGTGATGGTGGTAAACTCGGGTAAACTTCTACTCCCCACGATCTGAAAGCCATATCTATGTCGCGGCCTTTTTCAATCATTTTCAATAGCCGTGTGCGCTGGGCGGGGCTTACCGTTACATGCGGAACAAGCCAGTCGATAGATTGCAAACTTAATGTCACTTGCTGTGGCTGATCGCTTGTGTCCATTATAGCGTTAATATAACTGTTTGCAGTGATTATAACGAGCGTTTGTTTACAATTTATTAATATTTGTTTATAGTCTTCTGCAAAGCCTAGCAACTAATTCAACGGAACGCATGTTTCAAACTCGCCTTGCGCTGTAAGTGGTAAACTGTAATCGCCGTCCGGACACCATCCCGCCATCTTACTTACGGATTTTTCATCACGCGTGCGCGATAAATAGTTTTTCACAGTTGTCACAATTCCAACTTCACGTACCTCGTCGATTGTCACGCCGTTAAGTTCGAATGATATTCGGTTTATCATATGTAGTATACCATTGTTTACGATTTTTGCATTGTCTGGTTTCTGCCCGTTTGCTTTCGTGAATGCACCGCGAATTCGCAGAAATGATTTAGCAATGTGCGTATACACGTCAGAGTTTTGTATTGCTATAAATATCTCAGAGCTTGGCTCGTACGGTCCCGCAATGTATGGTTTGTACGTGTGCATTTCACATTTTGAGACTGCATCGTCAAACTGCGATGATTGTTGCACATCGAGTATACTATATTCCATTTGGAAATACTTTGAAACCTAATTTTTCTAGGAACCTCACGTTGGCAGGTGTTAACCGCTTGATGTTTGCTTTCGTACTGGCTCTATGCTTGCTCACCCCCGCCCCTTTATGCAAACCAAAGTATCTTACCCCCATACTTTTTTCAAATGTAAGCATAGTGTAATCACCTCGTTTCTAAAGTTGATTAATTTACAGTTCTGGTCTACCACTCTAATAACCAACTCTCGTATTTGTTGCACGGTAACCGGACTGTAAATGAGTGTTTGAGGCGTATCACTGAGCTTATATCCTGGAGGAACGTTCGGGGAAAATTCGTGTATCGTACTGTTTGGTTTTCCATTAAGGAAGCTGTGGCCAATAATATTCGCCGTGATTCTAATCACGTTTACCGGCATCACGTTTACGGGCTGGGTCGACTCGTGAATTTTATTCGCCTCGTAGACTTCCGGTTCGATTCCAAGTATCGGGGCTAGGGAACAGTCGCCGGTGCAGTCGATTTGTGCATTGCTGTGCAATACGCATTGTAGAGTGTTTGGATTACCTTTCAACGAAAACATTACGTCTGTGGGTAGGTGTTGTTTAATATACGTTTCAATGTCTAAGACTTCAGAGGAACCTATAGGTAATTTAATTTCTCGCGTCACCTCTTCGTTCTTCAGCTTGTACCTAAACATTCGGTTGTTTTCGTCCACGTTCGGGATGGAATTGTATACGGTAAAATCCACGAGAGCGAGCTGCCATAACCCGTCACTTACGTCGATCGGTGGGAAGTGTGTTGAACACAGTTCCGACGTGTTTCCACTTAGTATTAGCGTGATGGACATGTTCTTTCGAAGCCGGTTCTCTTATATACCGAGATGAGAAACTTTATGCACAAGTGTCCGCAGTTGAATGAGTTTAACTTTTGCTGTCTATCGTAATTATATGTTGTTTTGCAGCCTCTCAGGTATCGCTGCATTTCTAAAGGGGGCGGCAGGTCTCCAAAACTATCGTAATACCGAGCCATACGATCGGTCTTGGCATACGCTACCCAATGCGTTCCGGGCCCATTACTCGTATCTAAATTAATAATACCGCTCTCGTTGTGATATGGTTTTGTGGGTAATTTATCCTTCATAAACACATTTCTAAAATGTGAAATTTTTAATTTCCTAATTGCTGTCTTTATGTCTGTGGTGGTAAGGGCTCACTTTGGCAGGTCACTCAGTATCCTCATTTCCTTTTCCCGCCCCTCTTCCTTCTTCTTCTCCGCTTGACCCCTCCCCCTGACTTTGGGTAGGGACGCAGGTATAGGCCCGAACCGTTTTTTGTAAGCGCCCGCATTTTACTATTATGCTGTGCGTTGTTCACGGTCTTGGCTATACCCGCCGCTCCGCCAATCAGACTGCCTAGCGCTGCCAGCGCTGGGAAAATGAAAGGTAGTAGCCCGCCTTTTTTCGCGCGGTTTTTCTTTGTTGAGACGCCGCCGCCAATCTTACGTTTTACTCTCATCATCTTATTGACTCCCCACGCTGCAATCTTTTCACCGAATTTCGTTGCGGGATTCTTTGCTATTTGTGCAGCTTGGTTCGCTAATATACCGTCGGCTATATGTCTGTCACTTTGGTTATTACTTTTAGAATAGCTAATATCGTGGAGACGACACGCCTCGTCAAGGGAATTGACTCCTGTATCTGCGCGTGCTAGCCTCTTGGCGAGTTTCGTTCCCGGACCGCAGTAATTATATCCTGGCAGATGTACTTCTACTGGCAGCTTATTAATAACAGAGTTTATTATTCCTCCACCTCTTTGTACCTTCTTTCGTGTACAACGCATAACACTATACTGATTCGAGTTGGTATAAGTACGCTGTTTTTATAGTTTTCTGTTTAGTTGCGTAATGGAAGTAGTGCCACAGCGCGAGTCGCTGCCTGTGCGGATTACACAGGCTGATGAAGCCAGTGCTCGCGAGTCGCGGCATGGTTCTTTATTACCTTCGACAATAAGATGTTTGATTGTCGGTCCGTCCGAATGCAGAAAAACGTGTGTCCTACTTAGTTTACTCGAGGAACCGAACGGTCTTCGGTTCGAGAATGTTTATCTATATTCAAAATCGCTGCACCAACCAAAGTATAAACAGCTGGCTACGGTTCTTAGAGCGGTGGAAGGTTTGGGATTTTTCCCGTATACAGAAAATGCTGATGTGGTACCTCCTAGCGAGGCCAGGGCCAATTCAGTGTTTGTGTTTGACTATATAAATATGTGAGAAACAAGGAATCATACAACAGTATTTTTCTATGGGTCGACATGCACATGTTGATTGTTTTTACCTAGGTCAAACTTATGGCAGAATACCTAAACATTTGCTTCATGATAATGCGAATGTTATCGTGCTTTTCCGCATGGATATGCTTAATTTGCGACATGCCTACGATGATCTTGTAAACAGTGATATGGAGTTTCACGCGTTTATGGATATGTGCTTCTTGTGTTGGAAAAATGAACATGGTTTTCTTGTTATCGTAAAGGATTATCCTTTACTTAATGGCAGGTATCGTTGTGGTATGATCATTTTATTGTTGCGAGTCATTGAAGGATGTCCTACAGCGTATCAAAGTTTGGAGGTGGTCCTCTGAAACATCAGCTTGACTCGTGTATATCTCGCGATCTTGATGGAAATTGCGATTTGGGCGGAAAACTTTTAAAGCGTGTGGGTATGCCAAAGGATGCTGGGGATGGCGCGAGTAAACATTATATCGACTCGTTCGCGAGTGTAATCACTCGCATGGTGACGGAGGAGCTGTTGCGGCGGTTTACGGAGCTCAATTCGTCGTTAGTCAATGTACGGGATGTGCAGGTTGGTATTATCGAGTTTTTACGTAATATGGAGTTGAAGGAGCAGCGGTCTGTGGACCAAATCAATTCCCGTCTGTCGGTACTGCCAACAAAGTTGGGTGATATGTATGTTACTTTGTTGGAGAATAAACTCGATCTATTTGAGAATGCGATTATAGAAAAGGTAAACGGTATCTTGGCGGAACTGATATTGAAACTTACCGCTAGTGGCGCTGACATTTCGCAACGTGTTTCTCAATTGGCTCGTACTATTGGTGTTGTTAAGAATGGTGTTGATGGATTGGTTTCTGCATCGACTGTGAGGAATGTTGCTAAGCGGCCCACACCTCAGAGACCGCCTCCTAAACCTTAGACATTTTGTATATAAAAAGGCTTTATGCTGTATGGTTATCTTCAGTCATGTCTGCCGAGGCAAACGCTTTAGATCATGTCATATGGAACATATGTGCCAAATATATTTTGGCTAAGCGAGCGCGAATGGAGAGGGATGCGATTAATCAGGAAATGTTCAAGTCTGTTAATTCGCGTTTGGATAGTCTTGGACAGTCGTTTGTGCAGTCTATCCCGCAACGTGATATTGTTCCGAAACAAGAGTCTTCAGAGGTGAAGCCGGAACCGGTAATGAGTGATGGTTATGATTCTGACACTAGTATACGTCGCAATTTTATGAATGATTCATTGGGTGGATTACAGTCTTACTTACAGAGCTACAACCTTCGCTCGGGTGATGGGACCTACGGTCTCTATAAACACAACAACCATTGGTTCTTAGGGGATACGGAAGTATTTTTTCACGATAGTAATTTAATTCGCGTCAACGAAGAATTGATACAGCCTGCTCCCGGCTTATTCGAATTATTGTTCCGCCGAGTGCCGCACACCTACTCCGATTCTGCCTTAAAACAATACGGACATTTACTAGATATTACAAATGCCTATTATAAAAGAAATGATCCTGCGACGAAACGATATAAAAGCGAAACGCATGCAAAGTTTGATATTATTAAAGGATTGTTTCCGAATATTGACTCATCTCAGCGAGGAAGTGGTTTGTTACAAAAAACATTGGATTTGCAACGCACAAAGCAATTTATCTATTGGGACAACCCGAACCAACTTATTGCTCGCCTCAGATTACTAATGGCCTCGCAAGCTGCTGGCCATACCGTACATAGCAACGAGGTGATATCTATTCTTGAAGAGTTAAAGGAAGCTGGATATATCGTAAAATGAGTGTCGCACAACGTGGGATTTCTAATGATCTGCATCGCGGTGTTCGCAGAATTTTTCCTCGTAGACCTGTGTTGACATATGGGCTTCGCGATTTATTACAGGTTGATTTGGTGGAGATGATTCCGTACAGCAGGATAAATAGTGGTTTCAAGTACATCCTTACTGCTATAGATGTCTATAGCAAACGTGCTTATGCGGTTCCAGTTAAACGAAAGACGGGAATATTAGTCACCGCGGCCATGAAGAGTATTTTAAATGAGGCGGGAAGTTTTAAGAATATTCAAAGCGACGCTGGAGCGGAATTTTACAATAAACATTTTCAAGCCTTAATGCAAAAGTATGCAATTAATCATTACTCTAGTTATAGCAAAGTCAAGGCGTCTGTGGTAGAACGTTTTAATAGGACTTTAAAGGATATGCTTTACCGTGAGTTCTCGGCGCAAGGAAATTATAAGTGGCTTACACTTTTACCGAAATTACTTTCTGTCTACAATAATAGGTTCCACCGCACTATAGGCATGGCTCCGAATGCTGTGAGGGATAACTCTTTGCTACAAACAGTTTACAGATATGTTAAGAAAATAGATTCTAGACTGTTAAAGGCTCGCGTGGGTTCGTACGTACGTATATCACAACTCAAGACAGTGTTTGAGAAGGGGTTCAAACCGAGGTGGTCGCACGAAGTTTTCAGAGTGGTCAGAGTTATGAATAATTTTCCATGTGTGTTTCATTTGAGTGATTTGGACGGTAATGAAATTAAAGGCGGATTTTATGGTCCTGAGATTCAGGTAACTGCATATCCCGATAATTATTTAGTGAATAAAATTCATAAAAAGTGTGGCGAACGTTTCCTAGTGTCGTGGAAAGGTTTTCCCGTTTCCGTAAAGACTTGGATTAATTACCGTGATGTTAGCCGGTAGGTTTGTGGGTCTTTCCCCCTCCGGCTTTTGTTTTTCGGCCTCGCCGCCTGGGTCCGGCATAACAACTTGCCCCCTGGGGCGTTCGCGGACGAGACCGGGAGTGGCACTTTCACTTTCCCCCTCCGGCCACGCGCCGCATCGGTCAACACTTTCACTAGCGGCGTTTTGTCAACAGGTCCCTCGCAGTCACCTTCCCCCCTCCGGACACGCGCCGCATCGGTCAACACTTTCCCTAGCGTCAGGTGTTTTGTCAACAGGTCCCCTCAGACGCATCGCGGCCACCGGTGTGAGAACATGCTTCCCTACACAACTTTTATTTTGTTACATGTCGCCGGGGTAGGCGGGGTGCGTTCCGGTGAGTTTTTATTTTATGTATGCTTATTTGCTTCGTGCCGCAGCTGAGCGGGTCGGTGTTGTTTTTTCTGGGTCTTCGCCTACTCCGTGCGGTTTTTATTTTATTTTAAATATATTTATTACTTAACGCTAAGGCGCACGCTTCCAGCACAGCGTTTGTAATGCTTACCACATTGGCCTGTAAAAATATTCTTATATTTAAATATGCTTCGTATTATTATTATAAAGATTTAAATATGCTTGTTTATAATATTTATTTTACTCGACGTAAAGTACTGCTTAACACATTTCTATGCTTATTACTTAAAGCATTTTTTAAAGACATTATTATGCTTCTAATGTGATGTGTGGATTATAATTGCGCAGTTTACGAGTGACGCTCCAACAGGCAACATCTCGCTCTCTCTGCGCGGGATTTTTGAGGTTATGTTTATTTAGTCATAGCTAGTATTGCGGGGCTTTTAAGCATACTGAAACATGGCGGTTGGAAATTTAAATATAGATTAACTGTTTAGGCATAGCTAGTATGGCGGGGATTTAATAAACATGACGGTATTTTTTTTAAATTTAAATATAGCGGTATTTTATTTCTTTTCGTAATTTAAATATGGCGATTAAGCATACTCTGAGTGGAGGGTTTTAGTCATAGCTAATATGGTGGTGGGGTTTTATAGACAAAGCTAGAATGACTGTATTATTTAAGCATAGCGATATTTTATTTATTTTCGAAATTTAACAACATGGCAGTTGCTTCTTTTAAGCATATTTTTTTAAACAATATGGCGGTTGTGGAGTGGTGGGGTCTATAGGCATAGCGATATTTTATTTTTCGAAATTTAAACATGGCGGCGATTGTGGTGGGGTCTTTAGGCATAGCTAGTATGGTTGCATTTTTTTTAAGACATGGCGGTTAGGCATAATGGCGGGAGTTTTAGGCATACTTGGGGTGGGGTGTTTGCTTTTCGAAATTTTAAAGATATAGCTTCTTTTAAGCATAGCTTCTTTAAAGCATATGTTCGTTATTTAATTCCCTATACTTTATCTGGTCCCGTGGTCTAGTGGTCAAGGCGTCTGTCTCCTAACCACGACGTTGGTGCGTCCCCGGGATCGAATCCACCCAGTGCCCAGGATTTTTTGTATACAATTCCCGCCTTCGGAGCGACGGTGGCGCGCTCCGGTAACTAAAGGCTGAACTAAGATGGCGGCTTCCAGCAGACGGTGGCGCGCCCTGGTAACCAATGTCAACAACAATGGCGGCGCCCAGTGGCGGCGACGGTGGCGCGCCCTGGTAACCAATGTCAACAACAATGGCGGTCCCCACGTGACAAGATGGCGGCCCCCATGAAACAAGATGGTGGCTGTGTTTACATTTCAATGTTTACATTGGTCCAGTAATGTCTTCCTCCCCCTACTACCATTGACCTCGACTTTTGGAATTGAACTTTGACCTTGACCTTGAAATTTGAATTTGACCCTGAAATTTGATCTTTGACATTCAAATTTGATTTTGACCTTGACATTGAAATTTGACCATGTCCTTGAAAGTTAAACTTTGACCATGACGGCCATCATGGATCCGACATTTTATGTTCAGTACATGCTACCAGGAGCTACCACCTGCTAGAAGACATTGTCACCATCTTGTTTTCGTCTGCTTTAGGACACCATCTTGTGAGTGTACTCGTCTTACCATCATTACCATCATTACCATCATGCTTGTTTTATTCTAACCCACCAGAGTGCAGTAAACATTTATTATTACTCAGGTGCCCGACATTTTGAAATTTGGGCGCAATCTTGGAATCGTGGAAATATTTAACTAGAAATTCGGGAAAAAATCCATAATTCATTAAATTAATTTTAAATTAATATCCTAATTGATTGGACGAATCCTGTTCTTAGTTCGATCCATGGGCGATGCAAAACATCTTAATTTTATGTAAAAAATATCAATTTCAATAAATCATGTTCAAAATCCTAAAAGAGGCTTAAAATCAACTAGTACTAGCCTCCAGTAAGCCGTTATGTCCACCATCTTGGATATTTGTATTTATAGACATAGAAATTCGGGAAAGATTCCAAAATTCACCGAAAAATATCACATTAATTTACATATTGAATCGATGGATTCCTGTCGTAGGTTTGCTTCTTGACTAGTTACAAGTGTAATTAAATTAAAAATAACTTTTATATTTTGGTTTCCATTACCTTTCGCGGAGTTTATCAATCATTCACTCTACGAAAAACAACTCAAGACAATAAACGACAATGATCGACGAATTAAATACGATGCCGATAAGCCTAACATGAAAGTCTAGTTTTTGATTCTTAGAATAACCTCTAAACCATTTATGTACAAAGCCATCCATACATATAGAACAATCGTCTTTGCCCGCGAGATCGGCTCATAAAGAATCTCAGATGTATAGACTAGTTATTTCCGAACATCACGACCTTCTTCATCGTCAGCTAATTATATTCAATTAAACCAATGTAACATGTATTTACGCTTACAAGAGGACCAAGAATCCCATCAAAAAGGCAGCTCATTTTGGAAGCACCATCAACAAAAAAGTAGCACATTTTGGAAGCACCATCAACCAAAAGGCAGCACATTTTGGAAGCACCATCAACATAAAGGGAGCAAATTGGAAGCATCATCAACAAAAAGGCAGCACATTTTAAAGCAAATTAAAAAAGACAGCACATCTCAAAGCACAATCAACAAAATGGAAGCACATTTTGGAAGCACCATCAACAAAAAGGCAGCACATATTGGACGCATCGTCAATAAAAAGGAAGCACATCCTACAAAACGAAAGCTCATTTAACAAAAAGGAGGTACATTCTCACGTACATTCAACTCGGTAGGATGCGATCGTCAATGTTAAGTTAGGATATAATGTCTCCTGCAGTGTATGAATCAAACACTTTTATATTCCATAAGACATTTTCTCCAATAGTCATTGGTTCGATCAGTCATTGACTCCATCAGCTACAACTGCTCCAAATGCTCAAATGCTTCAACAGCTCCAAATGCTCCAACAGCTCCAAATGCTTTAAAAGCTTCAATGCTCCAAATGCTCCAAATGCTCCAACAGCTCCAAATGCTCCAACAGACCCAAATGCACCAAATGCTCCATCAGCTCCAAATGCTCCAAAAGCTTCAATGCTCCCAAAGCTCGCAATGCTCCAAAGCTCCAACAGCTCCAAATGCTCCAAAGCTCCGAAGCTCCTACAGCTCCAAAGCTCCATATTTCCATCAGCTACAAAAGATCCAACTGTATACGACTCCAACAATCAATGATGTCAAAAGTATTTGACTTCAAATAGTCTTAGACCTTGCGCTATTTGACTACAAGACCAAGAGGCTACGAAGCTACGATACTACAGAACTGCATGTATACATGAGTACTTGACTACGAAGCTACTCGTCTACAAGGCTCCAATTGCCGCATCTGTCTTCGACGGAATTTTCTCTTTCGCTTCAACTGCTGAAACAGCATTATGTTATAAGATTACAAGGCTACTTGGTTACATACCTACAAGTCTACAAGTCTCCAAGGCATCATGACTACGAAGCTTCCAGAACACAAGGTTACGTGATTTCTCATAGTCTATTATTTGACTGAGTAATGGTTGTTTATTTTTTATTTCCATCTGGTAAAAAAAATTGCAAGTGCTGATTTAGTAGCAGAAATTAACGAATTAAATGAAACTCCAAATAAAATGTCATGACTCATTAGGTAAAAAAATCCATCATGCAGAGATGGTTTCTCAGAATAGACAGAAACACTTGAAGAAACCACAGGAATAATCAGAAGCACACGGAGAAAACCATCATCATATTGACAAGAATAATCAGGAGCAAACTTATTGACAAGAATAATCGGGAGCACACGGAGAAAACCACCAAACTTTTCTTTGATATAATAAAATAACAGAAAAAAATATTTAATAAATAAAAATAAATAATAAAAAATTTTGATATAAAAAATTACAAAAAATACATAAAATTCTGCCTTGTACCTACTAGAACTCTATCTTGACTCAACAATGTGAAGTTCACAAACTAGCAGAATGTGATTATGTATTTTTTGTAATTTGTTTTATTTATTTTTTATTTTTTTTAATTATTAAATATTTTTTCTGTTATTTTGTGATATCAAAGAAAAGTGTGATGGTTTTCTCCGTGTGCTTCTGATTATTCCTGTGGTTTCTTCAAGTATTTCTGTCTATTCTGAGAAACCGCTCTCTGCATGAAGGATTTTTTACCTAATGAGTCATGACATTTTATTTGGAGTTACATTTAATTCGTGAATTTCTGCTACTAAATCAGCACTTGCAATTTTTTTTTACCAGGTGGGATTCAAAAAATAAACAACCATTACTCAGTCAAATAATATAGCCTACGATGAGACATCTGTGAAGCACTAAAATGCAAGACGAACTTCCTTCTCCTTGGTGTCTAGCGAAGCTATCCTTCTTTTGCGATCGTTAGTGAGCATCCCGCATCCCACATAAAAGAACTAACTAAAAATTTTCCTGTAAGCAACATGTGTTGTCATCTGTTGTCAAAAAACGACACTATTATAAACAGGTTATTTTGCATGAGATAAATTTACTCTGCCACTGAATGGTGCTATTGTAGTCAGTTAGAGTCATGCAGTCTCGTAGCCACGTAGCCTCGTGTCCTGGAAGCTTCGTTGTCCTGTAGCCTCGCAGTCTCGAAACCTTGTGTTCTGGAAGCTTCGTAGTCATGATGCATTGAGCCTCGTAGACTTGTAGCTACGTAACCAAGTAGTCTTGAAATCACGTAACCTTGTGTTCTGGACGATTTTTAGTCCTGTAGCCTCGTAATCACGTAACCTTGTGTTCTGGAAGCTAAGTAGTCATGATGCCTTGGAGCCTTGTAGACTTGTATCTATAGTCCATTGAAATGTTCCAATTTAAGGACCGAATGTTGCATTTTTTAGAGGACGCAATTTTATTTTTGGGACATGTGTGAGGGGTCAATAGAAGCTTAACCTCAAGTTTGTGGGGTCGCACCCTTGTCCCCCGGCCGCCATCTTGGAAAAGGGGTGAAAACACTTTTTTCGCGATATCTCGGAAACTATGCGACTTACAAAAAATTTGTAAAGTCATAATATGTAGCAAATTGTTTTGCCTACAAATATGTTAATATAACGTTTTACCCTTAATTAAAAATTAAAGAAGTTATAAGTAAAAAAGTGAGAAAATTTTTATAAAAATTTTCTTTTTTGCTCTATAAATGTTTTTTTTATACATTTTTACAAAAAAATTACCTGCGACCAATCTTGTAAATGATCTTTTGAGAAAAAGTTTTCCCTATAATTTTTTTTAATTTCATTTATTTAAAACGCCAAATTTGATTAAAGATTACAATGTCGTCCTTGTACTTTGCCTTTAATCGTTCAATGACCGTACGCTTCTCTGGAATGTAGTCTCCTTTAATGGATTTCATTAAATCCGCAAGCCTAAATTGGCACTCTTCACTATTCTCATGCAAGTAAGCAAAAACATCCTCCATAGCATTGTCAATGCTATTTTTGCGCTCATCATGTCTTATTTCGTCACTCCATTTTTTGGAGTACAATTTCTTGCTGCAATCCTTGTGATACCTAGCTCCAACATTGACTAAGATAGAAACATTAGCTATGTGATCAGCAATGCTCTTTGCCTTGTCATCAGAACGTTTGAGAACAAGGTCCAAAATGCTTTTTTTTTGTACCATCATGACGTACATTACATATTTTCCTCTGACGGCTTTGACGCAAGTCACTCTGATCCTGGAATAATTCGCCGCAAATAAAGCAATAGTTTGAGAAATCTTAATCAGTATCTAGATTTTCTGATACTGAAGATGATGAACTGCTACAGCTGAGACGACGAACAACATTATCTGTTCGACTATCACTATAATAATGATAGCAGGGAATATGAACAGTTACTTCAAAAACACTTTGTAAAAATAATTCATTATCCACATCGTTTTTGAATTTTGCTCGCTCAAGCAAAGTTTTCACTCCTCTAGCTTTCACAGTTCGAACTTTAATGTCCCCAAAAGGTTTTTTACATATAAAACAATCACTCATGATTCACGCTTTAAAAAAGTCGCAATGTTTATAACTAAATGAAAATTTCACCACACAAAACTCACAGTTTAATTGATTGAACTGAAAATAATATCCGCAATTTTCAATACGTATACACTTGGCAAAATATGTAGCACAACTACGAGAATAAAATGAAGAAGAAGAAACAGTTGGGAAGTTCTATGGTAAAGAAAAGATATAGGAATCAATAAGTAAAGTTGTACGAATTTAACAAAAATTTCTCATGAGCATTGACGAACTCGGTCAATTTTGGAGCACTGTAAATGAATGAAATCAAAAAAAATTAAAAGGGAAAAAATTTCCTCAAAAGATCATCTACAAGATTGGTCTGAGGTAATTTTTTTGTAAAATGTATAAAAAAAGTTATAGAGCAAAAACGAAAATCTTTATAAACATTTTCTCACTTTTTTCTTATAACTTCTTTAATTTTTAATTTAGGGCAAAAGGTTATATAAACATATTTGTAGGCAAAACAATTTGCTACAAATTATGACTTTACAAATTTTTTGTAAGTATCATAGTTTCCGAGATATCGCGAAAAAAAGTGTTTTCACCCCTTTTCAAAGATGGCGGCCGGGGGACAAGGGTGGCAACCCCACAAACTTGAGGTTAAGCTTATATTGACCCCCGAAACATGTCACAAAAATAAAATTGCGTCTTCTAAAAAATGCAAAGCTCATGTAACATTTCAATGAACGTAACCAAGTAGCCTTGTAATCTTATAACATAATGCTGTTTCAGCAGTTGAAGCAAAAGAGAAAATTCCGTCGAAGACAGATGCGGCAATTGGAGCCTTGTAGACGAGTAGCTTCGTAGTCAAGTACTCATGTATACATGCAGTTCTGTAGTATCGTAGCTTCATAGCCTCTTGGTCTTGTAGTCAAATAGTGCAAGGTCTAAGACTATTTGAAGTCAAATACTTTTGACATCATTGATTGTTGGAGTCGTATACAGTTGGATCTTTTGTAGCTGATGGAAATATGGAGCTTTGGAGCTGTTGGAGCTTCGGAGCTTTGGAGCATTGCGGGCTGTGGGAGCATTTAACTTTTGGAGCATTTGGAGCTGATGGAGCTGTTTGAGCATTTGGAGCTGTTGGAGCATTTGGAGCATTTGGAGATTTGAAGCTGTAGAAGCATTTGGAGCTGTTGGAGCATTTGGAGCTGTTGACGCATTTGAGCATTTGAGCATTTCGAGCGGTTGGAGCTGATGGAGTCAATGACTGATCGAACCAATGACTATTGGAGCCAATGTCTTATGGAATTAAAAACTGTTGGATTCATAGACTGCTGGAAACAATATATCCTAACTTAACATTAACGATCGCATCCTACCAAGTTAAATGTACGTGACAATGTTCCTCCTTTTTGTTAAAGAGTTTTCGTTTTGTAGAATGTGCTTCCTTTTTATTGACGATCCGTCCAAAATGTGCTGCCTTTTTGTTGATGGTGCTTCCAAAATGTGCTTCCTTTTTGTTGATGGTGCTTCCAAATGTGCAGCATTTTTTTTATGGTGCTTCCAAAATGTGCTCCCTTTTTGTTGATGGTGCTTCCAAAATGTGCTGCCTTTTTGATTATGCTTCCGAAATGTGCTGCCTTTTTGATTGTGCTTCCAAAATGTGCTGCCTTTTGGTTGATGGTGCTTTCAAAATGTGCTACCTTTTTGTTGATGGTGCTTCCAAAATGAGCTGCCTTTTTGATGGGATTCTTGGTCCTCTTGTAAGCGTAAATACATGTTACGTTGGTTTAATTCAATATAATTAGCTGACGATGAAGAAGGTCGTGATGTTCGGAAATAACTGGTCTATACATCTGAGATTGTTTATGAGCCGGCCTCGCGGTCCGAAGACGATTGGTCTATATGTATGGATGTCTTTGTACATGAACTGTTTAGAGGTTATTCCAAGAATCAAAAACAAGACTTTCATGTTAGGCTTATCGGCATCGTATTTAATTCGTCGAACATTGTCGTTTATTGTCTTGAGTTGTTTTTCGTAGAGTGAATGATTGATAAACTCGGCGAAAGGTAATGGAAACCAAAATATAAAAGTTATTTTAAATTTAATTACACTTGTCACTAGTCAAGAAGCAAACCAACTACAGGAATCCATCGATTCAATATGTAAATAAGTGAGATTTATTTTTCGGTGTATTTTGGAATCGTTCCCGTATTTTTAGGTCAATAAATACAAATATCCAAGATGGTGGATATAACGGCTTACTGGAGGCTGGTACTAGTTTATTTTAAGTCTCTTTTAGGATTTTGAACATGATTTATTGAAATTGATATTTTTTACATAAAATTAAGATGTTTTGCATCGCCCAGGGATCCAACTAATAACATGATTCGTCGAATTAATAAGTATATTAATTAAAAATTTATTTAATGAATTTTGAATTCTTCCCGAATTTCTAGTTAAATAATTACACCATTTCAAGATGGCGCCCAAATTTCAAGATGTCTTGCACCTTAGTAATAATAAATTATAACTGCACACTGGCCGGCTTGAATAAAATTAGCATGATGGTAATGATGGTAATGATGGTAATGATGGTAAGACGAGTACACACACAAGATGGTGTCCTCCAGCAGATGAAATAAGATGGTGACAATGTCGTCTAGCAGGTGGTAGCTCCTGGTAGCATGTACTGAACATAAAATGTCGGATCCATGATGGCCGTCATGGTCAAAGTTTAACTTTCAAGGACATGGTCAAATTTCAATGTCAAAGTCAAAGTTCAAGGTCAAAGTCAAATTTCAATGTCAAAAGTCAAATTTAAAGATCAAGGTCACATTTATATGTCAAGGTCAAAGTTTAATGTCAAGGTCAAAGTTCAATGCCAACAGTCGAGACAATGGTATGGTGAACAGAAATTCACACTTACGTGATGGTGGCACACTCTAGCAGACGAAAACAAAATGCTGGTCTCCGGCGGACGAAGACAAGATGGCGGACATGACGTTATACCATTTGACGATATATACCTTTGTATTGGTGGAGGGAGGTCAGTCTAGGCGGCTTGAGGTAGGAGGTGGGATGTGGAGGTAGGATCTGTCGTTTTTTCATTTGTTGCCCTTACAGGTTTCGAACCAAGGATGGGAATCGATCTAATTAATCAAAATTCTAATTAATTAATTTTTTTGGTGAATTTTGACATTTTTTTATTAAAATCGGATAACAAATAAAAATTTTCAAGATGGCGTCCATAACGATTATTGATACAGTGGTGACATAATTAAAAATGTCAGGTGTGGTGTAAAACGATTTTATTACTTTTTATTGAGAATTTTTTAAATATATTAATAAATTACTGGTTTACTCTCGCCGGAAATGAAACCGAGGACTGAAATGGATGAAATAACTAAATGTTTCAAAAAGGCAATTTTTTAATTTTTTTTTAATTTTTTCGGAATTTCTAGCATTGAAATTATGGATTTTCAGAATGGCGGCCTTAACGAAACATGCAACATTAATAGGATCCAATATGGCGGTCGTAACAAAAGTGTTACTCAACCAAGATAATGAGACGTAAAAAAACATGCAACATTTATATAATCCAAGTTGCTGACTGTAACGATGTGTGAATGGTGATTTTAAGTAATATTTTATTACATTTTTACTTATCAATTCAATATATTAATTTGTAATGATTTTTAACATTTTTTCCCGATTTTCTAACATAAAAATAACAGATTTTCCAGATGGCGGACATGACATCATACTAGGTGACGAAATATATACTTTGACATAAGTGGTGGGAGGTGTCAGTCTGACAGCGGCTTCCTTGGAGGAAGGTTCGGTCGTCACGTTTTTTTTTTTGCCCTCGCCGGGTTCGAACCGAGGACTGAGAGCTCCATGGCGTAAGTGTACATTTAATTTTTTTAAATAATTTTTGATTAAATTTTTATTATTAAATTTGTTTTTTTAAATTTTTTTATAAATTAAAATTTTTTTCCGATTTTCCAACCTAAAAATTACGGTGTTTCAAGATGGCGGAAGTAAATGAAATTGCAACGGTGACGTCATAATCCAAGATGACGTCAGAGACTTAAAGCATCTACCTCTTAGGACATTTAAGCCTCTTTTAGGATTTTGTGTTCTTTCTAAGGTAAAACGACTTTTGAGGTTTTTCGAAATTCTAATTTTTGAATTATCAAATTTTTTTAGATTTTTTGGCGGAATTTTTATACAAAAAAATGTAAATTTTGACGAATTTTGAGGAATTTTTATTAAATTTTGGATAATTTTGGCAAATGTTGGCAAATTATAAGGTCAAAGATCAAGGTCAAGGACAAGTTCAAGGGCACTGTCATCCAAGATGGTCGCCGTGACGTCAGAATCCAAGATTGCGGACCGGCTCAAGCGCCACATACCAGCGCCAGTTTCGGGAGTTCCCAAACTACACTACTATCAAATTCTTATAAATTAATATTTAAAAAAAGCCACTTATGCCTTTAAGTCCTCGGTTCAAATGTGGTAAGAGCAAAAATATAAAAATTGTCAACAGATCCTTCCTTCACGGTAGCCACCAGCAGACTAACCTCCCACCAGTAATACCAAGGTATATATACTGCCAGCTAGTATGACATCACGTCCGCCATCATGTTTTCGTCTGCTAGAGTGCACTGATGCCATGTTAGTTTAATTCTTACCTTCTAGAGTGCAGTAATCATTTATTAATACTGAGGCAACCGCCATCTTGACATTTGGGTGCCATCTTAGAGTTATGTAATTATTTAGCTAGAAAATCGGGAAAATTTCCAAAATTCAAAAAAAAAAAAATTGCAATCAATTTACAGATTGATTTGATCAGTTCCAGTCCTTGGTTCGATCCCTGGACGATGCAAAAAAATAATTTTGTGTAAAAAAATAATTTTAATAAATCATGTTCAAAAATCATAAAGAGGCTTAAAATCCTCTACTACCAGCCTCCAGTAAGCCATTATGACCGCCATCTTGAAAATTTGTATTTATTGACCTATTAATTTGGAAAAAATTCTTATATCCATCGAAAAAGTCACTCATTAATTAACTGATAGAATCGTTATTTGGTATGACCCTTGGTCAATACAAATATTAATTTAATTAAAAATACCATAAAATTGACAGGTTCGAGAAATAAAACACAAGTTTTTTTACAAAAGTAAATTAATACATAAATTCTACACGACTACAAGTACAAAAAAAAACACAAGCAAATTACTAAAAATGATAACATAAACAAATTCTGTTCAAGATTTATTTTCTCATTTAATTTTGTGCCGTTGAAGAAACTGTATAGCTGTTAGTCCCGATTTTCGAGGTTGATTAGCGAAATAATTAAAGCCCATCTTACACACATTAATCTTACGTCTATGTTTTGTAACCTGAAGTCTCACAAGTCGGGAGAAGTTTTTGATGTAGCAGTAGTGTGCAGCATCGCTTTCATTTGTCACAAGCAACAAATCGAAATGATCTTTTCTGTCTTGTTTATTTACCCGAATCGGACACATCTTATTATCATCATTATCGCATACACATTAATGGAAACTTCAGTGTTATTTTTCACAAAAATATTTATTTGTTTTAATGGTGGCGGAGAGTACAGACCATCAAAGTTGTACTTATTCTCCAAAGCATAATATCTCTTATCAACACGGTTTTGGTGACTTCCTTCTATAAATCTTGCAAAAATACTCCATTTAAAACAAAACTAATCCTTCAAGTTTAGGCAATTGACTACTGGCCTTTTGTTGACTATATACTCAGGTAAAGCAATTTATTAAGATGTCTTTTCAAGTTATCATGTCGTACAAATTTTTTATTACAGTTATTACATAGAAACACCGTTCTTTTCAGTAAATTATTTTGACAACCGCTCTTTTCATGTCTACGCGCACTTTAAGTGGTAGTAAATGGTGTACCACTGTATTTTCACTATCGCGATGAACGTTCGTCATTCGTTGAAGTCTGCAATGTCGAAATTGGAACTTCAGCCGATGCTGGTATCACAGATTGCATCGAAATGACTGCAGTTGATGGTATCGATGACGTCTGAATCTCTGCAGCTGCCGATGCCGCTGACATTGAGCTCTCCGCTGTCGTTGTCTCCTCTGCAGCCGGTATCGGGATCTCCGACTCCATCAACGTTGCTGCCATCGAGGTCCACGATGTTCATGGTAGATCGTTCATCAAGTTCGACATTGGAACAGTAACTAAATATTGCGAAACTTACTCAAGAGAGCCGGTCCATTCTGCACTGCGGCCAGAGGTAAACTGAGGGTCCAGTCGTCTGAACCTCGCTTACCTATATACTCGAGGCCTACTGGTATACTACATGAGTCAAAATATTGACTGTATTTAAAATTAATTTTTAATTAGGTACCTTAAAATTATAGAAATAAAAACACACAAGTTAAAGTTTTACACATTTATTTAGAAAAATTACACAAATGCATATTAAGTTAAGGAATTAAGCTTTTTCGCAAGCAAAGTCGTTAATGCTGCACGAACTGCCTCATCGACTCTGGTTCCAATTGGTTCGTCGACTCCGGTTCCAACTGGTTCGCAGGTCACGGGAACAGGAAAACAGGTTTCCAGCTGGTCATCTTCTGCGATGGCGACAACTCCAGTAAAACATGGTCGATGACGTCCGTGACTACGTCTGCGCCTGGGCTTTACAGCAGTGCTAGTTGTGTCAGATTCACTGCCTGAACTTCGACGACAAGACGCACTTTGTTTGGGCGTCTGCGTAGAAGCATCACAGGTCGCAACAGGTTGAAGCACTCCCGTGTTCGGTGTTGCACGTGCAGACGAGGCGACTACCTAAGCAATGCTAGCAGGACAGGAAGGATTGTGTGCGGTCTCATGTGATAGACGGTACAGTTTCCAGGTTCGCAACAATCTAGTAGCTGCTGAGTCGGTTCGTAGGACACGGTAAAGTGCGAAAAACGCCAATTCTGAGCGCCTCCATAACAGGTTTACTTATATGTATGTAGATACCTGGCATCCCAGTAGCTGTACTCGACACTGCTGAAGCTAGGTCTTACACTCACGTACACGTTAGCAGAATGAAACGTTAACATCTTCTTGCAGGTCGAACGACAACTGATGACACGAACGGATGCACGCCATTTATATATGCAGGTTCCTACTAACATAGTGTGTGCCATTTCTGCATTACCTGCGAGTTTATACATGCACATAATCCTTAAAACTTGTCACATGGCTGCACGTCATATATTACACTAAACTTTCGCAGGGAAGGAAAGCCGTAGTCGGTCTGAAGATCTGCAATTTCAACTGCGGAATCACACAACTTGCTCAGCCATTTTTTCTGCTCAAGTCCAACAACATAAATTATTTCGTTTTTAAATAATAAATCTTAGTAGGTGTATTAGGTAAGTATGGGGACACCGGTGGGCGGTGGAGGATCCCGGGATCCGCGGCGGCCATATTGGATTACGTCACTTCCGGCGGCCATCTTGGATTACGTCAATTCCGGCGGCCATCTTAAATTATGTCACTTCCGTAGGCCATCTTGGATTTCACCTTGACCTTTAACTAGGACGGCCATTTTGTTTTTATCCGCAATTTTGTTTTTTGAACATTCCGACATTTCGCGTTTCATCCGCCATCTTGAAAATCTTTATTTATTATCCAATTTTAAAGAAATATAATTAAAAAATTTATTATTTAATTAAATTTTCATTAAAAAACCTATGCATCGAGTACCCCACTCCTCTACATTACGAATACACCATCTAGCACCCCACTCCTCTGTTACAATGACAACGTCATCGAACACCGTTACAATGAAATCGTCATCGAACACCCCACTCATCCCTACTACAATTTGTCGTTACACCACATTCTTTAAAATAAATTTATTTTCAAAATAAAAAATATATACCATCGTTGACTGCTGGAGGCAGCCATCTAATTTAATGGAGACCGCCATCTTAATTTCATCTGAAGGATGTCATCATCGGGTGTAGGTTTCTAAAGTACCTTATTGTACATAAGGTCGAGTTTCTATCCCGTACCAGCATTATTATGACCCTTATAGACAAAAATCCACAAAAATCCACAAAAATCCACAGTAATTTCGTTGTTGTAACCACCATTTTTTCTTAAAGTCTTATCATTTATAGGTTTTAACTAAAATATATGTTATCAATACTAACGTTGTGGATGTGATAGTTAAAGTAATGATAATATTAAAAAAACATTTATTACCCCATCTTAGCGGGCCAGAAATTTTTCAGAGTCCTAACTCACAAGTAATATTCTCTTCTCATGTTTGCGTACTCGTATTTAAAAGGCTGCATGTAAGCAATTATTTTTAATGTCTGTGTATAATTACATTTCTAAACAAGTTCATGTTTGCGTACCCATGTTTTTAAAGCTGCATGGAAGCAGATATTTTTAAAGTTTGCGTACATGTTTTCACAACAGACACTATAAATCAAAAAACTGAAACTATATAAAACAAAGTCTCAGCGTTGCGGATGCGATGGATATAGTAATAATACTTAAAAACTTTTTCTTCCATCAAATTTAATTACTTACTACTTCATAGCCGTCACAGGAACCAGAAATTATTCAGAGTCCTAACCCACAAGTAAATAAGTATCTCTTCTAAGTAGGGACATGTTTGCGTACACGTGTTTAAAGAGCTGCACGGAAGCAGATATTTTAAATGTTTGGTTATATATATCCATCCCCCTCCCCCAAAATTTTTAATGACAGAAAAACACAAGCAGCTTTAATAGTTCACGAGAATATTATGCTACAAACAAAAATACCGAATCACATTTGTACAGTATTACATGATCCCCTATCTTCACGAGAGAGACCACATCCGACACATAACATTTTACGTTTCAACTTAATGTCTGATCGCTATAGTGTTATATGATGCAGTTACAACACTCACCTCAGCCATTACCTACTGTCGCTACGAGCAAAACCATTACCTACTGCCACTACGAGATGCACTTCATATCAAATGAAAATAGAATTTTTTTAAATCGTGGCAACAAGTCTAAGTAAATAAAATATCAAAAAAAAATTAACACTATTTAATAAAAAAAAACACACACTCCTTCACACTATCATCTCCCCCCTTGTTAACACAATACCATTCTGAAGGTGTTACCGACCCCCTTAACAACACCCCGCTCCGCAGTACTTTCCATACTAGCCATCAATTACTCTGCCCACACAACTATACAAGCATCACGCAGCTCCAAAGTCGATATCCCCCCTCCCCCCGCCAAACCCACTTCACAGCAGCAATATCCTCCACAGTCAGAGTGGAGGTGTTCACAGGTACATCTTAGATGTCTTCCCTGGACTCTTCGTCTTCATCCATCGCAAGAACTTCTTCCTGGCCGCTAGCTTCCTGACAGCACGCATAGAACTCATCCTCAACAATCATTTCATAGGTGGCCCGACACATCTTACTAGCTCTGTTGATAACTACGAATGATACATCCTAAGACTGCAATTGTTCAACTGTCCCCACCACTCTACCCATTCTATTGCAGTCCTGTTCATGCGTGCCAAGCACACGCGTCACTGACGCACGGCCTTTGACGTCAGCAGACTTACCTCCTCCCCCCTCACCGTGAACCATCCACACCCCAAATAGCTGCGTCATTTAGACCTGTCGCCACGCGTCCCCAGCCTCTTAATACCATTTTAAGCACCTTCGACGAACATCCCGATCTCTGGTAACTAGTGAAAAGTTTCAAACAGTACATGATTAAATACAGTTTTTTATTTATTTTAGACTTGCATTTATTAATATAAAAATTTACAACATTTCAAAACATTAAAATTTATATGGCATCATTAGATTTTATCCAACTGATTTTCACATTTATCGAATCCTAGCCACTTCACAAACAAGGCATCATCTTTCTAATCTATCAATTTTTCTACTTAATAATCGCTTGGGTACTTGGTAGGCTGAATTTGTTCCCCATAGAATCCGCCACATATCACCAAACCTCGTAAATCTTCCAAGTAGTTACATCTCGGATGGTAATTATGTGTTTTAAGAACACGGAATATTTATGTTAACTCCCTTCACATGACTTCCTTTAGAGCAGGAATAAATCATTCATCCACCCATCCTTGATCTCGGTGAACATAGTTTAATTATTTATTTCGAACAAGGCTACAAGACTTCTTGGCTACAAAGCTAAAAGCTACAAGTTTCAATTCGGCTACGTGTCTACAATACTACCAGGCTACAAGACCACGAGGCTACAAGAATACATCAAACAAATAGAAAAAAATCTGGGTATAAAAATACCAACTCAGCAAATTTAAAGCTTACTGTAGAGCCGAAACATCCCTGAAATATGACGCATTTTATGCTTCCTACAAGACCAAGGGGTTTTGAACCATTAAATATTCAGCCCTGGCTACAGACTTGACAACAAACATTCAATGAAACGGACACACATTTGGGTAAAACATTCAACTCAGTAGGATACGATATCTAGGATACATTAGTTAAAATACTAAAGGAAACGATAAAATCCAGCTCAAGCCGGCGACAGTGCCTCCATCCACATTTCGCTCCAAATGATTTTAGTTACAATGTAGCACGTACCCGCCACAATTGCCAGAAAGACGTTATTATGACTCTCCATTTTGTTAGTCATTTATTACGAATTTTACATCTTTAAGTTAGAAGTTGTACTACGAGAACCCAACCTCAGCTAGAAATTAGATTACAATAAATAAAACAAACTTTTTTATCCAAAGTATAATTTGGTTTTTCACTTTTATACACATGCAGACAAAACAAGTTGTTATTGTATGTAGCATACATTTCTTATTTCACGAAGTAAAGACCATATTTGTTTGGTATTGGGTAAATTTTCTTCATTTTTGCAAGGCAAGTAGAAGTCTTAACCTATCTACCAATATGTTAGAATATTTCCATGTGGCATAATAAATATCTTCGGCTTCTAACATCTTACGTAAATTTTCATTACTAATACTTTTAAGACCTCTAAAGTTCCGTTTTTAATACCAGCCTCAAAATCATTAAAATTGTAATCGCCCCACTGACCATCATAAGCCTAATCTGAATAATTTAGTTTAATAAGTCGTTTCCATCATTTTAGTCTCAACACTTTATCACAGTATTCGATCTTGTGAGCTTCAAGTTCTTAATCATAGTCTTAGTTCTTGTAATCTTTGGGTGAATAGTCGCAGTCTTCGACCTTTTCAGCCTTAGGCTGTTCTAAAGTGCTCTCAATTTCATGGAGGCGACTAGAACTTGGTGTAATTTTTTTTAATTCCCCATGAAAATGCAACTTTCTTCGTTAACTTTTAGTTCCAAATAATTAACAACACCTGGGATAGTACTATACGAATCATCATTTTCACATTTCTCGTGATCATTATAGTCGTCTAATATTTCGCTACCATTTCACTTCCTTTCTTTTAAAGACACACAATTCTTAACATTAATCAGCCTTGTTTAACCAAACCTCAGGGGGGGAGAGAATCACGTTACAAACGAGTGTTTCTCGGCTGTACTTAGCCTATTTAACGAATGAGTAATGGATATATTTTTATTCAAGTACCACCTGATTAAAATGCGAAAATTTCTTATTTGGTGTCAGGAATTCACAATACAAACGGATATCTCTCAATATATTCCAAGACCAATAAAAAAATAAAACTCAATAAAAGATATATGACTCAAGAAAATCTGGAAGCACATTCCATTAAATTAATTTTTAACTCTGAACCATTCCTCTAAAAGAATACAGACGTGTCTATTACTAATGAGAACACACATTTAAAACACTAATACTCATATTTCAAACACAATTCATCATATTTCAAACACATCTCAGCATATTTCAAACAATTATCCACACAATTCACAAAAACAGCATATTTCAAGACCAAGAACAGAAGTTCTCGTGATGTTACAATCATCTGGTTTTTGGCGATGCTATAGATGTTTATGCAGGCACGAGGATTATGTTTCTCGAACAGAGGGATCTGGCGAAGTGGATTGGGAAAACTCATTGTTAGTGAAGTTGAACTTCCCCTCCAAGTCATTGTAGCACTGATTAACATGCTCAGATGCTCACCCGCATCTAACTTGACCAGAATTTCACACTTAAAACATATGTGATCATCTAAGTATTTACAGATTAACCACCGCATATTTCTCTTTGATGCAGGTAGGTATTTCGATGTAGGAGCTAGCTCGAAGTGGATCAAGCTTGTTAATGTGTAGTTGTAGTCGCTTAACACCAGACAAAGACCATCCGGACCCCTTTCATAATTAGTATTCTTCCTCTTTACATATCTTAAATATGTATTCAGTACTGACATCCTCCACTTCACGAACTGCAAAGAGTGGAACATTCGTGGTTTTGAAGGCTCTCTTGTCTTCACACGTACCCATTGGCTTTTCACAATTGCACTCAAGCTCGATGTAATACTTGAGTGGACCATCCTCTTCAATTTCCTCTAGAAGTTGGCTTATTAGTTTAACCTTGATAGAGTCCAAGTTCGTGCATGTGTCCTTAACAGAACTGGTATTATTTTCAACCACACAAGTCTTCAAGTTACCCCAGATTCCCACTTCTGCAATGATGAAGTCGTGGATGTTGGCCATAACCCGCCTCCGTCACCAGATATGTTCGGCTGGTACTTGACTTAGGTATGTCTACAGGCTTAAGCGCGGCCATTCTCTGCTTCTTAGTTGATAGTGGATCAGGACCCTCGCACACTTTGGTATGTGCTTTCACCTTACCAGCCCTGGCGAACACTTTAGCATAGTCCCCACACGAATACATTTTATGGCTAGGGTTGAGACCGCAAGCCATCTTCTCATGATGTGTGACATGGCTGGAGTTTTTGAAGGTTTTGAAGCAGAAGCTACACCAGGTTACTGAAGTCGTGAGGGCAGCACCAGTACATGTTGTAAGATATTACCGCAATTTATCACTGTGAGCAACCATCTTTCCACACAGATGACACTGTTTGACGTCATGCTGCTGGTTGTCAGCACACTGACATTCATAACGGGAGCAGTTATTAGCTGCCGTATAGGTAGCAGGGGATAAACGTCATTTCTGCATGGTTGATGTCATCACAACCATCGGTAGTCTGTGCTCAATGCCCGGAACACACAAAGGAAGCCCAACGTACGGAGAACTATAACAGAAGTCTTAAGAAAACAATGTAGCTACCCATTACATGAAAATGTTTGCATACATAACTTCAAACCTACAAACTAGAGCTTTAACAAACCAATCCTTAAGTTAGCACTACCTAACCCCGAAAAAATCTAAGAAATCACTAAAATGTTAAAGTACTGTAACTGACAAGTTACACAGAAGTAGTCAAAAAATATTCAAAGTCCTGGTAACTGATAACTTTTACACATTTTTAAGTACAGAGAAGCATTTAGCTGAAAAAAATATTCAAAGTTCACACAACCTCCTCTCCACACAAATGTTTAAGTACAGAGAAGCATTAAACTGAAAAATTTTCAAAAACCCGCACAGCTACATATTCACACAATAGCTTAAGTACACAGAAGAAGCTAGAAGAAAAAAAGTTTAAAGTTCTGATAGCTAAAAAAATATTTAAAAGATCATATAAATATCTATCTACAAAGCAAAAAAAAAATGAATACACAGCCTCAAATCCACTCATTTACACATTTCCAAAAATTTAACCCACAAACTACAACTTATCATACTACCCCTCAATATAACAAAGAAGACCCTTGCTTGAAACCAACCAAACCTAAAGATTTTTACAATTTTAGCACAAAACGAAGCTCATATGCAGCCGGACCGAGATATGGCGCCGGCGCGTGGTGCCGGTGCCGGTGTCCGCCATGTTAAATTGAAACGTCACGGCCGCCATCTTGGATGAGTGTAACGCGACACAGCGTAACGGTACAAGTAGGACATTGACCTATGACCCTCAAAATTTGCCAAAACTGGGCAAAAATTGCCCAAAATTCCTCAAAAATCGCCAAAATTTACATTTCTTAGGAAAAAAATTCCGCCAAAAAATCTCAAAAAATTCAATAATCCAAAAATTAGGATTTAGAAAATCCTCAAAAGTCATTTTGCCCTGGAAAGAACCCAAATGCCTGAAAGAGGCTTAAAACTCCTAAGAGCTAGCCGCTCTAAGCCGCCGAGGTCATGACCTTGAAAATTAGGATGCCATGGCAGACATCTTGGATTATGTCCTCACCGTTGCAATTTTCGTTACGGTCGCCATCTTTAACCTTTTTATTTATTACCCGATTTTAACGAAAAAATTTTTAAAATTTATAAAAAAATTCAAATAATAAAATTTAATAAAGTTTTTATAAAAAACAAACATTTACGACACGGAGCTCTGAGTCCGCGGTTCGAACTCGGTGAGGGCAAAAAAATTAAAATGTCGACCGATCCTTCCCCCGCGGTGGTTGCTGGCATACTGACTCCCACCACTTTTTTTCAAAGCATATATATCGTCACCTAGTATGACGTCATGTCCGCCATCTTGTCTTCGATGCTGGAAGCCATCATCATTGTATCGTCGGCGAGAGTGCGCTGACGCCATGTTAGTTTAATTCTTATCCGCTAGAGTGCAGTAATCATTTATTACTGTGACACCCGCCATCTTGAAATTTTGCCGCCACCTTGAAATCCGTAATTATTTAGCTAGAAATTCGGGAAAAGTTGCAAAATTCATTAAATAAATCACTCATTAATTTACATATTGATTCGATCGATTCCCGTCCTCGGTTCGATACCCGATCGATGCAATAATGTTTAATTTTATGTAAAAAATAATAATTTCAATAAACCATGTTCAACATTCGTAAAGAGACTCTAAATCCTCTAGGACCATCATCCTATCATACATCAAGACCACCATATTGGAAATGTGTAATTTTAATGCTAGAGATTCGGGAAAAAGTTCAAAATTCATTAAATAAATTTGTAATCTATATACTGATTGAATAGATCGACTAAGGTCCTTGGTTCGATCCCTGGCCGATACAAATCAACTTTAATATTCTAAAAAAGTACCACTAAAGTGGCAGGTTTGAGAAAATAAAAAACACTGCAAGTTCTTTTAAAAAAACTTTTATTACATAAGTACTACACTACTACAAGTACAAAAAAATACACAGTCAAAGTACTAAAGTTTTGTGGATTCCTTGATTCAAACAGTCTTCTTAATGGATGAAGTAGGGTAGACTGGGGGAAATCGGGTCAATTTTTTGAAATTCCTGAATATGTATCAAACCAATATTAATTTACCATAAAATAATATACAGTAATATCAGTCATACATTTATGTACATATTTACATACAAAAATTAACCAATCTTCCTTATGAATTGACATTAAACTTGATAAAAGGAAATTGAAATGTTTTGACCCGATTTGGACAGAAGTGGGGTAAATCGGATCACAAGTGGGCAAATCGGGTCAACAGATTTTCTTTACTGTTTTGACAGACACATTCCGCATACAAACTGTTTACACAGAAAAACATTGACACAGCGCTCATGGTATTACATTTTGCAAGACTGGAACTGAATCCAGTCTCCAGCAGTGCAGCTTCTGATGTCTTAGTATGAAATTTTGCACATGTTGCAGAGAACATCTTCCTCATCATCCTGGCCTTCTTCCAAAATTTCCAACTCGGATGTGTTTTTAGCTTTTATTCGCTTCTTTGTCTTCAGAGGTTCAATTTTGCTGTGCTTTGAACTTAACACCTGCTTCTTGCTTTTCAATTTCCTGGATTCCAACAATGTGCGATTCTCTTTTGACAGTAGCCTTAGAGAAGCAACAGGTTTTCGTTTACCTATTCTCTTTGGTGTTAATTTTTCCGATGTTGGTAACAGACCTCTCACTTCTTCTGTGGTGTTCCTTCCACTTACAACTTTGGCAGTGAAAATGTTATGTTCTTTTCTGATGTCCGTAGATTCAATCTGCTGGATCGACGGGGAAGAAGATGTGGTAGGCATATCAGAGATCGAAACACAGCTCTGTTCCAACGACTCAGGAGAAAACACTATTTCTGACACAAATTTGTGGCTTGAAATAGCAGTGGTATTGAGAGGGTAAATACCAGTTGCTTCAAACCCCTTCACTCCATTCCCAACTGTTGCAGCCAAGTTCCAAGCATTTTTGAAAATTCCTCCAAAACTTAACTTTGTAATTGGTCTGTTCGGATTGCTGTGTTGCCACGACGTTGCTTGCTGGTGGTAGTAAGTCTTTAGTGGCTTGAAAACACATACGTCAAGGGGCTGAAGTGCATGTGTTGTATGTGGGGGTAGTAGCAAAACTTCAATGTTAAACTTTTCGCACAAATCAACTGTTGAAAGTGAAGTGTGGGATGCATGTCCATCAAGAATCAATATTACTTTTCCTGGTGTTCTGTGTTTGTTAAAGTGCTCCAGCCACTTGCTAAAGGCCTCCTCATTTACCCATCCCGATTCGGTCATGCACACTTCTGTTCCAACTGGCATGTTGTCACAATATTCATTATTCATCCTCTTTCCTTTAAATATGACAAAGGGTGGTATGTATGTACCAGTACCTGAAACACATGCAATCACTGTGACATTTTCTCCACGTTCCACATTTGTCATTGAAACAACATCACGTGAACCTTTCAGAGCTACCACATTAGGAGGTTTATTGTTCATTGGCAGTCCTGTTTCATCTTGGTTGTAAATGCTTTCCGGCATGCCTTGAAGATTGCACTCCACTGTCAGCCGCTTCAATTCATCATAAAATTGATTTACTGTCTCACGCTGCATTCCATTTATTCTGGCACGAGGCAGACCTTCAGCTTTTCTAATTGAAAGCTCTGGATGTCGCTTCATAAATCCATGAAACCAGTCTTCCCCAGCAATGTTCTTTTCAGTGTTGAAGCTGTGCTGTATTCCATGCATTGTGGCATACTTGAAGGCATATTTGCGTATACTGCTCGGAGTTAAGCCAAAACCTCTAGTAGATAAGTATATAAGCCTCACTGCTAGTGCTTTCTCAACATCAGGTGGTAGCACCGATTTACGACCGACTGCAGACACTGGCGAGTTCTCTGGAGCAGATGTTCTTCATTGCAGAGAAGAAAAAGGCACGCCAAACACATTAGCTGCTTTCCTAACAGAATACTCGCCATCTTTTACTGCTCTAACAGCTTCATCCATCACAGAGATTGACCAGGAACCATGAGTAGTTTTTCGGATGTAGTTCCTCGGCGTCTATAACAGATGACCCAGGCAGCATAAATACATTTGTTTTTTAACACAGTAGTTTTCGTCTAAATTATATGTTAAAGAGGATGCAGTTATGCTGCTTTTCAACCCTAGTATTTATTGTCCTTGACATAAGTTATGCCAACTATATGATAACAAATGGAATTCTATTTAAATGAAAAGGGTGTTTATATTTTTAATTTGATAAAACTTATATGCGGAATAAACTAAATAATAAGCCTGTTCACTTTTTCCAGTCCCAAACTACAGAGCTGTTTTTAATTTAAATGTTAATTTTTTTTTTAGATTCTGCAAAATCTTGGTGGACAAAATTCAAGTTTTGCATTAACCATGCACATAAACTAAACTCAGACTATCAAACTTAAAAAATTCAACATCGCACAACATTTACCTTGACCTAAAATATTATTAAACTTAGAAGATAACCTGACTCAAAACTACATAAGGAGTGTAGATGACTTGGTTTCAAATACCTGGCTTGGCATTACAAAATGTGTAACGTTTTTCATTATTTATTAATTTAGCGTGTTTACATATTCCTCATTAAAAATCATTTCGTCAATAAAATAAACGACAATATATATGTTGTCAAACTCTCTGCTTCATTTCGAACTCGTTATTCTATATTTACATGGATAATATTTTCATTATTTTAACATGTCCTAAACTTCAATATTATTATAAGTATTTACAAATTTTAACTTAAGTTGAAGTCATGTGCCTTAAATTCATTTTTACACTTATTTAAATTAGGTCTTAACTTAAAAACTGAGAAAGAAGAATAACGTGCTTCACAATATAGAACAAATATGAAGCGACCCGATTTTCCCACTGTATGCAGTGACTCATTTTACCCCAATGGCAGCGACCCGAATTACCCCATTTCGCACTTTTAAGAAAATAAATATATTATAAATGCTGTCAAACATGTAGAGCTTCAGTAATGCAGAAGAATGTTAATTGGGTACATATTTTCGTGCTCAATTTCTTAAACTACAATACTTTTTCGAAATGCGAACGTAAAGGCTTACGTAACACAAAATAAAACTTACATTGTTAAGAATTTTCCACTTCAGGACTGCACAGGTTCGGGTTCATGTCGCACAGACTACCAGAATGTTGTCACAGACGATGTTCGCCTTGTAGTGGACGGTTGTATAGACAGATAGCAGCACTCTTCGGTAGGTTCCGTAGACTCCAGTTCATTCTTTCGCCGCAAGATAGCAGATCTTGTTACGATGATCCAGTTTATCCGTGACCCGATTTCCCCCGGTCTACCCTAAGTCTTTTACATGTTCGTAAATGTCTATTCAGTTTATCAGGTCGACATATTGGTACACCACAATTTTCACACAAAGACGAATTATCGACATCATTAAAAGGACAGTGATATATTTCGTGTCGTTGTGCACTTTGAATATTTGCCAATGTTCTGTTACAAAATATACAGCTTGATTCCGATGAATTTACAGCCAGTCTATCACAATTCCCGAGGTGCCGTTTTAATTTTCCATATTGTACAAACTTGCTTAAACACCTGTTGCACTGATATTTAATGCGTTCAGAGTTTTTACTACAATTGTGTATTACATGATCCCGTAATTCCAAGTTTTTAATCTTCTCACAGTACGTGCAGTCGGTTGATGGAACACCGCTGGATGCTCCTTCCTTCATCAATGGCACTGGAATTGTTGACAACCATTGTAACACTGCAGACATGTTAACTTCTGAAGCCGTTGAGGTCTGCTCTGCAGAAGATGTTGCACGCGTCGAAATCTCCTGCTGTGCTGAGAGAGAAGTTGTAGCTGTAGACATCGTTGTCATCGTGCTCTGCACTGATGATGGTAGACGTTCTATCCAGGTTGGTGTAGATAGTGGTAATGATGCCATCGAGTTCTCAAGAATAGCTAGATACCGGTCTATTATGTTATACAAGTCTAACTATCCGATCCGTTCATCACCGCAGTCAGAGACGGACTGAAGTTCATATCACCAGGGTCTCACTTATATAGTCTCATCAGCTGGTACAACACATGAGTCAAAACAATAACCATGTTCATTATACTCGCACTTAACTTTATCGGAGCATTTTTTATAATGAAGATGTAAGCTATCAAGATGTGAAATTAGTTTATTACACTTATTGCACTGAAATTGTATTCTTTTAACATTATTAGAACAACTGCTTCTTTCATGTCTGCGAGCATTTGAGGTGATAGTAAATGAAGCGTCACAGTATTTGCACTGACGCAATGTACGCTCTTCATTAGTGGAAGTATCCATTGCTGATGATGAAACTTCGGATGATGGTGGTATCACATCTGTTGAAATCTCCTCCAATGTTGACGTCGTCGTCGTTGCCAACGGGATCTGCACCTTCTCCGTCGTAGCTGTCGTAAAGGTTCCCGTAGACGATGGTACAACCTCCGAGTTCGACGTTAAAGTCGGTAAATGTCCATCGAGTTCGCAAGAACAGGTAATTTTATACAAACTAGGTGATCCTTACACCGCCGACGTCAGTAACAAACTGAGCGTCCTGCTGTCTAGGACTCGCTTATATACATGCACCGTATGGAATAATACGCTAGTCAAATCAAGAACCATCTACAATAATACTAGAGTCAAAACAACATTAAAAATAGAAGGACCATCAACGAAAAGCCAGCACATTTGGAAGCACCGTCAACGAAAAGGCAGCACATTTGGAAGCACTGACAACGAAAAGGCAGCACATTTGGAAGCACCGACAACGAAAAGGCAGCACATTTGGAAGCACCGACAACGAAAAGGCAGCACATTTGAAAGCACCGACAACGAAAAGGCAGCACATTTGGAAGCACCGACAACGAAAAGGCAGCACATTTAGAAGCACCTACACGAAAAGGCAGCACATTTGGAAGCACCATCGAATAAGGAAGCACATTTGGAAGCTCCATCAAAAAAAAAAAAAAAAAAAGGCAAAAAGGAAGCACAAGTTACGAGATCTAAGTCTTAGTTAGAAATCAGAATACAAGAAAGAAAAACATTAAATTCTTATAATTTAAATTATTTATTGTATTTCTTTACATTATACAAATGCAAGTAAAACAAGCCATTATTGTATGTAGCCAGCTTTCCTCAGTTCCTTGAGTATGAAGGATATTTCTTTGATGCACGAATAGTTTCCTGCACAAAGCGAACCATGTAGAAGTCTTAGCCGGTCAACCAATATGTTTGGATCTCTCCATGATGTGTAATCATTCTCTTCTACCACCATCTTCCTTGCACGTTTATAATAAATATTATGATCTCTGGAGTCTTTCGTTTTACCACCAACCTCAGGGTAACTTTCATTTTTGAGACGGTGATCATCACAAGCTTGATCAGATTTATTTAATATATCACGTCGTTTCCATCGTTTCGGTCTCAGGACACCGCCACATTCTTCGATCTTGTCAGCTTTAGGTGCTTCATCATAGTCTATGTCTTTGTCAACAGTCTCAGAGTCACTGTAACAATCACCGTAGTAGGAATCGTTTTCACCCAATTTACCGTAATAATTGGATGTTGATGATGTTGAAGTGTCTTCATCGTCTTCATGCTTCCTTTTTAGGATTCCATCATTTTTACAAAGTAGGAAAGATCTACTTGAATTCGGCTGGAACATATTCTCACTTTTCACGTTAAGGATTCTTCCATTGTCTTGATTCTTCCGTAAATCATCAACCTCCTTTAATTTAAGTTCTTTGTCGAGATCGGAAGAGCCAAGAAAATTATTGTCGTAATGCAGATCACTCTTCCTTAGTCTAGTAGATTCATCATTGTCCTCTAGCTTGTACGCAGGCTTGGCGTTACAAGTTCTGCCATGTCTTTTTAGGCTCTCTCTCCGCGTAAACGACTTGCTACATCGAACACAACTTATCATATTGCGCAATGAATTTTTAACACAGTCATTCTTCTCGTGTTGTATTTTATTCTTTCTCAAGATAAACTTTTTGCTGCAAAACTTACACCTATGTTCTTTCGATACAGCGCCAAATTCCAAATCGGAATTCATATTAGTTACTGAGACTAATGCCGGATACCAATTGAGTGTTTTAAATTAGATCCATTACTTAAATAGAATTTTTTTCATATTTCATCAGCGGGAATTAATATATCTCATGCAAACGTACTTTATACATGTAGTTCTGCTTTTCAACAACAGATGTCGCCACATGTTGCTTGCAGGTAAATAATATTTAGTTCTTTTATGCGGGATGCGGGATGCTCACTAACGATCGCAAAAGAAGGATTGCTTCGCTAGACTCCAAGGAGAAGGAAGTCCGTCCTTCCTGTAAGTGCTTCTTAGATTTCACAGAGATTATTATCTATTATTTGACTGAGAAATGATATTTTTTTTAATTTCCAGCTGATAAAAATATTACAAGTGTTTATTAAGTAGCGTAAATTCACTAATTAAATATAACCTTAAATAAATTAACATGACTCATTAAATTAAAAAAAATCCTTCATGAAGAGATCAATTGCTCATCTGTAACCAGAAGCAGTTGCAGAAAACCATCAAAATATTGTCAAGTATAATCAGGAGCACACGGAGAAAACCAACAAAATATTGACAAGAATATTCAGGAGCACACGGAGAAAACCACCATAATATTGCCAAGAATAATCAGGAGCACACGGAGAAAACCACCATAATATTGACAAGAATAATCGGAAGCACACGGAGAAAACCGACACAAGTTTTCTTTGTTATCATAAAATTACAGAAAAAAAATTAATAATAAAACACAACAAATTCAAAAACTGATTCTGGCTTGGACTTGAACTCTATCTTTGCTAAACAATAAGAAGTTCTCGCTGATGAAATATGAAAAAAATTCTATTTAAGTAATGGATCTAATTTAAAACACTCAATTGGTATCCGGCATTAGTCTCAGTAACTAATATGAATTCCGATTTGGGATTTGGCGCTGTATCGAAAGAACATAGGTGTAAGTTTTGCAGCAAAAAGTTTATCTTGAGAAAGAATAAAATACAACACGAGAAGAATGACTGTGTTAAAAATTCATTGCGCAATATGATAAGTTGTGTTCGATGTAGCAAGTCGTTTACGTGGAGAGAGAGCCTAAAAAGACATGGCAGAACTTGTAACGCCAAGCCTGCGTACTAGCTAGAGGACAACGATGAATCTACTAGACTAAGGAAGAGTGATCTGCATTACGACAATAATTTTCTTGGCTCTTCCAATCTCGACAAAGAACTTAAATTGAAGGAGGTTGATGATTTATGGAAGAATGAAGACAATGGAAGAATGAAGACAATGGAAGAATCCTTAACGTGAAAAGTGAGAATATGTTCCAGCCGAATTCAAGTAGATCTTTACTACTTTGTAAAAATGATGGAATCCTAAAAAGGAAGCATGAAGACGATGAAGACACTTCAACATCATCAACATCCAATTATTACGGTAAATTGGGTGAAGACGATTCTTTCTACGGTGATTGTTACAGTGACTCTGAGGCTGTTGACAAAGACATAGACTATGATGAAGCACCTAAAGCTGACAAGATCGAAGAATGTGGCGGTGTCCTGTGACCGAAAGGATGGAAACGACGTGATATATTAAATAAATCTGATCAAGCTTGTGACGATCACCGTCTCAAAAATGAAAGTTACCCTGAGGTTGGTGGTAAAACGGAAGACACCAGAGATCATAATATTTATTATTAACGTGCAAAGAAGATGGTGGTAGAAGAGAATGATTACACATCATGGAAAGATCCAAACATATTGGTTGACCGGCTAAGACTTCTACATGGTTTGCTTTGTGCAGGAAACTATTCGTGCATCAAGAAATATCCTTCATACTCAAGGAACTGAGGAAAGCTGGCTACATACAATAATGGCTTGTTTTACTTGCATTTGTATAATGTAAAGAAATAAAATAAATAATTTAAATTATAAGAATTTAATGTTTTTCTTTCTTGTATTCTGATTTCTAACTAAGACTTAGATCTCGTAACTTGTGCTTCCTTTTTGCCTTTTTTTTTTTTTTTTTTGTTGATGGAGCTTCCAAATGTGCTTCCTTATTCGATGGTGCTTCCAAATGTGCTGCCTTTTCGTTGTCGGTGCTTCCAAATGTGCTGCCTTTTCGTTGTCGGTGCTTCCAAATGTGCTGCCTTTTCGTTGTCGGTGCTTCCAAATGTGCTGCCTTTTCGTTGTCGGTGCTTTCAAATGTGCTGCCTTTTCGTTGTCGGTGCTTCCAAATGTGCTGCCTTTTCGTTGTCGGTGCTTCTAAATGTGCTGCCTTTTCGTTGTCAGTGCTTCCAAATGTGCTGTCTTTTCGTTGTCGGTGCTTCCAAATGTGCTGTCTTTTCGTTGTCGGTGCTTCCAAATGTGCTGCCTTTTCGTTGATGGTGGTTCTATTTTTAATGTTGTTTTGACTCTAGTTTTATTGTAGATGGTTCTTGATTTGACTAGCGTATTATTCCATACGGTGCATGAATATAAGCGAGTCCTAGACAGCAGGACGCTCAGTTTGTTACTGACGTCGCCGGTGTAAGGATTACCTAGTTTTTATAATCTGGTGCATAAATCGTGTAATTACCTGTTCTTGCGAACTCGATGGCATCTTTACCGACTTTAACGTCGAACTCGGAGGTTGTACCATCGTCTACGGGAACCTTTACGACAGCTACGATGGAGAAGGTGCAGATCCCGTTGGCAACGACGACGACGTCAACATTGGAGGAGATTTCGACAGATGTGATACCACCATCATCCGAAGTTTCATCATCAGCAATGGATACTTCCACTAATGAAGAGCGTACATTGCGTCAGTGCAAATACTGTGACACTTCATTTACTATCACCTCAAATGCTCGCAGACATGAAAGAAGCAGTTGTTCTGATAATGTTAAAAGAATACAATTTCAGTGCAATAAGTGCAATAAACTAATTTCACGTCTTGATAGCTTACATGTTCAATATAAAAAATGCTCCGATAAAGTTAAGTGCGAGTATAATGAACATGGTTATTGTTTTGACTCATGTGTTGTACCAGCTGATGAGACTATATAAGTGAGACCCTGGTGATATGAACTTCAGTCCGTCTCTGACTGCGGTGATGAACGGATCGGATAGTTAGACTTGTATAACATAATAGACCGGTATCTAGCTATTCTTGAGAACTCGATGGCATCATTACCACTATCTACACCAACCTGGATAGAACGTCTACCATCATCAGTGCAGAGCACGATGTAAGGATGTCTACAGCTACACCTGCTCTCTCAGCACAGCAGGAGATTTCGACGCGTGCAACATCTTCTGCAGAGCAGACCTCAACGGCTTCAGAAGTTAACATGTCTGCAGTGTTACAATGGTTGTCAACAATTCCAGTACCATTGATGAAGGAAGGAGCATCCAGCGGTGTTCCATCACCCGACTGCACGTACTGTGAGAAGATCAAAAACTTGGAATTACGGGATCATATAAAACACAATTGAAGTAAAAACTCTGAACGCATTAAATATCAGTGCAACAGGTGTTTAAGCAAGTTTGTACAATATGGAAGATTAAAACGGCACCTCGGGAATTGTGATAGACTGGCTGTACATTCATCGGAATCAAGCTGTATATTTTGTAACAAAACATTGGCAAATATTCAAAGTGCAAAACGACACGAAATATGTCACTGTCCTTTTAATGAAGTCGATAATTCGTCTTTGTGTGAAAATTGTGGTGTACCACTATGTCGACCTGATAAACTGAATAGACATTTACGAACATGTAAAAGACTTACTTCATCCATTAAGAAGACTGTTTGAATCAAGGAATCCACAAAACTTTATTACTTTGACTGTGTATTTTTTTTTGTATATGTATTAGTGTAGTACTTATGTAATAAGAGTTTTTTTTAAAAGAACTTGCAGTGTTTTTTATTTTCTCAAACCTGCCACTTTAGTGGTACTTTTTTAAAATATTAAAGTTGATTTTTATCGGCCAGGGATCGAACCAAGGACCTTAGTCGATCTATTCAATCAGTATATAGATTACTAATTTATTTAATGAATTTTGAACTTTTTCCCGAATCTCTAGCATTAAAATTACGCATTTCCAATATGGTGGTCTTGATGTATGATAGGATGATGGTCGTAGAGGATTTAGAGTCTCTTTACGAATGTTGGACATGGTTTATTGAAATTATTATTTTTTACATAAAATTAAACATTATTGCATCTATCGGATATCGAACCGAGGACGGGAATCGATCGAATCAATATGTAAATTAATGAGTGATTTATTTAATGAATTTTGGAACTTTTCCCGAATTTCTAGCTAAATAATTACGGATTTTCAAGGTGGCGGCCAAAATTCATGATGGCGGGTGTCACAGTAATAAGTGATTACTGCACTCTAGCGGATAAGAATTAAACTAACATGGCGTCAGCGCACTCTTGCCGACGATACAATGATGATGGCTTCCAGCATCGAAGACAAGATGGCGGACATGACGTCATACTAGGTGACGATATATATGCTTTGAAAAAAAGTGGTGGGAGTCAGTATGCCAGCAGCCACCGCGGGGGAAGGATCGGTCGACATTTTTATTTTTTTGCCCTCACCGGGTTCGAACCGCTGACTCCGAGCTCCGTGTCGTTAATGTTTGTTTTGTATAAAAACTTTATTAAATTTTATTATTTGAATTTTTTTATAAATTTTAAAAATTTTTTCGTTAAAATCGGGTAATAAATAAAAAGTTTAAAGATGGCGAACGTAACGAAAATTGCAACGGTGACGACATAATCCAATATGGCTACCATGGCATCCTAATTTTCAAGGTCATGACCTCGGCGGCTTAGAGCGGCTAGCTCTTAGGCGTTTTAAGCCTCTTTCAGGCATTTAGGTTCTTTCTAGGGCAAAACGACTTTTGAGGATTTTCGAAATCCTAATTTTTGGATTGTTGATTTTTTGAGATTTTTTGGCGGAATTTTTTTCCTAAGAAATGTAAATTTTGGCGATTTTTGAGGAATTTTGGGCAATTTTTGCCCATTTTGGCAAATTTTGAGGGTCATAGGTCAATGTTCTACTTGTCCCGTTACGCTGTGTCCCGTTACACTCATCCAAGATGGCGGCCGTGACTTCATAATTCAACATTGCGGACACCGGCACCGGCACCACGCGCCGGCGCCAGATTTCGGACCGGCTATCCTATACTACTCATAACTCCTGAGTCTCGGCAGGTCTGTGATGTATGAAGGGGTATGGGGTAAAAACATGCAGCAACCATGCAACAAGTATGATTAACCTCTATAGCTTGGACCAAGTACAACCACTATTGGCTTTGCCAATTAGAAATGGGGTCGCGAGGTACTTTCACAATCATGACTCATCTCTCTAAAATGTCTGAGAGCCTGAGCTATCCACAACAGTCTGAAGAATTTCATGGCATCGTGGACCCACGAGTCCCTCAGCACACAACCATTAACTACACACACAGTTAAACTTCTACATGACAATACTTGACATGGTAAATGTTATAGTTATGAATGGAAATAGTTAGAACAATTAAAATCCAATACATTTTTGGATTCAGAACATACACACACATGTGTGAAACTAAGCATGGGACTTGAGCTAAAATATTAGTTGCTCACGAAACATTTTGTGTAAATAACTTCATACCTACAAACCCACATTAAATCCATAATTCATTGTGATAAATTATCAAACCAACCCGCAAAACCATAAAATTAATCCGCACATTAGCATATTGCAGCTACCCCCACCACCCTTTGAATTCAATCTAACATAAAAATCACTCAAATACCACCAATGTAAAAATTACCAGTCGAAAAATTATGCATGAGTTCAAGTATGGAGGTGATTCCATCCATATCAGTATAGGCTCCTACACAAAAAGAAACAATTAAATGTATCACCCCGGCCACCAAATCATTTAGACCATCCCAAGACACATATAATATCTCTTATGCTGCCATTCTGAAAATCACAAGATTCTTTGTTTTTAACACCAGCTACATAGTCATTATCCTCATCATCTTCTCAGATATCATCGACACAGCCATCATCATGATCAACATACTCATCCAGAATACTGTCATATTTCGTAATCTTAGGCATCGAAGCTTCTTCTTTGTCTTGAAGCATCCTTTATTAGTGTCCATCCATTCTCAAAGTTCGAAGGCTCTGGAGAAATGGGCTGAAACATATTCTCACTATTCACAATAATGATACTTCCACCATCTTCGGTCTTCCTTAAACCTTCAACAACCTTAATTTCAATTTCTTTGTCGAGATCAGAAGAGCTACGAACATTCATCTCGAGGAATAACATTCATCAGTGAGCATAACTTTACAAGTCTTGCAATGTGTTTTTAAGCTCTCTCTTAGAGCAAAATACCTGTCACACCGATCAAAACTTAACATTTTATATAGTTGGTTTTTGACATGATCATTCCTTCTCAATGTAAAACCCCTGTCACAACAACTACACCAGTGACCTTTTCATGACGTTAATATCACCGATCCATAATCCATATTAATTTCTACGACAAATGTCAGAAGCAACCTGAAAGTTCAAACTCAAACACTAAACTTAAAAAGAACATTAAAATAAACTATCAGCGAGAGTTAATTCCGAATTATTAATAATACATGGTTAAGTAGTTCCGCTTCTCACCAACATATTTTGCAACATGCTGATTTAAAGTACTTAATTATTTATTTCTAATGAAGTAAACCTTATACAAAGTACATACTATTAGTTAAGCAAATATAAATGTTACCCACATATGACTACAAATGTAGTCAATTCGGCAGCAAATGTAGCCAATTTTCTCCATCTGTTTACAAATGTAACCCTGTAGCCTATGTATTCCGATCTTCAACCCACTTCGTTTCAGAGTATGATGGGTGTATTCATACTGTTTATAAAGCTATGTTATTATGTAGCATGCAGGATGCATACTTGGTGTTCGCAAGAGAAGTAAGGATTTGATAGGTCTCAAGGGAAAGAAAATCAAATTTGTGTTGTCCTCGTAACAAGCTACCTTTTTCTTATATGTAACAAAATAGTGAATTTTAATCAAGTGTCATCGTTATTTTCGTTTGTTTAAACTAGCCGAAATTCTCAGCACATAACCGGTCACATGTAGAAATAATCTGACTATGGTGGATTAACACCAAAGAATTCACTGAAAAATGCTATGTGAGAATCAATTTTATTTCTAAATAAGGTCACATTCGCCAGTTCTAAGAGTGAACATAATGGAGGAAGTATACTTGGTGTTCGCAAGAGAAGTAAGGATTCGATAGGTCTCAAGAGAAAATCATCAAATTCTTGTCAGGTAAAAAAGCATAAGCACACACGGGAAAAAATATTCTAACACAGTAAAGTTGAAGCAAACGTAGAAATCCATCGAAATTTCACGTGAAAAAATTGGAGCATTCAAAGAAAACCATCAGGGAGAAGATGTCGTTTATAAACATCATAAAACATCAATTTTTTAAAAAAGTTCAAATTAAATCCTGCTTTAGTAACATGAGAGTTCTGGCACAAGTCAGCTTGTGAACTCTTTGTTTAAGCAACATGAGAGTTCTAGCTCAAGTCAGCATGTGAACTCTTTGCTTAAGCAACATGAGAGTTCTGGCACAAGTCAGCTTGTGAACTCTTTGCTTAAGCAACATGAGAGTTCTGGCACAAGTCAGCTTGTGAACTCTTTGCTTAAGCAGGAATTAATTTGAACTTTTTTTAAAAAATTAAAATTTTATGAGTGCTCCTATTTTTCATGTGAAATTTCGATGGATATCTCATAAAATTTTAATTTTTTAAAAAAAGTTCAAATTAATTCCTGCTTAAGCAAAGAGTTCACAAGCTGACTTGTGCCAGAACTCTCATGTCGCTTAAGCAAAGAGTTCACAAGCTGACTTGTGCCAGAACTCTCATGTTGCTTAAGCAAAGAGTTCACATGCTGACTTGAGCTAGAACTCTCATGTTGCTTAAACAAAGAGTTCACAAGCTGACTTGTGCCAGAACTCTCATGTTACTAAAGCAGGATTTAATTTGAACTTTTTTAAAAAATTGATGTTTTATGATGTTTATAAACGACATCTTCTCCCTGATGGTTTTCTTTGAATGCTCCTATTTTTTCACGTGAAATTTCGATGGATTTCTACGTTTGCTTCAACTTTACTGTGCTAGAATATTTTTTCCCGTGTGTGCTTATGCTTTTTTACCTGACAAGAATTTGATGATTTTCTCTTGAGACCTATCGAATCCTTACTTCTCTTGCGAACACCAAGTATACTTCCTCCATAATGTTCACTCTTAGAACTGGCGAATGTGACCTTATTTAGAAATAAAATTGATTCTCACATAGCATTTTTCAGTGAATTCTTTGGTGATAATCCACCATAGTCAGATTATTTCTACATGTGACCGGTTATGTGCTGAGAATTTCGGCTAGTTTAAACAAACGAAAATAACGATGACACTTGATTAAAATTCACTATTTTGTTACATATAAGAAAAAGGTAGCTTGTTACGAGGACAACACAAATTTGATTTTCTTTCCCTTGAGACCTATCGAATCCTTACTTCTCTTGCGAACACCAAGTATGCATCTTGCATGCTACATAATAACATAACTTTATAAACAGTATGAATACACCCATCATACTCTGAAACGAAGTGGGTTGAAGATCGGAATACATAGGCTACAGGGTTACATTTGTAAACAGATGGAGAAAATTGGCTACATTTGCTGCCGAATTGACTACATTTGTAGTCATATGTGGGTAACATTTATATTTGCTTAACTAATAGTATGTACTTTGTATAAGGTTTACTTCATTAGAAATAAATAATTAAGTACTTTAAATCAGCATGTTGCAAAATATGTTGGTGAGAAGCGGAACTACTTAACCATGTATTATTAATAATTCGGAATTAACTCTCGCTGATAGTTTATTTTAATGTTCTTTTTAAGTTCAGTGTTTGAGTTTGAACTTTCAGGTTGCTTCTGACATTTGTCGTAGAAATTAATATGGATTATGGATCGGTGATATTAACGTCATGAAAAGGTCACTGGTGTAGTTATTGTGACAGGGGTTTTACATTGAGAAGGAATGATCATGTCAAAAACCAACTATATAAAATGTTAAGTTTTGATCGGTGTGACAGGTATTTTGCTCTAAGAGAGAGCTTAAAAACACATTGCAAGACTTGTAAAGTTATGCTCACTGATGAATGTTATTCCTCGAGATGAATGTTCGTAGCTCTTCTGATCTCGACAAAGAAATTGAAATTAAGGTTGTTGAAGGTTTAAGGAAGACCGAAGATGGTGGAAGTATCATTATTGTGAATAGTGAGAATATGTTTCAGCCCATTTCTCCAGAGCATTCGAACTTTGAGAATGGATGGACACTAATAAAGGATGCTTCAAGACAAAGAAGAAGCTTCGATGCCTAAGATTACGAAATATGACAGTAATCTGGATAAGTATGTTGATCATGATGATGGCTGTGTCGATGATATCTGAGAAGATGATGAGGATAATGACTATGTAGCTGGTGTTAAAAACAAAGAATCTTGTGATTTTCAGAATGGCAGCATAAGAGATATTATATGTGTCTTGGGATGGTCTAAATGATTTGGTGGCCGGGGTGATACATTTAATTGTTTCTTTTTGTGTAGGAGCCTATACTGATGTGGATGGAATCACCTCCATACTTGAACTCATGCATAATTTTTCGACTGGTAATTTTTACATTGGTGGTATTTGAGTGATTTTTATGTTAGATTGAATTCAAAGGGTGGTGGGGGTAGCTGCAATATGCTAATGTGCGGATTAATTTTATGGTTTTGCGGGTTGGTTTGATAATTTATCACAATGAATTATGGATTTAATGTGGGTTTGTAGGTATGAAGTTATTTACACAAAATGTTTCGTGAGCAACTAATGTTTTAGCTCAAGTCCCATGCTTAGTTTCACACATGTGTGTGTATGTTCTGAATCCAAAAATGTATTGGATTTCAATTGTTCTAACTATTTCCATTCATAACTATAACATTTACCATGTCAAGTATTGTCATGTAGATGTTTAACTGTGTGTGTAGATAATGGTTGTGTGCTGAGGGACTCGTGGGTCCACGATGCCATGAAATGCTTCAGACTGTTGTGGATAGCTCAGGCTCTCAGACAATTTAAACAGATAAGTCATGATTGTGAAAGTACCTCGCGACCCCATCTCTAATTGGCAAAGCCAATAGTGGTTGTACTTGGTCCAAGCTATAGAGGTTAATCATACTTGTTGCATGGTTGCTGCATGTTTTTACCCCATACCCCTTCACACATCACAGACCTGCCGAGTCTCAGGAGTTATGAAAACCTGCACATGAGCTACGTTTTGTGCTAAAATTGTAACAATTTTTAGGTTTGGTTGGTTTCAAGCAAGGGTCTTCTTTGTTGTATTGAGGGGTAGTATGATAAGTTGTAGTTTGTGGGTTAAATTTTTGGATTTTGTGTAAATGAGTGGATTGGAGGCTGTGTATTCATTTTTTTTTTGCTTTGTAGATAGATATTTATATGATCTTTTAAATAATTTTTTTAGCTATCAGAACTTTAAACTTTTTTTCTTCTAGCTTCTTCTGTGTACTTAAGCTATTGTGTGAAAATGTAGCTGTGCGGGTTTTTGAAAATATTTTTCAGTTTAATGCTTCTCTGTACTTAAACATTTGTGTGGAGAGGGGGTTGTGTGAACTTTGAATATTTTTTCAGCTAAATGCTTCTCTGTACTTAAAAATTTGTAAAAGTTATCAGTTACCAGGAATTTGAATATTTTTTGACTACTTCTGTGTAACTTGTCAGTTACAGTACTTTAACATTTTAGTGATTTCTTAGATTTTTTCGGGGTTAGGTAGTGCTACCTTAAGGATTGGTTTGTTGAAGCTGTAGTTTGTAGGTTTGAAGTTATGTATGCAAACATTTTCATGTAATGGGTAATTACATTGTTTTCTTAAGACTTCTGTTATAGTTCTCCGTACGTTGGGCTTCCTTTGTGTGTTCCGGGCATTGAGCACAGACTACCGATTGTTGTGATGACATCAACCATGCAGAAATGACGTTTATCCCCTGCTACCTATACGGCAGCTAATAACTGCTCCCGTTATGAATGTCAGTGTGCTTACAACAAGCAACATGACGTCAAGCAGTGTCATCTGTGTGGAAAGATGGTTGCTCACAGTTATAAATTGCGGTAATATCTTACAACATGTACTGGTGCTGCCCTCACGACTTCAGTAACCTGGTGTAGCTTCTGCTTCAAAGTCTTCGAAAACTCCAGCCATGTCACACATCATGAGAAGATGGCTTGCGGTCTCAACCCTAGCCATAAAATGTATTCGTGTGGGGACTATGCTAAAGTGTTCGCCAGGGCTGGTAAGTTGAAAGCACATACCAAAGTGTGCGAGGGTCCTGATCCACTATCAACTAAGAAGCAGAGAATGGCCGCGCTTAAGCCTGTAGACATACCTAAGTCAAGTACCAGCCGAACATATCTTGTGACGGAGGCGGGTTTTGGCCAACATCCACGACTTCATCATTGCAGAAGTGGGAATCTGGGGTAACTTGAAGACTTGTGTGGTTGAAAATAATACCAGTTCTGTTAAGGACACATGCACGAACTTGGACTCTATCAAGGTTAAACTAATAAGCCAACTTCTAGAGGAAATTGAAGAGGATGGTCCACTCAAGTATTACATCGAGCTTGAGTGCAATTGTGAAAAGCCAATGGGTACGTGTGAAGACAAGAGAGCCTTCAAAACCACGAATGTTCCACTCTTTGCAGTTCGTGAAGTGGAGGATGTCATTACTGAATACATCTTTAAGATATGTAAAGAGGAAGAATACTAATTATGAAAGGGGTCTGGATGGTCTTTGTCTGGTGTTATGTGACTACAACTACACATTAACAAGCTTGATCCACTTCGAGCTAGCTCCTACATCGAAATACCTACCTGCATCAAAGAGAAATATGCGGTGGTTAATCTGTAAATACTTAATTGAGCACATATATTTTTTAAGTGTGAAATTCTTGTCAAGTTAGATGCGGGTGAGCATCTGAGCATGTTAATTAGTGCTACAATGACTTGGAGGGGAAGTTCAACTTCACTAACAATGAGTTTTCCCAATCCACTTCGCCAGATCCCTTTGTTCGAGAAACATAATCCTCGTGCCTGCATAAACATCTATAGCATCGACAAATACCAGATGATTGTAACATCACGAGAACTTCTGTTCTTGGTCTTGAAATATGCTGTTTTTGTGAATTGTGTGGATAATTGTTTGAAATATGCTGAGATGTGTTTGAAATATGATGAATTGTGTTTGAAATATGAGTATTAGTGTTTTAAATGTGTGTTCTCATTAGTAATAGACACGTCTGTATTCTTTTAGAGGAATGGTTCAGAGTTAAAAATTAATTTAATGGAATGTGCTTCCAGATTTTCTTGAGTCATATATCTTTTATTGAGTTTTATTTTTTTATTGGTCTTGGAATATATTGAGAGATATCCGTTTGTATTGTGAATTCCTGACACCAAATAAGAAATTTTCGCATTTTAATTAGGTGGTACTTGAATAAAAATATATCCATTACTCATTCGTTAAATAGGCTAAGTACAGCCGAGAATTACTCGTTTGTAACGTGATTCTCTCCCCCCCTGAGGTTTGGTTCAACAAGGCTGATTAATGTTAAGAATTGTGTGTCTTTAAAAGAAAGGAAGTGAAATGGTAGCGAAATATTAGACGACTATAATGATCACGAGAAATGTGAAAATGATGATTCGTATAGTACTATCCCAGGTGTTGTTAATTATTTGGAACTAAAAGTTAACGAAGAAAGTTGCAGTTTCATGGGGAATTAAAAAAAATTACACCAAGTTCTAGTCGCCTCCATGAAATTGAGAGCACTTTAGAACAGCCTAAGGCTGAAAAGGTCGAAGACTGCGACTATTCACCCAAAGATTACAAGAACTAAGACTATGATTAAGAACTTGAAGCTCACAAGATCGAATACTGTGATAAAGTGTTGAGACTAAAATGATGGAAACGACTTATTAAACTAAATTATTCAGATTAGGCTTATGATGGTCAGTGGGGCGATTACAATTTTAATGATTTTGAGGCTGGTATTAAAAACGGAACTTTAGAGGTCTTAAAAGTATTAGTAATGAAAATTTACGTAAGATGTTAGAAGCCGAAGATATTTATTATGCCACATGGAAATATTCTAACATATTGGTAGATAGGTTAAGACTTCTACTTGCCTTGCAAAAATGAAGAAAATTTACCCAATACCAAACAAATATGGTCTTTACTTCGTGAAATAAGAAATGTATGCTACATACAATAACAACTTGTTTTGTCTGCATGTGTATAAAAGTGAAAAACCAAATTATACTTTGGATAAAAAAGTTTGTTTTATTTATTGTAATCTAATTTCTAGCTGAGGTTGGGTTCTCGTAGTACAGTTTCTAACTTAAAGATGTAAAATTCGTAATAAATGACTAACAAAATGGAGAGTCATACTAACGTCTTTCTGGCAATTGTGGCGGGTACGTGCTACATTGTAACTAAAATCATTTGGAGCGAAATGTGGATGGAGGCATTGTAGCCGGCTTGAGCTGGATTTTATCGTTTCCTTTAGTATTTTAACTAATGTATCCTAGATATCGTATCCTACTGAGTTGAATGTTTTACCCAAATGTGTGTCCGTTTCATTGAATGTTTATTGTCAAGTCTGTAGCCAGGGCTGAATATTTAATGGTTCAAAAACCCTTGGTCTTGTAGGAAGCATAAAATGCGTCATATTTCAGGGATGTTTCGGCTCTACAGTAAGCTTTAAATTTGCTGAGTTGGTATTTTTATACCAAAATTTTTTTCTATGTGTTTGATGTTTCTTGTAGCCTCGTGGTCTTGTAGCCTGGTAGTATTGTAGACACGTAGCCGATTGGAACCTTGTAGCTTGTAGCTTTGTAGCCAAGAAGTCTTGTAGCCTTGTTCGAAATAAATAATTAAACTATGTTCACCGAGATAAAGGATGGGTGGATGAATGATTTATTCCTGCTCTAAAGGAAGTCATGTGAAGAGAGTCCGCTGCAAAAGGGAGTTATATTATGTGGATTTATATGTTACAGAAAATACAGAAAAACTGGCATGGTGCCTGTTAATGTAAAAGATAACTCACTCCTGGAAACTGTTTATTTTGATGCAAATAAACTAGGCGTAGTAAAACTTAGAGCTAAAATTGAATAATTTGTATGTATTTATAAATGGTTAACATAAATATTCCGTTTTCTTAAAACACATAATTACCATCCGAGATGTTACTACTTGGAAGATTTACGAGGTTTGGTGATATGTGGCGGATTCTATGGGGAACAAATTCAGCCTACCAAGTACCCAAGCGATTATTAAGTAGAAAAATTGATAGATTAGAAAGATGATGCCTTGTTTGTGAAGTGGCTAGGATTCGATAAATGTGAAAATCAGTTGGATAAAATCTAATGATGCCATATAAATTTTAATGTTTTGAAATGTTGTAAATTTTTATATTAATAAATGCAAGTCTAAAATAAATAAAAACTGTATTTATTCATGTGCTGTTTGAAACTTTTCACTAGTTACCAGAGGTCGGGATGTTCGTCGAAGGTGCTTAAAATGGTATTAAGAGGCTGGGGACGCGTGGCGACAGGTCTAAATGACGCAGCTATTTGGGGTGTGGATGGTTCACGGTGAGGGGGGAGGCGGTACGTCTGCTTACGTCAAAGGCCGTGCGTCAGTGACGCGTGTGCTTGGCACGCACGAACAGGACTGCAATAGAAAGGGTAGAGGGGTGGGGACAGTTGAACAATTGCAGTCTTAGGATGTATCATTCGTAGTTATCAACAGAGCTAGTAAGATGTGTCGGGCCACCTATGAGAAGATTGTTGAGGATGAGTTCTATGCGTGCTGTCAGGAGGCTAGCGGCCAGGAAGATGTTCTTGCGATGGATGAAGACGAAGAGTCCAGGGAAGACATCTCAGATGTACCTGTGAACACCTCCACTCTGACTGTGGAGGATATTGCTGCTGTGAAGGGGGTGTGGCGGTTGGTGGGGGGGATATCGACTTTGGAGCTGCGTGATGCTTGTATAGTTGTGTGGGCAGAGTAATTGATGGCTAGTATGGAAAGTACTGCGGAGCGGGGTGTTGTGAAGGGTGTCGGTAACACCTTCAGTATGGTATTGTGTTAACAAGGGGGGAGATGATAGTGTGAAGGAGTGTGTGTTTTTTTTTATTAAATAGTGTAAATTTTTTTTGATATTTTATTTACTTCGACTTGTTGCCACGATTTAAAAAATACTATTTTCATTTGATATGAAGTGTATCTCGTAGTGGCAGTAGGTAATGGTTTTGCTCGTAGCGACAGTAGGTAATGGCTGAGGTGAGTGTTGTAACTGCATCAAATAACACTATACCGAACAGACATTAAGTTTAAACGGAAAATGTTATGTGTCGGATGTGGTCTCTCTCGTGAAGATAGGGGATCATGTAATACTGTACAAATGTGATTCGGTATTTTTGTTTGTAGCATAATATTCTCGTGAACTATTAAAGCTGCTTGTGTTTTTCTGTCATTAAAAATTTTGGGGGAGGGGGATGGATATATACCCAAACATTTAAAATATCTGCTTCCGTGCAGCTCTTTAAACACGTGTACGCAAACATGTCCCTACTTAGAAGAGATACTTATTTACTTGTGGGTTAGGACTCTGAATAATTTCTGGTTCCTGTGATGGCTATGAAGTAGTAAGTAATTAAATTTGGTGGAAGAAAAAGTTTTTAAGTATTATTACTATAACCATCGCATCCGCAACGCTGATACTTTGTTTTATATAGTTTCAGTTTTTTGATTTATAGTGTCTGTTGTGAAAACATGTACGCAAACTTTAAAAATATCTGCTTCCATGCAGCTTTTAAAACATGGGTACGCAAACATGAACTTGTTTAGAAATGTAAATATACACAGACATTAAAAATAATTGCTTCCATGCAGCCATTTTAATACGAGTACGCAAACATGAGAAGAGAATATTACTTGTGAGTTAGGACTCTGAAAAATTTCTGGCCCGCTAAGATGGGGTAATAAATGTTTTTTTAATATTATCATTACTTTAACTATCACATCCACAACGTTAGTATTGATAACATATATTTTAGTTAAAACCTATAAATGATAAGACTTTAAGAAAAAATGGTGGTTACAACAACGAAATTACTGTGGATTTTGTGGATTTTTGTGGATTTTTCTGGATTTTTGTCTATAAGGGTCATAATAATGCTGGTACGGGATATAAACTCGACCTTACGTACACTTACGTACTTTAGAAACCTACACCCGATGATGACATCCTTCAGATGAAATTAAGATGGCGGTCTCCATTAAATTAGATGGCTGCCTCCTGCAGTCAACGATGGTATATATTTTTTATTTTGATAATAAATTTATTTTAAAGAATGTGGTGTAACGAAAAATTGTAACAGGGATGAGTGGGGTGTTCGATGACGATGTCATTGTAACGGTGTTCGATGACGTTGTCATTGTAACAGAGGAGTGGGGTGCTAGATGGTGTATTCGTAATGTAGACGAGTGGGGTACTCGATGCGTAGGTTTTTAATGAAAATTTAATTAAATAATATATTTTTTATTTTTTCATTAAAATTGGATAATAAATAAAGATTTTCAAGATGGCGGATGAAACGCGAAATGTCGGAATGTTCTAGAAAACAAAATGGCCGTCGGGGTCAAAGGTCAACGTCAAATCCAAGATGGCCTCCGGAAGTGACATAATCCAAGATGACCGCCGGAAGTGACGTAATCCAAGATGGCCACCGGAAGTGATGTACTCCAATATGGCCGCCGCGTATCCCCGGATCCTCCACCGCCCACCGGTGTCCCCATACCTACCTTATACACCTACTAATCTTCAATAGTGTTTTTCACTTGGTGGTATAGAATTTTACCTTCAACCAACTCCAGGCCATGGTAGTATTTGCATAGTCATTCATTCGTGCGTTTACCTTTTTCGTCTTACAATTTCCAGGGATACAGAGGTCGAAAGGTGCGTGTTTTAAGTCTTGTCACCGGAGGTGACGGAAATTTCCTTGAGCACGAATCCATGTTGGCTCTGAAAACCTTTCATGTTGCAGTAAATCTTGTCGCTAGCAATACTCGGTCATAACTAAATTAATATCGCAAACTATCCGCTATTTATGACAGAATTTTCACAAGTTTGTCTCGACAATTGTACGATGGAAGCCGATCGTGAATTATCAGACAAAAAGCATAGGTGTTTGATGGAATATTTCTGCTAGCCGATATCTCGATCCTATAGTCGATGATGTTTGAATTTATTCGATCATCCTGTTTGGAAATGTCAACAACCATCAACAGAGCCTTGTTCTTGAAAATGTCGGAAATCAGTATCGGTGACTGTCTGCGCTCATAGTATGCTTGCTGAAACTTGGCATACATTTGTTAAGCGAGAAGAAATCTTCCTTTTCCAAAGTCCATGTTCATATCAACATACGGGTAGCTTTCGCTGTTTAAAAATATGTTCACATTACATATTTGACAGTTATCGAATACGGAGCGGCTCACTCCTGCATTGAGCAGTCTTTCGGTCTAAACCCTGACGATGATGTATTTTGGTTTTTTCGTAGCAAAGCTGGACTTTACTATCCAATTGATACGCTGACTATGAGGCAAGCCAGGATAAGTTTCGAGGCTCCACGATCGGAATGGCACATCGAAGTTCTTGCCATTTTCTATGTGCTTCAACATCTTGACACGTTCAACCATGTTCTCTTGTATGTGGGGCAGCATTCAATCGATAGACTGTAGTGTTAGCGAGACATCTAGAGGATTTTTTGCAGCAGCGACAATTGCATTAATGTGCGTGTTGGCTATAAGCAGTACGAGCTCTTATTTCAAATTAATGAATTTATGCTTGTAGTCCTCAGAAAATCCAAGATGCATGGACAGAGGAACACAAATTTTGAACTTTCGTTCGGCATAAACAGGAAGCTTAGGCTATATTCATCCTCGAGAGCCCAACCGGCCATCTTTGCAGCAGACAGTTCATTTGGCGTGAGCGAAAGGTAATTTTTCATAGCAGATGTTATGCCTACATCTCTCGTCTGGTCTACCTCGACGCCATTGAGTACATATGTAATGAGCTCGATAAGGTGATGAATACCATTGCAGGATATTGATGTCGTTGTCGGATGCGCACCATCCGCTTTTGTCAGCGTGCCTTTTATATGTAGAAATGACTACGAAGGTAAAGTACAGATATCTTGGTGCTGTACAGCAATGCGTACTCTGAAGGTAGTGCGTACGGTCCGAGCAGGAAAGGCTGGTACTCGTGAGTAGTATATAATAGTTCCTCCTGGCACAGGCTTCAGGCTGTGGATTGTGTGGATTGAGATTGTCGGTCCACCATCTTGGATTGTGACGTCACGGCGGCCATCTTGGATGACCGTGACCTTGAAATTGACCTTGACCTTTGAACTTCAAAATTTGCCAAAATCTTCCAAAATCTACCGAAAATTCCTCAAAATTCGCCACACTATCCATTTTCTTTGGAAAAAAATTCTGCCAAAAAATCTCAAAAAATTCCACAATTCAAAAATTATGATTTCGAAAAACCTCAAAAGGTGTTTTGCCTTAGAAAGAACTCAAAATCCTAAAAACGGCTTAAGCATCCATGGCTACAGCCTCCGATAAGCCATTTCTAGGAATAAGGATTCCATGACCGCCATCTTGGATTATGACGTAACCGTTGCAATTTCCGTTACGTCCACCATCTTGAAAATCCGTAATTTTTATGTTCGAAAATCGGGAAAAGTTTTTAAAAATCATTAAAAAAATTAATCAGTCAAATTAAATACTTAAATTCTCTAAAAACACCATTGCACTTTTCGTTACGGAAGCCATCTTGAAAATCCGTAAATTTAATGCTAGAAATTCGGGAAAAATTACAAAATTCTTAAAAAAAATTACTTATTAGAATACTGTTTGATAAGATCGATTCCTGTCCTTGGTTCGCAACCACTAAGAGCAAAAAAACAACAGATCCTTCCGATTTTTGACCTTGAAATTTGACCATGACCTTAAAATTTGACCTTGACCTTGAAATTTGACCTTGTCTTTGAAATTTGACCTTGACCTTGAAAGTAGACCTAAACCTTGAACTTTGACCTTAAAATTAACCTTGACATTGAAATTTGTCCTTGACCTTGAAATTTGACCTTGAACTTTGACTTTGAACTTTGACCTTAACCTTAAACCTTGACCTTGACATTGAAATTTGAAATTGACCATGACGACCATCATGAATCCGACATTTTGTGTTCGGTACATGCTACCAGGACCTACAACCTGCTAGAGGTCATTGCCACCATTTGGTTTTCGTCTGCTGGAGGACTCCATCTTGTGTGTACTCGTCTTATAGAGTACAGTACCATCACACTTGATTATGTTTTACCCACTAGAGTGCAGTAATTATTTATTATTACTGTGACACCCGCCATCTTGGAATTTGGACACCATGTCGAAATCGTGTAATTATTTAACTAGAATATTAGGGAAAAATCCAAGATTCATCCAAAAAATTACACATTAAGGTAATGATTGATTATATCGATTGCTGTTCATGGTTCAATCCTTGCAAAATACAAAAAAAAATTTAATTTTATGTAAAAAAAAATTTAATAAACCATTACCAAAGTCCTACAAGAGACTTAAAATCATCTACTACCATCATCATTTAAACTATTACGACCACCATCTTAGATATTTGTATTTATTGACTTATTAGTTCGGGAAAATTCCCAAAATTCACCGAAAAAATCACACATTACTTTACATATTGAATCGATACTTGGTTCGATCTATGGACGAAGCTAAAAATAAATTTAATTTAAATACCAGAAAAGTGTCAGGTTCAAGAAATAAAACAACACAAGTTATTTTACAAAAAATAATATTTATTACATAATTTCTATTTTACTACAGGATCACTTGCGAAAGCCAGCAATCTTATAAACATTTAGCCCTGCATAGTCGTGAAACGACTAATTCGTAGCTCCGAATCAATGCTCCAACAGCTCCAACAGCTCCAAATGCTTCAAAAGCTCAACAGCTCCAAATGCTCCAACAGCTCCAACAGCTCCAACAGCTCCATCAGCTCCAAATTGTTCCAAAGCTCCAACAGCTCTAAAGCTCCAAAGCTACAACAGCTCAAACCTCCAAAGCTTCAAAAGCTCCAAATGCTCCAAAAGCTTCAATGCTCCAACAGCTCCAAATGCTCCAACAGCTCCAAATGCTCCAACAGCTCCAAATGCTCCAAAGCTCCAAGAGCTCCAAAAAGTTAATGAACTTAGTACCCGCAAATTTACAACTGTAACGATAACTTTGTTGAATATCTCTGTATAATTGGTTCACCACCGTTCTTCGTAAATTTAAGGTGAGAATTTTGTCCTGTGTAGAAATCAGGCACTAGTCACACTGTGTGTGCTCTGCAGAGGCCAACTCCTTGGTCCGGAGTCAAGCCGTGTTACCTTTTGAGCTTCCTGATGGTGGACTTGAGCGCGGGTCGGCAGCCTCCTCGGCCCAGCAGCGCCGCGTGGTCTGGACCACCTCCTCCTCTCTCCGCAGGTTATCCAGGGTTCTCTTAGGTCCTTTAGCATGCATAATGTGCATTGAGTTTTGGTCCCTGTGGGATCCACTCTTCCAATCTGATAGGTCATTCACATAAGTAGTATAGTTTGGGGACTCCGAGATCAGGGTCCAGAGTCCAGAGCCGGGAGCCGAGCCCCATATCTGAATGTGACGTCATGGTGGCCATCATGGATGACAGTGACCTTGACCTTTGACCTAGACCTTGTCCTTTGATCTTGACCTTGACCCGGCGGCCATATTGGATCCGCCATCTTGGATCCTCTGTATTGGATACACCATCTTTAAATCGAGCGCCCCACTCATTATGATGAAATTTTCGTCTCTGTCACCATAGTGATTTTTTCTGTTCTGCTGGAGGCCGCCATTTTGGATACTGTCAACTTTGTTTCTGTTGTTTGTTCCTAGATAGCACCAGCATCGCTCTTGATTTTTTCTGTTCTGCTGCAGGCCGCCATCTTGGATACCGTCGACTCTATTTCTGCTGTTTGTTCCTAGAGAGTGCCAGTGTCATTCTGTCTCATCACATAAGGTCGATGTTCCATTACCTACCATAGCTATTATGATCCTTATCGACAAATTAAATTAAATTTTTCAGCAAAATACTTTGGAAGCACTGTGATTCGAACCATCGCAGCTCTGATCTCTAGGTTGGAAAACATACGCCTTTAACCGCTCGGCCATCGAGACATTTACTAGACTGAAAATTAAATAAGGTATATATAAAAAAACATGCATATTCGGACTTGTAATTTTTTTTAATTTGTAGTAATAATATCAGCACCTGTTCGAGACAGAACCACCATCTTGTATTTAACAAAACTGTTGCAATTATCGTTACGGCCACCATCTTGAAAATCCGTACTTTTTATGTTAGAAAATCGGAAATTTTTTTAAAAATCTTTAAAAAAATTAATTAATTGAATTAAAAAATAAAAATCTTAAAATTACCGTTGAACTTTTCGTTACGGCCGCCATCTTGAAAATCCGTAATTTCAATGCTAGAAATTCGGGAAAAAATCCAAAATTCATCAAAAAATTAACTTATTAGAATACTGATTGATTAGATCGATTCCCGTCCTTGGTTCGGAACCGGTAAGAAGCTACCTACATACTGACCTACCACCACCAATAACAAGGTATATATCGTCAACTAGTATGAAGTCATGTCCGCCATCTTGTCTTCGTGTGCCGGAGACCACCATCTTGTTTACGTCTGCTAGAGTGTGCTGATGACATTTCAGTATAATTTTCTGTTCACCATACCTTTGGCCTCGACTGTAGGCATTGAAATTTGACCTTGACCTTGAAATTTGACCTTGAACTTTGACCTTGACCTTGAAAATTGATCTTGGAATTCGACCTTGACCTTGACGACCATCATGGATCCGCCATTTTGTGTTCAGTACATTCTACCAGGAGCTACCGCCTGCTAGTGGTCATTGTCGCCATCTTGTTTTCGTCTGCTGGAGGACACCATCTTGTGTGTGTGTAATCGTCTTACCATCATGCTAGTTTTATTCTAACCCGCTACAGTTCAGTAATTATTTATTATTACTGAGGTGCCCGCCATCTTGAAATTTGGGCACCATCTTGAAATCATGTAATTATTTAGCTATAAATGCGGGAAAAATTCCAAAATTCACCGAAAAAATCAATTATTAATTTACAAATTGATTAGATCAGTTCCCGTCCTTGGTTCGATTCTTGGCCAGTGACAGTTGTAACTAAATATTAAATGAATTTTAGGTTCTATTTTCCATTACCTTTCGCAGAGTTTATTAATCATTCACTCTACAAAAATCAACTCAAGACAATATACCAGTGACGGATCCAGGATTTTGGTTTGGGAGGGGCTTGACCCAGCTGAGGCTAGGCTTTATCAAGGCAAACACTAAAACAATAGTGGACCCATATGCTTTTGGAGGGGGCTTGAGCCCCTTAGCCCCCCTCTGGATCCGCTACTGCGATATACCTAACCAACGAATTAAAAACAGTGCCGCTATGCCTTACATTAAAGTCAAATTTTTCGATAATCTGAATAACCTATAAGCCGTTCATGTACAAAGCCATCCATACATATAGACCAAGTGTCTTGGACCATGAGACCGGCTCATACACAATATCAGACGTAAGGGCTAGTCATTTCCGGACCGCATGACCTTCTTTGTCGTTAGCTAATTATATTCAATTAGACCGTCGTAACCTTTTTATACATACTAAAGGACCAAGTGACCTTAAAAAATATTTTAGAAACACCAAGAGGTTTTGAACTAGTAAATATTCAGTCACTACATATTTTACTACGTGCATTCAACAAAAAGGAAGCACCATCAACGAAAAGGCAGCTCATTTTGGACGCACCGTCAATAAAAAGGAAGCACATTCTACAAAACGAAAGCTCATTTAACGAAAAGGAGGTACATTACCACGTACATTCAACTCGGTAGGATGCGATCGTCAATGTTAAGTTAATGTTTATGTCTCCATTAGTCTATGAATCTATCAAATTGTAGTTCCATAAGTCATTGGATCTAATAGTCATTGGCTCCATCAGTCATTGACTCCAAAAGTCTTTTGACTCCAAAAGTCATTGACTCCTACAGTCATTGGCTCCAACTGCCTTTTGTTTCAACAGCTCCAATGATATTTGTCTAGAATGCTACAAGTCTAAGAGACTGTGGGGCTACAAGGCTACGAGTCTAAAAGGATCTAGCTGGTTACGAGATATACATGGCTGCGAAACTGCATGGCTAAAAGACCATGTGGCTACGAAACTACATGTCTATGAAGCTACAAGGATACAACTCTACTCGGCTCCAAATGCTCCAACAGCTCCAAAAGGCTCCAAAAGGCTTCAAAAGGCTCCAAAAGGCTCCAAATTGCTCCAAAAGGCTCAAAAAGCTCCAAAAGGCTCCAAAGGCTCCAAATGCTCCAAATGCTCCAAAAGGCTCCAAATGCTCCAACAGCTCCAAATCCACCATCAGCTCCAAAAGGCTCCAACCGCTCCATATGGCTCCAAATGCTCCATCAGCTCCAAATGCTCCAACAGCTCAATCTTCATTTGGCTCCAACTGATTTAAGATACTTTTTATCGAACTTGGCATGATTACTTGCATGTCTTTATTAGTATACATTTTGACTGGCAGTGGTGACGTTTTTTACACCTTTAAGTTTTAAGTTTTATTTAGAAATAAGATTTCGAGAAGTGGTAGATACCATCTTATAAAAAAATATTAATTTTTCTTCAAGTTTATGCACATACATTTAATTTAAGCCAATATTGTATGTAGACAGCTTCCCTCAGTTCTTTGAGTATGAAGGATTATTCTTTGATGTTCGAATAGTTTCCTGCTCAAAGCGAACCATGTAGTAGTCTTAGCCTGTCAACCAATATGTCAGGATCTTCCCATGAGGTATAATCAATCTTTTCTGCTACGTTCATCTTCATTGCATGTTTATAATAAATATTATCTCTGGTGTCTTTCGTTTTAACGCCAACCCCAAGCTCACTTTCGTCATCGAGCCAGTGATCATAATAAGCTTTATCAGATGTATTTATTATATCACGTCGTTTCCATCGTTTCGATCTCAGGACACCGCCACATTCTTCGATCTTTTCAGCTTTAGGTGGTTCATCACAGGCTATGCCTTTGTGAACAGCCTCAGAGTGACCGTAGAAGGCATCGTCTTCACCTAGATTACCGTAAGAATTCGATATCGATGATGTCGAAGTGTCTTCATCATTTTCATACTTCCTTTTTAGGAGTCCATCATTTTTACAAAGTAGGAAAGATCGACTTAAATTCGGCTGGATTGTATTCTCACTTTTCACGTTAAGGATCCTTCCATTGTCTTCATTCTTCCACAAATTATCATCATCCTTCAATTTAAGTTCTTTGTCGAGATCGGAAGAGCCACGAACATAATCTCTCCCAAGACAAGGAAAATTATTGTCGTAATACAGATCACTCTTCCCTTGTCTAGTAGATCCATCGTTTTCCTCTATGCCGTAAGTAGGCTTGGTGTTGCAAGTTCTCTCATGTCGTTTTAAGCACTCTCTCCACGTAAACGACTTGCTACATCGAACAAAACTTATATTACGTAGTGGATTTTTAACACAGTCATTCTTCTCGTGTTGTCTTCCATTCTTTCTCAAGATAAATTCTTTGCTGCAAAACTTACACCTGTGTCCTTTCGATACAGCAACAGACACCGAATCAGGATTCATATTAGTTACTGAGACTAATGCCAGATGAAAATCTGAGTGATTTAAATTAGATACATTACTTAAATAGAATTTTTTTAATATTTCATCTTCAAGAATTAAGTTACCTCATACAAAAGAACTTGTTACATATGGTCTCGATTATTAGCATGAGATGTCGCCACGTGTTGTGTTGAGTCATAATTTATTTACTTAGTTATTTTATGTAGGATGCGGGATGCTCACTAACGATCGCAAAAGGATGGCTTCGCTAGACACCAAGGAGACGGAAGTTCATCTTGCATGTTAGTACTTCACAGATGTCTCATGGTATATTATTTGACTGAGTAATGGTTGTTTATTTTTTTATTTCCACCTGGTAAAAAAAATTGCAAGTGTTGATTTAGTAACAGAAATTCCCGAATTAAATGTCACTCCAAATAAAATGTCATGACTCATTAGGTAAAAAATCCATCATGCAGAGAGCGGTTTCTCAGAATAGACAGAAGCACTTGAAGAAACCTCAGGAATAATCAGGAGCACATGGAGAAAACCATCATAATATTGTTAAGAATAATCGGGAGCACACGGAGAAAACCATCTCACTTTTCTTTAATATCATATAAATACAGAAAAATATTTAATAAATAAAAATAAATTAATAAAAAATTTAAATTGAAAAAAAAAATTACGAAAAATACATAAACTTCTGGCTTGTACTAGAACTCTATCTTTGCTCAACAATGATAAGTTCACAAGCATTTTACCGGTCGTTGCGAGTACAGGTATTTAAGCATATACTAGACTGTTGGATTCACAATTCTCCTGGCACTTTGGTAGAGTGAAGATAGACTTGGTCTGCTGCATATTAAAGAATTAATTTTGGGCTGTGTGATTCAGCATTATTAATTTCGATATCAATGGAAGGAGTTTCATCTTCAAGGGAGATAAATAATCACGTAAATCATAAAACCTATTTACATAATGTTCAATGCCATTTAATTATGCAGGAATTATGTAAGACTCTTAGTCTGTAAGTCTGTGTAAGAATAGTTAAGTTTTGTTTGCATAGAATTGGTGCAAGAGGATGTTTTCTACCCCTCTGGCTTCTCCTTCCCCGTCCAGCCGCGGTCCAGAGCACACGCGTCTCGCGTCAAGGGAGAGCCTTCAATGTTGCAACTATGATCGAGTCATTTTGTTCCGTGAGTAATTAAGCTGAAGCCTTGGTTTACGCTAGCCAACGTGACTCCGAAAAATTGCACGGTACGGGATTAACCTTGTTCGGCTAAAGCTCAATCGCCTGGTGACCCTCCCGCGCGCAATTTGATTACGTACGGCACTGGCCGACTCCCGTTCTAGATCTGCGGGTAAAATGTGTAGCGCACACACCATCAGACAGCATATCATTCTATACAGCTATTTTTGTGTAGAACCCACTCAACAGGACTGACCCGTTAATGGTATCTCGCACACTGTTCGCGGGATGCGTGGTTAAAGAGACTGCCGCAGAATCAGGTCACAAGTGTTTACAGTAGGGGAGAGTGGGGCAAAGTGAACCGAGGGGCAAAGTGAACTCTACACTACACAGTGCTGCTATCTATGTATTATTGTCCGTACTGTCTTCTCCTTTACTTGTTTGTGTAGTGTACCATCTATGGCTACCAAAGATGCAGTACTGCAGTAGTGGCTTGGCGTTGTGTTTCATTTGTGGATGCATGGTAAGAATTGGCCTCACTGTTTTCTGTTTAATTTATACATTTGTGTAAAAATAGTTATCATATTTAATACATATGCTTGTACCATATCCAGTATACATGTATTATAACGTTATTTAGATTCACGCAACATGTTCCGATAAAATTAGGCGTCATGATAAAATAGCATGGTAAGGCAAAGTGAATCGGGTCATTTCACTTTGCCCCACTAATGTATAGAGGCATTTCACTTTGCCCCACAGTAAATCATAGCTTAATTTTCCTGCATTATAATATATAACACTGGATTAATATTGTATATTCCTACTTTATTTTTGTGTTTACTTTTTGATGTGAACCTATATATTTACTGCACCGTTTTGTCCTCTAATTGTTGTAATGATTTTATTTTCAGTATAACAGCATGGTGCGCAACTATGTTAGAAAATCTTCTCAACACAAGTGGTTGGAAGAAGATATGGCATCTGCAATCAAGGCTGTACGAGATGGACGTCTCACGCTGCAAGAAGCTACAATAGAGTTCGGTGTTCCCAAATCAACACTGTTCCGACGATGCAGGAAATAAGGCAGTGAAGAAGAAGTATCAGTAAAGGTATTGGGTAGATACAGAAACTGTTTCAGTAATGAAAAAGAGGATATGTTGGTGCGACACTGCCTCTTTATGGAAAGTAGAATGTTTGGTATTAGGATTAAAGACTTGCGGGTACTAGCTTACCAGTTTGCTGCTAGAAATTACATTAAACATCCATTCAGTGTAACCAAAAGAATGGCAGGTAAAGACTGGGTTCTGTCTTTCTTAAAACGACATCCAGAACTGTCACTTAGGTTGCCAGAAAAAACATCAATCGCCCGTGCAGTTGCATTTAACAAACCAAATATTCATTCATTTTTCGTTCTTCTGAATGAGCTTAATGATAGGTATCATTTTACAGCAAGCCGTATATTTAATGTTGATGCGACAGCAGTTTCTACAGCACCGAATAATTCATCTAAAATAATTAGCTGCAAAGGAAAGAAGCAGGTTGGCTCTTTGTCATCTGCTGAAAGGGGGACCACGGTAACAGCTGCCATATGTTTTTAGTGCAGCTGGGCAGTATATTCCACCACTCATGATATTTCCACGGGCAAGGCACAATTCTGAATTAGTACAACATGCACCACCAGACATTGTCTTGGTTTGCCATCCGTCTGGTTGGATGCAAACTGAAATATTTTGTCCAGAATGGTTTAATCACTTTCTGAAACACGCAAAGCCTACTCAGGATGACCCTGTACTGTTAATTCTGGATGGACACGCTACACATACCAAAAACATTGATTTTCTTGAAACAGCAAAAACAAGCAATGTTCATGTGCTATGTCTTCCCCCTCATACATTTCACCGATTACAACCTCTTGACGTTTGTTTCATGTATCCGTTGAGTGCTTTCTATACCCAAGAATGTGAAACATGGTTGAGGAATCACCCTGGCAAAACTATTACACTGAGACAAATAGGATTTTTGTTTGGAAAAGCTTATTTGCGAGGAGCAACCCCCAACAATGCAATAAGTCCATTCGCAAAAACTGGGATTATTCCAGTTAATGAACACATTTTTCCAGTAGAGGCATTTGTAGCTAATGAGACTACAAACCGACCTATAACAACAGATTTAGTTTCACAAGAGAGTGAAATTCCACGGGCTGTAACATCGACAATGGAGCCGCTTGCTGGTACCAGTCGAGTAGGCCTATCTCCAACCCAAGAAAGTGGTCAGCCAGTGCAGAACACAGCTGAGACTGCAAATAACAACGCAGATCGCATTACAATTCGTATTACACCACAGAATATTTTACCAATCCCACAAGTGTGTGACACAGGAGACAATGAAAATAAGCCAAGGACGAAAAGGAATAAGAGAAAGACTGCTATCTTAACTTCAAGTCTATACATTCGTGAACTATCTGGAAAGGCGTCCCAGAAATCTAGTTGCAAAATAAAATTATTCACTGAAATCCCATCACGAAACACCAGCAAGAATATTAGACCTAACCCTCAGCCCAAAGGGAGTGCCAAAAGAAAAGACATCAGAAGAAGTCAAATTGAATCAAAAACAATGGCTAGTGAATGTGAGGATGTTGATGTGTCTTGCAGAATGTGTGGAGGGGAATGGAATACGAACAAACCAGGAGAAGAATGGGTGAAATGCCAAATTTGTTCCGAATGGTCTCATGTAGAATGCACGACGTTTGATGCTAAAGTGCAATTTAATTTTGTTTGTGATTTTTGCAAATGATGTTTTTATATTTTTCATTTCTGGTTATAAATATTTAAAAAAATTACAGCATTGAAGGTTTAAACAGATAATTTTCATTGTATAGTTAATATGTAAATTTTCGTATTAATTTTTAAATATAAATTAAATATGTATTGTCTAGTGAAATTGTTTCAATTTACCCCAACCCTCATTTCGCTTTGCCCCACCACTGGGGCAAAGTGAAATGGAAAACATATGTTTTAAATTCGGCCACTGAGTTGTATCATTTTAGCGTGGTGACGACATTTATGTGCTTTACTTATTTTTAAAAAAAAACTTGTAAAAACAAGTGTTAGACTGTGCTAAATATCTTCTTAATGTATTTATTACAAAAAAAAACTAAAAATTGGTCCACTTTGCCCCACTCTCCCCTACATTGTTTTAGAGTGTGTGATGTGCCAACGTGGCTGTGTAGCGCCCCGACAAATGCGTGTAATTAAAGTCTATTGACCAAACAGTTTTTAATTATTTGTAGTGTTTTCACCTGTCAATGCTAGTTAGTCATCAGCATCTTCAGCTGAGCAGGGGAGTGTCGCAATAATAGTTATAACAGGTAAGGAACTATCGCAGCCTCGAACTCAGTGTACCACACAGGGCCGATGACCCACCCCTCTCTCGTGTTTAGCTCTGGAAACTAGCCTGGAGCTCTTCGCAGAAATTCGCATCTACCACACTGAGTTCACTTCGAGGTTTTGAACACAGTACTGCAGGTGATGACAACTAATACTATTATCCGCGGACTGGGGGTTATATAACCTTGATGTTGGAAAAAATTTACAAAGTATCAGTGAAGACATAGTGTTACTGTGTGAGAAGCCACGATGCATAAGGATACTACTGATGGCCCATATGTCAGTGTGTTAGTGTCAATATAAATATAAGATTTAAAAAAAAAAATGTGTTTAAATTTTGAATTTTTTTTTAATTCCCTCCCCCCCCCCCCCCCCCCCCCCTCTTCAAACCAAAACGGGAAAACATTTATCTACCCACCACTGATATCACGGACAGTTAGCTACATATTCTGCTATTTCTTACAGCAAAAAAATGCTTACAGATTTCAACTCTTACTTAAATGTGCTTCTTCTCCATGAACTCTTCGACCATTTGTAACTATGTCTAATTTTTTGGATAAAGTATATACTTAGTCCCGCATACATTTTTTTAAACAACATATTTTAGTGTTTATAATTTAATTTAAAATATTAAAGCATAAACCATTATTTAAAATTCCCGCTTCTTTTATCGCCACTTCGGCAAGCATCGAATACTTTCGGAGAGCCATTAAGTTTACGCAAGCGCCGTACAATAACATAACGTACACGATTCCAGTCTCGGGTGCAGGATATTTGTTAGTTAGGGCGCGGTTACACGGGAGTCTGAACTACTTCAGGTGAACATGTTAAGCTGTTGAGTGCGGTTACACACAGTCTGAACATGTTTCGTTCGAGGCCATTTCCCATTTAACTTAAACAGGTTGGCAAAGTAGTTCAGATCGACATATCTTCTACATTAGCCTCTGATTGGCTGTTTAGAATATAAACAGTCTTTTGCAGAAATTCAAGATGGAAAGTGTTTCTGGCACAAGTTCGAGTAATATTTTACCGAATGCAACAAAAAAATTCAACAGATAATTATATATATATATATATATATATATATATATATATATATATATATATATAAATTGTTCCTGACCTTATTTTTCTTAAAACTGAGATAGGTACTCTCGCTCAAAAATAATAATAAATAAGTTTAAAAATTTTACTGTGCATGTTGTTTGAATTCCCGATTTTTAAAAAAAAATATTGAGCAATATGAAAACACATTCCATTTCTGCTGATAATGCTGTATAAACAAGTGAGAAAATCCCGCGTTTTCTGGATACAATTACAAAATAGAGATCAACAACACAGTCATTCGTTGACAGTAGACAATCGGTTTTAGAGCTAAACACACTTTTCAGCAACTACCGTGTAACCGTACACTTTCGCGTTTGTAAACGTGTTTACTTAAACATGTTCACCTGAAGTAGTTCAGGGTCCCGTGTAACCGCGCCCTTAGTAACCCAGCGGGGGTTGGTTGTTTTCCACTGTGACAAACTGCTACCGAAGGGATTTTATTCAGATAGAAAATTTCCCGAGGAAGTACATTTGTATCATGACATCAAGTTTACATTTTTTCTTATAATTGTTGTTTTCTAAAGAACATTATTTACTTTTTAGCAGTTCAAAATGTCATGACTTTTATCGTTCTTGTGAGATATTTCCAATTATAATCCAGTATTTGTTGGTACCCCTGTCATTGTTTATGTTTGCACGTGATTTGAGGAATCGATTTGGTAAAAATTTTTTGAGGAGCAGTTAAAGGTCTTAATTGGTGTGTATAGTATAAAATTGATTTAAATAATCTGTTTTTTTAAATGACTTTTATTAAAGGACATCCTTTGTGACTAGTGTATTCGCCAGCATTTTCGTGACGACTTTGTTTTGAAACAAATGCCAGGTGTGGTTGTCGTAACAAACTGGTTATACCGGCCAGATCAGAATTGGGCTGGGTTTATTTAAGTACAATCTTGCAGATAGTTTTTCAATGTGTGCCAGTCACTAGTGTTGATAGTTGGTGAGTGTTCTCAAACATTTTAAAGCTTTTAATAAGCAACCGATGGATAGGTAACCCTGTAAAACGGTGAATTGATGGGGAGAATACATTATTTTATCTTGGGAAATTGAATTTGAAATTGAATTGAATTTTTAAATTGTTTGGCCTTTATTTCAAAAATTCCTCTAATTTTCTAGAGGAAGGGTTGATGGCGGGTTGGAGGGGGGAATAGAAATGTAATTCTGCAATAGATCCGTGTCATAAGAAATTCTGTAAAATTCGGAAAATGGTATTATTGAGGTCCTCTTGTTAATTTAATGATTCTGTAATCCAGCATTGAAGTATTTAAAGTATGTAGTTTATCATTTTGAACAGTTAATGGTAATGGTTCCTTATAGTGTATAATTTTATGAATCAATTATATCTTAGTAATTATGGTATACAACTTTCCATCACGAACACAACCAATTACTTTCTCTATTTATATTTTATCTTAAAATACAACTGGATTTGCAATAAGAAACAATTATGTCTTAACCAAATTATTTGAAGGATATCCAAATTGTTTCAATGCTGGCACAACATGGTATAGGCCTATCATTAAAGAAATATTTTCAGCTGTCAATTGTTTGGTTTACAATTTTTTTGGTAAATATGTAGAGTAACGGTAGATGCTAAAAAAAATGCTAAAAATCCGAAAATACTTTTATTCTATGCTCTTTCTTTTCCTCTTTTCAAATCAACCGGCGGAGGTAAGAAATTCCAAATACTTTAGGAGATATCGAATTTTTTAATTTTCATCACAATACCTGCATATTAATGCGGCGATCACCATTGTTTCTTGTTTACGAGTGTCTATTATGTTTCTTATTGGACAATTTTGTCATGTGACAGTTCCGTCATTGGCCAGTACTCAAATGAACCAATACATGATTATTTATTCATTTATTGTTCAATACGATGTTTAATTAAACGGTCAACTTCTGCCATTTGATCATTCGTTTCTAATTTTAAAGTCTTATTTTTTATTTGGATATTGTTGCGCAAGTAATAAGTAACAAAAAAAAATTACGTCAGTTGTTAATGTTCATCATTTGTCCGGGTTTTGTTAGGTCAGGTCAGTTACATTATAAATAATTTAAAACTAAAGAACCATTGAAATTAATTCACATTATTTTTAATGTCCGCTTAGTTTGAAAGTATTTATAATGTAACTGACCTGACCTAATCGACCATTTTAGTTCCTACTGTTCATCCTTTGTCCGGGTTTGTTTGGTCAGGTCAGTTACATTATAAATATTTTAAAACTAAACAGCCATTAAATTTAACTCACATTATTTTTTATGTCCGCTTAGTTTGAAAGTATTAATAATGTAACTGACCTGACCTAATTGACCATTTTATTTATTACGCATTCACTAACACACGGCAAAATAAAAAAATGGCGTCGTTCGAACGGTTATACAGGTGTTGTATTGCTAAATTAAAAAATTTGATATCTCCTAAAGTATTTGGAATTTCTTACCTCCGCTGGTTGATTTGAAAAGAGGAAGTGAAAGAGCATAGAATAAAAGTACTTTCAGATTTTTAGCATTTTTTCACGCATTAATACACAGGTATTGTGATGAAAATTAAAAAAATTTGATATCTCCGAAAGTATTTGGAATTTCTTATCTCTGCTGGTTGATTTGAAAAGAGGAAGTGAAAGAGCATAGAATCAAAGTATTTTCGGATTTTTAGCATTTTTTTTCGCATATACAGCGACTCTACATATTTACCATTTTTTTTTTTAGTATATTTTAGGGCAGTTTTAAATTTTTACATGTTCATCTTAAAATTTGATAGGCATACATAAACATGAAATAATTTTGTAGACAGCATTTGGCTGGGTGAATAACAGATGATGATGATGATGATTATTATTATTGCCTTTTTATGAAAAGAAAGTGCCACAAACCCCTCAAAGGATACAAAGATGGGAGTGACTTGCCTTACGAAAGGCTGCATCAGCAATTCTGTATTGATCCTTGCAACTACTAAGAAGGTTTAACTTTTTTATGCTAAAATTTTCAATGATTCTTTTGGCAAAAGGATCTAATAGGGGAGGTATTAGGAAACAGCAAATATTTTGAATAGTACTGTAAATTTGTGTGAACAGTAGGTTAGGTTAGGAACATTAAAAATACTAATGGCATTTTTCAGGACAATTAGTATTTAAAAATTCTATTAAAAATAATATATTTTCTTGAAAATTTGCTACTCTAGGAAATTATCCAATAGTGAGAACATTGATTTGATTTGATTTGATTTGATTTTACTTGAATTAGGCTTTCACCCGATGGCAAGGAGCTCTCATTTTTTTCTCTCTTCCCCTCCCCTTTTTGTAGTCATCTCTCACCCCTAGCAATCCTTCCTTTAGCACATTACACTCCTTCCCTGGCCTCACTAGGAAGGCAAGCCTTCCCCTTTCTGTCCACCTCCATTCCCTCGGGAGCCTCCACTAGTGATCTCTCTGCCCTCTATACCCACCTCTGTGTATCCTAGTTCCCAGCTGCCCCTAGACCCCTATCCCTTTATCATCTCAATCAGCCTGTCTAACTTTTCTACCCTCCTCTCCTGCAATGCTTCCCACCCCAACCCCTTTCAATCATTTGAGACGTACTATGTATTTCCCCCTTTTGCCTGTTCGTCCTCCTTCACATACCCATCACGCACCTCGCTGCTCTAGGCTGCACCTTCTCCAGCTATCCTTACTCCAATCACTAGCTAGAGACCCCAGATCACAGCTGCATACTCCATCATTGGCCTGACCAACTTGGAATATGGCTTTTCCTGTACCTTCCTCCCTGCTCTTTGCAGTGGTAACATAATTACTACCCATAAATTTGTGTGGGAAGGTCACAGGAAAAACAAATGTTTTGTGTGGGGAACATCTATACTAATAACAAAACTGAGGCAAAAAGTTGTACATTGGATGAAATTATGAAAAAACGTTTGGAAATGGCCATTTACATTATTTACAACTCAAAAATATAATTTTTATTAATTTTGTCAGTTTATTTGTTCGTTCGAGCATCAATTGAAAACTACAATACGGATTTTAATGAACTTTCTTATATTGCAAATGTCTTTTGTTAACTTAAAAACTAGGCTATATATAATAACTGAAATTAAGAATGAACATTAAGCATATATAGTTACAATTCGTAGTTTTTAAATTTTCCAGATTTATACTTTTAAGGGTGTGAAAATAGAGTAACTTATGTTTTATTATAAAAAATTCACATCTCCATAGAAAATAAAGCTGGATGTAGGAATCTCAGCATAAATAATGTATAAAGTTATTACGTAGAGTACTTTTACCATTTTTTTGATATTCGATCCCAAAAGCAGTGAAGTGGGGACAAGTTAGTTTTTATAGTAATAAATCATATCCAAGCAAATAAATATGAAAGTAAGAAACTGAGCAAGAATAACATACAAAATTATGATATAATAACATGTTTTGACCTTTACAATTTTTCCATATCTGACCGAAAAAGGGGTGAAAAGGCGGTAAATTTTTTATTATTATTAAAGTCTTATCTCTGAAAATAATCAAGCGGGTTCTAAGTTATGTTGTTTGATTTATAAACATGCTAAATCTTTCAACTCTTTTTTACAATTTGCTGATGTTATACTTTTTAAAAGGTGAAATATTATAAGTATAGTTTTAACATTAAAAGTATTTTCTCATAAAATCATATTTAACTAAGATATTGAAAATGATAAATAAACATAATTTCAGCTACCTTCTCTTATTTAACATCCTATAAAATGTCACCTCTATTTTTAACAGTGGTTAATATTATGTAAAAAATAAAATAAAAATGTATGTAATCCATTAAATTAGTATTGGCAATATAAATATAAGTTAATTATATTTATCATGGAATTTACATCTGTGGTAAAGGGTAGTTAAGGTTTTGTTTGGTTAATGTATATTGCCATATTTAGTTAATTCTGAATTTTTACATTGGCATTTGTGTGAGAAAATAGGAGAGGGGTAAAAAATTTTGGAATTTTATTTCAGTAATACTAAGCAAACAAATAATTAACTAATATGTTGGATAATAAATTTGATATGTGTACTCTTTATTTCAAATAAATATATGATTCTATCAAGTATCCTTAAATAAGGGGAGGTATTTGTAATAATGTGAAATTATTTAATTTTTTCAAGCATAGCTTTAACCATAGTAATTGAAAGTGTTAGTGAAACCAATGGCATAAACATAGTTAAAATCAAATAGGTGTGTGTTTAACAATTTTTAAATTGTTTGCCTCATGAAATGAAAATAAGTTGATTTCATCAAGGTAAAATACATACGCTAACACTCGAAATGAAAATTGGATACTTGATCTATACTAAAAATTAAAATGGCTTTTGCTTATCAACTTTAAAAAAATTATTCTTAAATGGATTTTTATGAAATTAATCTTTTATGCACCAGACAAATTTATTGTGTCTATTTATTTATTTGTATTTAATCACATACTTTTCTTTAGATGGTAAGATTTTAGCAACATTCTGAAATTATGACAGCGAAACTGCGGGTTATAAGCTAGTTAAGATTATAATTACAAATAAAAATCATTTCTTAAGGATTATTATATTTGTGTCACTAAACACATTGGAATGGCTAGGATCCTAGTTAGTTTTAGTATACACATGGGCGTGGATCCCAGGGGGGCCTGGCACCCTTGGCCCCCCAGGGGTCCCCCCCCCCCCACGAATTAGAAACCCCCAATTAAAAACCCTCAACTGAAGGGGACTGCTTGCACTTTCAAAAGCATGACTGTGAAATGGGTTTGATGTTGAAACTGTGGTTAATGGAAAAATTTCTATATATTTTAAAGTTTTCTGCTTATTGCATGCATGTTAGACTAAAATATGGGTAGTATACGACATACAAGCACAGTATCCAGTGATGACGTGTCGGTTAACCCCACATGCAAAACTATTGACCACCCCCCTTCCCCTGGATATTTCCGTGGGCCCCCCTTGCAAATCCTACAGATTTGCGCCCCTGAGTATATACATTAGATATTTTTCTGGAAAGAATAGTATGCTGGAATGGTGGTAATACTAGTTTACTTATTGATTTATAAAAAAAATTATTTTGTATTACACTAGAATGGTTGGGTTTTTAGTATACTTACGATATACAGAATATTAATTTTGGTATTGCATTGTACACTTGAATGTATAGAATTATAATCTACATAATGAAGCACCAAACATAAATTTATATTTACCTGGCATAGTACACTGAAATGGTTGGTAATCTTAGTATATTTTACGTAAACAATAACTCTTATCACAAGGTACACTTGCGTAACTTAGATTTTAGTGTATGGTGCCATGTAAGGATTAAAGACTTCAATGCAACTATGCCATTGCTGAACAATTATGTGTTCCCATACAGAGTCGGATTGGGCCGGAAGGGCCCGGGTGGCTGACCACAAGCCCGGGGCCCGAGACTAGTTGATGGTAGATGGGATACTATTGGAAAATACTGAGATACACAAATTGAGATAAACAAAATATAAAATTTAATTATCAACGATGTAATAAATTATTAGGTACGGACAATAGCACACCAGGTTACCCACTACAAATATAAAACGACCTCCCTTAATAAGCGAGTTTTATATAACTCGAGCTCAGTTCAAGGTCAAAGTATACTAACCTGATAGATATTCCAATAATTATTTATTATACGAAACACACATTTAAGAAAGGCGTTCTTTGAAAATTGTTTGACACATGAGACTGATATTAATTATATAGTCTCTCCTCTAACATTATTGGGTTGTAGGTTATTTTATTTTCCTAGTATTTAATACACATGTGCATTACCTACTACATACCTTTAAATATTGTTTTTGTTTTTAAATTACACTTACATAAAATAGCAACCATTGAGTGCTTGGTTACTTTGGCAATGATGTCCTATTATTGGCTTTTGTATTATGTATAACACAATTCAAACATGTATATTAAATATAAGCTGTTGGATATCTCAATCAATAATAAAATAAAATAATAAGTATAACAAATAATATATAAAGCTAGCCAATCAACATTTTTTTTAAAAGAGGAGAACTTTCAGCTAAGCAGTTAATGACTCGATCGTAAAAGCTGCTGTTCTCGTCATCCTTGATTAGATCCGATTCTGTGTTTAATATAATCAACGAATCCAACAGTTCTTGCCCCAGTAGAGAGCGAAGTCTCGTTTTAATGCGCTTCAATGCTGAAAATTGTCTCTCACAAGTCACTTGCGTGAATGAAATTGTGAGCATTACACATTATGCAACATATAAGGTGGTGTACGTGCTGATATGCATGTTATACTGTGATAAAAGTTTACATGCACATGGTATGCAACTTTGACAGACGTCCAAACCACTTCTGGAAAAACACATGGCGTCCTTGCTGTTTGGTCTAAGTCTAAGACATTTTCGTCATCTTCTTCTTCACTTTGTGAATCTGAGTCTTACTTATGTTGCCTAGGTGAAATGTGCTCATCCCAAAGAGTTTTAGACAGTTCATTAAAATTATTTACAAAAGATTTCTGTTCTTTTGACAAAAACTCTCGATCGACATTTGCAATTGATGCGAGATACTTTAGTGCGTCATTAGGAATCCTATTTTCGTTGATTTTATTGAAGTTTTTCGGGTCCAAACAAGCGGCATCTTTCATTAAATCTTCGTTGCAGATGAATTTTTTGTTTATTTTAACTAAAGCTGTATTAATAATGACTTTGTAGACAGAAATAGAATAGAATCTCTTGGGGTCTGTAGCCAATAATGTTGCTTCATCTTGGCATAACTCATCATGCTTCTTCGGTTTTTTAGAAATTCTTCGTAATGGCAACATGGTTTGTATGTCGAGATCAATGTTTTCGGCGTGCATCAAGTCTTGAACATCGGATGCAAATAAACTTGCAGCTTTGAAAACATAATCAAAAGTATCTAAATATCTTCGTAAATTCATATCTAAACATTTGCTGAATCCCCAAGCATTAAGATAATCCAATGTAGGGGTTTGGAGATATTGGCTTATTGGGGTTGATGGTCAAACATTTTCTTGAATGTGAAGGCTGTCAGGATAGTTTCAAATTTCAAAAAGGAATTAATCAATGCCTTTGCTTGGAACGAAACCTTTGGCTCGAACTATGTGCTCAAAGATATGACACTTAAAGTTTTTATTAACGCGACGTATCAAGTTTTCTCCACAATAGTGGTCAAGGCTTTGTCTTAGCCCACCATCTCGTTTTTTCAATATTCTGTAATCGTCTCAATGTGTCTTGTCCAGCTGTTAATTCTGAAATTTTGTCCACACATAGAGATGAGCGCTTAAATGATTCATGAATGAATACACTGGTAGACGTCGCGCCTCCTAGCACTAAGTTTAAAACATGTGCATAACAATGTGTGAAAATTAATTGTGGCACTTCTTCTTTCAGTTATGCTTGAAGACCATTATACCTGCCTGCCATATTTCCGGCGCCATCAAATGACACGCTAATAAGATCTTGCAAATCTAAGCCTAACTGGGCTACTTAATTGCTTACAAGAGCTCTGTAATCTTTTCCTGTTGATTTCCGGACAGGGACCATGCTGAGCATCCGTTCTTGTGGGATCCCATTCTTAACATAGCGTACGCAAATTGCAGCCTGGTCAACAACGCCAACATCCTGACAAGAATCCACATTGAGACTAAAAGATTTCGCCACCTGGATTTCTATAACGATTTCTTGTTTAACTTGACGTGCACATATATTTATTAATTTATTTATAGTGGTTTTTGACAAAACTGCAACAAGCCTACCTCGACCCTTACCTTTTCCTGAGACTTTTCTTTTTTTACTTTCAGTAATTGCCTCGGATATGTGGGCCCTAAGAACTGGATCATACTTCGACAACAGGACAACTAAATTTAAAAAGTTTCCGTGATTCTGTTTCTGGTGGTCGTCAGCGATACTTATCCGTTAATGAGTACAAGGCCTCAGTTTTTCCACGATAAGCAATGCCTTGTTTAGATATAAATAGTATTATATCAATTCTTTTCAGGACCAGACGCCTATTGGAAATCTCTTGCATATTCTTTCGCGTGAGATGTTGTTCCACATTTCCCCCCTTTTTTTTTGCTGTGAGCAAGGCGGCCACGTCTAACTGATGACTGTGGCTTTCCTCGTGTTTGACGAGTTTCTCATAAATATATGTTTTGGGCGGAGTAACACCATCAATAAATGGACTTCTTCCTCCTCTTTTTTTGTGTCGTCAGACGCAAAACACACGTAGGCAGTACAAAATAGCTTATTTAATTCAAGAGAATAAGAGACATATTCTCGTCGAATTAAAGTTCCTTTTTGTAACTTTCGGTAGTAAACCTGATTTCCATCAAAAGGCAAACTGTTTTTATCACCGGAAGGTTGGATAGGGTGAACAGATAAGAAACTTAATTTCTCAGCAGTCGTAGCATTTTTTCTTGGCGGAGCAAATTCAGAAAGTTTTTGAATTTCACTGTAATCATTGTCTGTAAATGTAAGTTGCTTTAGCGCAACGCTATCGATATTTTCACTAGCTCCGGTATCGCTGGAAATTGAAGTAAATGTGTCTTTTAAGATTAGAAATGCATACATTTGTTTCTTGTGATGTGGTGTCCTGCTTTATTAGTATCGGTACAGCCGCCGCTGCCATACTCTGTTCTGAAGTACTTGCATGCGAAACTGAATCCAATTTTTGTCTGACTCAAATTTTGATGATGATGATGATGATGAGGGTCCTATAAAAATAAAATATTGTATATACATATTTGATAGCTATACACATTCACAAAAATTCATTGAAATCGGTAGCATGGTTTCGGAAATTTAATAAAAATCCGCCTTTCTTCCTCTTAAATAATACGAGAAAAGAGAGCCTCATTACAAAAGTTCAGCTATCTAGGTCCGAGGGTTTGGGCTGAGCATTAATGAATTAATCAGCCAGGACTTTTGTATATAATACATTAAGATTTCTAACAATATTGAGCATTATCTAAAATATTCCGTACCTATCTGTGGCTTAAAATTCATACAACTGAAAAAAATATATAAAAAGATGCAACTTTGGCTTAAAACAGGTAATTTTGACAGATTTTAGAATATAAAAAAGGAATTAAAAAGTGAAACTACAGGTAAAACTAGCAAATATGTAAAGATTTATTAAATTAGAAAAGAAAACACTGTATAAAATTTAATCTATTAACCTGGTTGCGTTTCGCTCCGATTTTGAGAATCTTCAAGCTTTTGAGATGTAGACGTGAAGGAAATACCTGGATTGCTTTGGATTTGAAGCAGCTGTTTGTAATTCAATATTTCTTTTATTTTTCCGTTTCTCGGAACTATATTTGTGTTTATATGCCGCTGAATTTGACTGAAACCATCAAGTATATCACTTTGAGTAAGTAGTACATATATAATATTAGACATGTACAAAGGCTCCAAAGTAACTTTTTTCAGAAGGCAATTAAAATAATATGCAACTTACTTTTTCCATTGTAATGGACAATTCAGTTTTTTGATGTATTAAGTGTTTAAAGTAATATAAGGAGAGTTAAAACAAACTATACGCATCACACATCAAAACATAAAAAAATAAAAAATTCCAAAAAAAAACGTAATATTATGAACTTGCACTAACTAGAGTATCGGCGATAACGGCAATACAAACCGACATAACAATGGAATACGATTCCAGGACTCAGGAGCGCGCATCGAGGATTCCCCAACCACAAGATTCTTTACTTGCGTAATGCGTTCCGTTTCATCATAAATATGAGATGAGAGTGAATAAATACGTTACGTTCGTTAATTGTTATTTATAAATGTTGCAGTGCCGAATCTATCGAGTTTTTAAGAACATCTAAAAATTAAATTTCGTTTTTTTAATATCTATGAAACAATGTAAAATGTAATGCATTACGCTATAATGATAAACGTCTAAATAATTTGATTCGATCAAAAGTTATTGCCGTTCAGAAAAAAAATTCAAAACTAGTTTCAGGGGGTGGCTTGCTCAGGTTCAACCATTTTTTCGAATTTTTCTATTTCATTTCTCTCTAATTGTATGAACGAACTATCTGATCTAGTTTTACATTTAGGTCGCAATAGCTGGGACCTAGCCTGCCCGGGCCTCCTATCCTACGGTTGCCGCAAGCCCCCGTGGGGGCCCGCGCAGGCTGGGGCCCGGCTGGCAAATGCCACATCGACTATATGGCCAGTCCGACGCTGTTCCCACATATATATATATATATATAACTTTTTACTCTGTTTCTGATACAAGTCTACTTTAATTTATGATACCTGTTGAAATACACTGTTATGGGATGTAGCTCTGTCACCTGCATATATATTAAAATTCATTTGCCACTCATCATATCTAACACACATTACACATTGTATACATATTATTTTCTAATTAAGACATTCAATTTTCTTGAGACATTTGACTGAATTTGCACACATTATTGCATGTGAAGGTTTATTCTTTTATGTAACACTTGAAATTTGATAGAAACACATTTTTTCTAACCCGTTAGGGTCAGGCCACAATATTTTTTTGTAACGAAACAATGGTATGTTAACAATTAAATCATAATAATTTCCTGAGTATTGTAAATATTAGTTAGGAAAATGTTTTGTAAGAAAATTTCAGTTGATAGGAATGTTTTGTCATCAGGTTTGCCTTTTTAATATATGTAACATCACGGAAGGACAGGAAAAAGACATACAGTTCTCTATTCAGTGTGAAATTGCATTTTTTACCTCTGAAAAGAACACTCATTTAACAAGGTTCTGTATGTTTAATATTCCAGGTATGTAGATAATTTTACATACAACAAAGAAATTTATGGTTATGTTAACTTACATATTTCAGTTATGAAAACACTTTGCAGTACTGTCACGGAAGTAAATTTTGTCCCATTATTGTTTAAAATTCAAGGGCTTAATAAATTGTTAATATTACATAGCAAAATTAACAAACATATTCTAGAAGAAAATTAAGCTTCATTTACATAGTAGGAGAGTTAAACTTGTAAATAACTGTATAACTACCAATTTAACATTCTATTATAGCCCAGGAATTTATGGTTGTTACCTCGGAAAAAAAAGGTAAATCTGAAAATTTGGTCATTGATACTAAACACCTTGCAGAACAACATACTGAAATTCCCCATTATTCATAATTTTTTTTCGTGCAATAATGTCGTAAGTGCCCCTATTTGACACAAGGACGCAAATGTACATCCGAAAACTATTTGCATCAACTGACATCCACAGGGATCAATTCAAATTAACCACTGGACTACACCAATGTTATATACAAGCAGACACAGTAAAAAAATATACTTGAAGTAAAAATATTATAGATTGAACATTGACAATTCTCCGAAAATCATGGAATTTATGAAAAAAACTATCTATAGGTTAAAAAGTACCGCAAATAACAAAAAATAAGTTGCACAAAATCAATTCCTTAAGATTTGAGCTTTTCAACGGTGTATCTCACACTGCTCTGTGACAAACAGTTACCTAGATACGGTGGCTCAAGTACCAGTGTGCGCCATCAGATATGACTCAAACAGAAGGCGGGATGACATTTTCACCCGTCAATATTCTGCTTTTGGTGCTTCTAACGAGCCATTGCTCTAGTAAGATATAAACAGCTTTGTTATACTGTGTAAGTAATTTTACATATTATTTAATAATTTACTACCTACATTTATGATATTAAAATTATGCTCCTGCTTCTCAAAAAACATCCCATACGATGTTATACTCTGTGTAGTCATTTTTAATTCAGGTTTTTCTTTATAATGTCATGCACTATAGCAAATTCTTTATTGGCATCATAAGAAATCTCAAATAACGAGAAACAATAACACAGAAACATAGTTTTTGTTCACATACCTCAACTAACTACATATGATCTGGGTCGTCATTGATGTCTTCAGCTACATTCCAAAAACTTCTACCTCTACAGCGTGTGCAAATCATAGAGCACAGAAGGCCAGCAATGCGGCAGGAGCACTTTGATCCACACTCAGATCTACATGCACATAAGATGAGATGTAGAAGTTCATCGGGAGCTGGTGGCAAGTCACTGGTAATCGGAACAAGTGTTTGTTGAACCTCACGCCAGCCCCAGTTGGTTGGTGTTAAAGTATTACCCAGCCAATCCTGGACCTATAATGCAGGGTCAAAATATGATCAGTTGATAAGGATTGCCAATAAAATTTGCTGTACACACAGATCCTTATAACGTGAGTTGTCATACCTGCAAGTAAGTCCTGCGCTAGTGTTGTAAGGCTGCAGACCTTGTTGGAGGAAGGTTCACCAGCTCGAAGGTAGCAGTCACAGCTTTTAGGGCCACAGTTTGAGCATACAGATGTCCACGAAGTTCATTCAGGGTGGAGAATTTCTCTGTAGTGTACATGTGGATAAATAATTCCTCGCCAGCAGCAGTGATTTCTTCTGCAGTAGCAGACGTGTTGCTAAATATGGAAGCAATGTTCTGGAGATGTGGATTTTGTTTCAAAAGCTTCCAAGCATTCTTCTTACCTTTACGGAAAATGGCGGAAGTGGTGTTGCAGCCAGTGACTGCATGAGGAAACAAACAATTCTTGCAGTCTCCGAGTTGTTTTTGAATTTCACAAATGTTGAACAATTTTTCTGTTCTAGTATTATTTCCAGGGCTGTGAACACTGATGCAAGTGTTTTCTTTAGCTCTTACAATCAGCATAACGATGATATCAGTATCATTTGCTATGACGACAACTGGTGTTTCACAGACATCGTTTCCCATGGCAGTTTCCACAATCAATGTGTCTGCGTCTGCCGGTGCTTGAAGAACAGTGAGTCCTGCTTGTTCAAAGCTCTTCGAGAGCAATTTGATGAGTTGTGATTTATTGTGTGTGTTATTGAGGAAATCCTTTTTTGAAGTAGTGACAGCTGTATTCTTATCGAATTCAAAGTTTCTTGAGCACCTACGAGATGCACGGTGCTTCCTTTCTTCTCCTTTGGTTGTAAGACTTTCTCCATACCCATCGAACACAACAATGGCTCTGGACGAATAATGTTTCACAACATACTGTAGGTAAGAATGAACGACTTCACCATATGTTAGTGGGTGGTCCCAGACAAATTCATGTAGAAGAAAACCACCATCAACGATTATTGTGGCTACTTCATTTATTCTGCCTATGCACTGGTTGGAAGTTAAGATCTGCAGCAGCGAAGACTTGGGTGTCTTTCGCATTAATACGTCATCAAACAAAGAGGGTGGCCTTGGTGCAAGTCCATACTTCAGATACTCCATCAAATCACCACCTTGGTGGTGGATGGCCCATCCAATGCGCATAAACAACTGTTGGGGACAGACGGGAACAATTTCATCCCGTATGGTATTACTTCAGCTCATAGCTGCTAACGGATTCACCCTTCTCTTTCTTGACAACTTGACATTGCCGAAGTTTTTACCTAACATACTCATCATAGCTGCAACACCAACAGACACAGAACAGTCACAGTTTATGTTGTCATCCCCAACAACACCAGAGTCAATGGAACGGAGACAGCCAATTTCGCACCAAGGAGAATGTGTGTCCAGCCATAAGCGAAATGCTAAGGCATCCCGCGCATCTCCTGCACGCCTAGATTCTCGTAGCTCAACATGTTGCTGTTATGTACTACATGAAACTCCGGTCAAAATTTCCATTGATCTACACAGGCTAAGACAGGCAGGGTATGACCAAAATTAAATGGGCTAGAGCACTGTCTGACATCCCTCTTCCATGAACTAGACCACCTTGCACCTTAATTTGACGCATGAGGTCTTGTTGTTGAAGGAAAACAAAGTTACCTCAGTCCGAATGTACTCGGATAGGAGTTTTGTACTGCTCAGCATCTTTAAATTTTTCTATTAAACCATCACGATGCTTTTCACTTGCGGTAATGAGACCTTTCACGCCCCGAGTAACAAACACAACATTGCCTTCATTAAGTGAATTTTTGCAATGGAAACATGTGTCATCCATTATATTTCCATTACAACATAAGTCAGCACGTGAATAACTCACACTGTTGCATTAAGTTGTAACACACAACTGTAGTTAGTAGCGATAGCAAATAAAACGTTGTCAACATGTACATCCACTGACCGAAGAACAAAATTACATGAATGTACGGCTTGCCACCTTGTGGGTACGTTTGGAACTGAAACGAATCTACACTAGGTGCGCACGCTTGTACTTGAGCAACCGTATCTCGGTAACTGTTTGTCACAGAGCAGTGTGAGATACACCGTTGAAAAGCTCAAATCTTAAGAAATTTATTTTTGCAACTTATTTTTTATTATTTGCGGTACTTTTTAACCTATGTGAAAAAAAATTTTCATAAATACCATGATTTTCGGAGAATTGTCAAAGTTCGATCTATATTATTTTTAATTCAGTATATTTTATTACTGTGTCTGCTTATAGATAACATTGGTGTGGTCCAGTGGTTAATTTGAATCGATCCCCGTGGATGTCATTTGATGTAAATAGTTTTTGGATGTACATTTGCGTCCTTGTGTCATTTAGGGGACTTACGACATTACTGCACAAAAAAAAATTATGACGCCGACATGGGAAAATAGGGGAATTTCAGTATGTTGTTCATCAAGGTGTTTAGTATCAATGACAAAATTTTCAGATTTACCTTATTTTTTTCGAACTTTCTTTAAATATTAACCTAAAACTCCTGGGCTATTAGTGGATCAGGGAGTAAAAGCAACAAATCACTACTTGAAACTATAAATATATCACTTTCGTCATATTCCTTTGTTGTCATTTTGAAATATATTCCTTTGTTTTCTTTTGCCTTTAACCCCATTTCTCAAAAATCACTAGGAGACAAATTCTTCAATTATTCACTAGTAACAAAAATGGAGTGCTTCTCAGAAATTACTTTGTACATCACAAATTTTCCTTGACTTCGTTTAGAGTTTTCAACTTTCAAACTAATATTTCTTGTGACGTCTCTGGAGAGTTTTCAATGTGTCAACAGTCTTAATAATTTCACAACTTACACCATTACTCTCCCATCCAGAAAACACTGAATTTATTAACAGGTAAGCACTGTTGCCATTTTCAGTTGTCACCACATAGTGATACTTAGAGTCCAAGCCACTGGGAGAAAACTTTACCAATGATGCTGTAGCTTGCATGCAATATCTGGTATTTTAGTTTCAGTAACATGCAGTATAATAATAGATTCTACTCATTTGGCAGCAGCATTTGTGAAATCTTGAGCGCCATTTACTACAATTTCTTTTTGAAGCTCAGATTTTAATATCATTCTCTTTACTTCTCCACCAACACCATCATGGGGCTCTTTTCCATGGGACGTTTCAAAGTAACTGTGGTCAGCTGGAAAGCCAAAGTCTTCTTCATAGAAAAGAAGATCACATACTTAGCGTTTGAATTGGCTTGCTGCACCATCAGAAATGTAGTGAAAAAAATCAAAATGAAACAGGAGCCTTGTCTTCAAATCATTGAAAATGGTTTCATTGAATGCATGCCCACTGTCTTTATTATGGTTCAATGAATCTGATACTATTGCATAGCAAATATGTTTAAATTGACCTTCATATTTCTAGTATACTACTGCAATGAAAATTGTAACACTGGGTGAACTCCAGTGAGCCTGCATGATTTCAGACTAATGCTTAATTAAATAATTTTCTGTGAAGTCTTCCAAAATAATTATTTTGTTTTCTGGGAGTGTTTATTTTAAAGTTTGCAGTTTACTATGTTGTCTTTTAGCATTATAACTGTGCCAGGAAAGATATTGTAATTGTGTGTAACGCTCACATTGTACTGATTCAATGTCTGTAGTATTTCTTGCTTTACAACTTTTCAATTTTCTATTCCCCACTTATAATAGGAAATACTTCCATTGAACTCAGTGTCATCAAAATTAATGTCTAAATTTGATGTTCCACAATGATAGCATTCTCTGTCTACACAATGAATATTAATTGTGACACTTAATGTTTGTGAAAGCACTTTGCTTTCAGAAATAGGGAAATTTTGAAGGTACTTTTTCAATGAGCCTAAGAGCAGTTCAGCATTTCCATGACAACTACATACACATCCTGATCTGTAAGAGACATAGGAACTATATGTTCAGGACATGACAATTTGACTTTGGAATACCCTAATAAAACATCACTGGATTCTTTCTTGAAAGTACTGACTGCTTCACTAAGTTCACAAGCAATAGATGTTTCTGACACCACATTTTGCAGTTTAGACAGTCACAAATTCTTTTTGAGCTGCACATTGCAAGCTTATATCTTTGCTTTAAAAAAATCAATTTACTGTTCTCACAGTTTCATCTGTAAAGGCATCACTTAATATTTTTTAACTACCTTTTTTTAAATTGCTTAGCCCTGCTATATTCAAAAATTTACTTAACTTGTTTGGTGACAAAGTCTTAACAAGTTTTCCAAGAACCTCAACACTTTTCCTTGGCAAAAAATAGGAGGGAACAGGAAACAGTTATGTTGAGAAATTTGGTTCGATTTTTCCTTACGTGAAAAAAATTGTCCTGTTGACAGTTTGTAAATTTAAAAAAAAAAATTAAAAATATAAATGTGAACAAATTATGTTATTGCTTATTAGATAAATTTTAATTGCACTTAGGTAAATGTGAACTTACAATTTCATACCTTGATAATTATTGATATTTTATTTTAAAAAATGCATTGAATTTATCACGGAAGAATGTTTAAATTTTTGGGAGTCCACATAATCTTGTAGTATTTATTTATACTTACATGTTTCTTCTCTTGTTTACTCATACAAAGTAAAATTGGCCTACAGTGAAATATTTTACGAGAAGGAAATTTTGGAATTTAATAAATTATAAAAAGCTATTGGCCTTCTGTGACCAAATATTTTACGATTTTTAAGTTTGAGCATGTGTATTTAACCAATGGTTTTGCTAAGCCCTTAATGCAATTTGTCTACAATAAATTTAAAGCCTGATATACCAATTTTTAATATTTTTCCTGATATAATATTAAATATTAAAATATGCAACTATGTCCCACTTTATTGTGGCCTGACCCGATAACTTTTACTACCATTGATTTTAACGAAAAATTTGTTTTAAAACATTCCATTTCTGACAACACATCAACATGTCAAAGTCATAAATTACTGTAAAAATTTATATTCATGTCACCACTAAATTAATGAAACACTTCCAATGACTTCTATTATCCTCAAACCAATTTTGAAACTGTTATAAGTAATTACCTTGCTTAGCTTTATTGATATGATGTTAGGCCTCCCAAGATACCTAAAAAATTATTCCATTCATATTCTCTACTTCCTAAATCATTCCAGCATTTTATTTTATGGCACAGAATAACTATTTTTCTATATTTAATACCAAAAACTTACCTCTGCAGCAATTTGAACACGGCAAAAATTATTGTTCTAACCAATCTCCCAAAGTCTTTTACACTATTAATAGTACCGTAAAACCGTCTTGACTCGGACAGGGGTTGTTGACCCGGACAGCATGCAGACTATTTTTAAAATATTAACTACCAATTCACCAGATGTGCTATAAAGATGATCATGGGATTCAAATGTGCTTAAAAACACAAGATAAACTGCGGTACGAGTATGAGAAGCATTACTGTATTTTTGTCTCGTCACTTGCAGGAATACCAATAGTTCACTTCTTAAAAAATATATTTTTGTCCAACTAAGGTTTATAAGATTTGATATTTATCGACAAAGATGTTATAGTAGTTGATATAATTATATTCAGTATTATCTCGTGAACAAGATTTTGATAGTTAAAAGCTTATTTCGCTAATTAAAAAAAAAGATATTCGAGGAAAAGTTAATCCAGTTTTAACCCGGACACTTCAACAGAGTGAGATTCAGACCTGTGAACTCTAGGCATTATCACGTCTGCTAGTGCACTTCCCGCCAAATACCACAATATATATATACATTTAGAGGTGAGTGCAGTGTCTGTCTGTTAACCAGTGTTTACTTGAGTCGTGTTTTTAAGTTTTATTTACATAATAAACTTATTGCTGTTAGCGTCATTAATTGGTGTTAAATGAGTGAACGATGTGAACTTTTGCAAAAAGTCGTTCAGGAAATTAAAGACAAAAAAATATCAATTAGAGCAGCTGCAAAGAAATATTCTTTACCAAAATCCACTTTACATGATCATGTTTCTGGAAAATACAAAGGCCCTCGCGGCAAACAGCCAATATTTTCAGATGCTGAAGAAAGGTGTTTATGCTGCCCATGCAGCTAAAGTAGCAGAATGGGGTTTTCCTTTCACTCGACTCGACATACGCCTTGTTGTGAAAATGTATTCGGAGAAGGAAGGCTGTCAGGTTCCTGTTTTTAAAACAACTTTCCTGAAGAAGAATGGGTAAATGGATTTTTGTCCAGAAACCCAGATCTCAGACTACGCATGAGTAGAAACATCACCGATAGGCGAGCAATGATCAGCCATGATCAGGTTTCAAAATACTTTGAAAACCTTAAAGTGACTATTGGTGACACACCGCCAGCCAACATACTAAACTATGATGAAACCAACTTGAGTGATGACCCTGGCTCATCAAAATGTATTTTTAAACGGGGTACAAAATACCCAGAGCGGATTCTGAACAGCTCAAAAAGCTGTATCTCCCTCATGTTCGCTGGAACAGCGAGTGGTAATTTATTGCCTCCTTATGTCTGTTACGAGGCAGAAAGAATGTATGACACTTGGGTGTCAGGAGGCCCACCTGAGGCTCGTTACAACCGGTCAAAATCCGGATGGATTGACGAGGATACATTTTTGGACTGGTTAAAAACCATTGTTTTGCCTTGGGCAAAGTCTTGTGAAGGTAACAAAGTTGTCATTGGTGACAACCTTTCAACACATTTTTCTGAAGACGTACTGAACCTTTGCGAATCAAACAAAATAAAATTTGTTTCTCTTCCCCCCAATGAAACACACTTGTTGCAACCCCTCGATGTATCTTTTTTTAGACCGTTGAAGGGAGCTTGGAGACAGATTCTCCTAGAATGGAAACAGCAAGCAGACCGCAGACTGAGAAATATACCCAAGCAGTTGTTCCCTCCTCTATTGAAAAAGCTCTGCGAGGCAATATCGCCTAATTAGCAAAAAACCTAGAAGCTGGGTTTCGAGCCTGTGGAATTAGTCCACTTAACGCCGAACATGTTTTGAGGAAACTGGTAAAGAAACCAGACACCCAAGTTGAGGAGTCTCCTACTAAGAATCCAAGGCAGCTAGTAGGAGAGGTAGTAATTGACTTTTTGTCTACTCTCCGCCATGACACTGGTGACAACAAACCTAACAGGAAGAAAAAAGTTCATGTTGCTCCAGGACTCAGCATTTCAGCTCAAGATATCGAGGTTGCCGATCCGAAACCTTCATCCAGCAGTGTAAAATCGAAGATTGCAAAGCCAAACAAAGAGGGGAAGAAAATTGGAAAGCGGCTGAGGGAATTGTCTTCTCTCTGAAAGACTCTTCTAACGAGTTTCTTTTATCGGACACTGAAGAAGTTCCTGATGACGAACTTGTCTTCAAGAATCCAAGTGTTGGTGACTGGTTGTTGGTGACTGGTTGTTGGTGAAATTTGCCAGCAAGAGAAGTGTGAAATACTTTGTGGGGCTGGTGGAAGAAATTGTTCCTGATGGACTCTTCATGCGATTCGCCCAAAACATGGACACAAATAAATAAATAAATAAATAAATAATGTGATGTTTTCTTTTTTTGTATTCATTATTATGTTTGTTTTCATGTGTGTTACAAGCAAGTTTTTATTACTCTATGCCCCCTCATATCGTAAGCATTAGTCTGAAACCCATAAAAAATTATGTAAACAGTTTGGTTTACGTATTATCGGGTCTGAGTGCGGACGTAGAAGGCAAGTTTCCTTTTTGTAATGTTATTAAGGTCAGTGTCAGAGTCAACGCCGTTTTACATGGTTGACCTGGACATATTTGTTTATTATTTTATTCTTTAATGTAACACTTAAAGAGGTTAAATAAGGCTGAGATTTAATAAATGAACTACTCTTCAATTAATGGTAAAGGTTGTATTTGATTATCTTAACCTGTAACCAACCTACGACCCAAAAACCATAAAAAAGTGTCAGAGTCAAGACAGTTTTACGGTACCGCTATTTATTTATCTTGACACTACACCATCATACAAAGTTTACATCTTTAATGCATCAAACAGATTAAGTAATTTCCTATAATAAAACATTGATTTTACTTTCATTAGTTCTATGTAATTTGTCTCGTGATTATATAGCAAATCATTCTTCAAACCTCAGTTAATTTTTTTTTTTTTTTTAACTTTCATGACACCATATTTTTCTCTCTTGTTTACATCACATAACATGACATGTAAAATGTTTCACTATGCTTCCAGTAATGTTTTTGGATAGTTAGTTTATAATCATTCTTATGGATGATAGATATTTTTACGAACATGGGAGGCTAGGGCACGACGTGCACATGGTGCCTTGCGGCTCCGCACTGACATCACGTGTGCATTCCTTCAGGGTTTACAGCGGCTAACCCCCTCCCCCTCCTTTTTGCTACCATGCTCGCCTTCCCCATCCTCTCTATTCCCTGGTGGCCTGGGAATTCCGTATGGAGTGGTGTGAATAAGTGTCATTATCCGGAAAGCTTCAAGCTTCAAGTCGGCCCGGAAAGACGCAACATGTCACAAACACTCCAGTCGGTTCCAAAATGACTGCCGGCCTCCGCGGGAGTTCCAAGAGTTCGGAAGTGCAAGTTGAGCAAAATTTGATTTTAGTGAGGAGAACGAGAGATCCCCTCCCTTTGCGAGCAGCGCTACTTGGAGTGGTGGGACTGTGTTGGTGCGACTGAGTGGTGTGAGACTGTGTGGACAGGTGCGAAGCAAGGGGTGAACCACTGTTGAGCCTAGTTCCATTGAGGAGTGTGAACTGTGAAATGAACAGACATTTTTAAGTGCGAGTGATTTGTGACAGACATTAAATGTGGTGATTTAATTAGTGATATAAATAGTAGAAGTAAATAAAACTGTATAAAAATTAATTGGGCTGTCCGTACAAACCCGTTTTCCCCCACTCGTAACATTTGTGTCAGAAGTGGAGTAGCCTTAATTAAAGAATTTAGGATAATTTACAGTGAACAGAAAAATCATAATAAAAGTGTAAAAAAAATTGAATTTATATTTGCAAGATTAAAATTAGTTTTAGGAACTGTAGATAGTTTTGAATGTAGTTGTTTTAAAGTTAGTTTTAAGTAGAAGTTCAGATTATCTCATAGGTGAAATTATAGTGTTAGAACAATAGTGATAGTGACACATTAATAGTTTGTGAGGACAAGGAAAATGGCTGCCTACGAACATAAAAGTATTGTTATGAACGAAAGCAGGGCCGCGGCGCGTGCAGGTTCGGAGCTGGCTGGCAGCCCCACACGGCCATTGATGTCACGTGGCCGCCGCAATGTGAGAAATGCCGCTCGCGCCTGGCAGATAACAAGGATCGTCACTTCCTCCCTCCTTCCACCCCGCTCCCTGCGCGGAGCTTTATCTCAGCGACGTAACTGACACCTGACAGCTGCCGACGCATGTCTAGAGATTTCTGCCATCCGGTCGGCGCGGAATGACGCGACTGGCCCCAGCCTCGCTCGTGAATTCTAGAAGTGGCGTCTGTGATATATAAGCCAGGACGCCGGCCTCTGGAGGAAGTCATAGAGTCAGTCAGTGAGGAGTCGGGAGTTTTCCCGCGGCAGAGTTTCCGGGTGATAGAGCCGTGCGTGTAGCGGAGCGACGAAGCAGCGAAGTCCTTTGACGAAGGTTCCAGGGCGATAGTGTCGCGGGCGCGGCGAAGTTCCGGGGCAAGAGAGTCCTGAGCGAAGTTCTGAGCGAAGCATCGAGCAGATCCTCGGCAAAAGGAAGTGCGACGGGCGCGGCGGAGTGCGGCGACGGAGTCCCGCGACGGAGATCCACGAGGGGTGTTGCGGCGAGAGTTGCGCCAGAGCTGCGGACCAGCGAGGTGTGTGGTGTGTAAAAACGAGGGACTGGGGAAGCAACATTTTTTAAATGTAATTAATTATTAAGCATTTTTAGAAGATTATTTGTTAGTGAAGTAAATATTGGCAACTAATAAAACTGTGTAGTAAAATCTTTAATTGGGCTATCCTTTACGAACCCAGTAGCTATCCCACACAACGGTTTATTATTATTTTATTTTAATAATAAATCGTAACAGTATAATCCCTTTCTTGGTCAAAATTAATTAAAAAACAGAGAGTAACCTAGGGAAAATGGAAAATAGCCTGAAGAGTGAAATGAACAACTGCCAAGAAAAGATGAAGATTGCCATGAAGACGGAGATTAAAGACAAGAAGAAGAAGAAGAAGAAGAACCAAGAGGTGATGACGAGAGGTCAGGAAGAAATGGGAGACAAAATAGTTGCTACTCAAGAAGAAATGAAGAAGAGGATAAATGAAAACAGAATTCAGTTTGAGGGTAAACTAAAGTGTTTGGAGCAGCATCTTGTACAACAGGAAAAACAGCTAATTCAGTTTGAAAATGGCACTGAACGGCATGTAGAACCTGTAACCGAGGAGTGCCGACAGATGATCAAAGAAGCTTCTGCTGCTACAAACTGGAAGAGTTTATTCAGGGAAGGCGCTACCAACGGCCACCCAAAATTTTAACCACCCACTTTTGATGGCTCTTCATCGTGGGCTGTTTACAGGCGACAGTTCGAGATAGCTGCCGAAGTGAATGGCTGGGGCGAGGAAGAGAAGGCTACAGCACTGGTCCTGGCCCTGCGAGGATCTCCGCTCAAGCTGCTTCACACTATACCAGTCCCAGACCAGAAAGACCATGAAGTACTAGTAGAAGCCCTTGAGTGACAGACACTTGGGCGAGGTGTATAAAAACATCCCTGAAGACACGTCAACAGTGATCTTCTAAAACACTCCAGGAATTTGAAGCCAACATTGAGCGGTTTGTGCACCTCGTCTACCTAGAAGCTCCTGCAGAGTTCCGACAACAGCTAGCCACCATTGCATTTATATACAGACTTAGAGATGTGGAGGTTCAGCAGACTCCATTTGGCCCGGTACAAGTAGAGCTGTAATGCCTTGGTCCATGCCTTGGAAATTGAAGCAGCATGCGGTACTTCGAGAAATACAAACATCAGGACAGGGAGAGCTGGACTAGAGCCCTGCCATGTAGAAATTGTTATAAATACAGCTAATGAATGGGATATTATCAGGGCATTGAAGAAGCTACTGAATGATACTCCAGGTTCCCAGGTCTGAAGAGCAGGAGGATGCCTGCGATGCTTCGTCTGCCAAGAACTAGCACACATTCAGGGAGACTGCCAGATACTCAAGAAGACATTGCAGCAAGAAGAACAGCAGAAAGAGCAACAGGGAAATGAACAGTAGCTGGTGTGAGGGGATGCACTCCAGCTCTACGAGAAATGGTAGCCCCTAGGGTTTTCCCCATATCCTTACTTCGTAGGGGTCTTGACATTTTGTTGCTTAATGGATTGATCAATTGCTAATAGTATTTACTTACTGATGTCACGGGAGCATCTCTACATACTCAAAACAGCCACTGGAGACACTTCACCTGTGCATGGACAGCTGAATTTAGCGGTAAGGATAGGAACTTGGACATTATCACACACTTTTCTTGTTGCTATCACTTATCAGGTAATCCTAGGAATTGACATCATGAATCAATATAGATTTGTTATTGACATGGAAGGACAGGTGCTGCATATTATAGATGAAGAGGTGGCCGTATTCACCCCGACTAATTGGAAGTTCCTGTAATGCAAGTGGTAGTTAGCAAATTTGTTTCAATTCCAGCAAACCTTGAGCACATAATAGCAGCTAGGATAGTGGAAGATGCTAGAAGCAATATGAGCTGCCTGAAATTAGGATTGAAGAAGCTCCTGGTTGCTCGATTCGCAAACAAGGGTTCTGAAACAGGGAGACCCAATAGCTAACTGTGAATCAACCTCTTGGGTAAACCAGTATTAGTCTTCAACTATTAGACATACTGGGCACCACTAACTATGTCAATCATCTGGAGGAGCGTATGGCACTGATATATGATCAAGCTCGTAAGAACCTCCAATGAGCAACAAACTGATTGAAAACGAGATATGACCTGAATGATAACTTGACTGGTTATCAGGAATGCAATTTTTTGTGGCTGTACACGAGCAGCGAAGGAAGGGCAGGTGCCCCAAGCATCAAGCGGCATGGGAAGGCCCATATGAAGTGCTGAAACAGATAAATGATGTCTATCGCATCCAGAGGTTAAAGAGACGACGAATGAAGTGGTACATTTGGACCAATTAAAAGAAAATGCCTGAAGAGATGTGTTGCCTGTTCGTGACAAACTGGTTTAAGGAGTGTGTTACAAATGCGGTAGGCTAGGGCGCGACCCGTGCATGGTGCCTGGCAGCCCCGCATGACCACTGATGACATACGTGCATTCCTGTGAGTGCGACTGAGTGGCAAGGTAAGGGGCGAACCACTGTTAAGCCTAGCTCCAGTTCGGAATGTGAACTGTGGCCTGGACAGATATTTAGTGATTAATGAACAGAAATTTTTAAGTGCGAGTGCTTTGTGAACAGATATTTAAGTGTGATGATTTAATTAGTGGTGTAAATAGTAGTAGTGAATAAAACTGTATAAAAATTAATTATGCTATCCTTACGAAACCGTTTTCTCCCACTCGTAACAATATATTTATGTATTTTCAGTTGTGCGTAGGATACTGAATTTTGTAACTGCGTTTGGAAAATATTTTAAATGGAAATTTCATTAAATAATAAATCTTCCATTTATTTATTGCTATTTTATGATTAGGTTAAGTAGTAAAAGTTTTTTTGGAAACTTCATGATCTATTGTTAGTTCAAAGGCCATGCTATGATTAATTTGCCCCAACCTCTGTCCATGGAACATGCTCTCTGATTGGTGCACGTGACCCTGTGAGGTCATGTCCCTTGTGGCTCTTCGTGTGCTATGGATATAACAAAGTTTCAGTAATTTCACTCCTGTCGGTTGCATCATAATAGAAGAAAGATAATAAAAAACATGCAATTTGTAGAAAGTTAAAAAATTAAAACTAAGCATGTTTTAACTTAAAATTGAACTCCCATTTTAGCGTTTGAAATAATGACTATCCTTGTTCAAATTACAAACTGTTTTGTTAATCATTGTTATTTCATCATAAAGGATGCTTGTGAATGCATTTAAATCAACTCAGATACTGTGTGTCAAGTTTGAATCATCCTTAAATCTTTAAAACAGTGACATGAATTAAAAAAAAAAAACATTCATATTTACAGTCACATAAAACAAATTAATGAAAAACTTGTTACAATGTGTCATATTTACTTCTATCTAGTGACACTTATTGAAACTGATAGGTGGGACATGTTCCGACATCACAATTATAAGCCTTGGAGATATCATGGAGGACAGGTAACAGGACACCAAAGGCCAAGTTACAAATAAATTACAGTAAGTCCTCTATTTACGTCGTACCGATTTACGTTGTTTCGGATTAACGTCGCTAATGTTTGAGTACTCATGTTTCAATTTAAGTTGTCGCCGATTCACAATAACGTTGTTTACAATGACCGTAAATCTTTATTTTAACCAAAACACCGTATATAATTCGTTTATAATTCTTTGTTTCCTTCGGTAGTTAATTTATGCTATGTAGCGTAAGCTACACGTTCACCGCCTTATCTTATCATACATCATGAGGGACGCTTCCTGCTCTCCGCCCGGTGATGCAATACTACCAGCCCGCCCGCTCGGCCACCCACGTATCTCGCACGTAGAAGTGTTATCTACTTCCCGCAACGACACAGCATTTTCTCCTACCCCTTTTCATCCAACTCCTTGGCACTTCAGTAGAGGTGTAAAAGTAACTAAAAAAAGTGTACCCGTATGTATTCGTTACTATAACAATTAGTACTCGTTACTTTCGTATCGTTACTCGTTACTTCTGATACCGCATAACATGCTATGTTATGTAACAGCAACGAATTGAGTCGTATTTCGTACGCGTACAGTATGACGTCGCGTAAATAATAATAAATTGAATATAAACAATTAAAAGTATTTGATAATTAACAGCTTTTGTTAACCAAGAAACAATAAAATCTCATTAGAGCAGCTTTATTATAATATCTCTTTTAAGATAAGAACAAAAAACGTGAAAATACGCGATAATAAAAAACAAAAACATACATATTTATAATTTGTAAAAAATACTTTCTTACGTTGTTTCTGTTCCAATCTCAAACTTTGTCTACACACACAATACCTTTAATAAACAGTAAAAAACTTGGACGACGAATTTCCAAATTATACTTTTCTTAATAAACAAACATCGTTCTTTGTAACGAATAAGCGCGCGCATGCGTAAAACATACGAAAAATGCGAGTAACGAAATGCATTCGTGTGCAACGTTTCGTTACTCGTTACTAGATGCCGCACCCGTTACTCAGTAACGAATACATACGGTTTGCTACAGCTCTACACTTCAGTCGCTATGATATCGAGTTGGCCGGAGTTTTAAACGTGCCGTTGTTAACTTTATCGTGATTAAATGCGTTTGTATTTGTAGTAGGCCTACAGTATCAGCTCACTGCAATTTATGATTTTTTCTTCATAAGATGTCTTCCAAACGACTATATATCTGTTTTTATATTTCAATCAATAAAGGTAATAAAGCAGCTGGTTAAATAACCATTCTATAAAGCTGAGAAGTACTAGTTGGACTTATTTCCCACGCTGTCGGTTGTAATTTGCTGATAAAATTGCCCGTTGTCACGTCTGTATGCCAGCGCTTCCGGCCGACCTTGGGCCGTGGTCGGCCGGTGGCATGAAACATGGCTCATTTTGCGTCGTTTCTATTTACGTCGCGGTTTTCAGGAACGTAACCCCTACGTAAACCGAGGACTTACTGTACTTTATAATCCTACTAGAGCACACAATTTTAACAGTGATACATACTGCTGCTAACTGTTTACGAGGTTTGTTTCATGCCACATCAAGATGTTGGTATAATGCTACATGCATCTATCTCATACTAAGAAATGCATGCCAAAGAAGTCACTGTACTCATTAGATTGAAATGGATGTAAGTTTGTAACATCATCCAAATCAAATAATTTACTGTAGGTATTTTTATTAAAAACTTTAAACATTCTGATACCTTCATTTTTTTAACTTTCTTACTTACTGTTTGATATTTATGAGTCTTGATTGAAACGTAATGCCTCAATGGCAATTAACTTTTTTATTTTGTTCCTGATCTTCTGAATGCTTGTTGTACCTAAAAACCATATGGTTCCTCTATAAAATGCTCTAATTTCCTCTCTTCCAAGGTGTTGATGGTCTGTTGAAAACTGAAGAAAATGGTGACCCACATGGAGGTGAGGTTGAAGCAGCAAGGTGTCATTGAATTTTTGGCAGCCTGTACTAATTCATCGCCAAATGACAGCTGTTTATGGGGACTCTCCTGTTTACGTCAGTATGGTGAGACTGTGGCCCATGAAGTTGAAAAAAGCAAATCCTTCAACCTCTAGTGTGCTTTACCAACCCAGTAGTGGATGACCCCGTACCGCATCCGACAACAAGCATCAAAATTATGTCAACTAAATGATTCATGTTAACCATAGAATCAAACTGTGTCCGACTGTCACAGAGCTGAAAATTTCCCAAAAAGAGTGATTTTACTATAACTGAGATGCTGGGGTATCCCAGGCATTGTGCGTCAGGTACTGTTGATATCGACGCAAAAGCACAAAGTGCAGAGGAAGTAAGTTAGCCAGGATCTGTTGACCTGGTACAAGTGTGAGAGAGACTTTTCGCCATCTCATTCTCATGGGGGATGAATCATAAGCACTTCATTTTTAAACCAGGAAGAAACGACAATCGTTGGGAGTATCGCCATAACACACCCCCATTTGTGGGGAAGACCATGGTGACCATTTTTTTGGGACTTTCTAAGGTGGTGTGCTCATTGACTTTTTGCAAAAGGGAACCACGATAAACTCCCAGTACTATGTGGTATTGTTGGAGAAGCTCTGCGCATGGTTGTGCCGCGTGTAGAAGGATTTGGACTTTATTCTGCAGCTTGACAATACCTGCCCACACACGAGTCAAGAAACATAAGAGGGGCTGTAATGCCTGAAATTCAAAGAGGTTCTTCCGACCCTGCCGTACAGCCCCGACCCTACACCTTGCGACTTTCACCTTTTCCCAAAGATTAAAGAGCATCTTAAGGGACATCATTTTAGTTATTCTAAAGATGAGATGAAAGCCGCCATCTAATCCTGGTGTGGACAACCACCTGAATTCTTCTCAGACAGGTTTTCTTGACTAGTCATGTGTTGGCGCAAGTGCTTGGAAAGTTATAGGGACTATGTCAAAAAGTAAATAGTGCATTACATAGAGGACACATGTAACTTTCAAGTACAACAAATATTGTGAAATTCAATTAGTGCATAAAAAAGTTATGGCAATGGAGTCATTACTTTTCAATCAACCCTTGTATTTGTGCAGTTTTTATATGTCTTTCATATTTGCAGTTTCCCAATAAAAAGGATGTCATTTACAGATGCAGCCTTAACCAAAGGATTTTTTTTAAATTTCAAGGCTGCATTCAGCCTTAACCAAAGGATATTTTAATTTTAAGACTGCATTCAGGCTTAACCAAAGAATTTTTCAATTTGAAGGCTGAATTCAGCCTTAACCAAAGGATTTGCAATTTCAAGGCTGCATTCATCGAGTAAATAGTCATGTTAGGCTATCCAAATTCTTTTGACACTAATACACCCTGGTGTATCAACAATTAAATGCTTGTTCAGCAGTCAATTGTTAGCATTTACACATTTTTTTACTCTGTTTTCAGGCATTTTTTACATTTTTACATTTTGAAGTTAATCATTTGACAGTCGTAGATAAAGAAAATTGGTGTACAGCTGTTGCATGGCCAAGTTATTGTTATATTGTTACTGAAAGATATCGCACAAATCTTTCAAAGGCCACAATGATGCATGACAGGACATGACACATGAGTGACTTATCCTTGCATCGGCAACTAAACAATTATGGGCATCAACCTTTAAGATAAACTTTGAAGATGATATTCGAAAACAGCAATTGTGTACCTTTTTGTGTGGCATTTCAGCTATCGCTGATTCTACATCTGTTTTGGTGTCATCAGAAGTCCATAAATAAGAATGTTACTGCTCTAATTCTCTCTACTATGATGCACAAATTTTACTAACATAAAATTTAATTCAACATAACTTCATAGAAGGAACTCAGTCTTTGACTCTAGATTTGTCAAAATACCTGCAGTGATTTTTACTTATTTTTGCTGACAGATAATGTATTGTTTTTGTGTTAGTACTGAAATATAATCTAGTTAATACTGTCAGTTTCTAATTACGTTTTTTCTTTTCAGAATTTGTACATCACTATGGTTGGGTTGTCATCAGTTCAAAATGCTCCTTTAAAAGTAAGTATAACAAAATTGAACATATTTTTAATCAAATTCATTTATTATCAGAATTTCTGCATCGGTTTATAGAGATTGTTTGCATCTATGCTGCCAACTGCAATAATTCTTGATAAAATAGGCATACACATGCATTACATTATTACGTCACATTTTATTTATCATGATGCTCACAAATACATAAGTCAAAGGCAAGTAATTCAAAACCAACTAGGTACTGCACTTATAGATCAGTGCCAACACTAGTGCCATCTAAATGGAGAACATTAAGAGCGGGAGAAATATAAGTTAAATCAGATTTGCCAGCTCAAACACTACTTCAATAGAAAAGACACTCCAAGTGGATTTATATTATTTTATATTTAAGGTCTTGTGTATTGAAAAATATTACATTGCTATGTGCTTTGTCATTTACTAAAAAAATTTTTTTTTAATATTGTTATAAACCTTTATGTTTAATATATCATCAGTCATTAAAATAAACTCATCAACACTAAACAATTTTTTTTCTTATTATACTTATGCTAAAAAGGTTTGTAGCAGAAAATCTTTTAAATATTCAGGTAAGTTGGTAAAAAAGTTTACATATGGTAAATTGAAGACTATTATTTTGAGTCTTCTGAGTTTACTAAAGGACATTTTAATGAGACTCAACATAAGTTTGTGTGATCTGAGAGTGATTTTTGGTTGCAATTTAAATTGTTTTAAGCTACATAAAAAACCATTGATACAAGTCCAGATTTATTGTAATTTTTTTTCAAAGGTGGGACTGTGAGTGAATGATGGTGGTGTATGATGGGTGAATACTACAGTCCTCCTAACTTCTCAACTGCCTTCCTTACAATGTAGGGATTATAGGAAATGAAGTACGTGCAAGGGTCCAAGTAAGCACACTATTTTATTAATATTACCATACTCCCGAATTGGGTTACAATTGAAAATAAAATAAACTCTTCTTTAGTGTGCTTTATAAGCAAATGTGCAGCACTGTACTTCGCTACTCGTCTGCGAGATGTCAGCATACTGCGCCTACTTCACATAGGCACTGTAACAAAAAGGGGGATATGATAACACAATAATTGGAAAAGTGAAACACAGAAAATATTAAATTGCTGGATCTTTCTTAACTGAAGTTACAATGAAACTGCATCAATTAGAAATTATTTTTTTTTATTTGCCTTACTGTTGGCAATAGCATTACAGCCTGAAAACTTATATTTGCAAGTTCTTACAACAGTAAAGACACCAGCTACAAACATTCAAATCATGGTTGTAAGCATCACTAACAGCTATGTTAAATTCTGCGAAGGCAATTCTTGGACTTAAGAAATATTACTCTCCAACCTTTAACAAGAAAATGTTTATAATAATAAAAGATAATTTAAGCCTCGCTTTTGTCAGAATAAGGCACCGCCCATGATTGCGGCTGTAGCTTATTTGCAACTTGCCTTATAGTTTTTAGCTCTTGTTTAGCGACTATCCAGGGATGGTGTGGCCCGATCATTTTGTCACTGCTCCATCATTTTGGCACAGTGATTCTGGAGTTTAGTCCTGCAGCACTTATTCCGGCAGTTTTCCCGGTCCGAGTGTTGTCCCTGAAGGTAGCTGTGCATCTCCTGACAAAACTGTTGTCCACTCGCTGGTGCTGCCTCGGACACCTTGGAGAACTTCCTCTGGCAAGCGTACGATCGGGAACTCGTGCTGCAACTGGTGTCACGGTCAAAGAATGGCTTTCAACTCTGTTGTGCTGGGTGCTTATATCCAGCGTAGGTATGTTAAGTTCGTGTTTGTCACCGCCAAGCTGCCCCATCTGTTGCAAAGCCGCGCCCTTGTTGTGGTTGCTCGCTCCGCTGCTATCACTTGCTGCCTGCGGACGAGTCTACAACGAAGTGCCTGTCTACTCCCATCGAGCTTGCATAATGTAACGTACTCTTACGACATCCACGTATAAGTTCTCTGTAGGCCTGGTCCGTTCTTCAAGGTGGGCTAGTGACGTTCAGACGGTCAGCGAGCTAAGGACAGCGCGGAGTGCGGCGGGTTCATCCTTGTGAAGCGTGCTTCCTTCTCTGGTGGTGCACCGACACTGCGGTAGTGCTGTGTTAGATAGTACTTCTTGCAGTCCCTGAGGCCAGGTATTTATACTAGTTGGCTTCGGCGGTTATGCAGACGGGCCAATCAGAGTGCTGGATTCGAAAAATGCAGCAAATCTGACATTTTTCGGCTGGTTGCGGACATCGGGGATGCAGCTAAGGAGTTTCGTGGGCTACCTATCGCTGAGGCATGCAGCAGTAATGCTCGTAGGCGCCTGCGTTTATGAGCTGCGCTGCCACTCATGTCACTGTGATGGTGTGCTTGATTCAGGGGACTGTTCACACCATAAAATATAATACTATTTATAAAACTCTGTTTTATTACAAAGGGATATATAAGAGTGCATAATGTTAACGGATAAGTTAGAGGTTCAGAAATATTGAAGAGTAGTTGTCGACTCCTCTAATCATAAAAATTACTATTTTATAAGAAAGCATTAGTAGTTGCATTTTCTTATGTAGGCCTACCTGTACTGGTTTTGCTAGGAGTCTTGACTCTCTAAGAAAATAAACTCCAAATCTTAATGTAGCAGGTATGAACCTGTTACCTTTCTGGAAAATGTTGTGTTGTATTATTTAATTGTGTGAAATGCTACAGGCATGACCCATTGCAAGGCATTTGTTTGTTTTAGAAATGTCAATATGTGCAAATCATAGAAAACAAGTCATGGTTAGATTTTGCAAATATAAAAAAATTTTAAACACAAGAAAGAATTGATTACGTAAAAATATACGAAACAACGTTGACAATAATTGAACCAATAATAAATAGGTTTAAACATGGAAATTATTACTGATGAGAGGCAGAGAGATCTGAAGGATACAACAAAGACACATTCGTGAAAAAACTCAATATAAAATAACAAAGACAAAAATTACAGTGGCTTTCAAATGACATGTGCAGACTGTAGTCCTAACCATGGGCACATATTGCAATTTCCAAATAACAGTGAAAGAAGCATTTAATTATACACCTGGGGTTTTTTAAGGGTGAGAGATAGGAACTTGGTTTCAACTGTTTCTATGCCATAATGATTTTATTTTTATTTTTTAATTTTGGCTATGTCAAAGCCTAGTTTTGTTACATGTGGGAAATACAGGTCAGGAAAGGATAGTCCAATTAATTACAGTTTTATTTATTAGCTAATATTTACACTATTTATTAAATAACAACACTTTAAATGTCTGTCCACAAATTATTCACAATTTCATAAATTCACTATTGGCCTGCCTCGTCTTTAGCACGTAACACTGTCCCCTCCTTTACCTGTTCTTCCGAAACAGGTAACACATCTCTTCTAGCGTATTCCCTCAATCTGTCCATATGTATCACTTTCATTTGTCCTGTCTTTCCTCTCTGGAGTCATTTAAACACTTAATATGGGCCTTCCATGCCGCTTGAAGTTTAGGGCACCTGCCTTTCTTTCGTAGCGGGTTGTATAGGCAAACAAAATCATCTTCCTGAAACCTGGTAAAGTTAGTGTTCAGGCCATGCCTTGTCTTCATCTGGGTTGTTGATAATGATATAATTTGATATAATTTCTATGTGCCTCATCGTGTATGAGTGCCATACGCTCCTCCAGATGATTGCCATAGTTGGTGGTGTTGTTGGCTTTTGGCGAGGATGGCAAACTTGATGTCACAGGGTAGCCTCAACTCCTGTACAAACAATACTCGCAGGAGTCTGTCCAGTCAAGTCATGAATGGCAGCCATATATGCCATCCGGAATAATAAAATGTGTGGATCCCAATTATGTTGGTAGTCAGCTATAACCTTGGCAAAGTGTTCCTATTGAACCTTTACACCATGCCGTCAGACTGAGGATGTAAAGCTGTAATTCTTATTTTCTTTATCCCCTGTAACCAAAAGACCTTATGTAATACAGTTCTAATTTTCTTTATCCCCTGTAACCGAAAGACCTTATGTAATACAGTTGATTTAAAATTGTTGCCTTGTTCCAAGTGCAGCTCTATCATTACCCCAAATATGTAAATGAGATTGTTGACTAGTGCATCCACCACGGTGGTGACTCCCTGGTTAGAAAGAGCATAAGGCTCTGACCACTTCCTGAAATCAATTGTGCCAGGATATACCGCTTACCATATTTAGTCTGGGGAATTGGTCCAGCAGTGACAATAGCTGCCCTTTCAAATGGGTCTCCAGCATTGTATTTTTCCATGACTACAGTACTGTGGCCCTTTTCTTGCTGAACATGTGTCACATTGCTTACACCAAGATTCTACATCCTGATGATACCTCAACCAGTAGTAGCGCCGAGGAATCTTGGCTAGGCTTTCATTTACTCCAAGATGGCCACCCAAGGTCCCTTTATGCATTTTTTCAGCACTTATGGCACTAGGCATGTCGAGAGGAGTAGTTGCATGGTAACCACTTTCCTGTTTGGACTCTCCCTTGCCCTCTCCAATAACCCATTCACCATTCTTAAGGAATCCCGTTGTGCCCAATAAACTTTCACAGCCCTTCGGTCACTGGATATCTCATGCCATGATGGCCGTCCTGTAGCCCTCTCGTACAAGCCTATAATTGCCCCTAGGTCAGAGTCTTGTTGTGCGCCATTTTTATGCTTGTATGGCCCCATTTATCCTTGTTGTTAATGATAGTTGTAAGTCGAATGTCTTCGATTCCGTCCATTCTTCTTTGCACTTTTGCAATTATTGCAGTCTACATTGTGTGGTTGGTGAGAGAGGGTATCAGCATTGCTGTGAATTCAGTTATTCCTGTGTTTGATTCGGCAGTCATACTGTTGTATCTGTTTTATCCACCTAGCTTGTTATCCTTCTGGGTTCTTGAACTTCAACAGCTATTGAAGTGCAGCATGATCACTGAGTACAAGGAATTTTCTCCCTATAAACACTTGTGAAAATGCTGCAGGGTCTTAACTACAGCTAGAAGTTATATTCTTGTAGCATAGTAGTTGTGTTTAGGCGTAGATAAAACTCTGCTGTAGTATTGGATGACTTGTTTGCTTCCATCCTGAATCTAGGAAAGTACCGCGCCCATCCTATCTCCACTTGCATCTATGTCAAGGACTCCATACTGATGGGAGCAGACGAGTATGGGGCTATAACACAGTGCCTCCTTAAGGTTGTGAAAGTCATTCTCACACCCATAAATCCACAAAAATTGTCTCTTTTCCTCAGTAACCTTATGCAGTAGTTTGGCAATACCTGTGAACCCAAGTGCAAAACGCAAAGTGTCTATAGTGGGTACAAAGTCCTAAGAAACTTATCTCATTTTTATTTTTAGGTTGAGGTCACTCATTTACAGACTGTTTCTTCTTAAGGTTTGTTCATACTACATCTTTTAATACCACATGACCTAGAAATACTTCTTTGGGTCATACATACACTTTCACTGTATTTCCAACCACAATAATGTCATCCAGGTATACCAGCCAAGATTTCCAAGTCAAGCAATACAATAAGTGTGTCAAGAGTATCATTGATACATTGAAGGACATAGTGGTCCTCCTTGGTTATGCCATTCAGCTTCTGGTAGTCCACACAGAACCTCAGTTTTCCATTCTTCTTTGCCACCAGAATGATTGGGGTTGCCCAAAGACCAGCTGATGGCTCTTTTACTCCACCCTTTGTCATACCTCTAATCATTTATTTGGTCTCCTTTTGCTTTGCTAAAGGCAGCCACCGTGGTGTCTGCCATATTGGGTCTTCATTGCCTGTGTTAATTTGATGGTAGACTAGGTTTGTTTTTGCAAAGTCAGTATTCCCCAGAGATGTTTATTAGAAAAGCAGTAACTTATTCTACTTCTTCAAGGTCAATGTTCTCCTAGATCACTTTAATAACTGATCTAGTTCAGGACTCAGTGATGGTAGAGTGTGCTTGTGAGGTGGAGAATCTTCACACTGGGCTACCCAAAGAACTGGTTCAAAGTTAACTATTGATTCTCCTTGTTTCAAACACTTGTTTTTTCAGTCGAGGTTGGCAACTCGTACTGGTATGACTTCACCAACCTTTGCAATGCTTCAAGCAATTAGAAGTTTCTCCAACCCTATTGTAATATATGGTTCAGTTATGTAGTTCAAGGTGCTGCTAGAGTATCCCTTTATCTCAGCTAGTTTGCTGGAATTGAAACAGTTTCATTAATTACTTCTTGCATTTCAGGCACTTCCAATTGGTCAGGAATAAACCATGTCGTCAAGAACAAATCCATATTGGTTCATGATATCCATTCCTAGAATTACCTCATCAGTAATGTCCGTAACAAGTGTGTCCGGGAGAAGGTGGGACCTACCCTACACCCCTGCTGGCCAGCACTCCGGGCTGTCTGGCCTGCCTCGTCTTAAGCAGCCTTACAAAACTGGCCTGCCAGTCTCTAGCATCCTCGTAACCATACATAATTAGTGGAATGCCTGAAGTTAATAGTGACTGGCTGCTATAAATGGTTTCCTGTGTGAAGTCATTGATGTTTGGTATTGAATTCATTTTAGGAAATGACTACAACTGTAATTATACTTAGAGTTGTTCCGATACCATATTTTCCGATACCGATACCACTTTTTTTTTTAAATTATTTTATATTTTTACATGCCATTACGGTTGTGCAGTAATGTAAAAAAATTAAAAAAATGAATCATAATTTAAAAAAAAATACTTTTATTTTTACTACAATATAAAAAATAACAAAGTAATAATTGAAATATGTTTGCACAGTATTAGCAAGATGGCAAGCTAAAGTGTTCAGGAAGCAATAGACTGCGGTGATCTGTAACAATAAGTCCAGCTTGCGAAAAGACTTGTCCAGAGAAAACTGAACCAGCTGGTACAGCAAGCCAGAATTTGACCAGTCTCTTGAGATTCTTGTATGGTGAAGAACCCCAGAAACTAGCCGGGATGTATCATAGCTGACAGGAGACTTGCTAAGATTCAGTTCTCTCTCAACACTGGTTTCACCAACTGCTAATCTTTTGTTTTTGGCTTTCTGACTTATCAGTCTTTTGGTTACCTAGAAAATAAAGCAATGGACATTAAAAATTGACTCTTATACAAGAAATTTTTATTAAACTTCCTGAACCATTAAATTTTATGTTAGTAATCTGCAAAAGAGAGTGTTGATGATTTTCTGTAACTTTTTCACATTCGTTATCATCATCATCATCATCATCATCATAGCTTTGACTATTCTTGGAACTAGCAGCAGGTTCAATGAGAGAAATTTCTTCGGAAATCAGTTCTCTGCACTTTCTCAAAGTGTTGTCAATGTCATCATCATCATCATCATCAAAGAAACTGGATTTGTACCTAGGATCCCGCACTGTTGCCAAAATATTAGACCTGGAGTCAAAAAGTGGAAACCATCTTACCAGCTCTGAATGTAGGTCATTCAATAAACCTGTCACATTCTGTTTTTCCAGTTCTTCTTGCAAGTCAAGTAAAACTGATTTCAGGCCATGAATCTAAGTATCGGTATCGGAACAACTCTAAATATACTGTCAATACACACTTATGTTATCACCTTTGAAAACCTCTTAATATGTAATATCTGCCTTAACAATCAAATTTTCAATATTAAAATTCAAAAAATTGGTATGGAATAAACACTGTTCAAACCAATATGTTTTTGTGTTCCTATCCCTCCCCTTTACTTCTTTGTTTTTGCTTCATTTTACTGTACTGCAGAAGATCTAGTATAGTGGCTGACAAAAACTATATTATTTTTCTTTGATTAACAAAACTATTATAGACACACTTGGATGTTTGGTTTCTTATAAGCTTGCTTGCACTTGGTGCTACTCATATCAATCAGGCACACTTGTTTTACCACGTTGAACAGCAAACCCACAACCATGTGTGATACCAGTGACTTTTGCTTATATGTGGTTGATGATCAGACTTTGAATGTTTACATTTTTCTGAGTGATTTTGACAACACTGATCATGGGAATACACCAATCCCTCACTTAGCACATCTTCAGATTGCGTGAATTCATTTAGCGCGGTGTTAATTTCACTGCCTCAGTCTTAAATAGCACATCTGTAAATTTCAGTTAGCACGAAATCGCCACAGGCAAAAAAGTCAGGCATGATGCCAGAAAGTCTGTTTCAACTCAATAAACAACAGATGTATCGTGCGTGGCATACAGTTAGCCATACAAGGGAGGAAGAGATAAGCGCACAGGTCGGACTACGCTATCGGCTGTTGTACAAACATCAGCTATGGTAAGTTAATTTGTGGCTATGGAGTGTAAAGGACCAAATGTTTTTACACCCGCGCGTATGCCACCATGCCGTGCCATTGTTGCCCGGCCTCAGACCGGGCCATGATGAAGTAACCTTCAGTCTAGCCAGTGGCAGGGAACTTGCATGCACAAACACAAGCATCGTCTGCCGTTAAATATATGTGCACAAGCACCTGCAGTTAGAATCATAGTGGAATCATGGCTTCCAAGTGAGAGCATAATGCATTGTGTTCCTATATTTGAGACAAAACTAGAAGTATTACGACGTGCAGAATGTGATGAAGGTCACACTTATGTTTGTTGCACTTTAGTTTTAAGCAAGTCAACTGTGTACAAAATAGTTCAAAATAAGGACTCTATCAAACGTTTATATAAGTCTGATGCTGTTGGTTGTACTAGCGAGATTATATTTGACATTATATATCGGAACAGAAATAAACAGATGATTCAGGTAGTTAAATGAATGGTGAAATGAAAAAAAAATAAATCACGGGCCTGTACACCACATTGAAGTTCATAATGATGCTCTGGTCTAGAGGTTGACAGGCAGATGTGTGTTGGATGGCAGGTATATAACTTTGCCATTTTAAAGTTGCAGGCTTACTTTTTTTTTGTACCCTCATTTTCCTGTTAAAACTGGCAAGCCATAAAAAAAAATATCTCGTCATGTAGGCTTGTTTGTTTGCATACCTACCATTCAATGCCAAGTATACCCTTAAAACATGATGTTTGCTTTTCAAATGTAACAGGTTTAGCAAATTTGCCTGCCATATTTACATGCAGTTAAACTGTCACTGTTTCTTTTAAAATTTTTCTACCCATTCATTTTTTCAGTTTTCAAAGCCATTGTTTTGTCAGGCAGTGCAGAAAAGAAAAAGCACTTTCATTTTATTGTTCCGCCCAGCTACGATGTTTTGGTGTACTTCTGCACCTTCTCTGCAAATGTTCTTATATGAGATATTATGTCTTGTGTGAAATTTGTCCAGCCATCCCACACCACAGAGTGTAAAATTTGTCCAGTCATCCCACAGAGGCTTTAAAATTGGTGAAACAAACATCTTTGGCTATCTGTAGTGCCTTCTCACAAATGAGAGGCTCAGACAACAGAATGTTGCTTTTTGCCCTGCTGAATCATTCACAGGTAGCTTATCTATTGCTAATCCTTCAGTTTTTTGGAAATGAATGTTTGCTTAGTTGCTCCATTCACAATTTTCTGTGTTAGTCTTTACTCTTTATAATTTCTCCAATTTCTGTTTTTCCCACATGCACATTGATTACATCAATTTTTTTCTTAGAGTGTGAGACATTTTCATTTCTGATACATTGGTTATTTCTAGTGATGGTTCGAATCCCATTTTTCTCGAATCCGAATCTCGAATCCGAATCCCAAACAGTACCGCGAATCCACCCCTCGAATCCGAATCCAGATTTCAGGGGTGTAAAATTTTATTTATAAGGAATAAAAGAGGGGGGGGGGGGGGGTGTGAAAGTGAAAAAAACATAATGTGGAGATATTCAACCCTTTAAATTTTTATTTAAAAAAAAACAAGCATTTTGACACGTTCTGGATCCAGACTATTCCGTTTTTGGTCACATATGTTCCCTGCAGTGCTGAACAAACGTTCAGAGAACACTGTCGCTGGAGGTGAACACAATTATTTTTTCGACAGTTTATGTAGCCTGGGTAAACACGCAGACTGAGTTTTCCAATACTCCAGGATGTTTTTATCTGGGTTAACTGTTGGATCACGCAGGTATCTGGTCACTTCATCAACAGCTATAGAATCCGACTTGATGGATGTGAGGTGTTCAGGCATTATCTGTGAGTAAAGTGACCATATGCCACTTGAGGAACCAGTTTGAATAGGTACCTGGTTAGAAAATTGAAAGAAATTACTAACAGATACAAACAAACTGCAGAAAAATTAACAAAGCAAAGAGAACTACTTACCCCATCTTGCTTTTGCACAACTCCACAATGCTTATGCAAGTCAAGCTTTTGTGCTGCTGTAGTGAGAAGTTCCACTGCTCTGTCAAGCTTTTCCTTGCTTGTGAACACAGCTCCTTTAAATCGAGGATCAAGTAGTGTACTTAAAACCGACACTTCTTCTTCTTCTAGTGTCCTATATCTTTCTGTCAAGGATGCAAAAAGATCATTCTTCACACCCTGAAGACCTGAAAGTACAGGTGCAGGTTTCTTTAACTCTTGTAGCAGACTGTTAACAATGGGTATGATTTCTGATGAATTAACACCAGCCTTACTTGCTTGCAAGGTAGCTTGGTCAAATATTTTCAGAATAGGTATTATGTTTTCAATAAGTTCCCACTGGGCCACAGATATTTCTACATGCAAGGCAAGATTGGTTGCTGCAAGAGCCAAAGCTCTCCGTTGCTCATATAGTCGCTCAAGCATATGCAGGATTGAATTCCATCGAGTTGGTTCATCTTGCATGAGCCTATGAGCAGGTGAACTAACAGTTTTCTGGGCTTCTCTCAATACTTTGGTTGCATGGGATGAATGTTTAAAATGTCCCACCATGCGTCGACATGCACCTGTTGCTGCAGCAACCATTTTGCTGCTAAGAAGACCATCTTTTATTACTAACTGTAAAGTGTGTGTGCCAAGCATGGGATGTGATTGAAACTGGACAAGTTCAATGCAGCTACAACATTCCTTGCGTTATCTCGTACAACAGCAAACACTTTATCTATGATTTCCCACTGAACCAGTGTTCTTGTCAGAAAACTGCAAATGTTCTGTGCAGAATGGGAGATTTCTGGAAACGGTACCACCTCTATACATATTTGCTGGGCACAAAAGTCTCTGTCAATGAAGTGCACAGTTACACCTAAGTAGTCATCATTGGCTGTTGAGGTCCACAAATCCATTGTAACCGAGACAAACTCTGCTTCACTTAGTGTTTTTTTGTACAGATGACACAGTTTCAGCATACATGCTGGGAATAACTTTATTAGCAAAATATTTCCGTGATGGCTTGGCGTACCTAGGTTCGAGATGATCCACTAGAGCATGAAACCTTTATCTTCGACCACTGAAAAAGGCTGTCTGTCCAAACAAATCATCTTGCCAATTAACTTGGTAATATTTGCACTTCTTGTATCTCCTGGCTTAAATTTCTCTCTTTTTGCAATGAAATCTTTAAGTGTTGGTGAGTTTGATGTACAATGCTTTTGCTATGTCCTGGTTGACTCTCTTTACTAGACGAGTCAGTTTCAGTTTCAACTAATTTTAGTTCAGCCACATTTTCACCAATGATTTCATTAGAACTACTCACAGAACGTGATGCAGCCCTAACGTGAACTGGATGTTTCTTCAAGTGTTTCTTCATAGCACTAGTTGTTTGGCTCTTGCCACCACGAGAAATGTTTTCTTGCAGTATTTACAAACGGCATAGTTAGGGTCTTTCGCATAAACTGAAAAGTGTTCTCTCACTTCACTTGACATTTTGAACTTGATATCGGTAAAAGTATATTACTTGAACTTAAATATCGCTTAACCATAATGTTTCAACACCACGCTGCCTAGAATACATTAGTTCAGTCACGAAAACAGAAATTATAATCCGGCGGAACATTTTTAGTGCTACCAATGTAACTGTTATTAACAGTCACAGAAGTAGTCAACCAAAGTAGGCCATCTTGGTTTCAGCCATTTTTAGGAAATAAGAATGTTTTAACATTTAGTCTCACTTAAGCAAAGAAAATAATTAGGTGGAATTTCAGAGGTAAAGTGGATGGGCTCTGCGAATATTTTATCTTGGAAATTTAAAATATTTGATATGAAGATTCGTAATTTTTTGCTGCTGAGAATAACTGGCTAACACACATATGTTGACCATTATGCAACACTCAGCAAATATTTTAAAGTTGGTAGTATAACACAAACAAACACGGACGTAGAAAGATAATTATATTCATTACGGAAAAGTGTTTGATATAAGCAAATTTAAAATTGAATTGCTATTAAAATAACTACTGCATAACGTATCAGTTTTTTTTAGAGAAAGTTAATTTCATTGTTAATACGTAATGTGCTGCCGTAACTTGTGATGGAGGCCAAAATTATGGTTATATTACAAACAAATTTCTAGGTTAACTGATTTTAAAAGTCGAGAATCATTATATGAGTTTCGAACCGAAACGTGTGTTATTTTAAGTCTTAGCTTATTCAGATGACACTTCTGTGAATTATGCCTTAATAAATTTCCACTTTTATGAAGCCACTGCGAAAATGTTCATTTAGTGGACAAAGGTTTCACATCAGTGCATTGTAATTTTAGTTACTTAATTACTTATTAAAAGTACAGAATCTTGGGAAACGGTAATATTATATGTGCCTTGTTATCTTAGGCATGAATTTTTTTATTTACAACATTTCCTGTAATATTTCTTCGAATTCTCGAATCCTAGAATCCTTTTCCTCGAATCTCAAATCTTTCGAATACTAGAGATTCGGTGGGATTCATGGATTCAAGGATTCGACCGGCCCATCCCTAGTTATTTCCCTCCGAAGTTATGCAAATTACATAAAATAAAGCATAAAATTAAACAAATTTTTAATGTTTGTTTATATGGTAAGACATACACTAGTACATGAAAACACGAAGAGGTTATCCACATTGTCTGTAGGGTTGGTAGCACTAAGTTAGTATGTAAAAAATCTGCATGGCTGTACTAGCAAAATTGTAACTGTCATGGCTGTGCATTACTGTTGCCAAAGCAAAACATTCTGATTGTCTTTAAAATGAATAAACACTTACATTTTCAATTACGTAAATGTAAATAAACAACATTTTTATCCTTTAAAAGTGCTGTTGTTGTGACATACTTTAGTGATGTGTGTTTTTTATTGAGAGAATTATAAAAGAATACACTGCAGAATGTAGGTGTCCATGTCCGCTAAATATAGTTGTTAGCTTCATAACTCATTAGAGCCAGCATCAGTATGCCGGGGAATTGAAATTTGTCTGTTGTTAGATGTCCATTTTTAGAAGTGTCTGTTACTGGTAGTTAGACTGTTATCTCTATATCTCTTTGTATGTATTTATATATTTGTATCTCTTTCTCTCTTTCTTATATATGCTAGATTTTTAAGTTTTAGTAATGCTCTTTTTCACCAGAGGTTCATTTGTGTATAGAATTATACAAAATATTCTCTTAGGTCTGTTTAAATGTATTGTTTGTAGCCACCTCAGCTAACCATTTTCTTTTCATTACATTCTTGATTATGTTGAATTTTTATTATTGCCTGTTCCAGGTAGTTTTTGTGATCCACTTCGTTTTGACAGCATGGTACGTATTTTTTTTTTTTTACTTTTTAAAGCTTTTGTGTGTAATATTTTGAGCCTAGACTAAACCTAATACCTCTTATTTATTTTCCCCTTTTAAGAGATTATAAAAGTTACAAAATGCAAATCCTGTCATGAATATAAGAGACTAACCAGGGTGGCTCCGGGGCGGTGCAAGCTCGGCCGGCCCATTCAATTTTTTTCCCTTATTTTTCTAGTGTTCTGTTAAAAACATGGTCATTAATGGGAACAGGAAAATTAAATAGTTATTAGCATGTAATTTAAAGTCCTGTTGAAAAACTAGTTCAATTCATGATTTCCATTACAAACCTTTTAAAGATTTTTTTGCCTGATATGATGATGCGATTTCACTGGAATTAATATTAATAGTAAATATTTATAAAACTAAAATGAGAATAATTTACTTAAAAATATGAAAATTTCTTAAGATTATGAGAAAATCCATCAGCAAAATTTCAGTTCCATTTTAGTTTAAAAATGTTGTTTGAAAGAATTTTTTTTTTCAAATTTTCTGGGAGGGCCTGGGGGCTTATTCTATACCCAAGGCACCCCAGTAGTAGAAGTATATAGCTCAGGGCTCTGCAAAGTCTAGGGCCAGCTCTGAGGCTGATCAGCGCTACTATGTAAGGAAGGATACTAAAGAAAAATGTTTTCATGGCTGAAATAATGCTGCATAATTATAACTACATTACTGCAGAATCACCTAGCTGAGTTTTTCCCTAGTCATCCAAAGCCATCTTCGGAAGGCATTGATGTCTTAATCAACTTATAGTATAGTCCCGCTAATCCAGTTCTGCTCGTTCGGACATACGGTTAATCTGGTTCACAAAGATGTTCTGTTTTATAAGTCCGACATCTGTTCATAGGTTGAAAACTTAGGTCTACGTATAGTATTATTCAAAATAAAATAATGCTGTAGGAAAAGTTTTTTTTTAGGGGGGGGAACATCAGTTATATAGTTTTACCCATCTTAAACTTGTGTACCATGCATTGTAAGGCTAATTCCGTTTAATCTGGACAGGATCTGTTCTCATCTAGTCCAAATTAGCGGGACTCTACTGAAATCATTATTTTCTTAAAGTTTTTAGTGATTTAATTTAGTATATTGATAATATATGTGTTTTTTAATGGTACTTCTTTCATTTTTAGGGGCATACAAGGCGAATGGTGTCCAAAATCTTATTTGTTTTATAATTCAATGTTTCTTGCAATCCTGCTTTGGGGCATATATCAGAAGGATTCTGAGGAACCAATGCAGCTCGTAAGTAAAATATTGTTTTTTTTTTTTTTTCCAATCAAGTAATTTTTGTTTTACACTACTTAATCTACTTTGAAATTTTACCTTAATGATAGGGTAGTTTCAGAATGGCTACGGACATATTTTTTATTTAGTTACTTACCTCCATTACAAAAACATATATGTATATATATTATATATAGATACACGCACACAAGCTCACCACAATTTTTTCAGAAACTTCTTCCTTTTTGAAATAAAATTCTGCATTTTCAAAACGACTAAATGTACCTGTGGGTCATTTCATGTCACATCACCTAGAGCCATGTGCTCCAAGGTGACAGATTTTGTTCAAATTTTTTTATACATACATACTTACAATATGAGTAACTGTGAATTATTTTAGAATTTTTAAATTAAAACTGGAAGAATGAGAAATTTTCGATACTTTCAGTTTTTGAGCGAATAATGTTCTCCGACGATCTTCACCAGTACACTTAAATTACTATAAAACCCACAATTTTCATGCTATCTAGCTCATTTACATTGCAAATAAAAGCTAATATTCCATACTTTGTAGATGTAGACAGAGAACTAACAAATTCCATCACAAAAATTTTACACTGAGCATGGAATACAATTTTAAGTTTTTTTGCACCTTTGCTCGCTCAATACCATAACTCAACAACCACAATGAGCACTTGCTTGAAAATTTATTTTTACATACACATTTGCATTAGGTAACTATATTTGAAAAATGAAAAGGTTTTTTTTTGTGGTTTTTAAATTATTAAATTTTTATTACTTATGTATGTAATAATGCCCAACTCCAAAGTAATAGCCACATAAAAAATTAAAAATAATTGGATTTAAATTGGGTTTACCAAATAATATGCTAAATACAAATCTCGCTTTTTTTGGCAAAGAAACTTACCAAAGTAACTTCGTACTGGGTCCAGATAATGTTACTTAGTGTTTATAGACTATATGCACATCTCACTACTCTGTCATATTGTACGCCAATTCTTCAATAATTTTCTGTTCATCGGGTTGTAGTGCATATGTCCTGCCTGATGATGATGATGTTGAAGGAACTTGAACTTCTTTAATACAGTTTTCATAAGGCACCCAGCAGCAGTCATCCTTAAATGGCCAGTGAAATGTTGACGAAGGACCGCAAGGATGCATGCACTGAACTTTATCAACTCTTTCAACATCTGACACTTCAAGTATTTTACCTACCCACCACTTTTGTTCATATTTAACCGCAAAATATTTCTCTGGAAGAATATTCATCACTTCTGCATGTTTTTGTACACCAACTACTCCTGTAAAAGATTTTTCAGAAACAGAAACTCGTTTAACAATCTAAGTTTTTTCATCAGTAGGTTTGAAGTAATGATTTTCTCTAGGGCTTGTAATGGATGTTGCATTTGCATATAGTTTGATAAGAAATTTCTCATTATACTCTATTTCAACCACAGATGTGTAAAAAAACTTTAATTCCTTTAATATTTTCTTTAGCAAATTTGATTAAATCCTCAGTGTTTAAAATTTGTCGGTCAACAGTTCTCTGAAGGCTGGCTCTTGTAGCCAGTCGTTTGATTGTACCACCCACTCCATCACATGCATTTTTGCCATGGCTGGTGGCAAAGAAGCTCCACTCAGCAGATAGACCATGGTCTTCTTGATGGAAACACAAGTTAATAAAATTTTTATAGTTTTTGTACTGTGCAGCACTATCATCACTGAAGTAAATATACATGACTCAAATGTGGTAGTTCTCTTTGTAAGTGCTGTAATAATGACTTTTGGAAAGTGAAAAATGCTGTGGTGTCATGCTTAAGGCAGTCACTTATGAAGCAGAATGATTTTGACTTCAAGACATCATCACTATCAGTATAATAAACAACAAATGGATGTAAGGTAACTTGAATGTTTTGCCAATGGAAACCTTGTGCAGCATCTTGCAAAATACAGGTGTAATTTTCTGCAAAGTCGGCTATAACGAGGCAGGAGTTTCTATCTAATTTAATTTTTATTTGCTTTAGGTACCGACTTTGCGACTTGGCTGTAAAATGATGTTTAGTCAAAACCACCAATTTATCTATTAGCAGATCAACAAAATCATCAGCAGACTTTGTCAGTGTTTCAAGCAATTCATGGTCAGTGTGAATCCATTGTTTGAAAACAATAATGTCTTTTGTTTCAAAAATTTCTAATTGCATAAGGTACTCACGAAGTACTGACACATTTGGACAATTAGGACATGTGTGAAGCATGCATTATTCTGAATGCATGCTTCTTGATATGGTATGTTTAAATGAATACTCTAAATCATTCATTTCACATTTTGGTGATAGGTACACATGCACACTGAATGAATACCACGACTGCTTACAGTTACACATTCTTTTGGACGCAATTCACAAAACTTAGTAAATCCTATTTTATCATTAGGGTTTTGTTCTTTAAAAGACAAATAAACATCTTTTAAATTATGCAAAATTAGCCTTTTTGTTTTCAATTCTCTTTTTCTGTGTTCATTTGGTACAGACACGCAGTCTTTTATGTTGGAAGAAACTCTACCTATCTCATCGTCATAGTAGAAATATTTCACCTTCTTTACTAACTTTTCACTTAGACGATGACCTTTCCTTTTGTCTGTACTACCTAAAACTCTATAATTCTCTAGAACATTTCTAGCCTTTTTTACCATATATTCAGTTGTGTCAAAAAAATGAACAGTTTGTTGAATACTCCAAGATTGCGGGACAAGTGTCAGTATTTGAAGTTATTCAATAATTTCACTTGTTTTAAATTTTTCTCTGAATCTATCCATGAGGCAACTGCAATCACTACACTGTATGCTTGAATCACTGGCAGTGTTTACAGAGTCTTCAATGGGAAAAGCTTTACTTGCTATTTCTGTAAAACTAGCTGATAAATGCTGAGCCTTACTTTTCAAGTAGGTATGCACTTCTTTTGTCCTGCTTCCTTTTAGTAACTTTTACTGGAGAAGAACCAATTAGTTTACAACTTTAATTCAGTTTTTCCAGGACCTGAGAAGAGGTATCTGGTTCATAGTCACTGTGTGAAACACTGTTATCACTGTTGCTAGTCGCAGACACTACTAATTTTCTACAGGTTATACAAAGTTTGGTGCCTGGTAAAAGTTTCACCGTGGTCTGATATTTTTTTGAAAATGAAACTGAAACACCCTTGAGACCGTTTCTAACATTTTTTTTTTTGTGTTTTTTAAATGGGTCACAACAAATTCTCTGGTGATCTTCAAATGTTGTAAGAAATGTACACCTATGTTGGTAACATATGTTTTCAATATTGTGACAATTAGTTCTTAACCTTAAAAGTTCCTGTTCTCTTTCACCAAATTCAGAAAAGCACATAAAACATTTTTGTTTAAACTCTGTGTGAGGTGAGCAGTCTTCTTGGAGATGCAGGCCAACTGAGCACTTGTTCATTATTTTAAACTACTGTGCGCAGCAACTAGAAAACTGTTAAATACTTCGTTAAGACTCTGAAACTCATAACTTCTGGACATACAACCTATTCACATTAGAAACCAGTGAGAGACTAGCTAGTATTGGGCAAGAAGGCAGCAGTTTACTTATCAGCACAGTTATCATATGTTTTCTGCTTAGCCAGCAGGAGAGAGCCAGCACAGCTAGAGATAAAAGTGAAGGATCACTGGGTGACTCAAATGTATGGAAACACATCATTCCCTCTTACATATTACTGAATTGTGATGTAGTAGCAACTCATTCACAAATTAATGCTAGACCAACATTACAATACATTCAAAAAAATATTATTTTTTTTAGAATAAACCAGGTTTTACTGATTTGCATATGAGATTGGAAGTCACAAAGTTGATAAAAAAATACTTTATAATAGTGCATTAGCTAGTTAAATAAACAGAATAAAAGCTTAATACATTTTATGCATGGAAAAGTATTAAAGGTGTGAAATGTGCATCAACATAATGAAATTAAAAGACTAAGGATAGCTTGATAAAAATAAAAAAATAATATAATAAATTGCTTGTATTTAATATTGTAAATAAAATTAAATATTCCTGATAAACATAGTACATTACAAGATTAAGGAAGTTTTAACTCTTAAAATTTGGGCCATATGTATTTTAAAGCATCACAATAGTGTTTCATATACTGTATTACCTTGGTAAGATCATTAAAAAACATTATTTAAAAACCACAAAAAACACCCTTTTCATTTTTCGAGTTACCTAATGCTAATGTGTATGTAAAAATAAATTTTCAAGCTAGTGCTCATTGTGGTTGTTGAGTTATGGTATTGAGCGAGCAAAAGTGCAAAATAGCTTAAAATTATATTCCATGCTCAATGTAAAATTTTTGTGACGGAATTTGCTACTTCTCTGTCCACATCCACAAAGTATGGAATATTAGCTTTTATTTGCAATTTAAATGAGCTATATAGCATGAAAATTGTGGGTTTTATAGTAATTTAAGTGTACTGGTGAAGATCGTCAGAGAACATTATTCGCTCAAAAACAGAAAGTTTCGAAAATTTCTCATTCTTCCAGTTTTAATTTAAAAATTCTAAAATAATTCACAGTTACTCATATTATAGATTTGTATGCCAGTATGCATAAAAATAATTTGAATAAAATCTGTGACATTGAAGCAGGATAGTGTATTTTAATAAGGTGATTTTACATGAAATGACCCCTGTGAAATGTTTGTCATTGATTAGACGTAATCCTTTTTGCTAAGGAGAATCTAAAATCTTCCATATTTATTCAACTGCTTGTTGTATTTTTGGCAGGTTAGCAATTTAACCACTACCAAAGCAGGCATGAATCTAAATATATTTTATTTATATATGTATATATATTGTACAGAAAACAGATATTTTATAACATGCTGAAAAAGTGTGTTCCATAATTAAATACATCAAAAATTGAGGTGACTTAACAACTTTATATGTTTTTGAAAGCATTATAAATGAAAATAATCACATAATTACTGTATTGAATTTCATTCTTGATTATCTGGAATCCTGTGTTTTTGAGACACACTGACCAACAGTTTGTTTAAAACAAGATGTGGAGGAAACACACAAAACTCAATTGAAAAACTAACTTGAGTTTTCTTTCGTCTTCCTTACTTTAAATTTGTTCATTTTATTTGTTAGGACTCTTGTTGCAATAACTTTACAACTCAACATGTGTAAGACAATTTAAAATGATACTTTTGAATCAAGTGAAAACATTGTTACCATATTTAGCATTATCATCATGGCTAGTATTATTGTCCCATTAGGAACAATTTATTGTCTGTGAAACTAAAATGTGTGTGTGTGCTCCTGTTGTTACTGTTTTCATGCCAAATTGTGCGTGGAGAATGGGGTGGCCATTGGAAGGGGCTGAGGCACGGGAACTGTGTCATTGATGTAACTGCAAAATGCTTTCTGATCTCTCACCCTTGTTTTATCTTTTACCCAACGTTGTGTGATACTTAATGCATTCACACTATCCAAAAAAATAGTCGTAATAGTCTTGAATGGAAAGTTAGTTTGGTTTTGAATTTGCTAATGCTTTCCTAAGTAATATAACTTTTTATTATGACATTATTTTTACTTGATTAAAATATTTGTGATTAAAACAATATTAGTAAAAATTTTGTTTGTTATGTATGAAGCTTCAATATTATAAAAAGTGAATGAGAATTTTTTTTAAGACATTGTTTTATTTTAGCCATGAAAACCTTTTCAATTTGTAACATGCCCTTGTTGGTGAGTGCCAGCAGTTACTTCTTTTGAACTATTTTTGTCCTTGCTCCGATTCTACTTGGGGTAAAAGACACAAGACTGGGTTGTGAGATCAGAAATAAATAAAACAACGCTTGATTTAAAAGATGGCCACTAGTTAAACTTAGCTGCAGGAGACTCAACTTATGATGAATTTAACGTAATAATTACTAAATTATGATTAGTATTCTACCAAAAATACTGGATGGAATTTTATTAATGCTTTCAATCCTGCTCGTGTCCCATAAAGGCTGAGACAATACTTTGCTGTCAACGTTAATGCTTTTTACCCCAAAACATAATAAATAAAAATACTAAATAGTGCAGACCCTTCGATGGTCAGACACTCTGTACGCCTTAGTGGCCATAATCAGATCTAGTTTTCCCTTCACACAATGTCCCTTGAGGAGGTCTGTTCAGTGACTTAGAGCTATCCAGGTTGATCAACCAGCACTCCTTAAAAAGCCTAAACCCCACCCCCATAGCCAAATTTCATATTTGTGGGCAGAGTTTTAATGTCATTTCTTTTAATTAAGATATCTGTAAAGTTCATACAATGATAAATGAATTACATAATTCAGAATTAGCATTTGTATAATATCTAAGAAAATAGTTTTAAATTTAATACATGCTCATTCTTGAAATAAGGCTTCCCCACTGACCAGAAGTAAAGAAAGATATGGGCCAGTCACCCTGGCTGGGACCGTTAGCTCCGGCAGGGCAGTACATTGCTTCCTTGAGGAGCGGCCCAGCAGGACATTCCTTGACAATAGATGCTAATCCCAACCGTCACCTATTTATAAGTGTGCCATTCGGCCCAGTAATACTACAGAGGTTTGAACATTTTACATGAATAATTTAATTAGAAAATTGATAGTTAATTTACTTATATCCTATATACATTTATAATAATTAATAAAATTAATTAAATGGGCCAATCACAAACTTGGATACAAAGTTATTGAAGCTTATTACGAAGGAAAATTTATGGCTGGGAACTTCTTTACATTTTTTTACTTTGGCATTGTTGGGAAGAAATATCTAAACAGCCTTATTAATTTATGTACAGAATATATTTCAATATGAATTGTATAAACATATTAAATTATAAAAATCTTAAAACTTCATTAAAAAGAGAGAGATTTTGAAAACTTTTACGAGATGTTTCATGATTTTTTTTTTCTTTCTTGTACAGGCTGTGGTCTTGAGTGCTTGCTGTATGTTCCTAGATGTGGTACTACTCAGTATCTACTTTCCAAACACAACATGTAAGTATGCATAAAATATTAAGGAAATATACTATACAATTTTATGGATAGTCATATTTTTATCATGTAGAGTTGCCTTCATTCTTCTGTGTTAGCCTTTGGTCTGGGTGGGTTTATATATTATGTAATTCCTGGGGTAAGACTGCAATAGTTTAGGTGTATCACACTTAACTAACAGACAATGAAGTCTAACATACACTGATAGCACAACACTGGCATAGTTCAGCATTTTCGTAGCAATCCTACGGCCACTGAGCAATTTACTTGACAGACAGGAATGGTGAAGGAGGTTATTTTTATCCGCCGCTTACCGAGTACACCAAGCTGGCGCATCTGCATGCTGGAAGTTTATTTCTGAGATTCTATTATGATCACTCAGGCGGGGAGGTAGGAGTGAAGCTTACTGGTCAAGGAAGAAAGAGGCACACACTTGCACAACTGTATCTCTGGGCTTCTGAGATACAAGGTGCGATGGTAGTGGAAAGTTCAGGCATTAGAGAGGCAGCACTCAGTAATGTTTCCATGTCAGAGGTATTGGCGTACATCTTTTGTGTACAATTCTGAAAGGCATTTATTCTAGAATATGTAGAACATTAGTAGAAATAATTTTTGCTTGCGATTATATTCAAACCTTAGTTTTATGTAGTATTTATAATGAAAAGAACATCTTTTGACTAATTTGGCATAATGCTGTTCAACTTTATAATCATGCTTGAATAATTTTATTTTTAACGGTAAATCAAGGAATGCAGAATCTACGCCTAGATATTTTTAGGTGTATAACCTGCATTATTTATGTTAACTAAAATTCATAACTTTTTTTTTTCAGGATAACCTAATCTTTTTAGGCACTAGTTCTGATTAAAATATTTAACTTACAGCATTTGAAATAAGAACATCAATTATCAGTGATATTCATCATCATAAACATAATCATCATAATTATCATTCATCATAATCATCAGTCAACATGTTCATCATGATCATCATGATCATCATAATCATTACCATCATCTATCAATCATAAACTGTTTCCAGCTTGTGGTTGGGTCAGGAAAATTAAATGTCTCGATCTCCCTCTGCCACTCTACCATTCCTCATCATTTCACTTTATTCCAGTCTTTTCCTCTCTCCTGCACAGGGTGTCTACTAGGTCACGAAAGTCACAAAAAAGTCAGGAATGTTGTAAAAGGTCACGAAAGTCCCGAAAAAGTCACCATTTTTAAGTATATTTTGGTAAAAGTCACAAAAAAATTAATTACAAGGCTAATGTGTATTTCTTGTGCACTGATCTTTTATATACTATATTTTTTTGTGCTTTTGGCAGCTTGCATTTTCAGAAAAATCATCGCTTAGGATGTTCCCACACAATACATTTTCCCGTGTTGTAACTAGGCCAGTCCTGCCATTTTTGCCATAAGACGTTTGCTTTAAAATCCAGTTCAAAATGTTGCTTACAGCTTCTATTCTCCTACGTGCAACGTTATAATTTTCTCATAGAATGCAAAGAAAATTTTAATAAGAGAGATTTGCTCTTCTTTATTTAAAAAAAAAAGTCCATTAGAATGCTGTGAAAACGTAATTTATTCAATTCTCATACCTTACACGCTTAAAAAAGGATGGTATTCGTTCCGTGGCGTAGTCAGTTTCATTCATACTCTACAGAGCGCACAACGATCGCACATAATCAATTGTAGCTGTCAAGGCGTCAATGCGCGCGACCCGCGTCCATATCGATAAGTTGTTAGCCAAATGGCGAGTGTTCATAATCAAAGTTATGGCGTTGAGTTCGTTTGTTTACTGCTTGCTTGTGTGTACGAACTACGAAACGTAAATTTATGTTTGGCTAGGATAAAAGAAAGCCAAAAATTTGTGCATAAAATGTGTGATGTATTTTCGTGTTAACCACTATGTTTACAAATTACAAAACACAAAATCCCTAAATTTCCGCCACATTTTATTTTCCAACTGAAATCATTGTCGAAGAGGTTAAAGTGCTACGGAATGGAATTGTAATATTTTCTATGATATAATGTGCTGAAAATGTTTATCAACAAATGTTAACGTGTTTTAGCGCTTAAAGTGTGACGAAAAATTGGCATGCGGGAAAGCAGATCTAATTAATTTTATTCAATTATGTTTTAAACAAACCTTCATTTGTAGGCTTAACTTATATATTTTTTTCCAGCACTTAGGCCTATACATAAATACCAAATAATAATTTGAATGCACAAACTGAGTATCAGTAACACTTTTAGGCCTATTTGGCTTTAACATGAACCAGTCATCAAACTATTTGTATATATGTATGTATAATATACATTTTAGGCCTAAAAATTGGCCAAGCCGAATTCAATTCATTCTTCCTACATCATGGTAGAAGAGCCTCTCTTTTAATATCTACCTCTTAGTTTACCATCACATAATTTTTCAAACGGTACCAGCTAATTACAGGAGTTAAAAGACAATTATATATTGTGCTGAACAAGCTCCCAACCAATCTGGTTTCTTACCTTTACTGGAGGCTAAAAGGTTTTCCAAATCAAAGTTAGCACAATATCACATATCTAACATATGTATATATACTGAAATTTTGATTATAACAATGTACACATAGGTGCTAAAACACACACAGAATATATTTCAAAACATCACACTAAAGGTCTTAATGAATGTGCATAGATATACAGTTCCAAAGAGATAGGTATTGCAAGGTTGTAGTCTGGAACGCGTTCCTTTCTCTATGAAGTTGAAATAAATATTAAAAGCAAAGTTTTTGTAAGCATCTGTATCTAAGTAATAGTAAAATGTTTATTAGGAAATGAATGTCAATGAATTTGCATAGGTAAAAAAAAAAAAACACTTTCATAATAGTACAACAAACCTTTAATAATTAATTTTATAATTTATAGTCATCTTAACATGTGCGGAAACTGTATAGCATGGGCGTAGATCTGGGGGGGTTGAGGTAGGGTTTTCTCCTAAGAATCAAAAATCATAACAGTGAAATGGGAATGATAAATGTTATCCTGCGGGCCACCCCTGGGAATCTTACAGATTTTTTCCCATGCTTTGTAATGTTAACTGTTTGGTGAATTTTAACAGGATGGACAGTACTTTAATAAAATTCCTTGTCAAAAATCTGATCCAAAGCTGGGTTTTAGTGTTTTTTCAAGTATTTTCACTTTCATTGGAGCTGTTTCATTATATAGGTTAACCTTTCACTCTGAAAACCAAATGATTTAATAGTCAACGTAACTGCTCCGGTAGCAAATTCTAGTGGCGGCTGTGGAACTATGTATGATTCGCGGTCAGAAATTTAGTTGAAAACAACATTTGCATTAAAATATTTATCACGCTCAGCATTATTTTAAAGATTTCTACATTAAATTTTATGTTCGAATTTTGTATTATTAGTTTATTTGCAACATAAAAACACAAATTGGCTCGTTACCGAAGTTAGATGTTTACACATCACTGGCGAGTAATGAAAGACTCTCATCATTTTATATAGTTTTTCGGTTTATTGTCCATTGAACCCATAACTCCAGTCAACTAAAATCACATTTTTGTGCTGTAATTTTGCACAATGCACTTCCAACTGATTGAAAATAATGTATTGAAAAATCTCGGTCGAGTTCGTTAATGGGTAAAATCCTACCAAAGGAGCAAAAATATGGGAGTAATTTTTTCAATACTTTTTTCTAAAATGTATGCCCTTGGGAATTAATTTTCCAAATGCGCTGAAGACCTTTAAGCATGGACAGATTCATATATAATATTGCACGTGCATTTTGTTCAACCATAAATATGAAAAAGTGATTCTATAATAGTACACTGTAAGTCATTTTTATGGAATATCATTGAAAAGGCATTATTTTGTATGGTTATAAAAAAATTCTTAAATTGGTTTCCAGGCTATTTTCTGATATAAAATTAAAACAAACGTTTATTGTGTGAGTTCAGAATGACTAGTCTAGAGTAATCTTTCAAAAATAAAATTCCAAAGTTTTAACACGGCCCTAAAAATTAGAGACATTTAACTTAGTAATATCAAAGACTCGGGGAATAGAAATTCTTTTCAATAAGGTTATTAATAATATTAAAATCATGTTCGGGAATGACACAGCCCGCTAAGTTGTAGCGATAAGGAACCATTGCCACCAGTATAAACATGCGGGAGGCCAGGTAGTAATGTTTGCTCGCGTTAGCACAACAGAGCAGCGATGACAAAAAATTTGTTTGCCTTGCGTGCCTTGGAGCTGGAGACCTTCAGAATCGCTGAAGGGATCCGATTTAAGCAGGGTAGACAAGCCGAAAGAGACGAGGGGGTAATGTTATGTGAGGCGACAGACAGCTGTTAACAAGAATGGGAAACGGAATAATGAATCAGTGATGAGGAATATTCGAAACCAAGGCAGGGGAAGGATTCGCTCTGTTATGATAAACAAATTACAACCTGGTCAGGTAGGGCTTCTTAAGTCACATAAACAGTTAACATATCACGTGCAAGAATGATTTAAATAAAGTTGGTAGGACTGTAAGCGCACAGACCGTACACAATCCGCGAAACCAACGAGGATAGGAATGCAGGGACGTAAACGGCAGACATCATGATGTCAATATAACTAGCGAAAATTAATATAACCTCTTATTCCCACTAGTTTCAACTATGGTTGTTCAAACAGACGTATCTTTGTTGTTGTATTAGTATCAAAGTATAATGTTGTCCAAAGTAATGTGACTAACTGTGTTGTCCAGTCCTGAAATGTTGATTAAAAACTGCTCGCATTTGAAGTTACTGATTTGTGTTTCAAGGGTTAACGTCTTTGTATCCATCAGAAAACGGACTCATCACCCTTTCTTTTTTTCAAAAAGGTTAAAGATTAGTGGTGAGAAACACCTCCCAGTATTCTGATATCCACGTAGGGCCTTACGGATTTCATGAATCAGTTTAGATATTGATCCCATAAAATTCACCTCCATTCCCCTTCTCATCATCCATCATATTCATTTCATTATCACTTTTCGCATTTCCACTTTCCTTTCACATCCATAATTACAGTTGACGCTGGATTAGAAAGTCGACGGCCGTAACAGTATTATTTGTATACACAAATAAAGTGTGGTTAGTAACAGGAACAGCTCAAAAACAGTATAATGACTCTCTTAAACACTAAATGTTATTAAGTCAAAACATTATAGTTATGATGCTTAGTCGCTACAGCAGTGGCAAATATTATTTTGAAACACAAATTATGATCTATAGATGTGTTTTTGGCATTGTTTTCTTGAATAGTCCAAACCATGCTTACATTACATCTGACAACCCGTACAAAGTGTAAAAACAAATGTAACTAGAATTTTTTATTTATTTCTATTGGCCTACACCACAAATGCTGGATGGTATATCTAAACATAACATTTTTTAAATATTATCTTGTTATGTATGAAGAAACCAAAAAAAAATATTTCAAATTTGCATGATTATTAAGTTTTACATTAGATTATATGTTATAATTTTTATATGTAATTTATATTAAATCTATTATTTTCAAACTTCTGTCAAATTATTTACTCTAAACATTCTCGTACTTAAAATGTTACTAAATATGTATTTGTTTTGCCCAATCATTAAACTAAAATAAGACTATTTAATTGTGAATTGCGCACGAGATCTTTACAAAATTGTTTTGCTGTGATTTGATTGGCTGTCTTTCTACTACTATAACATGGTTACTAGACGTAGTAATGAATGCATTTTATTGCACGTAATAGTTCAGTGAACAAAAATAATTATTGAACAATGTACTATGCATAATTTTCCACTTAAATGATTAATTTAGCAGTTTTTTCTCAATTAAATGAAAATTCAAATAAATTATGTATTTGTTTAAACCACGAAGTTTAAAAATATAAAGTATAATTTGGTTTTCTCAGTTACAATGATAAGACCAAAAGTATGGTTCCCAGTTTTAAAAATTACCCAGTAAGTTTAGGTTACGAAGTATTTACGGTTCACAAATTCTATTTTAATGGCCGTTATTTCCATCATATTTGTATTTATATTTTTTTATTTAATTATTAAATTCAGTATATGTACATTTTTGGTTAGAGATTGTTTCAAATATTATAAGCTAATTTTTTAGATCATAATTTTCCATTGGTTTTAGTTGGAAAAATGCTTTTTTTCCTGGTGTGTATTTTATATCATACATACAATTTATTTTTCACGATAATTTTTGTTGTTAAATTAACGTACTTTGCAGAAATTCCACATGTTGATAAATAAACAAGGTTATAAAAGTTTAGTATTTTAAGTCACCGATAGAAAGCACTCGTGTGTTCTAGATGGTTATTCATCTCCCCCATGCAGTCAGTCAGAATTATGTAGGCACTGAATAAACAGGGTGTCTACAAGTCACGAAAGTCCCGAAAGTAACGAAAAAGTAATGAATTTTGATGCGAGGTCACGAAGTCACTAAAAAGTCACGGAATTCAATACAAGCTCACGAAAAAAATTTTTATTGACGTATTTTCATGTGTAGGTATTTATTGGACACTAAGTGACTGTGTAATTGGCACAGCCGTATTTTTCTTTCTTTAGTATGTTTGGCCTGCTATAGAAGAACAAAGTGCTGAAATAAGATACCATGAAACGCAGTGGTGAAATTCAATGCTATATCAAGCTGATTGTCGTGCTATGTTCGTTTTAATGTTTCGTTTTTTAGGACACAGGCCGTACGAGTCTAGCATTGCCTGACGTATGAAAAGTCTCGTATTTGTACGAGGATTCAGAGGTTTTCAAACCATACATGTTACAGTACACTAGTATGTACAACTTGTTACGATAACGATGCTTTACGCCTCCGCGTCCATATAAGTATAGAAAATACACAATCTCTCATTAGCAGAGCTGCCAACCATTACGGATTTAACACCGAATTACGGAATTACGGAACATCGCTGTTTTATTACGGAAACGAGACTTTGTGCTGCATGGTAACGGAGAAAATTCCGTTTCTGCTGTGCGTGTTTCGTGAACGCAGTTTGAATACATCGCTTGGTTGCGCAAATAACGGAACTAGTAAGTGTGCGCATGTACTGTCGAAATAAGTGGATTAATTCTCGTGTTTTGAAATAATAATGGGATGGTATTACGTCCGTTGTACGATACAACTAGTACATATTCTCAAACTTTTCGTTTGAAGGCTACTTACATCACGATAATTTTTTACGGTACTTTGGCTAACCTGTGTTTTAATTTATTGCTTGAAAGCCATTTTTTTCATCATAGTGTTTTTGTCGTGTATACAGACGTGAAATTTTTTTATGTTTTTCGATAGTGTTGTGTTCTTCAGTGCCGGTTGTAGAAATGAATCGCGTGACAGAAAAATGTGTATCTGGGGGGAAAAAACATGCAATTCTTCAGAACTTTCGACTTAAATATTGAAAAGTATGGCCATGCTTGTTGTCTTCAAATGTTTGGAACGCCATGCGTTTTGTATGTATGCACGTGTGACTTTTCGATTGCACATGGTAGAAGGGATGACTGTAGACGGCATATAAATCAAAGAAACATGCGGGTCATTTTATAGCCATGATGAGCAATAAATCTATATCGTCCTTTTTTTGCTACATCTGAAGAAACGAAAGTAACGAATGCAGGGTTATTGTTTACAAGTCCTTGTGTTTGTCTTTTGTTGTTTGTTTACATGACAGTTCTTATCCAATTAGGATAAAAGAAGCAAATAAGACAGTTTTTCTAAAGTTTAACTTTGAATACTTTTAATTGAAGATTCAAAATTTCCAGTAAAATTGACATTTCTTACATATTCAGTTTGTATTGTTCAAAAAGTTTTTTTTTCGATTCATTAATTTGCATTATATTCATATACATAGGCCTATATTTTTCTTTTTTCTTTTGCTTATTAATGTCCTTGTTTTATTTTGTGTGTGTGTGTCATAATGCCTCAGGAAAAATTTATCGTGCATGATTTACGCGTACTTTTTTCATATAATTGTAATTACTGATGGGTGTGATTTGAGGTAGGCAGCTCTGCATTAGGATAACATGTCCTTTTAAATTTTGGTGGTCATTGGTAGTTTTTAGGCATAAATGTTAAGCCTAATGTGTATGCTTTTTTGTAAAAGTGTCAATTAGTTTAGTCAATAGTACAAAGTAAAAAAAAATCCGAAAAAAATGTTGCCATTTAGGTCAGTAAAGGTCACTGAAAATCACTAAAAAGTCACTAAAAAGTCACTAAAATTGATTTTGTCACTTCTGTAGACACCCTGATAAAATACTGTATGAAAACCTTCACCACAAACACGCAACTTAAAAACATCCTAACTTAGAAACATACAACTCAGAACTGTCATAATTTAAAAACACACAACACTGAAACATGTGACTTAGAAAAGTCATTGTTTAGAACTAGCAAAACTTTGAAACATGCAACTTAGAACTGTTATAACTTAGAAACAAAAACTGTTGAAAACCATGACTTAGAAACATCATAACTTATAAAGTCATAACTTATAACCATCACAACTTAGAAATACACCAATTATAACTATCATACCTTAGATCATTTTGTCTTTTGTGTTTCTAAGTAATGTGCTTCTAAGTTGTGTGTTTCTAAGTTATGACAGCAACCCCATAGTAGGTATTGTACACCACTTTTTTGCATTTTAATGGCATCTACCAAATCTCTCATGCACCTGTAGAATGCATCCCTTTTTTGTCCTCTCTCACAATTTCTTCCTTGTTTTTGCCCCTTCCCTCCAATACACTTCCTTGATACTTGAAGGGTTCTACGTGTGTTAACTCAACACCATATCAACACCATCTTATTCAATGCATCTCCTAACTCCTTTTTTTGTTTCTCATCATTTCCATTACTTTACTCTTTTTAGTGTTGAATCTCATACCACATTTCCTCACTTACTCGCTCCATGCTGTTATTTGCTCATGCACCTCACCTTCCTTTTCTCTCAATACCATCAAATCATTAGAAAATAGTAGTATTCACTCTTCACCTTCATCTTTCCTTCTCCAATATTTTCTTCCACTCTCTTCATAATTCTCTCCAACACTATAATAAATAGCAGTGTGGGGACAATGCACTACCCTGCTTCACTCCTTTGCTTGTTTACCATCTTTGTTATTCCTCTTCCAGTCCTCACTTTGCTTCTGTTTTCCTTATTCATGCTCCTCACTGTACTTATTAACTTTTCTTTAATCCTAGCTTCTTCATTAGCTTGAAAAATGCACTGTCATTTCCTGTGCCAGTCTGAGGTAGATATTCCTTTTGTCAAAAAAATTTTGTGGCAAAATATCTACAACTTAAGACTAAGAAAGTTTACTTTTCTCTGAGATACCAAATATTCAGGAATTTCAAAATTTTTCATCCAATGTCACAAGCCTATAACATTGACATGAATAAAGATATAAGCTTCAGGTGAATTTAAATAAACAGAGATAAAGAATATGATGGCCATTTTTTTTACATATAGCTGGCACCATTTCCATGGTGTACATTTTTCGCTCTAAGAAGTAGTAGTATTAGAGCTCAAGTGCAATTATTATATACAAAGTTCTATAACACTATTTCTCAATTCTGTTTTTCAAATCAAAACACTCAACTATTTTCTTGAAAATATTCTTTTTTTTTTTTGGTTTAATAAAGAAGTTTAAGAGTAATTGGTTACAGTTTCATAAAGCAATTCCAGCTACTAGCGAAAAACCCTGAAACACATTGGAGAACACAAAACTGATTTTTTGTTTTTTGTTTATGTAAAAGTTACAGCTTTGTTTAAAGGGTCAAATTATTATGAAACATATAGCATGACTAGAGAGGGTGAAAAATAGCATTTATTCTGGTCATTTATAGCATTAAATATTTACTTGTAGCATTTTTATAGCATTTATTACCAATATTATAGAATTTTATAAGCGCTTCACCAACCACAGGGACATAATTTTTTCTCAGTGTAGATGCTTGGGGTATGTCCCCAGAACCAGGAATGTACTTGTTGATGTATTCCCTTACAGCTGAATGATTGATTTTTCTAAGAGGGATATTAGCCTTGAGAAACATTTTCACAGTCTCTTAAATAAATTCCTTTTTCTCAATTTTTGCTTTTTTTTTTAATAATGCAGTGTGGTTGGTAATGTTACATGTCGTTTCCTGTCATCTTGCTCAGAAAATTGCTTGAGTCTGTCAATGTGACCCAATGTTTTAATATGTTTTTCCGACGTATCCTTTTTCTCCCAGTTGATGCAAAGGTTGCACGGCTTGCACATCAAAATATTCGTATCGCTAACATAAAAATTATGGCCCTTATATTCCGATGCGCGCAAATGTACGGAAACGGACTTGGTCCGCCCCATATTATCATAAACATGTTAAAACAATTACTGTATGGAAAAATGTGAGCACTTTATCAAAAATCCGCGCAAACTACACTTTGTTGACAAACAGCGTAAAAATCAACGGTAAAAACAAAGCAAAGGTTTACTGCACCGTATGTGTACTGTAGCACATAAGAGTAAATAAAGTAGCAAATGGCGATGGCGCTACGGAAATACATCAAGAATCGTCAATCAATATATCGAACCACGTAGTACCGTTGCCTACGAGATTCAACGACACTACTCGTACGAAGTAACTTCGATAATTTCATAGAGAGAATATACCGCGGCCATATTTTATTTCTCTCGTATTGTTTGTAAAGTTGTTGACAATGCCGAAAAAAGTGTTGGCAGCAATTCTTTGGCAACATGGTGGCGTGGTTTGTTTCTAGAGTAAATATTAGGGTTTGATTACATGTACGTGAAATATTAACATTTAAAATGTAAAATTTTCCATGAAAAATTATTGTAAAATGTATTTTTAATGTTAGTTTTGCCCGGCAAAGTGTTTATGAGACGTTTTTAGTGTCAATTCGCAGGAATATGGGATTTTCGCATTTAATCACATGTAATTAACGAGTCACATTAATTCGCGGCTATATCGTTTTTACGATTTTTCACCCTCTCTAAGCATGACACATTATGACAAACAAAATAAAAATAAAAAAATTACTCAGCACAGTCAAATAGAATGAAGAAAAATAATAAATTATTTTCCTTGCTGTGTTAACATGTTAACACACGTTATTTAAAAATAATCTCTAAATATAGTTAACATTTTTATAACTGAAATAATACTTTTTTTTTAATGTGTACATTTTTTAACAAAAGCATTATAACTGGAATTATTTTACTGTCCTTCCAAAATTTTAAATGAAACAAAAGAACACTTGTGCATCTGCTAGCCTAAAATATCAATTGTCTGACATTTTTAACTGATTTAATTTATTATTTTTATTTTTCCATAAAGCAGTAATTTAATTTAAGTTCAAACCAGTATCTGCTACTGCACTAGCCATTTTATGTGATAAAACTTGTGTTGTACCTTTATGCAGGTAGATTAAGGCTTTCTGAAATCTTCAACTGTGTTCCTGAGACCATGCTTGCTGATATATCACCAAATCGGAGACTTTATTAATGTGTTATAAAATATTTATTAACTCAAAGACTTTCAATTTTATGTGGCAGAAGAATTTCTTATTTTTTATGTGAAACTTGTTTATCCCTATTTGTACTAGATTTCACAGAGGAGAAGAAAAACTAAACACCTTCCTAAGCAAGAAGCATACAAGTGGTGAGAGTGAGGAAATGTTTTATAATTTTTCCGTTAAGTCATGGGCTCTAACAACGGGTACTCCTTAAACATTTTTCACAATTGCATGTTGCAGTGCAACACGTTGCGCCTGACATCATCCATCGTCAAATTTCTCCAGCCATTTCATAATGGAGCACTGTATTATGACTCGTGGCGACTGACACGTTAATGCTCCTCAATTAAGCTTTGGCTGTTCGGTCATAACTACAAGAATATACAAACAGAAAATAATGACAATTGAAGGAAAATATCACTTCACTTTTCAATAAACTTTGCCACAATAATATGTTAATTTATAGTACTATCAGTGTGTCTACAAACAGTGATATCACATGGATATGATACTATGAATTTCATACCTTAACTGTTTGAACTTTTCTTAGCGAAAAAAGTAGGTAAGCTGTTCCTTTTTTCTGCTCTGATGCTGGTGATGTGTGTGAAAACAAAGGTGTAACACTCAGATGTTGATCGCCAGTGTAAACACTCTGCTTGACTATTAAGTGTCGTGATGCATCATTGTATAAACTGCTTTAGGGTATACTTTATAAATACTATGTATAATTGTCCACCTATAGTAGGTATCCATAAATGTAGTTTATTTCATCTATTGTATATTTTTGAATGGAAACATAGTTCCCTTTTTTATTCTCAATCTTTACCTCACCATTGCATCAGTGACTATTCAAGATGCAGATTAGAGATTTTGTGTGCTTAACTACCTCTAGTCTATAGTGCATATTGATGTGTATGTATTTCAATACTCATACATAATTGCACATTAATTCATGGTTATGCATAATAAGTATACAAATTTATGTTTTTTGTAAGAATTTCTGAGTAAACATCCTTATCATCTGATGATTTCATTTACAAACAGCATGGTCATAGTTATAAGAATGTTCACAGTTCTTACAGTGGATTATTGTTTAAGATTATAAATTATATAGTATAGGTTGAAAAAATAACAAAAATACTATTTAGTTTTTCTTATTTAAAAGATTGTATGATTTTGCTATAAAAAAGCCATTTACCATTTATTTTTGGCTTAAAATTTATTGTTATTGACATGGTTTGATCTTGTTCATGTTAGCTAATGTTTTGATGCAATGGTATTTTATTTTCAAGATTCTAGTGAACGATTCAGTGTTGGAATGGCCATCTTAAACCTGGTTATCCGTCCAGTAACATTTCTGGTGTTCTACCGCACGTACGCAGATAGGGCTGAAGCAGTCGGAACTGGAATATCTAACCTTTTTGGTAAGTGAATGTTTCGTAAAGACTGAAACCAATATATGCTATGAATATTGGTTCAATATGGAAATGACATTTCCTCTTTGTGATTTGCATTATGTTTGTATTATAAAGTATAAATGTTTAAGTTTTATTGCCTATTAACTATATTTATGAGAGTGTTTATGTTGATTGTATCATAGGGTATCAGATTTCATCAGATGCAATTTTTTTGTACTGATTATCAAATAGCTAAGCAAAATGATGAAGCAAAGAAAAAAATCATGTTTTTGCAAAATTGAAACGATTAAGAACTTTAAATCACAAAGAATGAATCTCTTAGTTAAATACATCAAATACAGTAAAATTCTGTAAGATGTTTTTCAAGGGACTGGATGATAAAAACTTATTAACAGGGAAATCTTCTAAAAAGGGAAATAGTACAGAACAGTTGCTACAAAATAAAATGATTAAAATGTCATACTTAGGTTTTGCGATGTTTGTTGATCTTTCTCTTTTAAATTTTGGTCACTTGTGGGGATTCCATTACCATAAATATTTGTTGTTGGTTAAAACTCTCGCATTACTTTTAAATGTTTATTATGGAATTAAGTTATTATTCAGAATATTGAATTACCTTTTAAGTTACCATAGAAACCACACATTGGAGACCCTCATAGGCCCTGGTGCAACCTGTACAGTATTTGCCTCTCTCATTTTATTTTTTATCAGTAGACACCTGTGGTCCTTGGGTCTAGCGGAATCATTGCACATTTTGATGGGAAAAAAATAAAAACTGTGACAGAATTTGCCTTAGTTGCGTGGAATTGCGTAGGCTGTTGTCCCAAGCTCTCTGTACAATGACGCACAGGTGGTAAATAGATCCAGCGGATAGAGCTAACTTCAACACAGTTAGCATTCTTGGTACTAGTGTTAAACTCTGTTGTAATGTTTTTGCAGCATTCTTTAATTTTGCTTCACGGGTATTACAAAATTTATAAATATATTTAGTACAATTCTTTGTTCTAAATACATGTATCTAAATATACTAGATAATAAATATTTCATTTATGGATTAACTCTGAATAATAACATGTTTACCACGATGGACCGGAAAATAAATGGTCAATGCAATGGCTACCGATCAAAGCTGTTTTGTTTCCAGCGGTGAAGCGCCATAAACATTTTGGTCAAGGATGATTGAAATTAGTGCCATGCTGGAAAGATTATAAACAAAATGTATTGAAAATTGCTAAGGAAGCACGCTACAAATTCTCGCCTTGTAAATAAACTTTTTATTTTTATTGCAATAACACCATCATTCAGAACCAATTCTTTTCATCTCCCCCCCCCCCCCCCCCCCCCCCCGGCTCCCTCCAATCGCGTAGATGATTTTCCCTGACTTTTTGTACTCAAGGCACAATTTTTTATATCCTTAGCTATTTTTACTCATTTAAAGGTTTTTTCCCAGCAGGTGTAGACGATCGCTACCGCAAACCTTTGGCAATCATTGCAACGTCTTCTTACAGAAAAACAAAATCACAAAGCTCAATCAACATGCAAGATGTCTGTCGTTCCTTTAAGCAGTAGCAGGTCAACCAATCTTGAAGCTTGAAGGAACCTGTTTTTTATGCAGCGTTGCCATGCGACGTTGTCAAGTATTGAATCAGCTTCGTACCGTGATTTTTCAACAAACGTTTTACAAAAAATTGTACACAATTTAAATACAAAAATGGAAATCATAGCAAGTTGAGTAAACTAAAATGTTCATCATTACGTCCACCATATATAATTTTTGCCACATTGCTCAGCAAGCAATGAAACTGAATTAGTTCCTCAAATTGCTGTAGGTTGCATCACGTGTCATGTGTTATGCTATCAGGCCAGTGGTTTATTTTTGTTGTGTATTCATTAGACATTATGCCTCGAATGAGGGAAATGGTGTACAGATGGAACAACAGCCTCACAAAGGATACAAATGTAAGCAGATGATTGGTCGAAAAATATATCGTAACAGCGTGCTGCGTGCAGCAAAGGTTATGATGGTCAGTGGCACACCCAGGGGGGGGGGTGGTTTGGGGGGTTTAAACCCCCTCCGAAAATGTGAAGAAAAAATCTAGAATGGAAAAAGTAAAAACATTCCCTGTCCCAGCAAAATAGGTACGATGGTCTATGGGCAGCACTCAATCTACCAAACTTTGTGAGATGTTTTCACGTCAGCGTATACATTATGGTGTCGCCAGCCTACTATGCTTACCCCTGCAGCGCCTAGCAATCTCTACCCGGCACCCCCTCCTCTAATCGTTATCCCTTGCTTTGTTAGTCGATGCTGTTTCATTTTCTCTTACTCAGTCTGTTTTCGGCTACCGTGTAACATTACCGAAGATTGTGGGGACTGGGCAGTGTTCTTCTTCGCGAGTTTTAGAACTGATGTTGATAGTGAGTGCTGTATCAGAATGTCTAAACGTAAGCATGGTTTCAATTTACTGAACTACTTCTCCAAACGACCAAAGCCAGGAACTAGTTATGATTCTGAACATGAAGGTAAGCGGCTTGCAGGGAATTGATAGATTTCTCTCATTTGTGTGTCAGCTACTATACTGTATTTCAAGTAATTGTCCATTTTTTTATGTTGCTCTCCGAGAAAAGTGCCTGTAAACAAACAGGAGAGCACAGGCCCTGTTTTTTATTTTTATTATTATTTAAGAAGCCGGGAAGTATTAGGATTAAGCACCACTACCACAACAATGGAGAGGGCGGATGTCTTTCTCGGTAGAGAATCGTCAAAACACGGACAACTTACATGAAACACAGTAAACCTGCAGTTCATGATGATGGGTAGATCCGTGGCAGGAATGCAGGTTGGACAGAGGCACTTGTGATATCACGTGGCTCTAGTCGCCAGACAGCATACATTACTGTGCAATACAAAAACATGAATTCACATTTCTAGACGAATAATTCCTACCACAGTGCAGGCACGACCCAATGATTGCGTGCATGTCTTCACAAGTATCTCGCGATGAGTAAACAACTGTTGCCCTGCGCACATTTACCAGGAAATGGTCTGTCAGTACAGAAGCCAGTCACCAACTCACCTGTGTCCAAGAGCGTCGCCAGCCGATAACCTGGGGGGGGGGGGGGGCGGGGGGCAAGTTGATATATGGAGCCATGCTTTAACAGTAGATTATAGCAGCGCAGACGGAATACTTGGAATGGAATAAGTGAAATCATTCGAGTTTCGACGTACGAGACTTGCTTGATCGTTCAAACCAATCATATTGCCTTGTCGTGAATAATAGTTTTTTAGTAGTGTTTTTTAATAGTGTACCATGAACATTTCATTTAGCATGTCTGCAATATGTATCATCAACTGTATTTGACAGAACTGATGCAGCATTGTTAAATATGAGGCTTTCGTTTCCTGGAAGGACAGACGGAACATTAGAACAACTCTATTTTCATAATTCCTTCAAATGCAGTGACACAATTCTTTTACTGATGCTGTGTATTATTTATTTACTTTGCTATGTATTATACTAGATTAGATTTAGACAAAAAAAGAGAATTCCTGAAAATTAGAGACTTCCAAAATTACTATAACCAGTAAAATATTTATAATATACAGGGTGTCTACAGGTCACGGAAGTCACCAAAAAGTAACTAAAATGAAGCGCTGGTCATGGAAGTACCGAAAAAGTGGCGCAATTGTTGTGGAAGTCACGGATTAATGTTTATTTACCCATCGTACGTAACGTTTCGATACAAATCGATAGTTTGCGGGTGTAGAAATCGACATATGCGCATCGATAGTCTCGCGGAAGCAGACGTTGATATCTTCTAATCGATAGTGCTTTCCTGTTTGCTGTTTCCTTTGTCTTCGAAACACGGATGTTAGGATTTGTACGTAGATTTGTAATGGCTGCCGACTTGTGTTGTGTAAAGTGGCATGGAATTTACTAATTATAACGTCATGTAGTTGTAATTCTTGTGAATATAAAACCGGAAAGAAAACGTTTTCGTTTGTGTGCCAGTTAACTGAGTTTATAGTAAAAACGTTCCGTGCGTTATTTACCAGTAAATCGATGTGTGCTTTTCTAATTAATCGCCACTGAAACGTTTTAGCACGTGGTACTAAATATAGATCGGCCAAAAGGTGTTTTCTGTAATTGGTGCAAAATATTTCTTGACTTTTATGTATCATGTGCTATTTAGGAACATGGAAGAGTTTGTTGTAACAAAAAGTTACAGTTAATTATTTACTTAAGTTCTGGAAATTCTGATTGACACGTCTTCACGTGTTTATGTATTTATATGTGTGAAATATAAAAGAAATGCCTGGAAAGTGCAGTTTCCAAGATCAGTGGTTCAAAATGCCTTGCGCAATAGAAGGAAATTGGACGTCTTGGCTTAGGCCTGTAGAAAAGTCACAATACAAAGCTTATTGCACTATTTGTAGAAGCGACTTTGGTATTTCCCATGGTGGTGTATACTGTGTTAAAGTTCATGAAAAGGGGAAAAAACATGTTCAGAAACTCCTGGAAATCTCTAAAGGTAAGCAAACATTACTGCAATTTTCTAAGAAAAATGATGCTCCATCTGTGTTGGCAACAGGCACTTCACCAATGAACACTGAAACACAGAATGACTGTTCTAGCGGAACAACTAATAGTGATACTAAAAGAACTGAATGTGCAGGTACTTCTGGCATAGGCCTAGGCAATTTCATTTTGAAGGATGACGTAGCAAAGGCAGAAATTGTTTGGGCTTTAAATAAAGTAGTTACTCATGGGTCTTCACGTGGCTCAGGATCAAGTTCTGAACTGTTTCCGTACATGTTCCCCGATAGTTTGATTGCAAAAAATTTCATGATGCAAAAGGACAAATTGTCCTATGTTATTACTTATGGTCTTGGACCTTATTTTCAAAGTAAACTTGTAGATGAAGTAAAAAATGCAAATTTTTTTGCTATTTCCCTCGATGAAAGTTTAAATAAAATTAGTCAGAAAGGTCAAATGGATCTGATTGTACGTTTCTGGGATGAAGATTGCAATGCAGTTGTGACCAAGTACCTGACATCAACATTTCTTCAACGAGCAACAGCAAAAGATTTGTTGGAAACTTTCACAACTACTATGGCCAATCTAGGTTTGCCCCTAAATCACATTTTGCAAGTATCTGTTGATGGGCCTAACGTGAACTTTAAGTTTTTACGTGACTTGCAAGGCAGTATTGGTAACGAGCTGGATGGAAATGGAAAGCCTTTTGATACTGGAACATGCCCTTTACATGTTGTGCAAGGGGCTTATAAAACATCACACACTACAGTAGGATGGAAAATTAGAGATGGGTCGAGTCTTGGTTTATCGAGTCGAGCCGAGCAGACTGCATCAAACGAGATTACTTGATTGTGACAATGCAGCTGTTAAAGATGCTATAGAGACATATGATTGGAGGTCTCAAAAATTGGATGCCCTTGTTTTGGAATTAATTTCTATGGCGAAGGTGGACAATGCTGCCCTGATTCAGTTTTGCAAGAAGATTTTAGTTATGTTTCATGGCAATGCTGCAGTTGAGAGGGGGTTTTCAGTGAACAGAGAATGTCTGGTAGAAAACTTGTCGGAAGCCTCTTTGATAGCACAGAGATGTGTGTATGATTCTGTTCATTCAGAAGGTGGAGTTAAAAATGTCCAAATCACTAAAAAAATGATCCATTCTGTAAGGAATGCATCTGCCAGGAGACAGGAAGCACTCAGGATGAAAAACATGAAGAAAGATGAGGAAGTAGAAGCAAAGAGGAAAGCCAAGTCAGAACTGAAGGAACTGCAAGCTACAAAACGCAGGATGTTAGAAATGCATAAGGAGGAAATGACCAGCATGGAGGATAGGATAACATTTTTGAAAAAGCAGGCTTAAAATTATGAATTATGTTTCTATCCATATCCACAGTGCAGAAACACATAGGCCTACAAATTTAAATATTAACTGTCAGTGTTTTTTGGCCAGTGTTGAAATTGTGGTCTTGTATAACAACTGCTAACACCCGGGACTATTAAAAGGTAAGCACATAAAACTGTGTAATATTTTTTAGTATATTTTGTTGCTTTTTCGTTATTTTCAATAGTGTATGTTATTACATAGTCAATAAGTTGCATTAAAAATATTCCTTTTTTCTGTGTGGTATAATGTGAAACGTTTCTGAAAACTTTTTACCTAAAAATGAAACGTGTAATTCGAAGTATCAACTTTTCTTGAAAAGGTCACCAAAAGGTCACCAAAAAGTCACCAAATTAATTTTTTTGTTGCCTGTAGACACCCTGATATATTACCTTTAAAGTGTGTAATGTGCGAACTTTAACACATAGTGTAAAAAATTGTAGTTACTTCATTTCTCCTTTCCTTTGGCTTCGGGCCTTCAGTAGTAAAGATTGGTGATCGCTGATCAGTGTTATTGTATTATTACATTTGTAGTCTGCTACCGTGAATTACTTTAATTTTTTTACAAATTAGTTTGTGTTATATAAAAACTAAGAATTGTTTGTGCACTACGTTTATCTCAATTTTTGTATTATTTTGGACTGTATTTCTGCAGTTTTAACTAGACATTATATGTGTGAATTTTATACCCTTTGTTTTACTCGTAGAGTGAACTTAATTTGTGTGTGTGAATGCAGTAAAAAGCAAACCATCATTGTCAGTGATTTAAGTTGCAGAGAATGTGGATTATAATGCATGCTATGATTCTCATGGTATTAAAGTAATACTGATTTTGAGCGTACAAGACCCTGGGTTTGATAAAGGTATCTTTGTTTGATTCTTGTCTAAAACAAAATTTAGTACCGTACTAAAAATTATTTTTTCTACCAGCACTATATTCAATAATTAGATACAAAAACTTCTTAAATAGCACAAATTTTCACCTAGAAATCCCAATTTTCCCGGAAGAGTACCCCCCTCTTTATTTTTGAAACCGGTGTTCCTTCATAAAAAAAACTAACTTAAAACACCCCCTGAAAAAATTCCTGGGTGCGCCTCTGATGATGGTCATGTTTTTTATGGTTTATTTTATAAAAAAAAAATTGTCGAAAAGTTAAACTACAAATAAAGTTTAAGAGTGTAAAGATTAGCTTACATTTTTTTATTCCTAAAATCATGAATGTTATATGTGGGAAGCATCTATCTATAAACACAAATGTTTTGAATAAGAAAAATTAACATAGGAATATATGGAAGTGATCAAGAGACTAATTATTAAAATGTTATAAACAGGAAAGTGAGTTTTACTGTATTACCATTATTAGCACACAGTTGTTTACATTTTGGTTCCAGTATTTTGTGGTTTATGTAAAATTTACACACACTTACCAGACATCTAAAATAAAATACAGTAAAACCCTGTTACAATGTGTTTCAAGGGACTGGTTGCTAAAAACTTCTTAACAGACATATGGTTTAACTCAAAAATACACTTACCAATTATCATCGGCATGCTGGAAAAACTATACCTACAATTTTATCAGTAAATTGAATTATTTAAAATGAATTTAATTCAAAAGCACAATAAAATAAATTATCAAAACACTATAGCAAGAAAACTAACAATCTCCATTTTGAAAAATTCTTCATCAGAGTTGTTTGTTTTAATACATTTTCGTACTGACGCATCACAAAATTGTCCATTTCCTATAAACTCTTCCTCGCACTATCTAGAAAATTTGGTGTTTCATGAATGAATAACCTCAGATTGTCTAGGTGGTCAAGAGCTTCAGAGTAAGTTGGCATGGAAGTGGAATCACTATCTCTGACACCATTGCCAGTCTCATCCTCAGCTAAATCTTTGTGTTGTGCACATAAATCTTCAATGGTTTGTGGCTCACATGGTTGAACTGTCATCAACTGAGACATAATTTTCAAATTGCATGAAAAATTTAGTTGCTCTTGAAGAGTTTTCCAATTTGCACTGCAAGTAGAAGCACATGCAATTGGTTTACTGTCCTCACATGCTTCTTCAGGAAAAATATTGTTAACTTGTTGAGCACCAAAGCCTGCTTTTCTGAAGCAATTGCTAATGATGGTTGATTCAAGCATTTCCCAAGAAGCAACAAGAAATTGTATGGTGTCCAGGATGTTGATTTTATAACCACTCATTTTGGTACTCTTCATTCTTATGTTGTAACACAAGGCGCTTATGAAAATGCTGTTTCAGAATTGTTATAATTCCCTGGTCCATGGGTTTTAGCCTGGATGTTGAATTTTGTGGAAAAAATTTAATCTGGATATTTCTAAGGTTGGATATTTCCATGGGATGAGCAGGGCAGATCCATGAAAAGCAAAATTTTCAGATTTCTGCACCCCATCTTTGCATCCAGCGCTCTCACATATTCTTCAAAAATGCTACCGGTCATCCACACAGGCTTGTTTGCATACTTGCACGGTAATGTTTTTATCTTGTTAAAATACTGTGTTTTTTTTTTCCTATTACCAGCAATGGTATCTTTTCAGTGCCATCCATGTTGGCACCCAATAACTTTGTCACTCTTTCCTTACTTTTTTGTTTGCCTCCATGGCATGTTTCACCTTTTAAAACAAAGGTTTTGTCCAGAAGCATGTTAAAAAACAGACCAAATTCATCAACATTGAATACATTTTTTGGTTCAAAGTCCATTATAATTGCGGGAAACTTTGTGTTTATCCAAGTCTGGACAGTATCATCACCTACACTCTCAGATTCCCCACCTACAGTTCTATAGACAATTCCCACTCTGTTCTTTAATCTGTTGAGCCAGCCATTTGAAACATAAAATTCAAAACCCAGGTTATGTACTATTTGTACAGCTTTCTCTCTTAAAATTTGGCCATTTGTCGGAATTCCAAGTGCCCTCTGTTTTTTAAACCATGCCAAGAGTAAAATTTCAACTTATTCATATCCACCAATCTTCATACTTTTACACTTTAACAAAAAATTATTAGCCATAAGTTGGTCTTGCATCATCATGATTCCGTTCGAAGTAAATGGTGGCATCTCGAGTTTTTTGCAATACTCACTCTTGGTATCAAAGGATTTGCAACTTATGATGTTATTTTCAGTTTTTCTTCAAACTATAACGTCTTCTGTTCAATGGGTCCTCCACTACTTGTAGATGCCATTATGCACTGTTTTCCACAACACTAAACATTGATTATGCTTGATAACCTTAAAATCACACCTAAAAAGATCACAAACCTAAAAAACTAATAATAACTGGTGGTAGATATGGTTTTTTATATATTCGTCATGTGTGATAAATCGAATAGGGGAAATGGCATGCATATAGAACAGGCTCTCTGTCCATACAAATGCAAGCAGATGATTGGTTGAAAAATACACTTGTAACAGCGTGGGGCGTCTAGCACCGGTTTCGAAGTTCATGCGCATTTCTCATTTGTCAGCTGTTCTGCTTTGAATAGGGGTATTGGGGTGCAGATGGAACTGCCTCTCAGTCTATACAAATGCAAGCAGATGATTGGTCGAAAAATACACTTGTAACAGCATGCGGTGTCCGGCAAAGATTTCAGCTGTCTTGTGCAAGTTCAAATTATTTCGTTATTGTTGGGAAATAAGTTAATTTTTAAAAATTAACAATAAATGTACTTTTAAAGTTAAAAGATAAACATTATTTAATATATATTTCCATAAATGCTGAATGTTGTATGCGGGAAGCATCTATTAACACAAACATTATGAATGAGAAAAATTAACATGGCCATATAGGGAAGTGATCAAGAGAATAATTTTGTGACCTTAATAAGCTGGAAAACATATGCGGGAATGTCTTAAATGAGTTTTACTGTACTTATATCACTGGGCAAGGTCTGCACTTGATAGGCTCAGTGAATCCTGCATGCCTGCATGCCTACATACTTTTTTCAGCTGACAGTTCATACAAGCCTTATCATAAAAAATAATGAATGCTTTTGATTTGTGGGTGATTTCAAGATGTGAAATTTATTTCTATAGATTGTTGAGTAAAAGTGCTGATTAATAAATCATGTCAAATGACTGTTGGAAGATTTTTTCAATCTCAGCTAGCTGTTTTGAAACAGGAACCGAAGGTGCCAGTCCATTTAATTGTGGCATTAAATAATATTATAGTATGTAGCAGTGATATGTCATAGTAGGGGAGGGGGTATGTATCACTCGAAGAAAACTCACATTTCATAATCAATATCATATGAATGTTATTTATAACTTGGTAAGAGGTAAACCATCTTTAAAATATTACATTATTTAACCTTAAGCAATTAAAGTGAAAATTTTTGTGAAATTTTCTGAGTGAAAATTAAGAGGGAAATTAGAAGTGATTTCTTATGACTAGTGTAGTGAAACAGTGCTGCTGCCACCATCACCACCACTGCCTCCTCAAGAAGGCAGTGGTAGAGTGGAAGATGACGAGCCACATGCGTGCTCGCTCCCCCGTATGAGTTCTGGAACGGGTGACTCAGAACTCATACGGGGGAACAAGTGTGCTTGCTTGGCTAACTCTGCTCCTCCCAGAAGTTCTCTCAACATTAAGTGGGATGAGTATCATGTTTTAACTAGATGATTTTTCCAGCAAGATTTAAATATTTTATGTATAAAAAAAAACATTTCCGAGGATATACACTGTTTATTATTGATGACTATGACTGCAAAATAAAACTAGGCTTTCGGCAACAGATAAAATCTACAGTAGTTATCACAGTTTTGATTTATTTAAATTTGTTAAAACACTTATATATTTAACTTCAGAACTTGATTCCCAGCTACTTCACCAACTTCCCATTGGTGCGATGCTCTCTTTTGACACCTATATCTTCGAACCCAACCCAAGTTCTGATCCGAATCCTTCTTTATGGATGGGGGATGAAGAGCTAGCATACCATAAACTCCCATGGGGCTGTGGGGGTGGGTTGCGAAGTTATAGTGACACGTACGGACAAACCACCCTTACATTTAGTATGTATATTGACAATTCATGAAATAATTTTTTGAATTGTAATCATTGGTTTTATTGACATTTTGCTCATACTTTACCAGGCCAGAATGCCATACTGTAGAACAGACTGAAAAATTAGCAAAGTAAACCATTCTAATCCTTCTTCAGATAATGTAGATCTTAGTTCAATGAATTAATACACAATTTTATGAATTTAGTTTGAAAGATAAGAAAAATGTTTGTCCCATTTTAGAAAAGAGTCTAGCACAATACCCAAGGTTTTCATATCCTGTGCTCTTTCTATAACACTACATTATTCACATTTAATTCTTGTTTCATTACATATATGGAATTTAAGTTCATGTTCACTAAGCTGACTAGAAATGTTTGCAAGAAAGTAATATATTTGGTTTTGGCTATATTTAGAGAAAGAAAATTATTGTCTAATACATCTTTAATTTTTTTTAGTTAATTATTAACCATTTCAAATACAAAAGGCCAATTTTCAGAAGAAAATAAAATTCCAGTATCATCTGCATAAGAATCTGTCTGTTCCTCTATGTTAATATTACATAAATAATTTATATATACCAGAAACAAAATTGGCCCAATAATACTTCCCTCTAGACTCCTTTATTTATATTTAGGGAGTCTCCTAATTTACAATTTATTTTTTCTCTGAGACCTACCATCCAATCTGAACCAAGTGTTTGCCGAACCTATTATTCCTACTTTATCCAATTTAAGTTTTTGTGAGACTGAATCAAAAGCCTTACCAAAATCTAACATTACACCAACACATTTTTTTTATATTATTCAATGTCTTTGTGCACAAAGTTTGCAACTTTGCTTAAAGCATCTCTTATATTTTACTTAAACCTTTTCTGAACTCATATTGATATACAGACAGTAATTTGTTGTGATCTAAAATTATGTGAATTGTTTTTCAATACATTTTACTTAAATGTTTGACATGTTACTTAATGTTGAGCTTGGTCTAAAATTTGAAAATGCAGAGTTAAACACTCCCCCCCCCCCCTTCCCCCCCCCCCCCCCCCCCCCAACATCAAATTATGTAAGGTATAACAAAATTGCTCTTTCAGCCGTTTAGGTAGTTTAGGTAATTTCCCCAAATGTAAACTTAAATTTGCTATATGAGCTATAGGTTTGCACAACTTGTATTTGTGTTATTTCAGTATGTTAATACTAATCTTTTCAGGACCCAACAGATAGGATTATCTCATTTCAGAAATATTAGATTGTATGTAGGAGCTAAAAGTAACTTCACAAGTTTTTTCTTAACTTAATAATTGGGGACTTATAAATAGACTTATTTTTAAAGATTTCTGAAGTCCTAACATTTCCAACATTATTTCCAACATTTGTTAAATATTTATACAGAGTGTTTGCAGCTTTTTTAGATTTTGACTTGGCAATTAGTATGTTGTTATTTATTGAAACAGTTTTAATATCAACCTTTTCATTTGAGCCAGAAACCTCAATAATTTTTATTTTTTTTTTTTTAGAATTATTTTGTGCTTCATAAATTTTTGTTTTATAGTAATTTTCTGTAATTATTAATATAAGAGATGGTTATAGTTGACACAAATGACATACATAAACTTAAATAGAGTGCTAATAGTACAGTAACATAACTCTAGGTAGATAATATTATCCTCTAAAATTTCTTCAATCACTTGAGTTTGGATCGATTTTTAAGAACTTGACTCAACTCTACTAAAAAGTTATGAAGTGTGGACTCTACTTGGCTCGACTTGGAGGTATTATTACTAAACTGGGGTTGACTCTGCCCAAAAATTTACAAACTCACCCATCTCTGATTTAATACACAATTTTAGGATTTTATTATAAGAACATGAGGTAAAATTTTTATATCAAAATTTGAACATATCGTGTGTTTTGCAAGAGACCTTTGACAAATTATATTTTAGCTAATAATAGTCGCAAATGAATTATAATTTTATTGTGTAACACTGCAGCATAAACGTCATTACTATTTTTAATTTTTTCAGTTGCATGGTCTACACAAGTTTATGGGAAAAGTTTTATGCGTGTATATTTGTTTATACAATATGTCAAGTTCTCTTAACTAGAATATTCAAATATTTTTCTGTATATTTATTGTAAATGGTCTTACATATATCTATATTGTTACAAGTATAATGTGGGGAGAAAACTGGGTTCATAATGTATAGCCCAATTAATTGGTTCAGTTTTATTTATTACTGTTGTCTACACTATAAATTTAATTACTGCATTCAATATATCTGTCCACAACAATTAATCTTACACTGATCATTGAAACATTAACACTTTCCACTGGAGCTTGGCTCGACAGTGGCTTCCTGTCCTGTCCGCCTCTGTCTGCTTCCTTCGCACACTCATCCATGCTGTGCTACAGCAGAGTCCTCAACTATCATTTGTCGCACTCGACTATCTCACCAAGCCTTCTCGCAGGTATCGCCTTTCGATAGGTTCGGTTCGCTCACCAAGGGCCACTTGCCCTCTTCACCTCTTGCTGATCGCACAGGTATCACCAGTACCACTCCTCGAGGGGGAGACACTCTCCGCTACTCTGCTTTTTGCTCTTCGCTCGGAACTCCAGCTTCCTTCTCGAAGGGACGAGAGCGACTGTGACATGTCGTGCCATCCCGGACCGACCCGACACCTGAAACATCCAGTACAGTAATGCTTGTTCACGCCACTCCTCGTGGCAGCCTCTGTAAGCCTGGAATTCCCAGGCCGCCCGAGGCAGGACAGTGCAGGGAGCGGAGAGGGTTGGGTAGCAAGGACTCTTGTAATCCAGCCAAGCATGCATGCCTTACGTCAATGAATGGTGTGACATTCTTTAAACTGCTGGGCTTTCACCTGTCGTAGCATCCCACGTAACCTCAATGGGGGGCATTGACGTTAATGAAAACACCACAAACTGTGAAAATCCTAGACATGTCAGGATCATTTAAATTTACCATACTGTGTTATTATGGATAATTAATAACAATTTACATTAGTAGTAATAAAAAAATATTAAATGAGATAATTTAGCAAACATATTGTCAATAATAACCAACATTTATAAGTGGAATTGAAAAGGGTTAGAAAAATAGAAAAAGATTGTGGATAAACAAAGAACATACAAATATCGGATTGGTGCTGACTCTAATTATTGGCCTTTTAAAATAAAATATGAACAAACGTGTTAACAACACACATTCAACCATAATTGAGTATTAATAATTGGTGACGATCTCGCCTATAACTAGTTATGTACCTACAAACAGGTTAATTATCAACATTAGGTAAGGACAAAATATTTAAATAGTTGATTAAAAATTTTTGAAGTTATACTTCTTTAGGCGCGTTACGAAAAAATTATGAGAGTGAAATTTTAAGATGCGCGCGCATCACTGTAACACAAAATTAACAGGTTGAAGCTGCGCGCACACCATGTGACAACATTTTCACAGAAAGATGGCGGACCCACGTGTATGAACATAAACCCACATTAGGGGACATACCAAACGTATTGGTGTGCCTAATGAAACTCTATGATAGTGAAATTACCATGGAATTTATTTTGGTAAACTAAAAAAGTCATAGAGTAAATTTCAAGGTTTAAAAAAAAAAACACATTATTTTGGTATTACATCAAATATAATACACATTTTCCTCTTAACCTTCTGTCAGAGCAGTGGTTATACAGCGCGGTCAATATGCTGAAGGGCCGTGGTTCAAAACTGGGCGGTAGGTTTTTTTTACTTTTTTTGAAGTTATACTTCTTTAGGCGCGTTATGAAAAAATGATGAGAGTGAAATTTTAAGATGCGCACGCATCACTGTAACACAAAATTAACAGGTTGAAGCTGCCCGCTAAACCGCTCATTAAGTCTCGAAAAAAAGCTACCAATAAAATAGAAATAGAACCTCTATTAGTTGTCGCCACTGATAACTGTTTTCATATTTATAATATTTATCCACATGTTTCTAGTTTCTTCATTCACAACACGTGTTTTAGTTTCATACAAGTGTGAATTATATATGTGCTAATAAATTATATTCCGTAGTGATTTAAATTGAATATTTTGATTAATATTATTTAATATTCATAAATATTAGTAAAATAAATTGTACATTTATATTTTTTCAAGTGCTCCAATATAATTGAGGTTAACTATCAGTATGTATATTTATTGATATAAATTAAAATATTATTTTTTAATATAATTAATACTAAATATTATTAAATTATTAATGTTAAATATTTATTATTGGTTATTTAATATTTATAAAATAAAGAAATAAATTTAATAAAACATTTAATAAAAAATTTGTGATAAAAATAAAAATCGAACATAAAATTTAAATATTAATTTTTAATATTTATTATTAAATTGAATAATAATAAATATTTATAAAAATAAATCAACAAATTTAATGAAAACTTTTTGTTAAAAATGAAAAGTGAATATTAAATTAAGAAAATAATAAATATTAAAAAAATTAATAAACTAAATTAAATTTTTGAATTTATTAATAAATTTATTTATTTTCTTTTAAAATATTAAATAATCAATAATAAATAATTTAAATTAAGAATCTTATAATATTTAGTACAAATTATGTCATACATATTTATTATTCTCTAAATTTTATTTATTTAATTTTTCAAATTTAAACTGAACTTTATTGACTGTGTTGACTATCTTTTTCCAGCCCTTTTATTATTTTATTGTAATTAATTATTTGCATGCAATTAAAAACTATTTTTTAATGATGCCAAAGAAGTATAACTTCTCACACGCGTACATAATCACGCGCACCCATTTTTTTTCTATTCTTCTTTTAATGGTTTCCTGACATTTGATTTTAGCAGACGAAAGTTCAAAGCATTAAAGATGATTCTTCCTAGATTTCAGAGTTAAATTTGAATAGCTGAAAAATTTATATCAAGTCCAAAACCAAATGAGATGCCATTGCTGTCGACACATATAGGTTACATAACGGTATAAAATAATGGTAAATAAAATTTCTGGCCATTACTGAAGTGATGTGTGATTCTGTTAACTATGTTTCCCTCTCTGGAACACCAAAGCCAGGAGGAGGCCCATTACTCGAACCGCTTTTAAATAAAATAATTAGAGTATTAACATCAATCCTCAAAATAATTATCATGGGATGCACTTTTACCGTATACAAAAATTATACTCACCCAAATTGGTGGTTAAGATTTCGATGTTACATGATAATATAAATTTTTACATCAGCACCAAAAAATGTGTAGAAGATGGTAGAAATTAATTTTAAAAGGGAAAGGTAAATTCTTTTCATTTGGCAGGACAGAAAACATTGCGTTAACCACAAGTAGGTGGTATCAAAATAAACAAGATAGCCATAAAACTATGGCTGTAAGTCTTTCTTTTAAACATTTATATACTAGAAACAAACATAATTAATATATTATTTTTCCAATTCTGGAAAAATACAAAGCTTTAACAATATATAGATAATGAAAATATTTAGAAATAAATAAAAAAAAATTAATAAATATTTATAATAATTAAGTTAAAAGTGCCACAATTAAAATTGGCACAACGGTGCATGACGTCAGTGGCCGTGCATGGCCGCCAGCCCGCTCCAAATCTGGTTGGCATTACAGTCTTCTCTCTCACGTTCGTAACAATATTAAAGTCTACAACTAGCATTAACTGTGTGTTATTATGAACTGTAAACACACTCGCTAAAGAATTTAGAAAGATTTAAAGACATCCAGAAGGATATCTATAAACTGCTAAAAGTGAAGCATGAATTGAAACAGCTGTGTTGTAACTGAGTGCAATATCAACACGCAAGCAGACTGCTCCCGCGAGGACAATCTCCTCTACGTTAGCAGCCAGCATGCTTCTGTCAAACACTGCTACGCTATCACTTTAATCAATTGTTGTTTTGCGAAAGTAATCGCTGAAGTCCGCCTCTGAGTACAGTGAACTCTGCCCTTTTAGCCACATATCAGTTGGATCTATAATATAAAATTTTACTCTAATATCTGAAATAATACCAAAACAGTTTGAATTTTTTTCTTATACGTACTTCTAATGTTTAAATGAGGGACATGAAACCATTATCTGTAAATGTTCTATGTGATTGCCTACAGTCAAGACAGTCCCATGTGAAAATGTCTCCATCTAATGATTGTAAATTTCATTTGTATGGAAAATTGTAATTTACAGATTTAACTAGAAAGAAACTTTTGAAGGCACCAAATTATCAAGATATGACAGACGTCAGATTCTTGTGGCTGCTTTCCTCTTCTCTTTTCTGACGAACATTTTCACATTTAATACCTACAATAACTTGAAATTGTTCTCTCTTGCCACTTTTTATGTTTTCTCGTGAAGAGATTTATTGTGCAGTGAGATGTTTGTTTATAAAAATTCAACTTGCAGGAAATCTTGAATTAAATTCTGAGGACAATTGCATCTTGTTTTCTTTAAATTTCTATAACCACTGATCTCTTGTCTGTTGGAAGAGAAGTTGTGCTAGTATCATCCTAAGCTGATCTCTTCGGCTACTGGGTAGTCTACGAGCAACTTGGACATCATTATCACCAACAACTATGCCAACAGCTTTAGAGATTGGACTTACTACTGCAGTACAGTTTTAGTCTCTTGTCTCAGTCATTCCAACAGTTTCAATGTTCATGTTTCAGCTATACTGTTCAAGTTTGTTTACTCTTTCTTCCAGCTTGTCGACCAACATTTTTAAAAACCCCATTTCTTTCACTAGTTTATCATTGTTTTCCTGAATAATTTTTGTGGTCCACAAACTGTTCAGAAATAAATTTTACTCAATTTTTCAAGGATTTTATTTTTTTAACAACTTTTTTGCAGAGCTGGTAATTGATAATGAATTTCAGCCATTTGTTCCATTAAAAGTTCCACATCAACAACTGATTCCATGCTACTCACCTTAAGAGCTTTGCACTTCTTAAATTTCCAAGTGTCTCTTTTTAATCCAAGTATTTAAGATTTTCTGCATTTTTTAACAATGTGCACTGAACATGAAAATATTCCTCACTAACTCCTGAGTATTTATTTATTTATGTATGAGTATTTATTTATGTATTTATTTTTGCCTCTAGACACATTAGACATTTTCCACCCTCTTCTGACATTAAGCAAAAAAACAAGAACAAAATATATAAATACTCTTTTTAACATTTATACTTGGTGCAACACTTCACGTTTGAATGGAGCACCCACCGACACATCTGTTCTCTACCACAGTCTATACTGTACTGTACTGTACTGTACTGTACTGTCATTATTAATCTGTTTGAAAACAGCTGATAGCTCAAAAAACCTAACTTTTAGGTCTACCCATCCCTACAAAGAATCACAAAAAAATAATTTTTTATTTCTTTTATTTTGCACATGAAAATATATGCAGCCAACTACATCGTCATGGTTGCTACAGGACTAGAAAACCGGGAAAACCAGAAAAAGTTAGGGAAGTTAAAACAGTCAGGGTATTCTGGGACAATATCAGGGAAACATAACACATTTCTGGAATTTCTTCTTGTGCTAACAAAAGTGAAATAGAAAATGCCGCTTTCATTCATGTTTAGTCACCTCAAACATTCGGAAACATTTAATATCATAAAATTCAGTTGATTTTCCTCCTTTTTGTGAATTCTCAGACGTTTTTCTGTAAACGAGTAGTTTAACAAAGGAAAAAAAAAGTTTGTACGCATGTTTACATACAAGTTCGATAGCCTTTATTTAGTAGTTTCAGGAGAATCGATAGTAATCGTTTACAAACACGTATTTTGATCTAATACTGCGTTAATTTCACTACACTGTCATTTATTTTGATGGGCGTGTGTCAATAAATAATTCAACACGGAATTTATTTATAATAATTCTGGAGGTTACCGGCTTCTGTGGATTAATAGAGGTAAAGTTACGAATCGTTAGGACTTATGTGTTAATATTAAACAAAATATATGAAACTTATAACCAGACGGTACATGTTGTTATGCCGGTCGGGAGTAAAATGGCATTGGAAATCATTTAGAAATTAAAAACTAAAAATTTTTTAGAAAAACAACATTATGTGCTAGGAAGTGTGTGGCATGACCATAATCAGCAAATCTTCAAGGGCATCTGTATGAAGTGAGTGACTCATGAAACTAGCTTTCAAAATCAGGTAACCTCAACTTATAAATCTTGGCAACCTTAGGTAAACATGAAATAAATAATTATAGTTTATATTATTTGTAATTTAAATTATATTACGAATTTGGTTATACAGGTTATTCTATTAAGTGGTTCCTACTTCAATTCTATTGTTTTTTTCCTATTAACATGAAATCTTAGGTTAGGTTAGCTAGAATAGATAATTCATAACCAATCATTGAAATACATTAAAAGTATTTTTAATTAGTTAACCTAGTCTACACCATCTTAAAATATTTTTAATGTTGCTAACCTAACCACTCAGAGTGGTAAACTACTGGTAAAAACTTGAATGATTGTAAATTGTGTTAGGGTGTCAAAATGCAACTTATAACTTTTAATGTACTTTTTTTCTTCAAAATTACCAATAATTAATTTTAATAGGGTGAGTTCTACTGAGTAAATACATATTACAGGTGCAGTTGAAATCCTTTGCTGGTGTTTTCCTTTGAGAAGAGATGTTTTATTATGTAATTAATTAATTTTGGTATGTAATCATTTTAATATGAAAATGGGACATCATTTGAACTGCACATACAACATTATATTCCTGCAGAAAAAGTGTTAACATCAAGTGGTGCTGCAGGATTGTTCATGTCTGAAAGGTCAGGGAAATTGTTCAATTCAGGTCTGGAAAACCTGAAAAAGTCAGGGAATTTTGGAATTTCAAGTTTGAAGCAACCATGATTGTGTATAAGTTCCTTGTCGGTAGAGTGACGGGTATTTTTAAATTTACCGATTCTAAATTGTTCAGTGGAAAAAAGATGCATTCTTGTGGCCCTGAGGCAATGAAGCAGTGCTGCTGCCACCATTACCACCGTCACCTCAAGAAGGCAGTGGTAGAGTGGAAGATGACGAGCCACATGCCTGCTTGCTCCCCCGTATGAGTTCTGGAACATGCGACATAGAACTCATACGGGGGAATGAGAGTGCTTGCCTGCTTAACTCTGCCCTTTCCAGCTGTACTTGCAGCATTCTTTTTATATGTACCGCCATGGCCAATGTTGAAACTGTTACTTTCTTGGACATTTTATTAAAATAAAATTATTTGTTGTTACTAGTGAGGCTATTTTATAACACATGTTGGCACCAATTAAATCTGAAGTGTAAGTGTGGTAGAACAACGTGCTAAGCATTTTTTTACTGTAATAAACCTGTGAACTTCACTAAGAAAGAGAGTTCTTTGTGAAGCAAGGTTTGGGGTTAGCATACTCCGTACGCTACTCGAGTGAAATATCGATCCATGACTGCAATCTTTCTTTATTATTACAGTTCTATGTGACTTTGCAGTCAGATAAGTGAGATGTTTTCACGTTGGTGAATTGTTGACAGGCCGAGGCCATCGTAGTCAACCTTATGAAGACATTGACAGTTTGGTTCACCAGAGAGTGCCACATGATGAAGCGTCTAGACCAGGTCATTCACCTGGTGCACCTGATACCAAGATGCCTCCGCCTTACCATAACTAAGATGACTGTCGACTGATTTGCAACCTTGTTGATATTTTTTAAGGTATGTAACTGGAAAACTTATTTATAAAAATCATACAAATTTTTTTAATGATTTTTTATGTAACATAATATGAAAGTATTTATTTACTTCACATTCAGTTCAGTGAAACCTTGTTTTTACGTTCTCTCTGTTTATGTTTTCCCTGCAATTTTCTCATTTTTTTTAAGTTGTGGTATATTTAAATTCAAACCAAGGCTAAAGTTATGGTATTGATATATAGCACTAAACTAATATGATTTTTTATATAGTGTTAAGAAATTGTCTAATATGTTATTTTTAAAAAAATGCAAACATTAAAAAGATTGAAATAGCTAAAGGATTTTTTTTTATTCTATCAAACTCTGAATCTGCATGCACATCATGATTTAGAGAAGTAAAAGAGATTTTCTTTTCATTTATGCTTTTTGTATTGATTCCTTGAAGTGTGTAAATGTACAATGTTCAGCATACATTTGTATTAGGCCTGTGTGGTTCTGGGTTATATTTATTGGTTTAGTTTCACTTCTGTTGCACATCAAGGACCTTAGTTTTTGGGTCTAGTTTCAGGTCTTATAAGGTATTTTTAAGCTAACCTCAAACCATGGAATATATAAATTGCTGCTGGCTTGCAGATGCTGATGGTGAAAATACATTCCAATTTTCTAGTTCTGCTTTATCGTCACTTACTTATACAAAATGTTCCGAAATTGCTATGCATAAATTTAATGGGTGGTAAAACAAGAAATATTTATTTAGGAACAGATGTCCGGAAACACAACTGCCTGCAAAGTTACAGGTGTTAACAGTAGTGCGCAAATTTAGATACAGTATAACCCGGTTAAGACGTTTTTCAAGGGACTGGATGATAAAAAACTTATTAACAGGGAAAACTTCGTAAAAGGGAAATAGTACAGATCAGTTGCTACATAAAAAAAATCATTAAAATGACATACTTATGTTATGCGCTATTTGATCAGCTTTCTCTTTTAAAATTAGACCATTTGTGGGGATTCCATTACCACAAATATTTGTTGTTGGTTAAAAGCCTCGCATTACTTTTAAATGTTTATTATGGAATTAAGTAATTATTCAAAATATTGAATTACCTTTTAAGTTACCATAGAAACCACACATGGGAGACCCTCAGAGGCCCTGGTGCAAACTGTACAGTGTTTGCCTCTCTACATTAATTTTATTATTGGTAGTAGATACCAGGAGGAAGGCCCTTATGTATTAGCTCTATCATTACCAGTGGCCAAAGTGGGTGGGGAAAAATTAATGTTTGTGACAGATACCTTGAAAACCATACATTGGAGGCTCTCAGAGAAACTGGTGCTATCTGTTCGGTGGTTGACTCTTGAATTTTATTTTTAATGTAGTAGACACCTTTAGGAAAGTTTTTAGGTCTATCGGCATCATTGCACATTTTGATATAAAAAAATTATATCCACACTGGGCGGTAAACAGATTTAGTGGATAGAGCTAGCTTCAGCACAGTTAGCATTATTGGTACTGATGTTAATCTCTGCTGTCATTTCTACAGTCTTCCTTAATTTTGCTTCAAGGGTATTGCAAAATTTTTAAATATTTTTAGTAATATTCTTTGTTTGTAAATATATGTATCTAAATGTCCCGGGTAATAAATATTTTATTAACTCTGAATAATAATATGTTTACCGTGACGGACGGGTAAAAAAAAGTCATCAGTGTAATGTCTTCCGATTGCAGCTGTTTTGTTTACATCAATGAAGCGCCATAAATATCTCTGCCACGGACGACCAAAATCAATTCCATGTTAGAAAGATTATAAACAAAATATATTGAAAATTGCTGAGGCAGCATACACTACAAATTCTCACCTTTTAAATAAACTTTTTTTGCAATAGCACCATCACTCAAAACCAATTTTTGCCCTCTCCAATCGTATATACCATTTTCCGTGGCGTTTTTTCTACCCAAGGCACGAGTTTTCATATCCTGAACTTTTTTTAGAAATCATTTAAAAAAATTTTTTTTTTAGTAGGCGTAGATGATTGATACCATAAACCTTCGGCAATCATTGCAACGTCTTCTTACAGAAAAACTAAATCACAAAGAATAATAGACATTAAAGATGTCCATCGTTCCTTTAAGCAGTAGCAGGTCAACCAACCTTTGAGCTTGAAAAAAAATGTCCATTATGCAGTGTTGCCATGCGGGGTTGTCAAGTTTTGAATAGCCTTGTCCTATGATTTTTCAACACACATTTTATGAAAAATTGTGCACAATTTACGGATAATTCCGTTATAAGTCCAGTCAAAAAGGGAAATCATAGCAAGATGAGTAAACTAAAATGTGAAAAATCATTACATCCACCAAATAAAATTTTTACCACAGAGCTTAAAACACTGAAACTTTATTAGCTCCTCATATTGTTTTACCAGTTGCATCACCTGTCACGCAATCAAGTCAATGAATGGGTAGCAATTTATTTATGTTGTGTATTCGTCAGCCGTTATGCCTCGAATGAGGAAAATGGTGTACAGATTGAACAGCCTCACAAAGGATACAAATGCAAGGAGATGATTGGTCGAAAAATATATCATAACAGCGTGCTGCGTGCAGCAAAGGTTATGATGGTCATGTTTGTTATAGTTTATAAAAAAATTGTCTAAAAGTTTAACTACAAATAAAGTTTAAGAGTGTAAAGATAAGCTTTATTACTTTATTTTATTCCTTTAATGATGAACATTATATGCGGGAAGCTTTTATAAATGCAAACGAAGTGAATGGGAAAAATTAACATAGGAATATATGGAAGTGATCAAGGGAATAATTATTTTAACTTTATAAACAGGAAAACGTATGATGCGGGAACTTCTTAAGCGAGTTTGACTGTATTGTGTACAGCTTGTTGCTAAGAGGACATGAGATCTCATCGCCGTGATGTTCTAATGCTTTATAGGAAGCAGGTGAAGAGCGTGGCACAGACTTTAGCCTATGCAATAGTAACCAGCTGTCTAGTGTACATCATCAATTGTGGTAAGGAAATCCCAGTTTTAGGCAATCACTAGTTAAGACTTTTGAAGGTCTCCTTATTCGGTATGCTTCTGTTGTAAAAGCACCCTTGGTAAAAATGGGCTGCTTGCTGCATTTCCTCTCGCCTCCTCGTACTCCGTGTACATATTGAACATCTCTGCGAATGTTGTAATAGGTGGGGGCCTATTAGGGTTGGAGGGGGACCAGAACCTGGCTAGGACTGGGGATTATGTGACTGGAGCAGTTAGGTAAGCATGGTAAATGGTTTCAGGTACACAGACATTTTATTCAATTTAATATTAATTCAAGATTAATATTACGTGATAATGTTAAGTTTAAACAATGCAAGGTTGAATACATAAAGCATGAACAGATTCAATATTAATTCAAAATTAATATTACGTGATAATGTTAAGTTTAAACAATGCAAGGTTGAATACATAAAGCATGAACAAATTCAATATTAATTCAAAATTAATATTACGTTAACATTTCTGATAAAACGAGTTAGTTGACAATTAATTTGAATCGGTAAGCCGGCTACACAGTAAACGATCCAATCAACGATCGTCAAAAAGGAACATAATGTCCACGAATGAAGTTATATTACAAAAATTGAATTTACAAAACTACTGCAAAGTGCAGGTACAAGAAAGAAAGAAGTTACATTATTCTTAAAAAGCTTTAACAAACAAATACGTGCGACAACGTCTCAGGGGGAGACAGTTACAAACAGAAAAACAGAAGCGAAGGTTAAGTTAAATTTAAAGCAATAATCCAAACAATTTTTGATGGTGGCGACCGAAAAGGAATTTAGACAAATTCAAACATAATTGATTCTACATTAGGGTGAGGGCCACCGCCTCACAGACGACTCGATCCAACTTACATTTCTCCCCTGAGGTCGCACACGCACGAAGACTAAGTAAAAGCTCTCGGACTACATGCTAGTAAAATATCAACAGGTCAGCTACTGCTGACAATCAAGCCTGCCCAAGGCAACCAGTAGAAGAAGAAACCCTCAACATGGCTGCAGCTGAATTTATAAACTTGCGCCGCAGCGCGCGCATGCGCATATTGAAAGGGTGGGGGAACGAGTACAAATTGAACAAACACTAGGAGGGGGGGAAAAGGAGGGAGAAGGATGAGGGGAGCGGAGTGCCTGAGGCCCGCGATGGCGCGCGCAGTTTAAACTTGGCGGGCCTAAACGCTACAATGTAAAGTGTGTCACGCCACTGATGTTCATTAATTCTGTAATCATAGCACTGTACTCACTTAACTCTCAACACCTGCTGTTAGCCAAAAACCAAATGTATATACATACCTCAACTAACCATCCACTGTGCTGTACACCAGACTGCTGGTTGCTAGTGGCTAAGTCTAATCATCCACGCTCGTCAGTTGCTTTCCATGCAGTGTTTGATCATCATGGTGCTGTGATCGCAAGTGCTCTCAACCACTGGTGTGGTGCCAAGTTGAGTGGGAACTTCAAATCTGCACACTACTGTTGGCACTTGTAACTTCGCAAGGTTGCATTTTTTTAACATATGTTACTTAACAGGTAAGCTTAATTTGGCATTCATTACCACCTATTAAATTTATGCCCAGCAATTTCCAAACATGCTGTACATACTTGTCAACTTGTACAATTTACCTGTTAATTATATGGAAAAACATGTTATTGTACAATTGTACCACCATATTTGTTATTTTACTAGTTTCCCGACATAGTTACATTATTAAAATAAATTTGGAAGAGATTGGTATCATATCAGCAATGGGATTTCAAGGTCAAAAAAAATTATCTGTGTCATCTGTTTCTCCATTGGCTACTACTAGCCAATCATTGCATAGTTTCGTTTTTTATGTGACAACGTCTAATAAATCGATGAACGCCGACTGCACGCACGAAAAAGTGTCCCGTTGCGCACATTGTTCCATTATGTTGTGTCCCTTACACTCATTGTTCCGTTATGCTGTGTCCCATTACGCTCATTGTTCCGTTACGCTGTCGGCGAGAGCAGTAATAATAGGTTATGTTACAATTGACTAAAAAATTATGGTGATTCATATAATTGATGATAGATATTTGATTACAGTTTATTTATATGAAAACTTGTTCATAATTATATTTAAACTTTATAGCTAAACGCCAGTTTTTAAAGTGAAGTGAAAAGTTAATGTGGTTTTCATTGCTTATTACAACAATTTTGGCAATAAAGGTTAATTATTCTTGCATTTTAAAAATTTTAATACCGGTATAATTTCAAGTATTTATTCTTTTATTATTAAAATAAAAGTGATTCAATTTTATCCATAAAAGTATGAAATCATTTCATCAATGTTTTGTTATGACGTTACGTTAAACAATCGTCCGTAAACCGACTTTACAGACAACCAATTTTTTTGTTTATCTTTTGGGCTCTGGCTATTGGGCATCTATATTTGTCTGAAGTCTTTGAATAATTAGTTTGCAAAATGACAGTGTTGTGGTTTGGATAAAAAATTTTAAGTTTTATAATTCATTGTTTTATTTACCTTGCATAAAACTTAATTCTCAGTGCTATGCGAATAATTATTTAGAGATGCGTGAATTGTAATTACATTTGTGGCATCAGTACGATTATATTAATGTTTTTTATATGAGTGGGAAAACCAAGCAGTATTTTCAGGCATTCAGAGCCGTGTATGTGCAAGAGTTTCCGTATATTATCAAGTCTGGTAAAGGTAACACGTATGTATGCTTTCTGTACAGTTTGTTGTTGTTTTATAAACATTGCACACGGCCGAAAAACCAACATTAAAAAATCATGGAAAAACCACAAAATACAACAGTAATGCGAAATGTGGCAAAGAAAACAAGAAAATTCAGAATTATTTTGTGAAAACTGAAAAGTTTATAATGCTGCCATTAGAAGTGTGTGTGTGTTCACACATTTCATTATCAAACAACCTGCTAAGAAAGCCACTGCAGAATCACTCAAGCATTTAACTCAAGAAAAAATATCCAGTAAAAAATTGTTCTAAATAAGTGTATATATTTTACTATACACCTAGATAGGAACAGATGAATTGAGTGCAGCTGATGATGGGTGCAATATTGCATAATGTACTAGTACACGGTGGCAACAGACTGGGAAAACCGGGAAGTCAGGTAATTTAAACAGGTTAGGAAAAACCTGGAAAAGTCAGGAATTTGTTCGATGGGTCAGGAAATTTTTGAGATGAGTTTGTTTCTGCAACGTAATGGTTTCTTCAATGGCCATTTGTTATAAAAACGTGATTTTTATCTGTATCATTTTTAAAAATTATATTACACTGTCTGCATATTACTATCTTTACCCAATTAATCCACATACAGTTGTGTTTAAAATGTGTGTTGAAAGAGCACGGTGCTCAGCTTATCCAAAACTTGACAACACTGCATGGCAATGCTGCATAGCACCAAGTTCCATCAAGCTCCAAGGTTGGTTAACCTATTTTTGCTTAATGGACTGCTATCGCACAAGGTTGTTTAAGGAGGCGGATAATGAGTTTGGGCGCCACCCTGTGGTTTGTGGGCACGTGGACCCGGCGAGACTCTTTTCTCGGGCCGTGACGTCGCCCAAGTGCGACGAGGCACACAACCCTAATAATGCTTCGCTAGTTCCTAACACTCGCTCTCAGCGGCGGGCACGCTGGTACACTCGTGTAATGCCCTAATCTTTACCTAGGTGGGCTCTAGGCATCCCACATGCCAGACGACTACATCGGGGCACCCGTGACCGAAATAATATACACTCGAGATTCACACCTGATATTTATTAACCATTCCTCGTCTCTACATTGTTCATGTGAAGCGGATAAAAAGCCAACTGCAAACAATCAGTTTAGGAGGTGGGCCAGGTCACCACGTGTCCTGACCAAAGAAACGTAATGATGTTAAATTTAAAATGCTAGAGGAGCTTAAATTCTTATTGAAACAGTCTACCACCCGGAGTAGGCCTCGAGGACAGAAAGAAAGCATTTTATATTAATATCTGCGAAACTGATACTAACGGATCAGATATTACCAAACAATGAAGTCGACGAGGTGCGGGAGCGTCCCACTCCGGGCGGCGGAAGAACAAGACTGACTGGTCAACAGGGTGTCATGGCGTCTTCCAACCCTCGAGTTCCCGTTAGCTTGTTAACTTATAATTAATCTAATTACTAACATAGTTTACCCTTTTAAAAATTAGTAATAATTAAATGACAATTTGTGAGACTTCCATCTGATTTCATAACAGTATACTTAATTAAATATTGTCTAAAGATTATTCGTCGGCAGTTCCTGTAGCGGTTACGTGTGGTGCTGCGCCGTCCTTCCTGTGACTTAAGACAAAACACTGAGCAAAATTACAAAAACACACAATACATAGCCCTTTATTTCTTTACTTGTTAATTAATATTTTACGTTTCTGGGCCGTCGCCGTGCCTCTAATGCCTCTTGCGGCTCACACACACACACACGCATGCACACTTCACCGTGGCGGGCGGTTCAAACAGAGGGTGATGGTGGGAGGGTGGTGGCGCTGGCGGAACAGGGGACACATCGGGCTCAAGGGAGGGCGCAGCCCTGTTTGACGTCAGTGAGTATTTTGCATGTGGTTTGAAAGTGAATGTTTTTGTGAGAAAGACATTGCAGTGATTATTACCTACAGTGACTGAAAAACCCTTAAATAATGAAATTGGTGAGGAATTGGGAAATCATGTTATACGAAGAAAGTTTGTGTACGTGACTGGAGGAAAAAAATAACATTTGATTTTAGTAATCATGATAATGCATTTTTTTAAGGAGAGTATTTGTTGTTGCTTCTTAAGCAGTTTCCGATTTATTTTGGTTATAATGTAGCATTGATTTCAATAATATGTGGCTAAAATTTTAATGGTGCTTCACTGCAGTACACAAAACAACTTTGGTCGGTACAGTAATTAATTTTCTTTCATGACTGCATTACAGTAAACATGTAATCATTCACAGTTAATCCATAAATAAAATATTTACTGCCTGATATCTATGGGGACGTGTATTTACAATTTATATTAAGAGTTTTAGTAGTATTCTCGTGGTAACATACAGTGCTGAAAAAAATAACTGTGGTAATATTCTTGTGTGTTTGCTTATCCGTAAATAAAATAATAAAATTCAGATAATATTTTTTTCAAACACTTCAGACTTTCTATTTACCCTGAAATTAGCATTTATTAGCACGGCTTATTCAATAGCGTGGCTTATTCGATAGCTAGGCTTATTCAATAGCGCGGCTTATTCAATAGCTTGGATTATTCAATAGCACTGATTATAATTTATCGTGGCTTAGGTAATTCTTAGAAAGCCACTTTTTATGAAAATATTAATTAAAAACTTCAAATAGTCTGGTTTTACTTCCTGACATGTTTTTATAATCATTCTGTAATAGGGTGTTCTGATACATGTGGTGAGGTTAGATTACATATTAAAAATACTGTTATATACTGAGAATGATCAGCTAAGTTATGTTAGAGACATTAAAAATTCTGAAATATATTTTAAACAGTTGGTTAGGAATTACCAATATAAAATGTAGCTAACTTAACATCCTAACAATTTTATATTATTTTTAATGAAGCTAACCAACCGTTACCACAATTTAAAAGTATATCTAATGGAAGTAACTTAAGAATAGTGTGGATGATTGTTTAGGTTAAGTATTTTTATTGCAGTTGACCGAACCTAACCAACCATTCTCACAATTTCTACTCATTTTTTTTGTTTAATACTCAGTTTTAAAAAAAAAAAGTGATAATATTTATCAGCGAAGTGATAATTTTTATCAGGGAATTTCGTTTGAGATTTTGTGTAGCCACCCAGTATTAGATGTGTCAACTATGAAATTTTTGAAGCAGATTTTTCGGGTCACTTAAACTATAATTTTTTTTTTAATATTTTGACTTTGGTAGATATTATAAAATGTACAATATTTAGTAATTTGTCAGGTTTAATTGTAGAGTAACCAAATTGCCATGTTTTATTTATGCTAAAATTAATCATTTAATTTTTCTACTGGATTGGAATTTTCAATTTGCAAGTATGGCTGTATATTTTTTCTTACAATTCTAATGTACTTTGTCGCAATAGTCTACAACTTTAACATGGCATAAACTGCAACATTCTAACTTACAAAAAACAGTACTGCCAACTAACACTTTTACAAGTAAATCTTTTAGTTTGTGTTAGTTAAGCCATACTCTATGACATATATATTTCATGAGTTACTACATCCTAAGACTTTGGTAACATTGAAAAATTGTTTTTGTTACCTTTTCAGCAGGATAAATTTTATATTAATATTAACGTTACTTTTCTTGGATTAACTGAAATTGAAACCAAAAATTTCATAAGTCGGTTTTAGTTTGGGATAAAGGAACTAACACATCATGCTGTTGGATTAGAGTTCACTTTTGAATAATTTTGTCTTTATATATGATGCTTTTAAGTTGATTGCCGCCATGTTTACTTCATGCAAGTTTAACTAAACGTGGCATTGAACATTCCGACCGTAATCAATGCACCTTTGTTGCATTTCTTAAACATTAAGAATGTCATAGACTTTTTAACAACAGGTGGAAACTAGAACATGAAAACGGTGTTGTAGTATGGTAAAAAATTAATATTTTGATTCTACCATTTAATTTCTATGTCTTGAGATGGCAACCCTGACAAGTTTCATTAATCTATGATGGTTACTATTAAAAATAACTTAAAAATCTATAGTAGTAGCTGCTCAGGACATAATGCCTCATTTTATGCAGGAGACTAATATGGTCTAAAACTTAAAACATAAGAAAATTTAACTTTGTGCTGATGGAAAAATTAACGTGACCAAAGCAGTTAAACATCTAGGTGAGAAAACATATCTCTTGGAAACTTTTAAAAAGATTTTACTATAGTGGAAATGTTAGCTTTCTTTCAACATTGCTGAGAGTCTACCAACTACTTTTTTCTAAAAACTGTATACAGTCTGGTTCAGGAAGATGTGACAATGTTAAAAAATAAATGACAGCATTGATCAAACTAACTTGCACGATAACTTTGTTTTTTCTTTTTGTGTTTCAGACTACTTGCCTACAGTTTGAGCTGCCAGATGACATAGAAACACAAGGTGTTCAAAGCAACAATTATTTTTCTACTTAATGTAGTGGATGTGGAATTCCAGCACATGTATTATAAGTGCAATTTTGTATCTACTAAGTGTTTTGTTATCTTAATGTACATAAAAACTTTTATCAGTGAATGATATTATTAGCATGGAACGAAATGCATAATACATACCATTTTTTATTGTCATTGAACTGTATGTTTCTTGTTGTACATCACCCAAAAAAAAAATTTATTTACATTCGCAGCTAGATTTCAGTGTGTTTTTATATAATTGTTAGCTTTCATATTTAAATCTTCTCTGCAGTGATCTCAAAATCACTAATGAAGAATAAAAAGGAAAATTAAAAGAAAAGTTAGTTGTGTGACAGACATAAAGTGGCTGTATTCAGAATGGGGGTTACACATTCATTTTGGATTATATTTTAATTGCCATTTGTAATGTCAAAGAAAGAATTTTTTTCTCAATTGATTGACCTTCTTTGAGTAACAATAACTATACTCGTATGTTATTTGAATTGCAAACTAATTTTGAGTTTTACGGACATCTGTTTGGCTTAACTGGAAAAGAGTGCTGCGTGGCTGGCAAGCAGTGCAGTGAACAACACATCATGCCTTTCCCACAAGGCACATAAGAGGAATTAACTATATTGATGTGTGTACTTACATGGGGAGGGTAGACTTGGGAAATTCACCACTTGAAATAATAAAGCGCACTGGCAAGCCAATTCTAATAAAAATAAAAATTTTAAAGATCCAGCATACTGTATATACTAGTTACGTTTCACTCTGGTCAAAGGCACTGCAGCCTAGATGGTAACATACATGCTTGCCACCCAGATGCTTGGGTTACAATTCTCCCTGATGGTTAGTGGGACTGTTGGCTAAAATACAGTAGAACCTCGATGATACATTCCCGTTTCATACATTTTCCCGTGTCATACGCCGATTAATTTTGGTCCCGCCGAAAGTACTATATTTACAATGGTTTACTTTCCCGGAACATACACTTATAAAATCGTTAATTTCCCGTTTCATACGTTTTTCCAAAGCGGAAAAGCCCTAAAATTCTCAATTTTTTTTTGTTATATTCCTCCTGATAAACTACGTTTTAATGCTTTTATTTTGAAAAACGTTCATTGTTTACCTTTGCAAAAGTAAGAAAATAACTTTATCATACCATAGATATGGGTAGTATCAGGAAGACTGTGCACTTCGCTAGTAGCATCTATGGCCAGCACCGAGCGAGACTAGTGGCGCAAACTGGCAATGATGAAAATGGTGCACGTGCTTTACCAAGGCACGGATCTCATATTTTGTGCATTCAGTAATCTTTGAACTGAATATACCCGTTTGTTATTGTTTTCTTACGAACGGATTGTTTTGTAATTTACGTTTCTCAAGTTAAAATTTTATTGAAAATTGTTCTGTTGCATAAAGTTGTTTGTAAAATGAAACAAACAAGCAAAAATTTCTGATTTTCTATTTGCAATAGCCTAATTTTTTAAATTTCTAATTTAGGCTTGGTGACTTTTCCCCCCTTCCAAGAAAGGACTTCATAACATTTTGTAAGGCCACTGTTTCTCATGTCAGCTTTACTTGATTATGGACTGCATTTTACATTTCTGGTGGTTTTATTATATGTATATATAATGAATTCATATCTTTCATTATGCAATTATTTACACATTATGTATTTAAGTTTAATCTGACATTGTGCTGGTATGCTAGGTTGAAAAAAAAAATATTATTGCCATTCCCTTTTCATACACTTTCCCGCATCATACACCATTTTTGTGCCCTCCGTTGAAAAGTGTATGACAGGGGTTCTACTGTATTTCATGGAAGATACCAATGTTGTGTAATATACAACAATGCTTCAATACTGCCTAAGTAATCAATTTTGTTAGGTTTTTTTTGCGTAAAATTTGAAGAAAATTCAGGCGAGAAAACCAATATGTTGTAAGTCATGTGTAATATTGGGGTTAATTTAATACATAGAAAAAAGTGCAATTTTTTGATTGTTGTAATGATAGTTAAGAATAGTTAAAGGTACTGTGTGTTTTTGTTTGAACAGTTAAGTTATGTGAAATATAATACATGTAATAAAACATGAATTATAATAGTTAAGAATTGTTAAAGGTACTGTGTGTGTTTGTTTGAACAGTTAATTTATATGAAATAGAATACATGTAATGAAACATGAATTATAATTCTTATACAGAATGTTACAAAATTGCGGAGCATAAATTTGATGGGTGGCAAGGAATGCCAAACAATCTATATTTGGGCTAGAACTAATGTTCAGAAATGCAACCCTGCAAAGTTTACAGGTGCGAACAGTAGTGTGTAAATTTGAATTTTGCGTGCATTGGGGCACTGCTCCACTAACTGAGAGGTTCAAACGTTACACAGAAAGCAGGCAATGAGCTGGACACAGGCATTTAGAATTAGCTGTACGCACTAGCAACCAGTGGTCTGGTGTTCAGCACCCTTAGTGGTATCAAACTCCCGGTTCAGGCAGCCACTGGTAAAGCTTATGGAGGTCTCCCTGTTTGGTACATTTGCATTATGAAAGCACCGTTGGTGAATGTGCACTGCTCCTGCCACAATTATTTTCACCTGCTCATGCACAATTAACTCGTGAACCATCTCTGCGAATTTAAATTCTTTCATGCTATTGCTTTTTGTTAAATCTGTAATTGCAGCAGCCTACTAAGTAACTGTCAACACTGTGCTAATTGCCCAAAGCCAAATGTAAGCGTACCAGAACCAATCATCCACTGTGCTCTAGACCAGACTGCTGGTTGCTAAAGTGTATGGCTGTGGAGCATTTGAATGTCACTCTGCTGTGATTGCACATCTCTTCTCAACCAGTGTAGTGGTGTCCTGATGCGTGCAAAATCAAATTTGTGCGTTACTATAACTTTGCAGAGTTGCGTTTCTGGACGTACATAAAACCCTCTTTAAAAAGTACCACTTTCGAAAACTTCCTGCTTAGTAATTAATAAAAAAAAAATATATCACTTACTCTATTATACATACTATTTTCCTTTCAATAAGTTTAAATTTCTAAGTATCTTGAAAAACTTGTTAACAGGATTTACTGTATGTTTCTTAAGAAAAAAATTTTTTTTGGTATTCTTGCCATCTATTATATTTATGCCCCGGAAATTCCAAACACACTAAATGTTTGAATGATTAAAGTCAAACCATCGTATTGGCTGAACATAAATGATGTGTATATTTTTATTGTATTTACAATTCCTTACGTTTAAATTTGTTTATCATTTAGCCTTGAAGAATTTATTTTGTGATTTTATGAATTACTTCAATTGTAATGTGAAATATCCCTTTTTTGAACTTGCGGATTTTCAATGTTTTAATTCTGTTAATCATTTACCAAAACATCAAAATGTAATTTTGGTTTCAAACTAACTTAAGGAACTAATTCTTTAAGACAGCTGCTTTTCTAAGGAGAAAAAAAATGGTTCTTGAGGACTGCTAATTTTTATTGATTATCTCCAAAAAGGGATTTTTTTTTCCACTGTATTCTAAAAAACTTGATAGTGGAGAGGACAGATAAGACCACAAAAATTGTTATGTAAAAATCATTAAAAAATATATATATATTAATTCAAATTTCTCAGAATTGTTGTAGCATTGGATCAAAAGTGATTGTAATTATTTTTCATCAGTATTTACCTCCAAAGTTTTCCTTAATTTCAAAGCCCTCTTCAACCACCCAGTTTTCCTGAATCCATGAATATATAAGAATTTAAATAGAATCTATGATTTTACCATATTTTCAATGTGAGTGGAAACCTAACCAAACTTTCATTTAAGTTATGATCACTCAGGGTAGAATCCATACTCGTATCATTCCTCAAAACAAGCATTGCTTGTAAATGTACTTAAGTGTTAGGTATTTTCAATTTATGGTTCCTGAAACAAGTATTAGTTATTAGCAACAAAAAACACTGGAAGCCTCGCCTTACATTCAAGAAGTACAGTAAAATAGTTTAACAAACCTTAAAAAAAAAGAAAAGAAATACCATGATATAAGTATCAAATAATATAAATGACTTTTAAATTAATTCCCAAATATGTCAAATTAAACTCTCACAAAAAAGTTTCTTGAACTATTTGGAAAGGTCCATAAAAATTGTGAATATTAATTTACTTGCACATATGGAGTCCAACATGCCGAACATGAACAATCCAATGGAAAATAAAACAGTTTAAGGTAAAAACATTCTTGTAATATTACAGCACCCTGTGACAAAGTGATGATATATGTGGAAAAAAATTATTTAGTTAGTAAATTCATGTTCTTTCTGATAAGCTGCTCTCTTTCAGAATCACCTTTAAAATTTCTAGCAATTATACTCTGTTTAAAGCAAAATATTCTTTAAGATACAGACAGCAATGTGTCTTTGTACTGTACACAACTGAAATAAATAGAAATAATATTTTTTCTAAAGATCATTCCAAATAATTTACAAGAAAATACACTCAGGTATGATGATAGCAATCACTGCTTTTAAAGTGTTGCCAACAATTTTGTAATACTTTTTGCGTGGCATGTTCATCATCATTTAAAGTTAATAGAAAATATGTTTTTCAAAATTTGAAATTTTGATCAGTCAGGTGTGTGTCTAGTCTATATAGCCCTTATACACTTAGTTGGGGTTCTATATGTAAGTTAATTCTGGATACAGCCATGTTTAATTGTATCACCAATAACAATTTTATTTTCTAAATGGTATTTTATAATACATAGTTTAGTAAGATGTCTATGTGCTTGTGTCTTCATATTAATGCATTTATAGTAGTGTAATATAATATATGCTTTTTTCTTTTGCCTGCCCTGGGATTTAGTTTTGAGCCAGACCTAGTTTATTGCAGTCAAGCTAAGTTGATTGTGTAATGTTTGGATGCACCACTGTGTAAACAATGTTTTTGTTATTTACATTATGTCCAGACAACATGCAACTTGGTTACAAACATGCATTTAAAATTCTTATTGTTGTTTAAATTTTTATATGTGACATAAAGACAAAGATGTTTTGCTTTTACAATAGAGTTATTATTGACAAACAGTCCACTTCCATGTCCTTAATTATTAGTCATAAAGAAAATAATGTTTCATACTTTCTGTCGTAGATTGGTCTTAGGCATCATGAGAGAATACTAAATATAATCTTTAACTCCATTTCTATATTCCGTTAATAGGTGCTTAGCCAAGATTTAATTTTGGGGAAGAAAAAATTTTGCGTCATCTTGTCAAAAATTAACAAACACACATAAAAATTTTCATTAGGTTAATTTTTTTTAATATGACTCCGTGTCATATTTTACATATAATCTGACACACAATTTGAATCACCAAACTTACGTGTTCAAAGTGTTAATACCAAAGCAAAATGTACCACTACCACAATTTGGAAGGGGCTTATATCTTGATATCCTCCTTTCTAGCTAAGCTCTTGCCTCGTGGGTAGAGACCCAGAAATTTCTTGGGTTAATTTGGAAAAATTCTTTAGTAAAAAATAATTTTCTTTAGTTAAAAGACATGTATGCCAAACCAAGAGCCCTGTGGATTTTACAACATATGAATTTAATAACAATATATTAATCCCACTTACAGGTATTTATTTATATTTATTTGTAACATGCCAATCAACAGCTAAGGCTAATTAACTTTTAAAATTTACAAATAATTTTAAGAGAAGCTTATTTTTATTCTTTTTTAGTAACACCTACCCCAACCCAACCCTTCAGAATTTTGGAATTATTATTGTCATCATTTGTCTTCAAAATCTGTGGCTGGGAAAAATTTAATTGACTGGGGTGAAACTGCCAAGGCTGGCTTGAACAGCATGTCAAGAAGGTCATAAGAAGGGAAACACGTGGGATATGAATGATTTGAAAAAAAAAAAACTCAGCCGGCCAACACTTGAGTACCAATACATAATTGTCATCAACTCTGAACTTTCCATGCTCCTGAAAGCATTTAGAACAAGGGTGAGTAAACAAAACAAATAAAGTTTTTGTTTTGAGTCTGAATCAGTTTGGGCATCTAAGATATTTGGTTATCTTTACTGCCTGATTTTAGGTGGCTTCTGCCATGCATCATGGATGGGAGTTCATTTTGATGTTTAGTCTTTTGGAACTCGTGTAGGCCCATTTAAAAATGACTCTTATCCAACAAATTTTAATGACTATAACTTTATTGTTTGTATATTTTAGAAATTGTGGTATGTACCTGTGTTTACAATTGGTTGCAATCAAAATAATATTGGCTTTATATTTTGAAATAGATTCATAATAAATAAAACAAAGATAAATAGATAATAATAGGTAAGTCAACACAACTATCGCAACATATGTAATTCGGCTGTAATATGTCATTTTTGTTTATTGATTTTCATAGTTTGCATTTCTTATTGCAACGAGAGGGTCAAGTTCATTTTAAAATACCACATTCCTATTGGTTGGAAATAAAGTAGGGGAAAAGTATTATGTCATGGAAGTTGCAATGCAAATGATTACAAATTGAATTGTGGATTGAAGGAAAATATAGTATGTATATAAAATTGTGAGAAAAAAAAAGACAAAGTTGAGTTTTGGAGCAATTTTGGTATGAGAAGGACTACATTGATAAAGAAATAAATATTTTTATAAATCAAATAAGTGCACTAGAAGTAATAAGTAGATATTCAGAAATTTATTGGATATGTGTGGAAATAAGTGAAGTAGTCACGAGAGAAGGGCGTAGTCTTGTTTATCGTATTAAATAAATATGACTGTGCAGTTTAGAGAAAGAAAGTGGGGTTGTGTGATTTTAGTAGTGAACACAAAAACTACAGTTCGTGTTTCGCTATACAGGATTAAATGGATGAATGGCTATTGTTTTTGGCATAACTTTTAATATCTAAAAGATAAATAAGTGATAAGTAAATAAAAGATTATTGCCATAAAACCAAGAAAGGTCAGTGAGTTTTGATGGATTTTAAATGTTTGGAGATTTGTAGTTTTATGTGCATTTTGTTTGATGTTTTTAGGTTAGAGGTGAGTTGTGTGTTAGGTTAGTTTTGAAACCATTGTAGATATAAAAAACAAAGCAAAAGTTTTGGTGATGGTATGTCAACTAATTAATATATAGGCACATACATATATAAATATTCACACACACACATTTACATCGCAATATGGTAGTAATATTGATAAAGTGGTCAACAAGGCTGTGCTGAAGCAATTAAGACCTGTACGTTCTTACTGTATAAACGGAAAAAGTTGTTGGGTTTTGGCAAATGAGAATGTAGACGGTGATTTTTGCGTATTTCATTTAGGTATATTTTAAAGGTTTAGGTAAAGTAGATTTAAATTCTACCAGGTCTAGGTTGCTTAGCGATAGGTACCAGTATTTCATTTGGTGAAAGTGAGACTTTTGGCCATAATATTTTTGCTATATCGTGAAGTAGACTACAGTCCCACCCGGTCTAGTCTATTTTGCGATACCTGTATTTAATTGAAAATATGACTTGTAGAGAAAATATTTTCTCAGAATTGTGAAGTAGACTACAGTGAACAGTCCCACCTTGTGTAATCTATTTAGTAATACTGGTACCTATTTAAATTGTTTGAAGGTATGACTTTTAGAGAAAATATTCTCTCATCATGTTTCAAGAAAAATTTTTCTTAATATCCTGAAGTATTGAATAGTGTCTCACCCAGTCTAGTCTATTTTGCGATAGGTACCGGTATTTTATTCCCCATATTTTACCACTGTACTTGAACCTTTTATTTTTCAGTCTCAAGAAGAATGATAATAAATGGGAACACTTGTATTTCGTGATATTGCCATTAGTTGTAATGTCTAGAAAAATTAATTTTTTCGATAGTGAAATGTATTGAAAAATATACTATATGGGGGGAGGGAAATGAAAGTATACTTTATGATACCGAAAAAGGTATAATATTTAAAAAAATTTAATGCATGAAAATTAACATCACTTCCTTATTCCCGCACTGTCCCATAAGAATGTAGGGGTGGTAAAGATGTAAGCGATAACATCTTGGTTATGTCATCAGTTTTGTTAAGGAATCATAAAGACTACCTACTCCCCACTTACAGCCCTTTTAAATGTAATTTTACAATTGAAATATTTTGATTGTAGCATGACCTTAATATTATAACAGATATCGCCAAAGCCTCAAAGAAGCCCTTGCTATATTCGATACGACTAAACCATGCATGTAATTGATTTGAAATCAACCAGGACCTACACCGACTGCTGGTAGAAGTCACAGACTCACTTTCAACATGACAAGGTTGTTGTCCAATTATAGTATCGGGAGCAGAGTTGAAATCCTGTCTTGAGAATTTAACAATCACAAAAATAATAACAAACATGGATTCGTATTTAAATACAGCTCGTCAATATTTTATTGATTTCTTAAAAAAGTATCTTCAAAATTATAACAAATGAATTCCCAGTTTAAAGAATTAGTGCACGATATACCAAGCCCCGACTGCCCTAATGGGGGCAACCGCAACTTTGTCAAGTGCTGGCATTGCAGAGGCCAGCACTGCGCCAATTAGGTACCATGGGTGTCCTGCCTACAAGGCAGATAAATGTGCAAGCAACTTCCCCCACATGTTAGGAAGGCTCGCGACCAGCAGTCCCGCCACACAATGCGGAACTACAAGAGGGCTGCAGCAGCAACCCAGGCCCCGCCCCAATATCAAGGACACTCAGGCCAGCATGGACCACCCAGGCAACAAGGCCTAACCCCTGGGACCCACGTGGGTACCCACACCAAACTACATCAACCAGTACCTAGCACAGGCGAGCCATAAGAGGTATGCGCCTCTGCAGGACCAGCAGTACAACAAGCTGGACTTCTGTGCCGTTTATTATAATTTTTGGGCACAAGTTTTGAATTTTAAGTTAAATTTTTCATTTTTTTAAAGAAGGAAACCAAAAAATAAAGTTGCATTCGAATTTCATTTAATTTTGATTCCATTACTGTACTCTCCTACTTGATCTTGTGCAACCCAGTGCACCTGCACCCACGTGCATCTTTCATTTCTCGGAGGCAAGCATAGGTAAGCTGTTTGGCAGCACGTCGAGGAGCATATTACAGTCCTCGGGACGGTCCACACGACGCTTTTCCCAGGCGACTCAGCAAGTTTTGACCCCCCCCCCCCCCCACCCCCTCCTCTCATATTCCCCCTGTGGCTTCTAGGGAACTTCAACCCGGAGCATCGACCTCCAGTGAACCCGCGCAGAGTACATGGTCTCTCCAAGGACATACGCCCTTGTCCAACAGAGCCATCAGCGAGGCCTAGTGGCGGCAAATATCCCTAACCTGGCTCTGTCCGCTGGTTGCGAGTGCGCCCAGTGCACTCTAGTGGACGTTTCTGTGATCCTCCAGGCAGTTTATAATCTTGGCCGCCATAGTGCACTACTCATCTCTCCCATAAGAGACAGCTTGTCATAATCGACTTTGGAAACAGTCGCGGCGCGATTGCGACCTCAGTCCGCCCACGACCCTGATGAGAGCGCGGCGAGCGTTTTTGCAGTCTGCTTCGCCCCTTCTGGCATCTCCGGATACCTTCGGGCCATCACCACCCACCCCCCCCCTCCCACCCTCCTTGGATGGGCGCAGTAACTTTCTTTAATTAGGCGCGCCGATGCCATTTTTGAAACATTTGGCAGGTAGCATCTGGACAGTACGGACCACACGTCGTGATTAACGAGAGTCCATCTCAGTATTATTTCCAAGACTTGACACTACGACATGTAGTCTCGAACGTCAGGGCATAGATGCCTAATTTTTCTTATTTTTAAAATTGGCTGCCCGGACTAGTTTTTTTTTATATAAATATTTTTCTTTCCTCTCTTGTTATGGCTACCGCAGACTTCCGTGCCGGGAGTTGCCAACTCTACTCCTGGAGCCAGCTAACACGTGACTTCACCCTGCTGTTTTGGGTAAGTGATCGTCATACCTCCCCCCCCCCCCCCCCCTCTTTTTTTTTGCCTTTCCCTAGGCGTAGTCTTGCCCAGACTTAGCCGCCTGTTAACCAGTCTAAGCAATTTGGGACTTTGGTTACAGGCGGGGTGCAAGAATTAGATAGAAGAATTAGATGCAAGAATTATAATGGAACTTCACTACCAAAATTAGTAGTCCGTGATTGGGCTCATGCAGTTACAAGTGCTCTCCCCACACCGGTCGACATACAAGTTTCTTCATAAATCGAATTCTTCTGGACTTCAATCTACAGAAACCTCCGGTGCCAGGACTGCCAGTTTTCAGGACACAGGATTTGGTTAAAGCAAATTAAAAACAAAATGTAATTGTCTTTCTTTTGAGCCTGCGAGTTCATACATTACCAGGGTCAAGTTTCAGAGATATGGTTGTTTACTTTTAGTATGTATTTTGTTGCCCCGGGACTCCCTTCTGTTTATAGTTAATACGGATGTATTTCAAGATTAAGATAAAAGAAAAGAAGAAGTTAAGTAAATGATTTTAGTAAAAGGGCAGTTATATAAATCAAACCAGCATTCTTGTTATTTCATTATTACTTATCCTCGATCCACATAGCCTCCTAGAGTTTCTAGTAGGTTATAAGTAAATTCCTTTGTACAACATCTGGGCACCTCTGTAATAGTAATTGTTGTTTTTTTGTTTGTGGGCTGATGCTTCCAAGGCATTTTTTTTACTTGTTCATTTTTTGAGTGTTTATCTGAAGCCCAGCGTACGATAATTATTCCATCCTGGCCAACTACCCTAGGCTTCGTGTCCAGTACCAGCACCAGCACCAGCACCAGCACAAACTGCATTTCAAGAAGCACCCATTTGGACATAAAAATTCAAATGTTGCTTACCACACAAAACAGCCAGCACAAAATAAGCTGCTGGCTACCAATTTCAGGCCACTCTCTACAACACAGGAGCAGCAACCAACTTCCCCCTCCCCTCAACATGCAGCAGGCTGGGCCCACAACCGTTGAGATCATGGCAATTAATGCCCCCCCCCCCCCCCCCCGGCCCAAGCAAATCCGCATCACATTCACAGCCAGACGTGTCCGATTTCATGAAGGTTTTGGAGCAATCGAGGCCTTTAGAGCCGAATCGAAACAGCCGATGTGCAAACTCATGGCCATATGGTGCAACCAAGATGCTGAGCTTCAGTCATAAGTTAAAGGCACACTGGGATTCCTTCAAACAATTGCTACCAGCCTCAATGGCAGCAACATACGGGACCCTGCAAAACAACCCCGACCAATAGCGATAATTTACATTCTGGAATGTATGCGGGATAAAGAATAGATTGCCTGAACTTATCAATAACCTAGAACAATAAAACATTAAAATTGCGACCATTAATGAAACACATTTGTAACTTACTGATAGGCACAGGGGAGAGGGAGTGGCTATAGCTGTGCACAAGGATATTAATAGCTCGCAATATCAGTTCCCCCAGTTTTATAAGTTAGAAGCAGTTGGCATTAATGTCTTGATAAATAAACAAGTTAAATTAATTTCTTTGTACGCCCCTCCAGGTAGGTCACTACTAGAGACCGACCTAAATATTCCGTATGGAGCCAGTAGCCCTCTGTTTTGGCTGTAGGCGACATTAATGCCAAACACTTAAAATGGAATAACAGGTGTTCAACAACTATTGACAGAATGCTTTTCAACCATCATTTGAATAAAAACTATCATATTCATGCTCCCTTATGAGCTGACGCGTGACTATGGCAAGCTAAACACTACGCCAGATATTCTTGATCTTACAATTGCCGTCACCCGACCTCTGATTAAGGCCCGGGAGGTACCTGACGGGCGTCGAGGTGCTGCTGATGTCCGAGGGGGCCAGGCTAGTGCGATACTAGGCCATTGATGGTGGGTCGTGGGTACTCTGCCCCCGCGTGCCCCGCCAGGTACGCGGCTTGAAACCTATCCTGAGTTGCGGCGCTCGGCCGTGTGGAGGATGGAAGGGTGCGGAATGACGGTAGACGACACAGTTTATATTAAACGGTGTTTCACGTACTTTCCGGTGGTACGCGTGGGTACCTTGTACGCCCTACACGTACACTACGCGGTACAAAGTCGCTACACAAACCGCGCTAATGTGCTGTGCGGCATCTACGCCCTATTACATTTACACTTTAAAACAAAACACAATACTACAACCACCCTTGGATTTTACCGCGGCAGTCTCGCGGGAACATGATTAATGTTTGCTGGAAACGGCCAGCGCCGAGAGTTAACGAGTCTGGGAGGGCTCGATGAGCGTGACCCTAAATCAACTGTAACATTTACGTGACGTTGGAGCCAGCAGGCGTATGCGCGGCGAATTAACTAAAAAACACTGTGGCTGGAGTCGGCCAGTACCGTAAGTGGTGTGATCTGCGACGCGGTGCAGAATCACTAAAAAGACGGTCGGGATAGGCCCGGTTCCGTGGAATACACGCTGAGTCGACGTGAGCAGCAGCGAATTAGAAGGTTAAGTGATTACATTACTTACAGAAGGAGCGATCGGTGAGCAGAAAGGTGAAGGCTGCTCACGGACGAACACGTCTTGACCCGGCGCGGAGTGGTTCGAGACTGCCGAACATGGCCGCCTCGCAAGGGGGGGGGGGGGGGAACTTTCACTTCCCTTGTGAGACCGCGCCAAAAACTTATATTATATTAATTGGTTGAATTATAACAAAAAACACATTCCAGGAGCTTAAATAAAATCTAGCATCTGGTAATTCGGTGCTTAAGGCTTAACAGCTGTTATGTATTATTTAATGATTTGAAATGTCGCACCAAGTTGGTGACTGTCAATATAGTGACAAATTGTCTCAGTGTAAATTGTTTAGGTTGGATTTCTCCTAACCTGACTTGATCAGGTTCACGGGCACTGTAATTAAGGCCAGTGGCCGCGGCGACTGGTAATGAGGTTCGTTGCCCACTCCGTGCGTGCGGTGCTCTTATGGATTACCTACGACACACTTGCTTAATGCTTATGAATAATTACTATTGTTCTAGTGTCTCATTCATTGATTGTTTTATGAAATCGAGTCCCCAGGGTCTCGTGTCCTGAAGTTAATTCGAGTTTATTGAGGTCATGCCCGGGGCGCTCGTTTGACTCATTCCGGCTGGGCTAGGGGTGCGCTCCGAAAACGGGATCCGGTAGTCTACTGGCGGTGCGGAGCATGGGCTTAGAGGCCATGGTCGGTACGACGTCACAATCAATAAACGAGTTAATACTGGGTTCGAACTGGGTAAGTGGTGCAATACACATCGTCAGACCACTTTCCGGGACACATAATTTTCGATGACGCGAATCCATAATCAAACCCTCCTAGAAAATTTAAAGATTACAAAATTGCTGACTGTCGGGGCTTTCACATTTATTTTTAAAATAATCTCCGATATGCGAATGAAATTAACTTAACAGTCTCTATCAGCCTCGAGGCTGCGATCACTGAACTAACGACCAAAATCCTGGATGGCATAGCTAGGCGCATTCCAGAAAAAGGAGATTAAGTTAATGAACTATGAACTGCCAGCATGTATAAGTGATTAAATTATATAGAGAATCTGCTTGCATCGCAAATAAAAACAACATAAGCAGCGAGCAACCAAGCATCGAATAAATGAATTACAATCAGTGATTTCCAACTAAATTGCTCCGTAGTGATCCAACACATGGGAGGCGAAAATAACTAGGCTCAAGATCCAGGACAACAGTGCTTGAACCATGACTTGACGCCTCCTTAACAAAACTTAAAAAATCTCACTGCTACAGACACTGGAATAGCCTTTCTGCCTTGTGACAAGGCACAGGTCGGTGCAAATAATTTATAAACTGCACTCCAGCCGAACAACCAGCCCTGCGCACATCCACAGAGAATTGTATGTCAATTTACAGTAACCAGTCACATCAGAGCTGTCCCCCACCCAAGAACCAAAAATCAAAAGGGTAATCAAGTGCATAAAGCCCAGAAAATTCCCAGGTACAAACGACAGAATTCAATCTTTCATTCTCAATCTACTTCATGATAAAACATTGGAATACTTAGCTGTATGTATCAATGTAATGCTTAAGCTACATTCCCATACAGCACACAATGTTTCAGTAACATGTCTGTGATATTGCAGTAACATTACTATGTTTCGAATAGATTACATTTCATCTGTCATGTTTCTGGAATATTTCATAAACATTTCATTGGACACATAGTACTCATGTCTATAAATGAAGTTTCAGATACATTTCAGCAAGATTCGTTTGGCAATATTACATTGTGGTTGATTCTGAAATGTATCTGAGACATTATATTGAAACTTCCCATCATGCTTGTTGGCACTGAAGTTTAGAAATCTTTGTCTTTGTGTATTATTTCTTGTTTTGGCGCAGTATTTTGGTACTTGGATTTTTATATGTGGTGAATAAATTGTAAGTTTTAACATTATTTATTTCATGTTAGTTTACTTTTTTTTGTTTTTACTTTCGCACTTAAGCAAGTACCGGTATAGAAACATTCTTTTATGCGTCTTCGAAATGTGTAAAGCTGTAGGTTAAGGAATGTCTTTTTTTGTCGGTATGCTTAACATTCCCGTGCCATATTTATATGTGCGCTGTTTTCAGTCTGATTTTTTAATTTATGTGATGCATTAACAGGATATTCGCGATTTAATAAAATTGCGAAAGCATCTAATGAGTTTTCTACTTACTGTAGCTATATATATTCGTTGACTGTAGAACACGAATGCTAATGTATGGGTTATTTATTATCTTTAGTCAAAAATCACACGCTTATAGGTTCCTAAATATTTTGGTTTTAATAGCATTTGATTAAACCAATTTATTTTATTCAGTTATCACCTTCGGGCTTTTATAATATACTTAAGTAAATATATTTCATAACCTATAATATGTAGTTAAGGGTAATTAATGTTTATTTACTGTGCACAACACATAAATTAATTATGTTGTGTTTATTTTAATATAAATATTGAAGTTTTTTATTTGAAATAATTTACAATTCTACTGGTTAAGTAATTATTTTTATTATGTTATGTTCTGCACTCTGTAGTACTTACATCGTATGTTGTAGGCCTACGTATTACTATTAACGGAAATTTAATAAAGCCTGCTATTATATCTGGCTTGTCATAAATGTAATTTATTGTAAGTGAATGCACTAGGCCTACACATATAATTAGACAGCGGTTTCATTAATTGCCATTTCGCTTAACAAAGTTATTTCTGCAATCTGGCCTTCATTTTATTGGTGGGCTGGAATTGCAGCGCAAAATAATTGAAATAAATCTTGTCCTTTACCGCAGAGAAGGTACAAGTCTTCGAGTTGTGTTGTACTATGCATAAGCATCATTGGTTTTTCTATTTAAATTAGTTTTTCTTATGCTAAATTATGGTAGTAACCAAGTATGTTTGATTTGGAGAGTTTGACAAAACCTAATTCCATCCATTATATGACAATAAAGGAAACACATTAAATGATGATTTATTAGATTACATGTGTATAGTTATGTAGTGGTAGCAATTTAAATAATGAAAATAAACATTAAATGTGCACTACAAAGGATAATATTGAGAATCTGCTCAAAAAATTACTAGAAATTTTAGAGTATTATTGCACAAAAACATGGGCTGAATTGTAATGATGTAACATCACAGGCACTGTTCACACAGACACTTATTAGGAAATCATTAGGATTTAAATTTAAGTTTTCTTTTAAAACTTTGCTTAAAATGTGTTATTATACAATGTCATGGGCCTCTTTGCATTAACCAGACACCATTAAATTGATTATTAGGAATGTAAATAGCATGTTAAGAAATTCCCAGTGAAGAAGTATTCCTGCTTAATAAGTTTGAAAAAAAAAATGCATAGGTTGCAATACCAATTTGTCCATTTTAAGATGCTTTTAGTTTTGAAATTTATCATTGGCATCAGAAACTTTTTTTTTCTGTTTGCATGGTTGACGTCGTACCTCCGTGCCTCTGGGTTAAAGCCCGGATCACAGCCCTGTCCGCAGCGCGCCGCGGCTTTGGGAATGACGTCACTTCCGCTCCGTGCGCGCGAGAGCAGTGCGCCGGCGTCCTGGTCTCCAGTCCCGCGCGAGCCACCTTCGAGGCTAGACGCGGCCGCGAGACGCTCCATAAACTCGCCGCTATTATCGCTTTTGGATTCTGTTCTATAGTGTGTATAATCTCTTTTTTATCGTTTTCTTTACCGTGTGCGTGAGTGTTGTTTTGTATCTGGCGTGTCCGCGGGCCAAAACACGTGGACTAACACAACTAGCCTGCACCGCACATTTCTCCAGCGCGCGACGTCCCTCGGCAGCTACACGGGCCGGACGGTCCACCCCTGCCTCCCCGCAGGAGGCTGCTCTACGCGAGAGAGCTGGCGCCGGGCAACACTAGAAAACGGCCGAGCGACGTCCGCCACGTCTCCACGCATTCTACGGAGGCGGGTACGCGACATGGTAATTTAAAAATAAATAATGTAACAACTTAGTGTCTACATGTTTAAAAATCTCACATACATGTCATAATTGACCTGAAACAAGTTAAAAATAATTGTTTTTTCTTCTTTTTTTTCCAGCAAAAATCTCCAAAAACATCTGCATAGAGAGTCAGTTAAAAGTTTCATGTATTGTATATATTATTTATATATACTTATATATAGTTTTTTTTATTAAAGTCTACTTCTCAGACTATGTTGTTATTTGTTATTGAAAATACCCCTTTGCATCTTTGCCTCTATTGTTAAGTATTCAAATGGAAAGAACCTGGTTTGACCTGGTGTGGCTTTCTGATTATGGTTATACATGGTTCTTAACTTACTTCAGGTGCATTCTTGGCTGGTTTCATAACATAGATCATAGAAGTTACAATCCAAAACCCTATTGTCCGTTTGAATAAGTGTCTCTATCTCTAATGACTTCATTGTTGACGAGTTAGGCCAAACTAGCTACCTTCTATTTTGTACAAAGTATAACTCGCCATTCATAATATTTAAAAATTTTGTACTGCATATTACAAAATTATTTATATTATTTGTTTACAATAAATTTGTGATCTCATTTGAATATAGTTTGTGTGGAAGTACTGTTGTGTTAATATTATTTTGTGTATTTACTTTGAAAATTTGGATTTTAGAGACCCTATATACTATTGCCATATTGTATTTGTTGTTTTATCCTTAGGCTATTTAGTCAATGAAGGACTGGGTAATTTCTCTAACTGACCATTTACCTACTGGCGACAGATTAACCTGCAGCTCTATCCCTTCCTGAGTATTAACCTGTGAAAAGCATGGAACTGGGCAAATAAAAAAGAGCGGGATGATTAGAGCCAATAGCACATTTATTTAACAATAAATGTTATAAACATAAAACAATTCATGTTCTGCTACTAGGGAATTCTTCAGTAACTGGCCATGATTATCACTGTAACACACGAACCATAGCATAACTATATAAAGCAAGCAATATAAAAACAATAAATTTTATGACTACCAACTTAAGGCTTACAGTAAAAGGTTATATAAAAAGCACATCAAATATACCAACATCATGAAAAATTGCTTGGGCACTTACACTTTGCATTTTCAATAAAACTCAAAATCCATAAATCTTAAATAATATTATTAAAAAAAGGTCTTTAAATTTTCAAAATGACAAGTAAAATCTATACGGCATTACTCAAGCCACAGAGCCATCAAAGAGCTGCAATATTAAGTGCCTTGAAAGAACAGTATTAAAAACATATCTTAAAATCCATTATTAACTATGTTGATTAGAACACATGATAATAATAATCATAATAATAAGGGAAAGAAAAACAGGAATGAGTACCTAAGCAGTAAGACTGCACCCGACAACTGGTGCCTACAATCAAAAATAACAACTCGCCAGACAACAGCTGTTCAGAGAAGTCCTCTACTTGAACCTCTTGCTGCCCTATTGTGGCTGACACGATGGCTCGTTCTAGCCAAAGTCCAGCGCTGGCAGCACTCACAGCTAGCTGTCGTTGGGTCACCCGGAGATCCGCCCCAAGGTGGCTCAGCCCAAGCGTAAACTAAGTTCCTGTACAGCTCGTACGAAGCGATTAGCAACTGCAGAACACAAGGCACCCACATTTATTGACCTGGAGTAAAACTGTGGAAATCTTTTATAGTTGTCTCTACAAAACATATTCATTTAACACTCTGATCAAAGACGAAAAGACAAAGTCCTCTTACATAAACCTGACTTAAGCCATTATGAATATCAAAGTAAACTTTGAGGCACAGTTATGGAATTTAAGAATATAGTTGGCTCAGATTAGAGGACTTCAAATTACAGTAGGCGATTTCCTTACATAACATAACCATCACAATTTATGTATCTTACGTATGTTTCTTAACTGACTTGCCGACCAACACTGACCAACAAAAGACCCATGAATGTGACTGTATTTATTTTCCCGACTACTCACCAACTCCAGCTCAACATATTCGTCACTAAATGCCATCCCAGTGAAGAAGTATCTTAAGTTCTTAGAACACTGGTTCCTTATCAGTAACTTCGACGAGAGATTACTTAAAAAAAATGGCTAAGTCCAAACGACACTCTCAAAATATTTATATCACCAAAGCTTAAAAATTATTCTAAGTTCCACTGCTGGCTTCACGAAATAAATTATCTCTCCGCATTAACTTAGTAACGATAACAAACCAATTTTCTTCTTCGGCAGCGATCTTGGTGGTAGCAAAACGACGGGCATAGTGATGATCAGGAGCGAATGAGTGTGTGGTGGTCTTCTGGTCGACGAGTCTCTCCGAGGACTTCCCCTTCTACTCTCTCCTCTCTCTACAGCTTGCGATGAGCTTTATATACTCGCCCAGCTCGCCAAGAAGCTCGGACAAGAAGCTTCTTCCTTCTTCCAGAACAAGATGGAGACAGAACCATTTCCTGTTTACATAACACAAGGGACATTTATTTTATCCAAGCAAAGCTTTTTTTCGTTATGTAGCTTTTTTACCTTCCAGGGAGGTAGGCCATAGAGGGCCAGCAAAAGACATAAATAGGTAAAATGAGGGGGAGGTGAGCCCAAGGGGCACAACAACCCGACGCAACAACTCGCGTTTAGGCATTTGTTAAAATTAATTTACTCATCCCTTCTGAAGCATAGATGCTGTATCTAGGGTTTTGCAATGACAGATTTGATAATATCGCTAACTGCCGACAGCCTTTTACTGGCGACAAGCGACTTGCCGCTCTATCTTTTCTGGAGTGAGACCCGATGTGCCAGTTAATTAATATAAGTTAACTTTCAATAAGCTTTATCAATATGTACTCAACAGTCTTCGTGTTCATAGTGTTAAGCACATGTGCTGACTGGTAGCTGTTGGGTGACGAATGAAGTCGCTCACCACCAGGGGCGCATGCACAACTGGTACCAATCCAGACCCGCACAAACACCATTACGGACCGAAAAGTCCAAGCTCCCGACCCCAGCATGGTTGAAACTTTCTACCTTGACCAAATATTCTTCCTGGACCATTCTTCGTGTCCTGTATTGTACCTGCATGCTCAATGCTTGCAAAAATTTAACCCCACATGAATAAGCCCAGGGTTTCCCTGTGTCTATGCAGGTTTCACCTGGGCCCAACTTAACTAGATATAGTCTAGATCTAAGCTAGGAGAGTTAGCTAAGGCATCAATTCCTTCCATGATTGGCCAAAGCACATGATACATGCTACCCTTACTTCATGGCTGAAATTCAGCATGATTAGGCGTATAGGCTTCGGCTCGAGGCGCACTTAGAATCATCAATTACCATGACCCTCATAAACAAAAACACAGTTTTAACTAGGATAGGAAAAATTCACTCACCTATTTGAGTTGTCACTCCCTGGTTCACGCTTCATTTCACTTCACTTATTGTTGTTCTTGGTCTTGAGTTTACCTATTTAATAATAAATTAAGTAAATTTGAAAGCATATAATAGGGTCATATAATAAATGTTCAAAACTAATCTGTTTGCTTAAATGTTGGGCCTACGTCATAGGCGTTATTTTACTTCTTACCTTGCGTATTTGTATAGGCCTTTTGACGATCTTATTCGTTAAATCTTATGTAATGGTGATGTGGAGACACGCTGTGGTATCGTACATCCTCTTCGTTTGGCTTTCGTCAAGTAACTGAGGAAACTTAGAATTTCGTCGCATCGTCGGACAGTTGAATACTACTGCTTTATTGAAAACTGAACACTTGCATTAATGTGTCACCATGATGACGTTAGACTAACACCATTTGAGAACAAATACTGATATTATATTACCTGATATACATTTACATTTGGTGGATACAACACATATTCGCGATAGATGAATATTTTCCTTCTTACATACGTTTTTAAAATAATTACTCACTATTTTTCATCAACTAACACTGAAATAAAATATGGTTAATGTGATTTGCAGTTTCGCATTCGTAGGCTGGAGAAGCAACAGATTTAACTTAGATAAATGACTTCTAAAGCAGCCAAGATTTAATCTAACAGCCTGCCACCTTCTGCCGTGTTGACTGATGCTGATAGTAATGCTAAGGGCGCCAACTAACTTTATTTATGGACCTACAAGTCAGTCCACAGGTAGAGCACGGGTGTTTTCTCAGGGCGCGATGTTGCCACGTGGCTGGCAGACAGCAGGTGATGACAGACAGAGGTACCCCCAGCTGTTGCAGCCACCGGGTATGCAAAATGCTTACTGACTGTCAAACTCACTATGGAATTGTAGCACTCGTATTCTGCTATGACTGCTTTAATGACATGTGTCACTCATACATGGCGCTACTGCCAACATGGCTTGGGTTATCTCCGCAGCCTAAGCCTGAAGTGACCCGTTGTACATTCATGTGGTTATGACACTGCGATATAATTACGGCCTTCTGGCTTTGTGTTGAATTAAATGTGAGCAAGTGTCACTGTATTTACTTGGAACTTGAATACGAGATACACGACTGTAGTAGTATGATTTGGGGGCTACTAGCACTAGGTTCTGTGCGTGGTGCCTGGTACCGACCGCCATCTTGGATTTGTGACGTCAAGGCGGCCATTTTGGACTCAAAAATTCCTCAAAATTCCTCAAAAATGACTCAAAATGACTCAATATTTATAAAATTTCTCTTTTTCGAGGGAAAAATTCCCGTAGAGGAAAAATTACCCGTTTTTGTCCAGAATAAAATCAAAAATTAGGATTTCGAAAAACCTCAAAATACTTTTGCCATAGAAAGAACACGTAATCCTAAAATAGGCTTAATCATCAATGTCTACAGCCTCCAATAAGCCTCTGACATAATCTAAGATTATGTCACCGTTGCAATTTCCGTTATGGATGCCATCTTGAAATTTTTTATATACTATCCGATTTTAATGAATTTTTTTAAAATTTAAAACAATATTAATTAAATTTTAATAAAAAAATTTAAAAACCATTGAGCAAATATTGCTACGGCCACCATCTTGGATTCTAGGATCATTGCAATTTTCGTCACAGCAGCAATCTTCAAAAACTTTATTTTCTGATTTTAATGAAAAAATTCTGAGATTTATTAAAACAATTAATTAATTAAAATTTAATAAAAAGTTTTTCAAAACACCATTGCAAATATCGTTACAGTCGCCATCTTGGATTCCATAAATGTTGCATGTATCGTTATGCCCGCCATCTTAGTTTAGTATGATGTCATCGTTACACTTTTCGTTACACCCACCATATTAGATTCTAGACAGGTGCACTTTTCATTACGGCCGCCATCTTGGAAACTAATTTTTATGCTAGAAATTCGGAAAAAATTTCAAATTTTATAAAAAAAATTAAATAAAATTTTAATGAAATATTATTTAAAAATGCACTTAGGGCTTGAAGTCCTCGGTTCGAACCCGGTAAGAGCACAAAATAAACAAAATGTCGATTGATCCTTCTTCCACAGAAGCCGCCCTCAGACTGACCTCCCACCATCAATACCAAGGTATATATCGTCAGCTGGTATGATATGTACTCCATCTTGTTTATGTATGCTGGAGGCCAACATCTTGTTTTCGGCTCCTAGTGTGCAATGTTAGTGTAATTTTTACCCGCTAGAGTGCAGTAATAATTTATTATTACTGTGGCACCTGCCATCTTGACATTTGGGCACCATTTTGGAAATTCGTAATTATTTAGCTAGAAATTCGGGAAAAAAAGTCCAAAATTCATTAAATAAATTCGTTATCAATATACCGATTGATTCTATCAGTTCATCTTGTGACGTGACTCCGTCAGACGTCCCGCGTACACCTATACACAAAACAATAAATAACCTATAACATTGGGAGGGGGGGGGGGGGGGTAGTTAGGCAGAGTCGAGGTACTAGAGATCAAGTCTTCTCCCCATACAGGGAGTGTAGGGAACGATTTATTCATTGAAAAGAAACATTATTAATCCATTCAAGCACAGATTTTATTCACTAGGATAACAATAATTAAACAATTATTTAACAAATACATTAATAATAAATAATTGAACAAAGAGATTAATGAAGTAATCACGCTATACTACACAAAATGGCTGCCCTCTAGCCATTAGCACCCACTCAGATTAATTCTGCTACAACCCAGCACATATCTGCTCGCATCAACCTGGCACCGCGCCTGTGTACATTTAAATCATAAAAAAAAAATTACAAGATAAGCCTAAAAACTAAGTTACTTTGAATTACCGCATTGAATTTAGAATCGGGACGAAGACCGCCCGAGAAATGACCGTGGCGGACGAGCCATGGCCAACCACTTACCCTCTGACTTGAGGCGGAGAAAAGTTGTTTCAAACCGACGTGGATCCGGCTTCCAGAGAGGTCCCCAGGCAAAAAGCCTCGGTCCCTCCCTGGAAGGAGGTTTTAACTACAAAACTAGGCCACTCCGAAAAAAACACGAACACCGGGAAAACTTAGCCACGGGGAAAATGGCTGTCCCTCCCTCCCGCAAGGAAAAACAAAAAACAAGCGGAGTCGACAAATCCTTCTGCGCAGGCGCGAGCGAGCTCTCCCTCCCCCTCTCGCGCTGTTCGATTTTTTTCCGTCTACGTTTCCAAATTCGGACGCCAGATGGCAACACTAATCAGGACAGAGTCCTCGAAACGAGTACACGAAGCTGAAAATGACAGAGACAAACAAAATCGACGTTACACAGCGGGTTTTTCTGGAACGGCGTGTTGCTACCTCTCGGCGGGCCCTGGCCAGCGACCCGCGAGAAATAGCAAATCACGCAGCCTCGCAAAAGCCCGCAGTGCCTGCAAACTAACGTCGCAGCAACCTATATTCCAAGACCCGCGTGTCGAAATCAACCGGCCGAGCCTGGAAACGCGCACGTACACCAACACGTTAACCTAACGAGATACAAAAGTAAAATAAATTTAAGAAAAAAAAGTAATAAAATTTTCAGACCGTGACAATATACTCGGTTTGGTCCCTGGGCGATGCAATAATTTTTAATTTTATGTAAAAAATATATATTTCAATAAATCACGATCAAAGTCCTAAAAGAAGCATAGTTTCCACGTCAACCATCATCCTATAAGCCATTACGACCGCCATCTTGAAAAATTGTTAAAATAATCTATAAATTCGTGAAAAATCCCAAAGTTCATTAAAAAAATCAATCTTAAATTTACATATTGACTCGATACATGGTTCGAATCTGAACGAAGCTAAAAATAAATTTAATTAAATATACCAGAAAAGTGTCAGGTTTGAGAAATGAAACACCGCAAGTTATTTTACAAACATAACATTTATTACATAATTTCTATTCTACGACAGGAACACTTACGAAAGTTAACAATCCTATAAACATTTAATTCTGAATCGGCGTGAAATTGCTAATTCTAAGCTCTTATCGGTTTATACTAGACAGAGACAAACAAGAACCTTTACAGACATAATCTTCCTCTTGTTGACAGAGTTTCTGGACATCCTGTTTAACAGTATGCTTCACATAGTCATAACTGTAAATTACAGCAGCCGATGTCTTGAATGCACACTTCTTCACTTTGTCATCGAACGGATATGGCTTTCCATATATACAATCAAGCCACAGGTTGTATTTTAAAGGACCGTTTGTTGCTATGTCATCAGTAAGCTGATTGATTTTGTTCTGCCTGATAATTTCAAGGAAAGTACAAATGTCTTTAGACTCACTAAACGGATTTAAATAATAGTAGTCTTTCAATGTTCCAAGAAATGCAGATTGCGCCAAGTAGAAGCCATTATCATTCACCTGTAATGCACCTAACACAGCCTTAGGTTTAGTTTCATATTCAGACGTCATTACAGTCGGTTGCTGCTCATCTGTTTTTTTTTTGCTTGTACGTTCACGACTCTTCAACCTAAACCGAGGAGTGGAAATTTCTGCAGGTAGTTCAACAGTAGGCACACGGACTTCACCTTTACAGTTTTATACATTACGACGCAAATTATCAATTTGAGTAAACCATTCTTGGCACTCATCACAGCAAAACTTCATGCAAGAAGGATTCTTCGTAAATCTACTCCTCCCATATTTTTGTACATCATGAGCAAATGCAGATGTCATATCGCAGTAGCCGCAAGGATACCTAGTTGATGAAGACGAACTCGTACCAGATACTGACATTGCTGCAGTTGTATCATTTCCAGGCATACTCGTATGCACATCAATCATTCGCTGTTGCACCAAAACCTTTACTTTCTGCCGTGCAGCAGTGCCTTTGCATGTCTTCATGTGCATTTTCATATTATCTTTTCTGACAAACTGCTTATGACATTTTTACAACCAAATATTTTGCGATGAGGATACTTAGCACATTCTCTCTTCTCGTGTCGACGAGCATTGCTGATGTTTGAGAAAATCTTGTCACAGTAACGGCGCCGATGATCGTTAGTTGTTTTCGAATTACCAGCCATCGAAGTCTCCATCGAGGGCGAAACGACATTCATCGAGGTTTCCTGTACAGCCAGCACTGAAGTCGTTAAGCTCTCTTCCGCCGATGGTACCACGACTGTTGAAGTCTAATCTAGTGTTGACGTCGTCGTTGCCAACGGGATCTGCTCCATCATCGACGTCGCTGAAGTCAGGATTCCCGTAGACGATGGTACAACCTCCATCGAGTTCACCGTTAAAGACGTTAAAGATGCCATCGAGTTCACAAGAACAAGTAATTAAGTGACTTATGCACCAGATGAAACAAACTAGGTGATCCTTACACCGTCAACGACAGTAACAAAATGAAATCCCCGCCTTCGGACGACTCGCTTATATACATGTACCCAATGGAATAATACGCTAGTCAAATCATGAACCATTTACTATAATACTCGAGTCAAAACAACAATAAAAATAGAAGCCCATGTGATCGAAAAATTTGATGTGGTGTGATACGTTCTCATCACAGGAATTCGATCTCACCAAAATAAGCTAGGCTCCAAGAGCTCCAAGAGCTCCAAAACTCGTACATTTCCAAAACTACAAAAGCTCCAAATGCTCTAACAGCAACAAAGTTCCAAAGCTCCAACGCGCAATGAACACACAGTTCACACAGTAAACGGAACGAACACGCAATGTTCACGCAATGTACACGCAATGTTCGCAATGTGCACGCAATGACTACACTACGTTGATGCAGTTCTAGCATTTAATGAATAGGAAGCACATTTTGACCGAAATTCTACAAAACGGATGCGCATTTAACGAAAAGGAGGTGCATTCTCACATACATTCAAATCGGTAGGATGCGATCGTCAGTGTTAAGTTAGGATATAATGTCTCCAACAGTATATGAATCCAACAGTTTTTATATCCAAAAGTCATTGGCTCCAAAAGTCATTGGCTCCAAAAGTCATTGGCTCCAATAGTCATTGGCTCCAACATTCATTGGTTTCATCAGTCATTTCCTCCTACTGTCTTTGGCTCCAACAATCAATGAAGTCTAAAGTATTTGTCTCCAAATAGTCTTAGGTTTAGTGCTATTTGACTACAAGACTAGGAGACTACGAAGGTACTAAACTACAGGACTACATGTCTACATGAGTACTTAACTACGAAGCTACAAGTCTATGAGGCTCCAATTGCTGCATCTGTCTTCGGCGGAATTTTTTCTTTGGCTCCAACTGCTTCAGCAGCATTATGTTAAAGGATTACAAGGTTACTTGGTTACGTAGCTACAAGCCTACGAGGCTCCAAGGCATCACGACTACGCGACTACGAGCCATGAGGTTACGAGACTACGTGACTACTAGTCTACAAGGTTACGAGACTGCGAGGCTACAGGACTACGAAGCTTCCAGAACACAAGGTTACGTGACGGTGAGGCTACAGGACTACGAATCTTCCACAACACAGGACTACATGGCTACGAGACTGCCAGGTTTCGTGAATACATGGTTCCAACCGACTACAATAGCATCATTCAGTGGTGAGAGTTAATTTATCTCATGCAAAAGTACCTTTTTAAAGTAGTGTCGATTCTTATCAACAGATGACACCACATGTTGCTTACAGGTAAATATTTAGTTATTTTATGTGGGATGCGGGATGCTCACTAACGATCGCAAAAGAAGGAAGGCTTCGCTAAGCACCAAGAAGAAGGAAGTTCATCTTGCATGTTAGTGTTTCTCAGATGTCTCAGAGTTTATATTATTATTTGACTGAATAATGATATTTTTTTAATTCCACCTGACAAAACTATTGTAAGTGCTGATTTAGTAGCAGAAATTCACTAATTAAATGTAACTCTGAATAAAATGGTATGACTCATTAAGTAAAAAATCCTTCATGCAGATTTCAATTTCTCACAAATAACCAGAAGCACTCTGAGATCACCATCAGATGTCAGGACATGTTTAATCAGGAGCACTCAGAGAAAACCACCAATATATAATGTCAGAAAAAATCAGGAGCACACGGTGAAAACTATCGTAAGTTTTCCTTAATATTAGAAAAATCATAGAAAAATATTAAAAATATTAAAGTAAAATAATAATAAAAAATAAAAAATAAAATTATAGATAAAAAAATTACAAAAATTCTGGCTTGTACTAGAATTCTATCCTTGCTTAACAAATGAGAAGTTCACAGCTGGCAGAAGCCGGCGGCGGAAACCTCGATGGCAGCCACACCAACAAATGCAAAGATCTTGGTGGAAGGTTGTAACGGCACTTGTATTTCCAAAACAAGAACAGTAACGTCCCCGACACTCTGTGGATAGTCTTAACAACTGGAAAAAATTATTAAAAAAAGTATTTTGCGCAAAAAACAATGCCGACCCAAAAACCATCCACAATCCAAGTGCCAGGCCAATTAACAATATTAACAGATATCTTAAAAGCAGAGTAAAAATTGAACGAACTGCTTTCACCAATCAAGACCTTAAGTAGGGGTGGGCTGAAAAATGAAATAAATTTTAAATAAAAGTAACCATATTTATAAAACTTTATATATTCTACAAACATTTACAAAAAATCCTGATCAGTTCCCTGGATATAGAGTAAGGCTTCGTAGGCAAACTCATGCTACTTATTAGAAATACCCTATTTGTAAAAATATAAACATTATTTAAAATATATATATGCACGCAAATTCCATTAATATACTACTTTATAAATTATTGGTCATATTAAACTTTATAATTGCGCAGTGTTTAGCCTAAATACAATCACACTAAAAAGGTCTCTAAAGTTTATTTTGGGGGATGAGCTTGTTATAATCAAAATTATGACAGTTCCTACTACAAAATCGTCACGCATTATTTTCAAGGTAGTAGCAACACACAAGTAGAAGCCTACGCGCACTATGAAGCAGTTAAATGGGTGCGGTCGCTCGGACATCTCAGCGTAATGCTTTTATGCCACGTTTTTTTTTAGGTACAAACTTATTTAAATGAAACAAGTCTTGCAACAAAATCTTGGGAGTAGACTTCTATAAGCTTTGCCTTTAAATAATACGTGATTAGAAGAAATAGCCGACATGACAAATCACAAATGGTGTTGACGTTGTAGGGACTTAAGTTGGTGACCAACGGTATTTCACTGAACTACTCGAATATAAGAAGCCTGTCATTACAAGGCAGACAGCTGAAAATGCGTGAATCCACTAAAGCAGGAGAGTATTAAAAAATTACGTCACTGTCGATACCTCTCGTACGCATGGCAAAGTTAAATTAACTCGCTCTGCACAGGCTGGTAACAATCGCAAACAGTATCGAATGTTACTGGAAAAAGCTTTTCAGATATTCTCTATACCTTGTTTCACGTCGCTGGGAGTTTCGCGGTGCTGTACACTGCACCACTCGTGAAGTCGCCACGCCTTGCCGAGCGTCGACCCACACGTCCGCCTTCTATCATCCGCAGCCCGTCTCTCTCTCTCTCTCTCTCTCTCTCTCTCTCTCTCTCTCTCTGTCGAGTCCGCGTGGCGGACCACTCGCAGCACCGTCGCTTGCGATGTCACTCGCCTCGACGGTCGCGCTCCCAAGCGGCAGTTGCATGAAACATTGAACTCGCGTATGTAAATTACTAAATCTTAAAAATTAAACTTACAATAAAAACATTTTTAATAATGAATTTAACTAACAATACGAAAAAAAAAACAAATATATAAATGAACTACATTAAAGAAAGAATTAAAGGGGGAATAAACTTGTGCAAATCTGACAGCCAAAAATAATTATCACCCAAAATTGTCGTTGGAGATCTCGTCAGCGACAAGCAGAGCCCGATGGAATGTGTATCATCTTCACCAACAACACTAGAAGAGATTTCATTAGGCGTGGTTCTACCAGTAGAAGAGACTTTACTGGCTACAGAGGAAACCTCGATGAATGTTTCTCTGACGAAGGAGACCCTAATGGCTGCAGTACTACTAACATCAACGATGATCACTAAAGTTGCATCGGCGTCTTCCCAGCATCGGTGTCGTTACTGTGACGAGATTTTTCTTGAACAACAGTAAAGCTTGTCGACACAAGAAGAGAGAATGTGCTAATAATCTTTCTCGCAAAATGTTTAGCTGTAAAATGTGTCATAATCAATTTACAAGAAATGGTTAAGTTAAAAAGACACTTAAAGGTATGCAAAGGCCCTGCTGTTCGGCAGAAAGTAAATGTTTCGCTGCAACAACGATATATCGACGCGCTTAAGAGTACACCGGGTATTGGTACTACAGCAGTTACATCAGCATCCGGTTTGGGACTGAAATAATAGTCTTCATTGATTAGACATCCTTGCAGCTAATGCGATATTTCGTTTGCATTTTCCGATGATGCATGAACACACGAGAGGAGTAACTGCATGAAGAATACTCTCGTATGATGTTTCTCTGTGATAAGTACCATGTTTGGTTTACTCTCGTATTGACAGTTTGCGACGGCATGCGAAATCTGTAATGATGACGTCCAGTGCCTACTGTGGAACTACCTGCAGACGTTTCGACTCTTCGGTTTAGGTTGGAGACTCGTATGCGTACTAGCACACAAACATATGTGCAGCAACCGATTGCTATGCAGCCTGCACATGAAACCAAACCCATGAATGTGCTCGGTGCATTATTCTACTTTGCGAAATCTGCATTTCTTTGAATTTTGTAAGACTAAATCATTAAAATTCTTTAAGTGATTCAAAATATATTTGTACTTTTCTTGACGATATAAAGCAGAACATTATAAATCAGTTTACTGATGAAGTAGCAAATATAACTTGTGGCTGGACTGTGTATATGGTAAACCGTATCCATTCGAAGACCAACGGAAGAAGTGTGCTTTCAAGACTATGAACACTCTCATTTACTGTTCTGACGATGTAAAGCAGTCTGTTAAACATGGAATCGAGAAACTCTGTCAGGAAGAGAAAGACTATGTAAGTAAAAGATTTGGCTGGTCTCTGTCTTCAGCAAACGATTGGAGCTGAGAATCAGTCAGTTCAAGCCAATGCAGAACTGAATGTTTATTAGATTGCTAACTTTTACAAGTGTTCCTGCAATAGAGTATAAACTATGTAATAAATATTTTGTTTTGTAATTTTTTTGTTTTTATTACTCGAACCTGTCATTTATTTGGTGACTTAAATTAAATTATCCTTTTTTGACGTAATAACGTCTTATGAATCGATGAACGCCGGCTGCACGCACGAAAAAGAATGACTCATTGTCACGTTCCACCTGAGCCGAGCGTGCAAGAACCGGCCAACCACCGTGCGAGAAAATCTTCTATAATATCAAACAGGTTAAGGCGGGCTTTTTAAAAGTAGCAATTTAAAAAATTTGATTTATTTGTCCAATTTCGTCATTGCAAATTAACAATTTGACATTGTTTTGATTTCAGTTTATTTCTATAACTAATAGTTCGTGATTATATTTAAACAAATTATTTAAATTAAATTTGCAAAAACTGTAAATAATATTTGAAAATTAAAATGTATGCAATTTTTCATCAATGTTTTTTTATGACGTTATCACGTAAAATTATCGTCCGTAAACCTACTTAACAGACAACCTCCTTTTTTTTATCAAAGATCGAACCGAGGGGGATATCGATCGAATCTATAATTATTTTAACAAGTGATTTTTTAATAACTTTTGGAATGTACCCCAAATTTCTGGCTTAAAAATTACATATTTTCAAGATGGCGTACACCAGCGTCTTGGCAGATTAACAAATAAAGACTTAACCGTAAGTTTGTTAAGCTAGAAGCAAATTAATGCATAATGTGTAGCGTCTATAATTTCACGCAATTCAGTCCTCCGGAAAAATACTGCGTGGCAGGAAGACGTAAATAAAAAAAATATTATCGTGCTGCTTAAAGTTAATGGTCATATCTTCACACGAATCCACTAAAAACGGCCTCAGACTCAGACCATATTATTTAGTTCGTCCACCTTACTTGTTTGCTTTGGACTACCATGTAGTAGGTTTGCCACGTCTCCCCCATGACAAAACTCGTTCAGGGGTAGTAGTTGCTCCAGCTGCCAAGTCCAATGCCACAGCTAGATAGAGCGTCGCAGGTGGCTACCACAGTTCCTTCCTCGAAGACTCATGACCCAGCGCCTATCACCACGCCTCGCAGCGGCCAGGGAACACAACAACCAGATCGCGTCATAGCTGCGGTAGACACGAGTACCAACCCCTCCTAACTAACGTTACCAAACTAGACGCAGAGTCTAAAACTAAGTGCCATAAAAATACCAAAGCAAAACAAGATATAATTACAAAAAGAAAATAATTTGAGGCGGGACTACACGTCTCACTACTTAAATAAAAATGATAAAGTTTGTGTGGGGTTTTGGTTAATTTTTAGAAAAGCTAAAGTTTCTAAAGAAAAAAAGTTTCTCACGCCTTGCAAGATATCGGTAATTCTCATCATAAATTACTTCCAATTGGTTGGTTTGGGGGGGGGGGGGGGGGACAAATTGACCACGCATTTTCCAGTAAACGAGGCAATCTCCGAACAGTACACGAACAGTGTCTTTTAAAAATTCACAACATAAAACTTACGTAACTCTGTCTTAAAGTGCCATTTAATTAAAACCTGATGTCCTCAAAGGTACACATGTCAAAAATGTAGGGTTCTGATGGTCACAACTAGCGTTCTGCAGCTTTTGATTTAGCACTTTGTGCCGCAAATTAGGAATTCCCTCGGCACCCTTTTTACATATTTGTTTACATAGGTATGTAAACGAGATTTTTGGGGTTAAATTGATTGACATTACGAACTCCCGCTGTGCCTCCAGCATTAACAGCGATCGGAGCGCTAGCTCGCGTCAACCTTCCCCAGCACACCCGCACCTTAAGCCACGCCTGAGATCGACGAGTTTTGTCACACCCGGATCGAGATTTCAGCCTACAGAACACGCCCCAAGGGATCTGTTCGTTTCATTCTCACTATGGCACCCATCCTGCCCCTCTCCACTAGCCACCTATGTTTGCGCTGAGTTTCCGAGAAATGAGACCGCGAGCAATGACCGGTCGTGAACCCTATGCCCTGTGGCCTCGGGGCGCGCCTGCTCTTTACTCCGAGCAGCTTCCTCAAACGACATCCATTGGAGAACTCCCAAACTAAAGCCAAAATAAATCCCATTTTGCTCTCGAAACACCTTTCTGCCCACTCCCCCACTGGCACAATGTTTAGTGGTTGCTCCTCTGCGCACCTCGCGGTCGTCTCGAGAACCTGGCCCGACATAATTCCTCTGCCACGCGCCTGACACAGTTGCCTTTAAATGTAGGACAACTGTACGACAAAGAGATATATATTTTTTAAATTCTTTTTATGCGTACTTCCTCCCTCCCCCCAAACCCCCGCCCAATCAGAAGGTCGTTTCCCCTTCCTGTTGACTCAACATCTAGCGCGCCCTTTAATTACATGGGCTTCCGCTCCTTAGGGAGGAGTCGCGGTTCTGCTTTCGTCCCGGTCATCATCTGCCGATGCTACTCTGCCGCGAGTAATTCCGTAACAACTTTTGATTAAGAGCAGATGACTAAGATATGGGATGTAGTCCCGGTGATATAGGGAGTGTTTCCGTTACCGTTAGAACTTTTACAAAAGGGTAGTGTTTAAATTAGTTTTAGCAGATCATGTCTCATCCGCGGGTTTCGCGAATGTTGGACGTCACAAGATGCTGTGATCTCTGGATCAACCCACCGAAGGTGAGGTGCTCGTAATACCTGCACACAACTGCGGCATGCTACACGACGCTCGTGACAGCTCCATGTGTCATCTTCGAATTTCGGTCCCTGATGTTGCTGAAAGATCCACTCTTCCGAGGGTCTATCCTCACTTCGTAGGGATAATCTGATTCGCCATTCTCTCACCGCCAGCAGGTAAGAGTTAAGTGAATAACAAATGTACCTACGTAAAGTGTGTATCCAAGTAAATTGCTCCGGACTGTTACATTGGGCTACCAAAAAGGAAACGATGTTTGTTAAGCCAAGAAATTATATACAAAAGGCTAAGCTTGTTAAGAGACTTTGATATAAGGAGGTGTGTGTGTGTGTATAAATAATTTTCTCTAAATCCCCACCCTCCTGGCCAGGAACATTCTATTTCATAATTTTGTAAAATATCATTAATTTCCTTAAAATATTTAATTCCTAAGGATCTTGATTGTGATGCCGATGTGACGATAAAGGGATAATTGGCTCGTATTAAAATATCTTTTTTCAGCAGCCCGAACCTTGGTGTTGTTATTTAGTAGTGTAACTTAACGATACACCCAAAGCCCCCCCCCCCCCTCCCTCGGTTTTAGAGCATAAACTAAATTGCATCTCACCACTTGTGCTCGCCTCTGGCAATTTACTTGAGAGACTTGCTTGTCCCAGCAATTCTTCCAGGCTTCCTTATTGATTAGATTGATTTAATTTAGAGCAAGAGGGGCGTAACACTATCCTAAGCAATAAGTGCCAGCTCTAGGCTCACGCCATTGACGAGCCTCGGCCAGCCTGAAGTTCTCGCCACAGCTTGTACACACGCGGAATACACCGCATAATTCTTATTGAAACACGGCATGCAAGGTTATCATTTGTCACCAGTACACTCGTGGTTGGCATAGTTAAATCAAAACACTCGAAAAAATCAAGTCGTTGACCTGAGCCGCGGGAGAAAAACGTCCGGCATCGTTCCTGCCATGCAATCCTACTTCCTCTCTCGCCGCGAACAGCTGATACTGTCCCCACCACTATCACCCGCGCGAAGATGTTAATAGTTACTTTTTATAACACCACACGTAAAATATAATGTGACTAAAAACCTTTTTAACATATCTATAAATAACAATAGACTGAAAAATATATAAAAAAATTTAATTAAAAACTTACTTGAAACTTATCAAAAAATCTATATATAATCAGGATTACCAACTTCGGCACAAAATCCTTATAATACCAACTTTAATGGATTTCCCTTTACTAAATAAAATATAAATTGACAAAATATAAAATAATATTAAAAAATGAAAGGCCTTTAAAACTTTTTTAACTAAATTCTTATTTTAAATTTTTTTTAGAGTGTCCAGAATTCTTGGGGCTGCACTTGAAGCATGATGACATCAGTAGTATTTATTTGGGCATATTTTTGTAGTAGTCCATTGAAGCGGGAGAGATCTACAGTTACACTGAATGATTCTCATGTGAATAATTTAATGTGTAAATTTGTGTATAATTTTCTAGGGGTACATAGCTACTCCAGCACTCTTGACTGGAAGGTGAGTGCTGGGTGGTAAGAGTAATAACATGAACTTTTGAATGCATGTACTGTATTATTTCCCTAAACCGTGAGTTTTCTTGACTAGCTGTCTGATATAAAATCAGACTTAAATGTTTGAGCACCTGAATCGTTAGTATTGGAAGTACTATTGGTGACGGATGTGAAAGGTGAATTATTTACACTGTTAGATTTATTTTGTTGCAGTTTGAAATAGATTCCACTTCAGCTGCCATTTTCATCGGGACGAAATTGGGAATAATAGATGAAGGGCTGTCGGAGAAAGTGGGTGTGGTTCCTGTTCTTTTGAATATAGAATTGTATTGTTTGTGGCCTTTTCCCTTCTTTACTATTCATCAGAGGTCGATGTTTGTGCTGTGAAAGCGGACGTTTCTGTGACATGGTGGCAGCCGAAGCATAAGGTGTTAAGGTAACAGGTGGGAGCTTGGGTAAGTCATATGTCAATGTGGAGTTTTGCCGTTCACCTAGTGATAAATATACAGTCGTATCTGGGAATTCTGTTGGATTGGTACTCAGCTTGCTCGGGCGCAAATTTAGCCGACTTATAGGAAATGTAAAGGATAGCCATAACCGATTTGATTATTGTTTCAGTTTTCCATTTAGGGCAGTTACGTTTGTCAGCTGCTGGATGGGCTCTTCGACTTCGTGACAAGTTCAACCCAGGTCGCTGCACGAGGCAACGTGGCCTACCCCTCAGCACACGACAGCGGGTGGAACTCGCTGTGTGGACACACCAACCTAGAGACAAGTTGCAGACATCGTTTATTTGCACCGTAGGTCGGGCGGTGTGTGTAGTACTGCTTCAAGAAAATCTATATTATTTCAGAGTATTATTAAATAATGCATACGCCTTGTATCTCATATTTAATTCAACTGACATTTGTGCCTTGAAATAATTCAGTTATCTACAGTATTTTGGAATCCTATAGTATTTGAAATCATTTTTGAAATTTATTAGAGTGTTGAATCAGAGTTGTTGAAGGGCTCGTAACCATTTTATTTGTAATCTTGCTTTGACTTAACGATATCGCGCCTTAAAATATTTTAATTAAATTTAATGTAACTTTGATATTTTTATGACAGGTATAAGCTGCCATCTGTAACTTTCTTTATCACTCCCACTCTCTTCCTATTTAGTCGGAAGTTAATGCCAGGTTGTAGACCAACTGCCATATATCCGTGTTCGTAAAGTTCCCTGCAGAGTTGCAAGGGAAAAACCATTTCGACTGGTTCCACGTCATCATACGTGGCCAGAAGTCAACAGCGCGTCATCATACGTGGCCTGAACGGAGTAGGCTTGCCAGACTAAGGAAGACTGTCCTGTGCGGTTCTGGTCGGTGAAGTTCGTTGGTTCCAAGCGGTTATATATATATATATATACATACATACACACACATCTCTTTTAGGACTCCTTCAGGAAGAGTACTCCGCTCTCGCTACTAGAAAATGTCATGCCACTCATAGACCACTACGCCGCTGCTGCCTTGAGAACCACCCAGATAGACGACGGTATGATGCCGGAGACTACCAATTTCTACAAGTGCTGAGATAGCCTCGATGTGGGTAAGAAACATTTCTGCATTTCTTGAGGTCGTAATTGGCCCATGATCAGAGGAAGTAGCCCACAGCGAACTTAGAATACCAGTAAAAAAACATAAGTCGCTCCACGAGTAGCGAACTCGCTCCACGAGTAGGGAACTCGCTCCACGAGTATTGAACTCGCTCAGAGAGTCAATTACTAAAAACTCGCTCCTCGGTATCCGAGAGTACTCGGTGAGTAGAATATCCGGGTATGTCTTTAACAACTCGTCGATGACTGTAAGTGGTTACTCGTCGAGTGAGTGAGGGGGAAGCGAGTTGGAGGACTAAGTGAGTGCTAGACAGGTATAAGTAACACAGTTCGAAGACAGTGATGTGGTGGGCGGTGTTTGTGTATGGACAGACATCGAAATCATTTAGAAAGGAGTGCACAAATTGTTGGATCTTCCCGTAGGGGGATCAATGAGTCAGTGATAGTAACGGTCGTCATGGTACTAACAGGTAGTGGTATGAGACAAAACGATTTTTTCCAAGGCAGCCACGAGTAGCAGACACTTATTGCCTACGATTCCAGGTTATCAGGAAATCCTCATCGTGGGTGCAGACTCGTCTCTGTGCTTTGGGGTGAAGCTCAGCCAGTAGCCACCGCCAGCGAAGGCCATGTGGAGCACCGCGGGGAAACAGGATCTCACTTGGCAAACTAGCAAGGGACAGCAGGTGATTCGCTGCACCTCCACATCGGGAACTGTGTTTACCTCAAGGCGAGTGACGAACCAATAAAGGCCCTAGTTATCGAGGAGGCACAGCTTGGTACGAAGAGTCCTCAACCAAAAAAAAAAAAGGAAAAAAAAAACAATGTAGCAGTAGTATGTATTGGCCGGTCCGGCGCCAGGCGTCAGGCGCTGTTTTGTGGTAGGGTCAATGACCGACCAACCTCTGACGTCACGGCGGCCATCTTCGACTCAAAAAACCTCAAAATTCCTCAAAAATGACTCAAAATTTCTTAAAAATTCCCGTTTTAAAGAAAAATTTCTCGTTTTCTTCCTCAAAAATTCAAAAATAAGGACTTCGAAAAACTTCAAAGAACACAAATTCCTAAAAGAGGCTTAAGCATCCATGTCTACAGCCTCTGATAAGACTCTGACGTCACCTAGGATATGACGTCACCGTTGCAATTTCCGTTATGTCCGCCATCTTGAAGACTTTATTTATTATTCAATTTTAATAAAAAAAATTAAAAATTTTTAAAAAATCAATTAAATTTAATGAAATATTACTTAAAAACCAATGTTGCACATATTGTTACGGTCGCCATCTTGGATACTATAAATGTTGCAAGTTTTGTTATGCCCGCCATCTTGGATGAGTATGTTGTCTTTGTTACACATTTCGTTACGCCCACTACATTGGATTTTATAAATGTTGCATGTTTCGTTACGGTCCCTATCTTGAAAAACAGTAATTTTTATGCTAGAAATTTGGAAAAAATTTATTAATATAATTTTAATATATTAATTTTTAAAAATACACTTAGGCCTTGAAGTCCTTAGTTCGAAACTGGTAAGAGAAATAAATTTAAAAAAGTCATTAGATTCTTCTTCCATGGAAGCCACCTGCAGACTGACATAACACCACCAATATAAAGGTATATATCATCAGCTGATATGACGTCAAATCCGGCATATTTTTTCGTACGCTAAAGACCACCATCTTGTTTTCATTTACTAGAGTCTGCTGATATCATGAAATTTTAATTTTTGTTCACCATAAATTTGACCTCGGCTGTTGACATTGAACTTTGACCTAAGCCTTGAACTTTGACCATGAACTTGAACCATGAACTTGAACTTTGACTTTGACATTAAACTTTGACCATGACCTTGAACTTTGAACTTGACCCTGAAATTTGACCTTGAACTTTTACCTTACACTTTGATTTTGACATTGACCTTGACGGCTATCCTGGGTCCACCATTTTGTGTTCAGTACTCGCTACCAGGAGCTATAGTTATCATATATCAACTGCTAGAGGACGTTGCCACCATCTGGTTTACGTCTGCTGGAGGACGCCATATTGTGTGTGTACTCGTCTGATAGAGTGAATTACCATCATATTAGTTTAAGTTTTACCCGCTACAGTGCAGTAATCATTTATTATTATTGAGTCACCCGCCATCTTGAAATTTGGGCTCCATCTTGGAAATTCGTAATTATTTAGCTAGAAATTCGGGAAAAATTCCAAAAATCATCAAAAAATTCACTCATTAAAGTAATTTTTGATTCCATCGATTCCTGACCTTGTTTTAATCCCTGGACGATGCAAAAAAATGTAGTTCTATGTTAAAAATATCAATTTCAATAAATAAGAAGGTAAGACATCAAAGAGACTTAAAATCCTCTACTACCAGCCTCCAGTGAACCGATATGACCGCCATATTGGAAATTTGTATTTATTGACCTAGAAATTCGAAGAAAAGTCCAAAATCCAACGAAAAATAACTCATTAATTTAAATATTGAAGCGATGGATTCCTGTCCTCGGTTTGATTCACGTTAAGTGTCAAGTATAACTAAATATTAAATACAAATTATATTTTTTTAACAATATCTTTCACGGGGTTTAATAATTATTCACTCTAAGAAGAACAACTCAAGACAATAGGGTATACCTGCCAAACTAATTAAATACCTTGCCGATAGGCCTAACATGAATGTCTAGTTTTTCGATACTTAGAATAACCTCTAAATCGTTCATGTAGAAGTTCATACATACATATATAACAAGCGTCTTCGGACCATGCGACCGGGTCATAAACAACGTCAGACGTATAGACCAGTCATTCTTGAACCTCACGACCTTCTTCGTCGACAGCTAATTATATTCAATTAAACCAAAGTAACATGTTTTACGCTTACAAGAGGACCAAGAATCCTTGAAAATTTTTTTTATCAAGACAAAGAGGTTTTGGACTAGATAACATTCAGAGATACTACAGATTTAAATACGTGCATTTAACGAAAGTCCACACATTCAACAAAAGAACACATTGAACATAAAGTACACACAGCACACACAGTACACACAGGAAACAGAATGAACACACATTACAGACAGGAAACACAATAAACACACAGTACATACAGAAAAATGAATAAACACACAGTACACACAGGAAACGGAATGAACAAGCAGTACACACAGGAAACGGAATGAACACACAGTACACACAGAACACACAGGAAACGGAATAAACACATTATGTACACACAGTACACACCGAAAACGGAATGAACTAACAGTATACACAGTGCACACAGGAAACGAAATGAACACGCAATGTACACAGTAACATATCCGTCAGCTCCAAATGCTCCAAAGCTCCAAAGCTTCAATTGCACCAAATGCTCCAACAGCTCCAAAGCTCCAAAGCTCCAACAGCTCCAAATACTCCAACAGCTTCCAAGCTCCATTAGCTCCAGAAGCTACAACAGCTCCAAAGCTCCAACAGCTCCAAAGCTCCAACAGCTCCAAAAGCTACAACAGCTCCAAAGCTCCAACAGCTCCAAAGCTCCAACAGATCCAAAGCTCCAACAGCTCCAAAGCTCCAACAGCTCAATTTGCTCCAACAGCTCCCAAACTCCTATTACTCCTTAGCTCCAAAGCTTCAGCAGCACCAAATGCTCCAAGGCTCCAATTGCTCAAAATCTCCAATTGCTCCAAGATCTCCAACAGTTTGAAGAGCTCCAATTGCTCCAAATGCTCCAAAGCTACATTCGCTCCATCTGCTCCAATACTTCTAGAGCTCCAAAGCTTAAAGTGCTCCAACTGACTTTGGCTCCAACAGTCTTTTGACTTCAACTGTTCCATCAGCATTTGGATACAATTCAACGAGGCTCCAAGGCAACATGACGGAGCTTGGAGCTTTGTAGCTGTTGGAGCTTTGGAGCTGTTGAAGCTGTTTGAGCATTTTGAGCTGTTGGTGCTTTGGAGCTGATGGAGCTTTGGAGCTGATGGAGCTTGGGAGCTGTTGGAGCATATGGAGCTGTTGGAGCTTTGGATCTTTGGAGCATTTGGAGCTGACGGATCTTTGATAGGTAAGAACATTGCGTGTTCATTCCGTTTCCTGTGTGTACTGTGTGTGCTGTGTGTACTGTATGTTCAGTGTTTTCTTTCGTTGAATATGTGGCGTTTCGTTAAATACATGTATTCAAATCTGTAGTATTTTTGAATGTTTACTAGTCCAAAACCTCGTTGTCTTAATATTTTTTTCAGTGATTCTTGGTCCTCTTGTAAGTGTAAAACATGTTACTTTGGTTTAATTGAATATAATTAGCTGTCGACGAAGAAGGTCGTGAGGTTCGGAAACGACTGGTCTCTACATCTGACATTGTTTATGACCTGGTCTCATGGTCCGAAGACGCTTGGTCTATATGTATGTATGGCTTTGTACATGAACGATTTAGAGGTTATTCTAAGTATCGAAAAACTAGACTTTCATGTTAGGCCTATCGGCAATGTATTTAATTAGTCGGACATGTATATTGTCTTGAGTTGTATTTCGTAGAGTAAATGATTAATAAACTCCGCGATAGGTAATGGAAACCAGAATATAAAATTTATTTAATATTTAGTTTTACTTGACACTGACTGGGAATCAAACCGAGGACAGGAATCCATCGCATCAATATGTTAATTAATGAGTGATTTTTCCGGTGGATTTTGGAATTTTTCCCGAATATTTAGGTAAATAAATACAAATTTCCAAGATGGCGGTCATATCGGTTCACTGGAGGCTGGTAGTAGAGGATTTTAAGATTTATTTCTGTCTCACCTTTTTTATTGAAAGTGGTATTTTTTACATAAAACTATTTTTTGCATCGTCCAGGGATTGAACCAAGGTCAAGAACTGATCAAATCAAAAATTACTTTAAAGGGTGAGTTTTTGGTGATTTTTGGAACTTTTTTCCGAATTTATAGCTAAATAATTACGAATTTCCAAGATGTCACCCAAATTTCAAGATGGTGGGCGCCTCAGTAATAATAAATGATTACTGCACTCTAGCGGCTAAAACGTAAACTAATATGATGGTAATGCACTCTATCATACGAGTACACACACATGATGGCATCCTCCAGCAGACGAAAACAAGATAGTGGCAACGTCCTCTAGTAGTTGATATATGTTAACTATAGCTCCTGGTAGCGAGTACTGAACACAAAATGGTGGATCTAAGATGGCCGACAAGGTCTAGGTCAAAGTCCAAGGCTAAAGTTCAAGGTAAAGGTCAAGGTCAAAGTCAAATTCAAAGTACAAGGTTCAAGTTCAAGGTCAAAGTACTAGGTCAAAGTTCAAAGTCACAGTCAAAGTTCAAGGTCTAAGTTCAGGGTCAAGGTCAAAGTTCATGGTCTAAGTTCAGGGTAAAGGTCAAAGTGCAAGGTTAAGTTCAAATTTCAAGGTCAAGATCAAAGTTCAAGGTCAAGGTCAAAGTTCAATGTCAAGGTCAAAGTTCAAGGTCAATGTAAAAGTTCAATTTCAATATCAAACTTTAATGTCAACAGTTGAGGTCAAAGTCATGGTGAACAAAAAAGTAAACTAACATGTCAGCAGACTCTAGAAGATGAAAACAAAATGATGGCATCTAGCATACGAAAACAAGATGCCGGACGTGAAGTCATATCAGCTGATGATATATACCTTTGTATTGGTGGTGTGATGTCAGTCTGCAGGTGGCTTCCATGGAAGAATGATCTAACGAATTTTTTAAATTTTTTTCTCTTACCAGTTTCGAACCGAGGACGTCAAGGCCTAAGTGCGTTTTTAAATATCATTATATTAAAATGTGATTACTATTTTTTTTATAAATTAAATTTTTTTTTTCCTAATTTCTACCATAAAAATTACTGTTTTCCTAGATGGTGACCGTTATTAAATTTTAATTAATTAATATTTATAATTTTAAAATTTGTTATTAAAATCGGATAGTAAATAAATATTTTTAAGATGGCGAACGTAACGGAAATTGCAACGGTGACGTCATAATCCTAGATGACGTCAGAGTCTTATCGGAGGCTGTAGACATGGATGCTTATGCCTCTTTTAGGAATTTGTGTTCTTTCTAAGGCAAAAGTATTTTGAGGTTTTTCGAAATCCTAATTTTTGAATTTTTGAGGAAGAAAACAAGAAATTTTTCCTTATAACGGGAATTTTTGAGTTATATTGAGTCATTTTGAGGATTTTTTGAGTTCAAGATGGCCGCAATGACGTCAGAGGTCGGTCGGTCTTGACCCCACCACACACCAGCGCCTAACGCCTGACGCCGGACCGGCCAATACATACTACTTGCAGCGAACTTTAAAGTATTAATTTAAAGTTTTTGGGCTATTAGTCAAAAATATTGTTGTTTAGCCTTTTTTAGAATCTGCATTTTGTAATTGAATTTTGTTATAATCAAGGGCTCAAGATGGCAGACTGTTAAACTTTGTGTATTCAAAGAAGCCCTCTTGAAGTTTGTAAATTTCCTTTAGTGTGTTAAAATGTTTGTATAGTCAATTTTGAGCATTAATGTATACGAAAGGATTGGTCAAATTCACAGCAATAAGTAATGTTGGTCTTCAGTAAATATTTCCGACCACATCATTATTAATGTAAATTATTTCTATCGATCTCATTTTTGTTAGTCTTAAGCTGATGCCGAGACCAGCTCTGTTCTTGCAGAATTCTTGAAATTACAAATAAGGACAAGTGAACTTATGCATTCATGTCAGTTGTTTAGTGTGCCAGTTATATTTGACACTGTTATGAATAAAATTACATGCTTCCTTAAATCTAGTTTTTTTTTTCAAAAACTACCTTCTTGTTGTACCTCGAGGGGGGCAAAATTTAAAAATCATATTGCATATTTTTGAATCTAGGTAGCACTCATCATGTGGTAATGATTATACAAGTAGTTTCCACATATTTTCCATGTATAATAATCATAATGCAATTATTTATTGCAGCTATTCTTTGTTTGCAGTTGAAAGTGTACGGATAAGGCGAGTGTTCGCCATCGAGTTTAATTCATTTCCGGCTATGCCCAGCGCATATCAACGCGTCTGTAATAGCTGCTTAGGTGTTAATGTGTGAATCATTTGTTACCTTTTGCTTATTTATCACACATATAACCTTGTTCTGTATAATTTTAATAAGTAAAACATCATTCATACCCAGCATGCTTCCACAACAAAGTAATGTGAAGAAAAGGAAGAAAGACTACACACATTGTTGGGGATACTGTGAGGTACCTTAACAGTCTTAAGGATACTAGTCAGAGTGTGCGGTGTTAAAGACAATATAATTTATTTTACAGAATGTACAAGACACCGTTAGGTTATTTGCATGACCACTATTAATTCGTTGGTTGGCGATGTGAGCTCAGGCATTTAAACTTGGCGCCCTTACGTCACTCTAAACAAACAGAATTAAGTTCTATTGCAAAGTTAGATTGAAATTTTACAATCATTAAAATCTCACGAAAAATCTAGCTTCTTAATGACGTCAGGATTTTAGTGGCCAAACGGGCGCAATTAGTACTTTACAAAAACAGCACAACAATTAAAATCTTTACAAGAAAAATAACACTTTTACTTAATTATTGTGGTACTAACTGTCACTAATTTTTGGTAATTCACTTAATTTCTCTATATTGATTTGTTTTAGGAGGTTAGAGCTGTTATTTTATTTACTTTGTAAACCTTTTTGTGACGAGTTTAGGTTGGTTAACTCATATGTAACTGTTTGTTATTATTTTAATACAGTAATTTTGTTTTGTGGCTATCAAATGTTATCCTGTTTCCAGTTAACTCTTTTAACTATCGTAAAGGCAAATGTGTAGGTTCAAAATGTAGCGTGATTGTTCTGATTGCTGTTGTGGAAATCATCTGAGAAACAAAAGTTTGCGTGACGGCGTTTGTTTTTGCCGGAGGCAACGGTGGCGCGGCAGTAAACTGCGTGAGGCGAGAGGGAAGCTTGGATAGTGGCCCTGATGTGCGAGAAGGTGTCGAGTAGCGGACGTGTGAGGACTTTTGAAAACAAGCCGCGGAAACTCCGACCATGGAGTTAGCCTGCCCGTTGATCGTGCCTAACTCAGCTGCTGACTTTCAGCAGGACCTGATGTGGCGGCTGGCTTTTTGGAAGAGAGAAACACCTCTCTCTGTTCTACAGCGCCGCTTGATTAGGTTTTTGCCATGCCCGACACGGGCTTTGACCTGGGATTTATCAATTTTATTCATATACTGTGGGTTTTCTGGCGTCAGTGTAAAGGGGAAGCCCTTTGAATAGTAAATCGTATTTGTGCGTGCCACAAAATAAAACCATGTTTGACTGTTTCTACGAGTGCTTCATGCGAAACTTTACCGGAGTTTATGCTTGTAAAATGCACATTTATGGCAGCATGCGGTGTTGGTTGTCCCACTTTGACTGTGTTTGAATGTCTTTATTTGCACGGCTCTAAATGTGAGTTTACCTCGGCCTATGTTTATGGGGCAGTATGCGGCATAGCTGATTTCCCGGTTCGTTTTACTATTGCAGCGGACTTTGTTGTAAATCACTGGTGGGAAATTTATTGACTAATAAATAAAATCATTACGAGAAATTATTACCGTTTTAAATTCTGGTGATAAATTATGAGTATAGAATGTGTCTTATATAGTTCAGCAGTGTTGCAAATAGCAAGAAGCATCAAAGGCAAATGAACAAGTTAAACTATAATAGTAACCAAATGTTGTTGCCCGAAAACAGAAATGAGTATAATCTTTAAATGAATTGATACTATTTATTTTTGAGACTTATTAATTAAAGTGGGGAACTTTACCGACGGAGTAATACAGACGTCAGACAAAAGGTAATGGTGTTTATTTAAAATACGTTTTCATTACGACTTAAATGTTTGTCGTCGTGGGCACAAAGTTTTTTTTCTACCCCTTTTGATCAGCCATCGGAAACACTTTATTGGTTTATAACTATATTTATTTATTTTATTATTTTTGGAGGTCAAGCAAATGTTTAAAAGACTCATAATGGACGGTAGTAGGTAAATAAATTATAATGTCGTAATATGTCATTTGTATTGTAATAGTTATTTTTTTCTGCTAATTTTTTTTGTAAATCTGTGTAAAGGGTTATGAAACAACGTAGCCATTATGTAACTAGAGCAGCTTGATATACGGTGTTAGTTTTATGAATAGTTGTAACATTTTATAGTGTTCGTATCAAAGAAATCCAAAGGGAAATTGTGGGGAAATTTCTCATGGATTAAATAAATATTGTTTATTTTATTAAGTTGTTGTTTTGTTCATGATTCAAAGACCTTATTTTTTTTAGTACAAGTATTTTCCCCACCGATAGTGGGGAATAAATGTTGTTTTAAGATTTATCTGGTCTTTTTGGAAGAAGTCTCCTTTTGGAAACACATCCCTGCTCTATGGCATAGTTTTGGGGGTCTATGTTGCTTACGCATAAGAGCAAAGAACCGCATTATTCAGCGCATGCAATTTACCTACGACAAGAATAATTTCTGAAATTAAACATTTATGCTTTACGAGTCTCTGCTGGCTAACACACACTATGTGAATATAAACCAAGCAAAACACAAAATAACATCACACTTTAATATTCCCATTAATTGAATGAAGAAGATGACCAAGCAAAACAAAATAAATATAGCTACCAAAGTTAGGCCCTTGATGGCAATATATTGGATATACATGTAAACACCCTCTTAACTTTCAGTTTTCGTAACGTAGGAGAAATACCATCTCGTTACCTGGACGTGAACTATGTCAAAAGACTCGCTTGCTTTACATAGCCGTCCATAGATGACCGCTGAGTCGCAACCCAGGCCCGGGCTGCATCGACGCCACTGGCGAAGTCCACCAGCGGGAATGTGGTCACCGGAGAGGGTCCCTGTACCGCAGACCACCACACGCCTTGCAGCAACGGCCCCTTCGTCTCGTAACCGGCTTACCTGGGGTCGCTCGCTGAAGTCGGGGCATCCTCAGCTCGGGTTGGACGACTCTGGCTCTCGTCCTGATGCTCTTGATGAACACCGGGAGGTGCTGCTACAAATATCTGCTCTTCGTCCACAGGAACATCAAGTCGAAAAGCTAATTCCTACTCCCAACACAAATACTCGATCCCAGCACAAACAATGGCCGACTTGTGGTGTAAGCCAACTTCGGGAGTCTTGGTCGTTCGTTTAGTCGGGATGTAGGTACGTCACACTTCAAGAGAATGTCATTATCAGCACGCCTCTAGCTTCACTTAGCACACCAAGCCTCTGCGAAAACCCTCCATGACTAGATAAGGGCTTTTATACTCTTCGTTTTGCGTCATCCCGCTGAATCCAATACCATAAAACTCTATGTATTCACAGGTGATGAAAGTCTTTAGTTCGGGTATGAAGTGCCTTACCACTGTAATCACCTGAGACAATCCAGGCATCGCGGTTTCTTCCAGCAGCCTAACATTGTAGGCTGGTGACGGCGGCTGCGGCGGCTTCGGCGGCAGTGACGTGGTCTCGTTGTCTTTTGGTACTGTCCTCTGGTTGTCTTGTGTTTTTTTTTCTGAGCGCTGTTGCGACCCTTATATACCCGAAAAGGCACCTCAATTGATCCGGGTCACAACTCGCCGTGCACGGGTCGTTGATCTGGTTCCTTTCTGGGCTATTCTGTAGCGGGTTCTGGCCATGGAGCTAATATACAGTAATACATCTGGAGAGGACAAGGGAAGGCCAGCAAAGGATGCGAGGTGAAGCCGGGTATCGGCGTTTATTCCCTGCTTCCTACGCTGGAAGAAAACGAAAACGAGCCAAACTTGTCTCGCGCGGCCGTAAAATCCTCCAAACTAAACTCGCAACAGCTCCGAAACTATCAAAACAATCAAACTGAAAATTTTACTGGATTATCTGTAAACATTCTTCCCCACACCTCTTTAATCTTTTTTTCGAAACATGAATACTTTCATTTTTAAAAATTAAATACCTATTTACTGCCAATTTTTTTTTTGTGAATACGCAGAGTAAATTTCAACATCGAGGAAAAATTTTTGTTTGCAACTATAGGTGGGGGACACCTGCGTATGAAATTAGGAAGAAGCTTCAAATTTTATTTATATACCACTCTTGACGCATTCAACCCCATACTTTTATTTTTACAGAGAGTTGAAGTGGGAATAATGTTTCAGTGGGTAACACTACCGACATATGTCTTCGTAACGCACTTCTTTTTGTTATTATACTTCTCAAATTTTATAATTTCATACACAACGTTTATAAAAAACTAATTCTTACTTACTTCATTTAATCTATTACAAATCTCTTGTAATATACGTGTATTTGTAGAAGTTAGAAGTCTTTTCAATATCATGTTCATGTTCCAGTCTACTTATTCAACCACGTAACATGCAAACCTTAGCTAAACACTGGTAGAGAATTGTTTGTAATAACTGTAATGCTATGCATATACTGACAATGTAAGAAACTTTCAATTTTATTAATTGTTTGCATAAGAATTAATAATTTTAAAAAATCATAGAATAGGCCTTTATAGACTGAAAACCTTTCACGTAGTTTCAAGTAGCGTACATAAAAGTTTTTAAATATATATAATTACCAAATATTGTTGAATATATTTAACATTTTTATACATGTTACAACACACATATAATAACAAGCCTATATAGGATATAAAAAGACAGACGCCAAATTTTAGCATTTTGTATTTCTTTTCTCTGTGTGAATAAAATAACAGTTCATAACGTAGTTGCTAATACATACTGTACTATATTTCTTAAAAAAATACGAAAACCCCTGACATCGTCACCATAACAATATAATGCAAAATAATTAAGGCACGTCTTTTAATGCTACGAAGCAAACTTTTAAGAGAAATGTTTTAAACTTATGTTGGGATTTATCTAATATCTTAAAAGCATTGTGAAACCGTTCCTTTGAGGGAAACCTTAGTATACCGAACACCATATCATCATTTAATCGAGTTAGATTTTCGCTTCTTAAGACCCATTTGTCTTCAAAATGCACTGTACACAATGCATGGTTCGGAGACGCAGTCCAATTTTTCCGCTTTGTCGCTTTTTCCCAGATCTGTCGTTGATCGTCACGTTTTGGAAATCTATGAAAAAAGTAAAGAATTATACTTACAACTGAAACAACTTCTCTTTGTTAAATAGTTTTCTTAGGTTTAAAAAATTTGCCACTTTTGGGAATTAATTTAGTTAACAAATGAAAAAAAAATCTTTAATACATGTGAAAAGCAACGCCATCCGGCTTGGAATTCCATCGATTTGTACAGCCATATGCGCTACAGGAAATCACCATTGTAGCCGCACACCAGCGCCACTCAAACCTCAAGGACAAGTGGGCTGGGGCTGCGTTTGCAGTAGAAATACGCTCTCTTCCTCTTTCTTTTCAACCCTTCTTCGCAACAGGCTGGCTTCGCTCTCGCCCTACACATGTCCACTCCAGATCTTCTTACATGCTCCTTGGTTCTGGCTGATCACTTCCTGACCTGATTCACGGGGCATTGAATACGTGTCACTAAACTGGGTCACTGCTAGTCCCTGGGAGAGACGCGTGTCACGTGTTTCGGGTACCGGTCATGGCACATTGATCCGTGTCGCGTCCAGTTCATTCGACCACGGTCTCATCCAGTACACTATCGGGCCACCTTCACGGGTCACCGATCATTGGTCACGGTTCACGGGTCTCGGGACTCGGGTCATATCGAGTAAATCGAAGACACACACTTAGTTTGAATATATAAAGTAAAAATATGATTATGTTATTGTGTCAGGGGACACAGGTAACAATATATTAGGTAGGTTCAAAATAGTTTCAATGCGAACAAAATATAAGTCAACAGTACCTTTCAGATGACTGTCAATCGTTAATGATTGACGACAATGTATTAAATGGCTATTCTACTATAATATATTTACAAGAGAGCAACTATTACATTTCTTTATAAAAAAATTTAAATTATTTTTTGTTCGGTTTATGTACTGCACTAGTGTTGTTTGGAACTAGAGCAAAAATCAAACAAAAATTTCAAGTGGCTGTAAGCATTACAATGTTGTCAACATTGGTAGTAATACATTTTTAGTATTACTTATGTGTAGCGAAAAATGTTCACTATTTGAAAAAATGGTGTGTGTACTTATGTACTTATTTTTGTGATAAGACACTGAACTAAATTGAAATTAACTGTAACAATTTTAATTAAATAAATACTCAGAATTCAATATTATTTTTTTATAAATAAGCATTCTGGTACAATGTATATCATATGGGACTACGGCTCGAGGCTTGGTGGCTTGTTGGATTGCCAATTGTGAGGAATCGGCTATGTTCGGACGTTTCCGTCGCTGGATTCCTATCATCAGGACTTCGTCAGCCATTTTATTTGACTACACATCCGCCATCTTGGAATCAGCTATTTTTGAAAATCTGTTATTATTAAGCTATAAATTCATACCAATATTCATCAAAAAATCACTTATTAATTTACTGATTGATTAAACTTATTTTCGTCCTTGGTTCGATACGTTCTTGATACAAAAAATAATAATTTTAGGGTAAAATATTTGCTTAATAAAATATGGCAAAAAAATCCTAAAAGAGGCATCAATTTGTCATCTACCAGCCTCCAATTTATTCGATCGAATCCTGTCCTTGGTTCGATCCTTGACTGATTCAAAAAGAGTTAATTTCAGGTAAAATAATCAATTTAATATGATGATAAAACCTAAAAGCTACTTAAATGTTTCATCTACCAGCTTCCAGTAAATAGATGACGACATTCTGGCCGCCATCTTGGAAATTCGTGATAACATAGAAATTCGGAAAAAATTCTAAAAATCATCAAATATCATCTATTAATGTAAGATTTACTCGATAGATTAATGTCTATGGCTTGATTCTCGGCTAGTGATAAGAGGAACTAAAGCTTAAAATAAATTTTGAACTCTGTTTCCCATTACATTTCGTGAAGTTTTTTTTATTGTTTTCTCTACGAAAAACGACTCTATACAAGATCCCTGTCCGACAAAATAAATATGTTGTCGCTGTACTTACCATGGAAGTCTCATTTTTCGATACTTGGAATACCTTCCAACAAGGTCTTGTACAATTATAGGCGTATAGGCCAAGTGTCTTCGAATCAAGAGGCCAGGTCATGTACAAAGTCAGGCTATAGACGAGATGTCTCTTAACCACAAAGCCTTCTTCGTTTATACTTGCTGTATATTTCAAACAAGTATATGATATTTCAAACAGTCAAGACAAAGTCTCTGAATTGTCAGACCTAAAATATCGTTAAAATCAATTGCAAGCAATTCTACCAACAAAACATGTTATACTTATAGTAAAGGACCAAGAATCCTAAAAAAAATATTTTATAAAGTCTAACATGTTTTGAACCAGTAAATATTCAGATCCGACTATATTTAATGAAAAGACATACATTCAAAATAAGAACAGTACAGGTAATACACATACTTAACACACAATGTACATGTCATATGCACACTGAGAACGCTATGGACATGCCACATACACACACTGGACAAGTAAATAACACGCAATAAAACATATTGGACATACAATGGACATGCAATACACATACTGGACACGCAATGGACATGCAATACACACACTGGACACACGATGAAAATGCTATACACAAACAGTACATGCAATGGACACACAACACACCGATAATGCAAGGAACACACAATACACATACCGAACATGCAAGGAACACAAAATACACACATCTAACATGCAAGGAACACATAATACACACACCGAACATGCATTGAACACTTAAACTGGACATGCAGTGGAAACGCAATTCACACACTGAACATATAATGGACACGGAATACACACACCGAACATGCAATACACATAGGACATGTACACGACATGCAGTACACACACAGGACTTTCAATGGTCATCCAATACACACACACGACACACAATGGATATGCAATGGACACACAATACACACACCAAACACACAATGAACATTCAATGCACATGTTGGACACGCAGTCCCAAGAACTCGATATTAATTAGAAATCATATTTCGATAAATAAAAAAATCACACCTGAAATACAAAATAAAATTTATTTTTAAAATGTATACACATACAAGTAAAACAAGTCGTTTTAAGTAGCCAGATTTCCTCAGTTTTTCGAGTATGAAGTCTACTTCGTTTAGGCGCAACTAGTTTCCTCCACTATTCGATGCCATTAATAGTCTCAGACGGTCGACCAATATGTTAGGATCTTCTTATGTCATGAAATAAATCACTTCTGCTGCTGTCATGTTCCTTTAACATTTGTTATTAATATTCTTTAAATCATTATCGTTCAAGTGATCATCGTAAGGTTGATTAGAATATTTTTTTATTACGATGTTTTTTTTTCAGGGCTTCACCACAGGTTTAGATTTTGGCAGCTCTAGGTGCTTCACCACAGTCTCTGGTCTTGTCAACAGCTTCAAAGTCCCTGTAGCCATCATCGTAGAAGTCAGTGTCTTCACCTTGATTGCTGTAAGAATTCGATATCTGTGACGCCGAAGCTTCTTCGCTGTCTAAAAGCTTCCTTTTTAAGTGTCCATCATTTTTTCCAAAGTATGGAGGATCTTCTTTAGATGGTCTTGAATGTATTGTTTCTTTTCACGGTGATGATACATCCATTGGTTTCAGTCATTCTTAAAGCGTCAGCATATTTCAATTTAAGTTCGTTGACGAGCTTAGGAGAGATCTGAACATAATCTCGTTCGAGACAAGGAAAATTATTTACAACATGTAGCACACTCTTCCTTAGTGTAGTGGATTTATCGATGTCCCCTACTCTTAAGTGGGCTTGGCTTTAAATGTTATGCCATGTATTTTTAAGCTATCATTTTGTGTGTATATATTTGTGAGCGATCATTTCGGCAGAGAACTTAGGATTTTTTTACTCGTTTCTTTCTAATACCGCGGCATTCTTTGTGAGGCCATAAATAGAGTCCCAAGTAGTTTTTTACCGATGGCAGTGGCTTCCATGCTGGCATTGTGTCTTCGTGCTTCCTTTAGTTGCTTCTGCTGGTTCCTGGAAGTGTTGACTGCCTGAACTATACCACTTGTAGCACCGATGAGGTTGACAAGGACGCCCAAAGCAGGCAAAAGCAAAGGTGGAAATCCGCCAGTAATCTTTTTGTCGAAATATTTTTTTCTTGGCTTTTTGCACACCTGCACCAGTATTGCGTGAATTAGTCTTAGTCTTGCAGGGCGTGGCTTGACTGGCACCCATCCCTAATTTAGTCTTGACCTTCATGACTTTCGATACACCCACGCCGCGATTTTTTCTCCAAGTCCTGCGTCTGGGGATTTACTTAAATCTTCAGCTCCCGGTGCCAATATCTTGTCAGCTAGGTGCCTTGATTCCAAGTCCATGCTGGGAAAATAAGCAATATCGTACTGCTTGAACTTCTCAAGAGAATTAATGCCCATGTCACATCGAGCTAGTCGTTTGACTAGTTTTTTTCCTGGACTACAGAATCTGTAGCCAGGAATGTGCAGCTCAAAAGGCAGATTATTTATCAGCGAGTTCACTAGTCCTGCACGAATGTGACCTTTGTTCTTAACTCTAAGAGTCATTACGCACAATTTAGCTGAAAGTATAAATTTGTTTTCTTTTATACAATTTCGTCAGTACAAAGCAAGTCTTCAAGCAAAAAGTGTATTTGACCGTGCACATAACCCAATACAACGAAGCCAGTGCGTGCGAATCGTGACATTGCTCGTTATTACCTTCTACTTTACGATGCATTATGGCAGGTCCATCAAACTGTGGGAAAACGTGTGTTCCACTGAGTTTGCTAGAAGAACCAAAAGATCTTCTGTTTGAGAAAGTTACCTCAAATCCCAGTCTTTGCAACAGCCAAGGTACCAGCGCCTGGCCACGATTCTACGATCGTTGGATGGCCTGAAGCATTTTCCGTTTACTGATAATGCAAATGTGGAGCCTCCTAGCGAAGTAAGAGCCAATTCCGTAATCATTTTCGATGACGTTGTGTGCGAGAAGCAAGGCATAATACAATAGTACTTTTCCATGGACAGACATGCAAATGTATACTGTGTTTACCTGTGTCAGACATTGGCCGAATACTAAAGCATCTGCTATGTGACAATTCGAATGTCATAGTACTTTTCCGCATGGACGGACTTAATTTGAATCGGTCCATGCAAAAAGGACTTCAGTCCTAAATAAGTATATTTGAGAAAATCACAAAACACTGTCTGTGCCTTAAAGTAGTTGGAAAAGGGGGGTTCAAGAACAGGTGCAGGAGCCAGGAGCCGGCCGCCATCTTGGATGACGTCATCGGCGGCAAAAATTCCTCAAAATTCCTCAAAAATGACTCAAAATTCCTCAAAAATGACTCAAAATGACTCAAAAATTCCCGTTTTAAGAAAAAATTTCCCGTTTTCGAGGGAAAAATTCCCGTTTCGAGGGAAAATTTCCCGTTTTAGTCCGTAAAAATCCCAGAGGATAGAAATGTCCTTAAAAAGGCTTAAGCATCCTTAACTCAAGCCTCAGTTAAGCCTCTATCAGGATGTGACCTTGACCTTTGACCTTAACCTTGACCCCGACAGCCATTTTGAATCTGCCATCTTGAAAATCCATATTTATTTAGCTAGAAATTCGGGAAAAACTCCAAAATTTATTAAATAAATTCGCAATCAATATACTGATTGGCCCAGTCAGTTCCTATCCTTGGTTCGATACTCGATCGATGCAATATATTTTTATTTTATGTAAAAAATAATAATTTCAATAAATCATGTTCAAAATTCTTAAAGAGACTTTAAATCCTCTACCACCATCATCCTATCAGACATCAAGACTACCATATTGGAAATTCGTAATTTTAATGCTAGAGATTCGGGAAAAAGTTCAAAATTCATTAAATAAATTTGCAATCTATATACTGATTAGTTAGATCGACTAAGGTCCTTGGTTCGATTCGGAATGAAGATGAAAAAAAAATAAACATAATATAATAGTGGCAGGTCCGAGAAATAAAACAACACAAGTTCTTTCACAAAATAAAATTTATTACATAATTTCTACTTTACTACACGAACACTTGCGAAAGCCAGCAATCTTATAATCATTTAGGTCCGCAGCGGCGTGAAATGACTAATTCTTAGCTCCAATCGGATTATACTAGAAACAGTCCAGCCAGAACCTTTACAGACATAGTCCTCCTCTTCTTGACAGAGTTTCTGGATACCGTTTTTAACAGTATGCTTCACATCGTTAGAACTGTAAATTACTGCAGCCGATGTCTTGAATGCACACTTCTTCACTTCGTCTTCGAATGGATACGGCTTTCCATATATACAGTCCAACCACAAGTGGTATTTTAATGGACCGTTTGTTGCTACATCATCAGTAAGCTGATTGATTATGTTCTCTTTGATATCATCAAGAAAATTACAAATGTCTTTCGACTCACCTAACGTATTTAGATAATAGTAGTCTTTCAATGTCCCACGAAATGCAGACTGCGCCAAGTAGAATCCATTATCATTCACTTGTAATGCGCCGAACACAGTCTTAGGTTTATTTTCATGTTCAGACGTCATACCAATCGGTTGCTGCACATCGGTTTTCTTGCTTGTTCTCTTACGAGTCTTCAATCTAAAGCGAGGAGTCGAAGTTTCTACAGGTAGTTCTTCAGTAGACACACGGACTTTACCGTTGCATTTTTTCGCATGTCGTCGCAAACTGTCAATACGTGTAAACCATTCATGACACCCATCACAGCGAAACTTTATACGAGATGGATTCTTCTTGCATTTACTCCGCTCATGTCTTCGTGCATCATGAGAAAATGCGAACGACATATCACAGTAGCTGCAAGGATACCGTGGTGATGAAGACGATCCTTTCAGACCCGAACCAGATGATGTTGTTGCAGCAGTTACACCATCTCCAGGCATACTCTTATGAACATCAATACATCGTTGCTGCACCGAAACCTTTACTTTCTGCCGCACAGCAGGACCTTTGCATGTCTTCATGTGCGTTTTCATATTATCTTGTCTTGCAAATTGCTTGTGACATTTCTCACAAACAATCATTTTACGATAAAGGTTCTTGACACATTCTCTCTTTTCGTGTCGTAGAGCATTGCTGTTGTTTGTGAAAATCTTGTCACAGTAACAACACCGATGTCCGTTAATTGTTGAATCACCAGCCATTGAAGTCTCCATCGAGGCTGAAACGAAGTTCGTCGTGTTTTCCTGTGTAGCCAGCACCACCGGCATTAAATTCTCTTCTGCTGGTGGTACCACGACTGTTGAAGTCTTCCCCAATGTTGACATCCTCGTTACCGTCGGGATCTGCTCCTTCCTCGTCGCCGTTGACGTTAGGGTTCCTGTAGACGATGGTACAACATCCATCAAGTTCATCGTTTTAGATGGTAAAGATGCCATCGAGTTCACAAGAACAGGTAATTAACGCGACTTATGCACCAGAAGAAACAAACTAGGTGATCCTTACACCGATAACATCAGTAACAAACTGAGCATCCTGCTGTCAAGGACTCGCTTATATACATGCACAGGATGGAATAATACGCTAGTCAAATCAAGAACCATCAACAATAATACTCGAGTCAAAACTAATTTAAAAATAGAAGCCCACTCAACGAAAAAGGCAGCATATTTGGAAGCAAATTCGACATATGAAATGGACACGCAATGCACGCACCTGCAGATTTCATCACAAAGTTAACATTTAAATTTCATTCAAGCGAAATAGCAAGCCAATGTCACATCATTATATTAACATCCTATTGGTCATACTATCCTCAAAATTTCACAGTATTATAAATCACACCAGTTATAGACGGACTTATGGTTTCTAACACACAACAAATCAGTCATTTTTCTTTAATAAATTCATATTTTAAAATGCAAAATATACATGGAAAACGAAGAACCAGGTACGTAAATATTTTATATACTTTATGCACACTGTAGACGCCAAGAGCTTGAAAGTACATATGTAAGAAAGATATTTAATAAAACTCATATTAAATTGTATATTTATTCCCATTAATACACATCTGATCAAAAAAAGTAGGTTTTATTATATAAACCTCGCATTTCTTAGTTCATGTTTCATTGAGGACGTATAAATTTTCAGCATTTCGCGAACCAAGTAGAAGTTTTAACCTATTCTTCAATCATTTGGATTGTCTCTCGATGAACAATTGGTCTCATGTGCTACGGCTTCCATCTTCTTTACATATTTGTTATTATTAGTCTTAAAATCCACGCATCCGTGTCACTATCACAGACGCAAAGTTATCATCATCATCATCATCATCATCGTAGCTGTCATCAATATTATCATGAGCTGCATCAATATCACTCATTTTATGATGTCGTTTCCGCATTTCAGTTGTCAGAGATTTACCACAATCCATGATCTTGTGAGCTTCACATTATTCTCTATTGTTTTGTAGACATGGTTAGTTACATTCTCGTTTTCTTCAAAAGCCTATGTGTCCAGATTTATTATTTAATCCTTCATCCCATCATCCCAAACACAATTAAATCATCGTAGTATACTGCAAAAAAAATCAACAAAGTTCTTTTCATTTAATCTTAGGAACCACATCATCCTTTCCACCTATAGTATAGTTTCTTGAGCCCAAGAGTCTTTCAATATATACCATGCAGTGTTCTTCAAGAGATGTGGTATACTTCTAGTTCTACATACAAATCCATCCTATCATTGATTTGTTGACACATTAGAAAAAAAACCTTAAAGTTAATTTTTACGTATTTTATTAAATTATCACTTCGGCTAAAAATAATTACCACACATAGTGTGTTATTACATTTCCTTCTTCATCTGCAATGCTAAGTTCCTTGATAATAAATCCATACTAACTAGAGAAGCCTTGGAGGTTTACACATTTCGTCATGGTGGTCGAGACGAGACTAAGCCGGTAATGTACTGTCAGGTCTTAGATAATAGACGACACAATCTACCTTTTTGCAGGATGTCTCGATTATGTCCGGAGCCTCCTCGTCACAATCACTGGTCCAGTGATGACCGAAGTTGCAGACCTCTAGTTGGAAGTAACCATCCTCGGTGACGTAGTGCACACGGCGGAATCCGGGCGTTACTTCCGCGTACTTTGCAGACGGATCGAACGGCATTTGCTTGAATTTGTAGCAGCAGCACTATACCCACACGACTATGTGTTGACTGCTGTGTCTAGGGTGTTGACCTCAATTTATTCCGCTAGGACCACCCTCCAGTCCAGTCACATGTACCGTTGCTTCCGTTGTTGTCCCCTGCCTTGCTGGCGACCTCCAACATTCCAACACGGTGATCAACCATCCAAGCCCTAAGCATGCTAGCATTGTGTCTTGAGATCGGACCTGGACATCCAAGTTACATAGAGTACAATATACTCTGAAATACATAATAAAGAGAAAATTGATATAAATAACATTATACTTTGCTTAATAGTTCCAGAAGTAATGAACGCACTGCTTGACCAGTGACCGGTGTAACTAAATATTAAATATATTTAATATTTTATTTTCCATTAACTTTCGTGGAATTTATTAATCATTCACTCTACGAAAAAGAACTCAAGACAATAAACCTATCCAACGAATTAAATACAGTACCGCTATGCCTTACATGAAAGTATAATTATTCGATAATCTTAATAACCTATAAATCGTTCATGTACAAAGCCACACATACAGGACAATTGTCTATGGACCATGAGACCGAGTCATGACAATATCAGACGTATAGGCTAGTCATTTCAGGACCGCAGGACCTTCTTCATCTTTAGATAATAACAGTCATTTAGACCATCATGAAATTTTAATACATACTAAAGGACCAAGTGACCTTGAAAAATATTTTAGTAACACCAAGAGGTTTTGAACTAGTAAATATTCAGTCATTACATATTTTACTACGAGCAATCAACAAAAAGGAAGCACCATCAACGAAAAGGCAGCACAATAAAAAAAGGCAGCACATTTGGAAACACCATCAACAAAATGGAAGCACATTTTGGAAGCACCATCAACGTAAAGGCAGCACATTTTGGAAGCACAATCAATAAAGGCAGCACATTTGGAAGCACCATCAACAAAAAGGAAGCACATTTGGAAACACCATCAACAAAAAGGAAGCACATTTTGGAAGCACCATCAACGTAAAGGCAGCACATTTTGGAAGCACAATCAATAAAGGCAGCACATTTGGAAGCACCAACAACAAAAAGGAAGCACATTTTGGAAGCACCATCAAACAGGCAGCACATTTGGAAACACAAGTTACGAGAACTAAGTCTTAGTTAGAAATCAGAATGCAAGAAATAAAAACATTAAATTTTTACTTTTAATATTAAATGTATTTCTTAACATTATACAAATAGAAGTAAAATAAGTCATTATTGTATGTAGCCAGCTTTCCTCAGTTCTTCGAGTATGAAGGATATTTCTTATATGCACGAATAGTTTCCTGCACAAAGCGAGCCATGTAGAAGTCTTAGCCGGTCAACCAATAAGTTTGGATCTTTCCACGATGTGTAATCAATCTCTTCTACCACCATCTCACTTGCTTGTTTATTATAAATACTTTTAATATCACAATCGTCCCAGTGATCATAATAAGCGTTACCAGATTTATTTATTATAACACGTCGTTTCCATCGTTTCGGTCTCAGGACACCGTAACATTCTTCGATCTTGTCAGCTTTAGGTGCTTCATCACAGTCTATGCTTTTGTCAACAGCCTCAGAGTCACTGTAACAATCACTGTAGAAGACATCCTCTTCACCCAGATTACCATATGAATTCGATATCGATGATGTCGAAGTGCCATTATCGTCTTTATGCTTCCTTTTTAGGAGTCCATCATTTTTACAAAGTAAGACAGATCTACTTGAATTCGGCTGGAATGTATTCTCACTTTTCACGTTAAGGATTCTTCCATTGTCTTCATTCTCGCATAAATCATCATCGTCCTGCAATTTAAGTTCTTCGTCGAGATCGGAAGAGCCACGTACATAATCTCTCTCAAGACAAGGATAATTATTGTCGTAATGCAGATCACTAATCCTTAGTCTAGTAGATCCATCGTTGTCCTCTAGCTTGTACGCAGGCTTAACGTTACAAGTTCTATCATGTATTTTTAAGCTCTCTCTCTGCGTAAACGACTTGCTACATCGAACGCAACTTATCAAATTGCGTAGTGGATTTTTTAACACAGTCATTCTTCTGGTGTTGTCTTCCATTCTTTCTCAAGATAAATTCTTTGCTGCAAAACTTACACCTGTGTCCTTTCGATACAGCAACAGACACCGAATCTGGATTCATATTAGTTACTGTGACTAATATTAGATACAAAGAGACAGTTTTCCAATTGGAACCATTACTTAAATATAATTTTTTAAATATTTCTTAAGCGAGAGTTAAGTTATCTCATGCAAAGGTACTTGTTGTAAGTAGTTTTTGCTTTTCAACAACAGATGACACCACGTATTGCTTGCAGGTAAATATTATTTCTTTCTTTCATGCGGGATGCAGGGTTCTCACTAACGATCGCAATAGAGGGATGACATCGCTAGACTCCAAGGAGAAGGTAGTTTGTTCTCCCAGTTAGTGTTTCTCAGATTTCTCAGGGTATATATTATTATTTGACTGAATAATGATTTTTTTTTAAATTCCACCTAATAAAAATAAAATAGAAGCGCTCAGAGAAAACCATCAGGGATGATGTCGTTTATAAACATCATAAATTACCAATTTTTTTTAAAAAAGTCCAAATTTAATCCTGCTTAAGCAACATGAGAGTTCTAGCACAAGCCCGCTTGTGAATTCTTTGCTTAAGCAACAGGAGAGTTCTAGCACAAGCCCGCTTGTGAACTCTTTGCTTAAGCAACATGAGAGTTCTAGCACAAGCCCGCTTGTGAACTCTTTGCTTAAGCAACATGAGAGTTCTAGCACAAGCCCGCTTGTGAACTCTTTGCTTAAGCAACATGAGAGTTCTAGCACAAGCCCGCTTGTGAACTCTTTGCTTAAGCAACATGAGAGTTCTAGCACAAGCCCGCTTGTGAACTCTTTGCTTAAGCAACATGAGAGTTCTAGCACAAGCCCGCTTGTGAACTCTTTGCTTAAGCAACATGAGAGTTCTAGCACAAGCCCGCTTGTGAACTCTTTGCTTAAGCAACAGGAGAGTTCTAGCACAAGCCCGCTTGTGAACTCTTTGCTTAAGCAACATGAGAGATCTAGCACAAGCCCGCTTGTGAACTCTTTGCTTAAGCAACATGAGAGTTCTAGCACAAGCCCGCTTGTGAACTCTTTGCTTAAGCAACATGAGAGTTCTAGCACAAGCCCGCTTGTGAACTCTTTGCTTAAGCAACAGGAGAGTTCTAGCACAAGCCCGCTTGTGAACTCTTTGCTTAAGCAACATGAGCGTTCTAGCACAAGCCCGCTTGTGAACTCTTTGCTTAAGCAGGATTAAATTTGGACTTTTTTAAAAAAAATTGGTAATTTATGATGTTTATAAACGACATCATCCCTGATGGTTTTCTCTGAGCGCTTCTATTTTATTTTTATTAGGTGGAATTAAAAAAAAATCATTATTCAGTCAAATAATAATATATACCCTGAGAAATCTGAGAAACACTAACTGGGAGAACAAACTACCATCTCCTTGGAGTCTAGCGATGTCATCCCTCTATTGCGATCGTTAGTGAGAACCCTGCATCCCGCATGAAAGAAAGAAATAATATTTACCTGCAAGCAATACGTGGTGTCATCTGTTGTTGAAAAGCAAAACTACTTACAACAAGTACCTTTGCATGAGATAACTTAACTCTCGCTTAAGAAATATTTAAAAAATTATATTTAAGTAATGGTTCCAATTGGAAAACTGTCTCTTTGTATCTAATATTAGTCACAGTAACTAATATGAATCCAGATTCGGTGTCTGTTGCTGTATCGAAAGGACACAGGTGTAAGTTTTGCAGCAAAGAATTTATCTTGAGAAAGAATGGAAGACAACACCAGAAGAATGACTGTGTTAAAAAATCCACTACGCAATTTGATAAGTTGCGTTCGATGTAGCAAGTCGTTTACGCAGAGAGAGAGCTTAAAAATACATGATAGAACTTGTAACGTTAAGCCTGCGTACAAGCTAGAGGACAACGATGGATCTACTAGACTAAGGATTAGTGATCTGCATTACGACAATAATTATCCTTGTCTTGAGAGAGATTATGTACGTGGCTCTTCCGATCTCGACGAAGAACTTAAATTGCAGGACGATGATGATTTATGGGAGAATGAAGACAATGGAAGAATCCTTAACGTGAAAAGTGAGAATACATTCCAGCCGAATTCAAGTAGATCTGTCTTACTTTGTAAAAATGATGGACTCCTAAAAAGGAAGCATGAAGACGATAATGGCACTTCGACATCATCGATATCGAATTCATATGGTAATCTGGGTGAAGAGGATGTCTTCTACAGTGATTGTTACAGTGACTCTGAGGCTGTTGACAAAAGCATAGACTGTGATGAAGCACCTAAAGCTGACAAGATCGAAGAATGTTACGGTGTCCTGAGACCGAAACGATGGAAACGACGTGTTATAATAAATAAATCTGGTAACGCTTATTATGATCACTGGGACGATTGTGATATTAAAAGTATTTATAATAAACAAGCAAGTGAGATGGTGGTAGAAGAGATTGATTACACATCGTGGAAAGATCCAAACTTATTGGTTGACCGGCTAAGACTTCTACATGGCTCGCTTTGTGCAGGAAACTATTCGTGCATATAAGAAATATCCTTCATACTCGAAGAACTGAGGAAAGCTGGCTACATACAATAATGACTTATTTTACTTCTATTTGTATAATGTTAAGAATACATTAAATATTAAAAGTAAAAATTTAATGTTTTTATTTCTTGCATTCTGATTTCTAACTAAGACTTAGTTCTCGTAACTTGTGTTTCCAAATGTGCTGCCTGTTTGATGGTGCTTCCAAAATGTGCTTCCTTTTTGTTGATGGTGCTTCCAAATGTGCTGCCTTTATTGATTGTGCTTCCAAAATGTGCTGCCTTTACGTTAATAATGCTTCCAAAATGTGCTTCCTTTTTGTTGATGGTGTTTCCAAATGTGCTTCCTTTTTGTTGATGGTGCTTCCAAATGTGCTGCCTTAGTAGTATACAATAGCCGGACCGAGGACAGGCCTCAGGCGGTGGAGCCGAGAGCCGGCTCCGCCATCTTGGATTTGTGACGTCACGGCGGCAAAAATTCCTCAAAATTCCTCAAAAATGACTCAAAATGACTCAAAATTTCCCGTTTTAAGAAAAAATTTCCCGTTTTCGAGGGAAAAATTTCCGTTTCGAGGGAAAATTTCCCGATTTAGTCCTTAAAAATCCCAACGGCTAGAAATGTCCTGATAGAGGCTTAAGCATCCTTAACTCAAGCCTCAGTTAAGCCTCTATCAGGATGTGACCTTGACCTTTGACCTTGACCCCGACGGCCATCTTGGATCCACCATCTTGGATGACGTCATTTCGTTTTCTCGAACATTCCGGCATTGTGTTATCCGCCATTTTGAATTATGATGTCACCATTGCAATTTCCGTTACGGCCGCCATCTTTAAATTTATTATCCGATTTTAATGAAAAAAATTTTAAAATTATAAAAAAATTAAATAATATTTTTAATAAAAAATATTTAAAAAAAAACATTTACGACACGGAGCTCGGAGTCCTCGGTTCGAACCCGACGAGTGCAAAAAAATTAAAAATGATGACCGATCCTTCCCTCACAGTGGACGCAGGCATACTGACTCCCACCACTTTTTTTTTCAAAGCATATATATCGTCAGGTAGTATGATGTCATGTCCGCCATCTTGTCTTCGATGCTGGAAGCCATCATCATTGTATCGTCGGCTAGAGTGCGCCGATGACATGTTAGTTTAATTCGTATCCGCTAGAGTGCAGTTATAATTTATTACTGTGACACCCGCCATCTTGTCATTTGGCCGCCATCTTGAAAATCCGTAATTATTTAGCTAGAAATTCGGGAAAACTTTCAAAATTCATTAAATAAATCACTCATTAATTTACATATTGATTCGATCGATTCCCGTCCTCGGTTCGATCTTGGATGATGCAAAAAAAATTAAATATAACATCAATTTAACATAATAGTAACAGGTTCGAGGAATTAAACACTGCAAATTCTTTTACAAACATAATATTTATTACATAATTTCTATTCTACTACAGGATCATTTGAGAAAGCCAGCAATCTTATAATCATTTAGTTCCGCAGCGGTGTGAAATGACTAATTCTTAGCTCCAATCGGTTTGTACTAGACAGAGTCCAGCCAGAACCTTTACAGACATAGTCCACCTCTTCTTGACAGAGTTTCTGGATACCGTTTTTAACAGTTTGCTTCACATCGTTAGAACTGTAAATTACTGCAGCCGATGTCTTGAATGCACACTTCTTCACTTTGTCATCGAACGGATATGGCTTTCCATATATACAGTCCAACCACAAGTTATATTTCAAAGGTCCGTTTGTTGCTACATCATCAGTAAGCTGATTGATTATGTCCTCTCTGATATCATCAAGAAAATTACAAATGTCTTTCGACTCACCTAACGTATTTAAATAATAATAGTCCTTCAATGTTCCACGAAATGCAGACTGCGCCAAGTAGAAGCCATTATCGTTCACTTGTAATGCTCCGAACACAGTCTTAGGTTTATTTTCCTGTTCAGAAATCATACCAATCGGTTGCTGCACATCGGTTTTCTTGCTTGTACGCTCACGAGCCTTCAACCTAAACCGAGGAGTCGAAATTTCTGCAGGTAGTTCAGCAGTAGGCACACGGACTTCACCTTTACAGTTTTTCGCATGTCGTCGCAAATTATCAATTCGAGTAAACCATTCATGACACTCATCACATCGAAACTTCATGCGAGATGGATTCTTCGTGCATTTGCTCCGCTCATGTCTTCGTGCATCATGGGAAAATGCGAACGACGTATCACAGTAGCTGCAAGGATACCGTGGTGATGAAGACGATCCTTTCAGACCCGATCCAGATACAGGCGTTACAACAGTAGTACCATTTCCAAGCATTCTCTTATGCACATCGATGCATCGTTGTTGCGACGAAACCTTTACTTTCTGCCGAACAGCAGGGCCTTTGCATGCCTTCATGTGCGTTTTCATATTATCTTTTCTGGCAAACTGCTTATGACATTTCTCACAAACAAACATTTTACGATATAGGTTCTTGACACATTCGCTCCTCTCGTGTCGCCGAGCATTGCTGCTGTTTGGGAAAATCTTGTCGCAATAACAGCACCGATGTTCGCTAGTTGTCAAATCAGCATCCATTGAAGTCTCCATCGAGGTCGTATCGTCGATCGTCGTGGTTTCCTGCACATCCAGCTCAGTAGTCATTAAGCTATCTTCTGCTGGTGGTATCACATCTGTTGAAATCTCCTCCAGTGTTGACATCGACGTTGTCAACGGAATCTGCTCCTTCTCCGTCGTAGCTGTCGTCAAGGTTCCCGTAGACGATGGTACAACCTCCATCGAGTTCGTCGTTAAAGTCGGTAAAGATGCCATCGAGTTCGCAAGAACAGGTAATTACATGATTAATGCACCAGAAGAAACAAACTAGGTGATCCTTACACCGACGACGTCAGTAACAAACTGAGCGTCCTGTTGTCTAGGACTCGCTTATATACATGCACCGTATGGAATAAAACGCTAGTCAAATCAAGAACCATTTACAATAATACTAGAGTCAAAACAACATTAAAATAGAAGGACCATCAACGAAAAGGCAGCACATTTGGAAGCACCGACAACGAAACGGCAGCACATTTGGAAGCACCGACAACGAAAAGACAGCACATTTGGAAGCACCAACAACGAAAAGGCAGCACATTTGGAAGCACCGACAACGAAATGGCAGCACATTTGGAAGCACCGACAACGAAAAGGCAGCACATTTGGAAGCAGCGACAACGAAACGGCAGCACATTTGGAAGCACCGACAACGAAAAGGCAGCACATTTGGAAGCACCGTCATCGAAAAGGCAGCACATTTGGAAGCACCGACAACGAAAAGGCAGCACATTTGGAAGCACCGACAACGTAAAGGCAGCACATTTGGAAGCACCGACAACGAAACGGCAGCACATTTGGAAGCACCGACAACGAAAAGACAGCACATTTGGAAGCACCGACAACGAAAAGGCAGCACATTTGGAAGCACCGACAACGAAAAGGCAGCACATTTGGAAGCACCGACAACGAAAAGGCAGCACATTTGGAAGCACCGACAACGAAACGGCAGCACATTTGGAAGCACCGACAACGAAAAGGCAGCACATTTGGAAGCACCGACAACGAAACGGCAGCACATTTGGAAGCACCGACAACGAAACGGCAGCACATTTGGAAGCACCGACAACGAAACGGCAGCACATTTGGAAGCACCGACAACGAAACGGCAGCACATTTAGAAGCACCGACAACGAAACGGCAGCACATTTGGAAGCACCGACAACGAAAAGGCAGCACATTTGGAAGCACCGACAACGAAAAGGCAACACATTTGGAAGCACCGAAAACGAAAATGCAGCACATTTGGAAGCACCGACAAAGAAAAGGCAGCACATTTGGAAGCACCGACAACGAAAAGGCAGCACATTTGGAAGCACCGACAACGAAAAGGCAGCACATTTGGAAGCACCGACAACGAAAAGGCAGCACATTTGGAAGCACCGACAACGAAACGGCAACACATTTGGAAGCACCGGCAACGAAAAGGCAGCACATTTGGAAGCACCGACAACGAAAAGGCAGCGCATTTGGAAGCACCGACAACGAAAAGGCAGCACCATCATCAAAAAGGCCGCACATTTGTCATTGGCTCCAATATTCATTGGCTCCAATATTCATTGGCTCCATTATTCATTGATTCCATCAGTCTATTGATTCCATCAGTCTAGTGACTCCATCTGTCATTGGCTCCTACAGTCATTGGCTCCTACAGTCATTGACTCCAACAACTGTCTTTTGTCTCACCAACTCCAAATATATATATTTGGCTAGAATTCTACGAGTCTAAGAGACTATGAGACCACATGGCTACGAGTCTAAAATGACCTAGCTGGTTACGAGTTATACATGGCTTGCGAGGCTACAGAGCTACGAAGTTTCTAGTACACAGGTTTACATGACTGCGAGGATACAGGACTACAAGTCTGCAAGAGTACTTGACTACGAAGGTACTCGTCTACATGACTCCAGTTACCGCATCTGTCTTCGACGGAATTTTCTCTTTTGCTCCAACTGCTCCATCAGCATTATGTTATAAGATTACAAGGCCTCTTGCTTACGTAGCTTCAAGTCTACAAGCCTCCAATGCATCATGACTGCGAGACTACGATCAATGAGGTTACGAGTCTACGCGATTGCGAGTCTTCTAGGTTACATGATCGCGAGGCTATAGGACTACGAAGCTTCTAGAACGCATGGTTACGAGACTGCGAGGCTACAATTCTACGAGGTCCCAAGACATCCAGGCTACGCGACTACGAGCCATGAGGTTACGAGACTACGTGACTACGAATCTTCAAGTTTACGAGACTGCGAGGCTACAGAGCTACGAAGCCTCTAGTACACAGGTTTACGTGACTGCGAGGATACAGGACTACGCGACTTCGAGCCATAAGGTTACGAGATTACGTGACTACGAATCTTCATGTTTACGAGACTGCGAGGCTACAGAGCTACGAAGCCTCTAGAAAACGAGTTTACGTGACTGCGTGGATACAGGAATACAAGTCTGCATGAGTTCTTGACTACGAAGCTACTCGTCTACAAGGCTCCAATTGACACATCTGTCTTCGATGGAATTTTCTCTTTTGCTACATCTACACCATCAGCATTATGTTATAAGATTACAAAGCTACTTGCTTACGTAGCTTCAAGTCTACGAGGCTCCAATACATCATGACTACGAGACTACGAGCCATGAGGTTACGAGACTATGCGATTGCAAGTCTTCAAGGTTACGTCATCGCAAGGCTATAGGACTACGAAGCTTCCAGAACGCATGGTTACGAGAATGCATGACTAATTGGCCGCATGGCTACGAAACTTTATGTCTCTAACTGACTACAATAGCACTATTCAGTGGTGAGAGTTAATTTATTTCATGCAAAGGTACTTGCTGCAAGCAGTTCCACTTTTCAACATCAGATGACGTCACGTTTTGCTTGCAGGTAAAATAATATTTATTTTATGCGGGATGCGGGTTGTTCACTATCGATCGCATAAGAAGAATGGCATCGATAGTCTTCAAGGAGAAGGAAGTTCGTCCTTCCTGCTAGTGCAAAAAAAAACATAAAATTCTGGCTTGTACTAGAACTCTATCTTTGCTCAGCAATGATAAGTTTACAAGCTAGCAGAATCTATTTATGTATTTTTTGTTTTTATTTTAATTTTTTTTATTTCTAAATATTTTTTTTCTGTAATTTTATGATATCAAAGAAAACATGTGTCGTTTTTCTCCGTGTGCTCCTGATTATTCTTGCCAATATTATGATGGTTTTCTCCGTGTGCTCCTGATAATTCTTATATATATTTTGATGGTTAATCCGTGTGCTTGCGATCATTCCTGCGGTTTCGGTCAAAGGTCAAAGTCACACCCATCTAAGATGGCAGCCGTGACGTCACAATCCAAGATGGCGGACCGTGAGAAATCTGAGAAGCACTAGCAGGAAGGACGAACTTCCTTCTCCTTGAAGACTATCGATGCCATTCTTCTTATGCGATCGATAGTGAACAACCCGCATCCCGCATAAAATAAATAAATATTATTTTACCTGCAAGCAAAACGTGACGTCATCTGATGTTGAAAAGTGGAACTGCTTGCAGCAAGTACCTTTGCATGAAATAAATTAACTCTCACCACTGAATAGTGCTATTGTAGTCAGTTAGAGACATAAAGTTTCGTAGCCATGCGGCCAATTAGTCATGCATTCTCGTAACCATGCGTTCTGGAAGCTTCGTAGTCCTATAGCCTTGCGATGACGTAACCTTGAAGACTTGCAATCGCATAGTCTCGTAACCTCATGGCTCGTAGTCTCGTAGTCATGATGTATTGGAGCCTCGTAGACTTGAAGCTACGTAAGCAAGTAGCTTTGTAATCTTATAACATAATGCTGATGGTGTAGATGTAGCAAAAGAGAAAATTCCATCGAAGACAGATGTGTCAATTGGAGCCTTGTAGACGAGTAGCTTCGTAGTCAAGAACTCATGCAGACTTGTATTCCTGTATCCACGCAGTCACGTAAACTCGTTTTCTAGAGGCTTCGTAGCTCTGTAGCCTCGCAGTCTCGTAAACATGAAGATTCGTAGTCACGTAATCTCGTAACCTTATGGCTCGAAGTCGCGTAGTCCTGTATCCTCGCAGTCACGTAAACCTGTGTACTAGAGGCTTCGTAGCTCTGTAGCCTCGCAGTCTCGTAAACTTGAAGATTCGTAGTCACGTAGTCTCGTAACCTCATGGCTCGTAGTCGCGTAGCCTGGATGTCTTGGGACCTCGTAGAATTGTAGCCTCGCAGTCTCGTAACGCGTTCTAGAAGCTTCGTAGTCCTATAGCCTCGCGATCATGTAACCTAGAAGACTCGCAATCGCGTAGACTCGTAACCTCATTGATCGTAGTCTCGCAGTCATGATGCATTGGAGGCTTGTAGACTTGAAGCTACGTAAGCAAGAGGCCTTGTAATCTTATAACATAATGCTGATGGAGCAGTTGGAGCAAAAGAGAAAATTCCGTCGAAGACAGATGCGGTAACTGGAGTCATGTAGACGAGTACCTTCGTAGTCAAGTACTCTTGCAGACTTGTAGTCCTGTATCCTCGCAGTCATGTAAACCTGTGTACTAGAAACTTCGTAGCTCTGTAGCCTCGCAAGCCATGTATAACTCGTAACCAGCTAGATCATTTTAGACTCGTAGCCATGTGGTCTCATAGTCTCTTAGACTCGTAGAATTCTAGCCAAATATATATATTTGGAGTTGGTGAGACAAAAGACAGTTGTTGGAGTCAATGACTGTAGGAGCCAATGACTGTAGGAGCCAATGACTGTAGGAGCCAATGACAGATGGAGTCACTAGACTGATGGAATCAATAGACTGATGGAATCAATGAATAATGGAGCCAATGAATATTGGAGCCAATGAATATTGGAGCCAATGACAAATGTGCGGCCTTTTTGATGATGGTGCTGCCTTTTCGTTGTCGGTGCTTCCAAATGCGCTGCCTTTTCGTTGTCGGTGCTTCCAAATGTGCTGCCTTTTCGTTGCCGGTGCTTCCAAATGTGTTGCCGTTTCGTTGTCGGTGCTTCCAAATGTGCTGCCTTTTCGTTGTCGGTGCTTCCAAATGTGCTGCCTTTTCGTTGTCGGTGCTTCCAAATGTGCTGCCTTTTCGTTGTCGGTGCTTCCAAATGTGCTGCCTTTTCGTTGTCGGTGCTTCCAAATGTGCTGCCTTTTCGTTGTCGGTGCTTCCAAATGTGCTGCCTTTTCGTTGTCGGTGCTTCCAAATGTGCTGCCTTTTCGTTGTCGGTGCTTCCAAATGTGCTGCCGTTTCGTTGTCGGTGCTTCCAAATGTGCTGCCGTTTCGTTGTCGGTGCTTCCAAATGTGCTGCCGTTTCGTTGTCGGTGCTTCCAAATGTGCTGCCGTTTCGTTGTCGGTGCTTCCAAATGTGCTGCCGTTTCGTTGTCGGTGCTTCCAAATGTGCTGCCGTTTCGTTGTCGGTGCTTCCAAATGTGCTGCCTTTTCGTTGTCGGTGCTTCCAAATGTGCTGCCGTTTCGTTGTCGGTGCTTCCAAATGTGCTGCCTTTTCGTTGTCGGTGCTTCCAAATGTGCTGCCTTTTCGTTGTCGGTGCTTCCAAATGTGCTGCCTTTTCGTTGTCGGTGCTTCCAAATGTGCTGTCTTTTCGTTGTCGGTGCTTCCAAATGTGCTGCCGTTTCGTTGTCGGTGCTTCCAAATGTGCTGCCTTTACGTTGTCGGTGCTTCCAAATGTGCTGCCTTTTCGTTGTCGGTTCTTCCAAATGTGCTGCCTTTTCGATGACGGTGCTTCCAAATGTGCTGCCTTTTCGTTTTCGGTGCTTCCAAATGTGCTGCCGTTTCGTTGTCGGTGCTTCCAAATGTGCTGCCTTTTCGTTGTCGGTGCTTCCAAATGTGCTGCCATTTCGTTGTCGGTGCTTCCAAATGTGCTGCCTTTTCGTTGTCGGTGCTTCCAAATGTGCTGTCTTTTCGTTGTCGGTGCTTCCAAATGTGCTGCCGTTTCGTTGTCGGTGCTTCCAAATGTGCTGCCTTTTCGTTGATGGTCCTTCTATTTTAATGTTGTTTTGACTCTAGTATTATTGTAAATGGTTCTTGATTTGACTAGCGTTTTATTCCATACGGTGCATGTATATAAGCGAGTCCTAGACAACAGGACGCTCAGTTTGTTACTGACGTCGTCGGTGTAAGGATCACCTAGTTTGTTTCTTCTGGTGCATTAATCATGTAATTACCTGTTCTTGCGAACTCGATGGCATCTTTACCGACTTTAACGACGAACTCGATGGAGGTTGTACCATCGTCTACGGGAACCTTGACGACAGCTACGACGGAGAAGGAGCAGATTCCGTTGACAACGTCGATGTCAACACTGGAGGAGATTTCAACAGATGTGATACCACCAGCAGAAGATAGCTTAATGACTACTGAGCTGGATGTGCAGGAAACCACGACTATCGACGATACGACCTCGATGGAGACTTCAATGGATGCTGATTTGACAACTAGCGAACATCGGTGCTGTTATTGCGACAAGATTTTCTCAAACAGCAGCAATGCTCGGCGACACGAGAGGAGCGAATGTGTCAAGAACCTATATCGTAAAATGTTTGTTTGTGAGAAATGTCATAAGCAGTTTGCCAGAAAAGATAATATGAAAACGCACATGAAGGCATGCAAAGGCCCTGCTGTTCGGCAGAAAGTAAAGGTTTCGTCGCAACAACGATGCATCGATGTGCATAAGAGAATGCTTGGAAATGGTACTACTGTTGTAACGCCTGTATCTGGATCGGGTCTGAAAGGATCGTCTTCATCACCACGGTATCCTTGCAGCTACTGTGATACGTCGTTCGCATTTTCCCATGATGCACGAAGACATGAGCGGAGCAAATGCACGAAGAATCCATCTCGCATGAAGTTTCGATGTGATGAGTGTCATGAATGGTTTACTCGAATTGATAATTTGCGACGACATGCGAAAAACTGTAAAGGTGAAGTCCGTGTGCCTACTGCTGAACTACCTGCAGAAATTTCGACTCCTCGGTTTAGGTTGAAGGCTCGTGAGCGTACAAGCAAGAAAACCGATGTGCAGCAACCGATTGGTATGATTTCTGAACAGGAAAATAAACCTAAGACTGTGTTCGGAGCATTACAAGTGAACGATAATGGCTTCTACTTGGCGCAGTCTGCATTTCGTGGAACATTGAAGGACTATTATTATTTAAATACGTTAGGTGAGTCGAAAGACATTTGTAATTTTCTTGATGATATCAGAGAGGACATAATCAATCAGCTTACTGATGATGTAGCAACAAACGGACCTTTGAAATATAACTTGTGGTTGGACTGTATATATGGAAAGCCATATCCGTTCGATGACAAAGTGAAGAAGTGTGCATTCAAGACATCGGCTGCAGTAATTTACAGTTCTAACGATGTGAAGCAAACTGTTAAAAACGGTATCCAGAAACTCTGTCAAGAAGAGGTGGACTATGTCTGTAAAGGTTCTGGCTGGACTCTGTCTAGTATAAACCGATTGGAGCTAAGAATTAGTCATTTCACACCGCTGCGGAACTAAATGATTATAAGATTGCTGGCTTTCTCAAATGATCCTGTAGTAGAATAGAAATTATGTAATAAATATTATGTTTGTAAAAGAACTTGCAGTGTTTAATTCCTCGAACCTGTTACTATTATGTTAAATTGATGTTATATTTAATTTTTTTTGCATCATCCAAGATCGAACCGAGGACGGGAATCGATCGAATCAATATGTAAATTAATGAGTGATTTATTTAATGAATTTTGAAAGTTTTCCCGAATTTCTAGCTAAATAATTACGGATTTTCAAGATGGCGGCCAAATGACAAGATGGCGGGTGTCACAGTAATAAATTATAACTGCACTCTAGCGGATACGAATTAAACTAACATGTCATCGGCGCACTCTAGCCGACGATACAATGATGATGGCTTCCAGCATCGAAGACAAGATGGCGGACATGACATCATACTACCTGACGATATATATGCTTTGAAAAAAAAAGTGGTGGGAGTCAGTATGCCTGCGTCCACTGTGAGGGAAGGATCGGTCATCATTTTTAATTTTTTTGCACTCGTCGGGTTCGAACCGAGGACTCCGAGCTCCGTGTCGTAAATGTTTTTTTTAAATATTTTTTATTAAAAATATTATTTCATTTTTTTATAATTTTAAAATTTTTTTCATTAAAATCGGATAATAAATTTAAAGATGGCGGCCGTAACGGAAATTGCAATGGTGACATCATAATTCAAAATGGCGGATAACACAATGCCGGAATGTTCGAGAAAACGAAATGACGTCATCCAAGATGGTGGATCCAAGATGGCCGTCGGGGTCAAGGTCAAAGGTCAAGGTCACATCCTGATAGAGGCTTAACTGAGGCTTGAGTTAAGGATGCTTAAGCCTCTATCAGGACATTTCTAGCCGTTGGGATTTTTAAGGACTAAATCGGGAAATTTTCCCTCGAAACGGGAATTTTTCCCTCGAAAACGGGAAATTTTTTCTTAAAACGGGAAATTTTGAGTCATTTTGAGTCATTTTTGAGGAATTTTGAGGAATTTTTGCCGCCGTGACGTCACAAATCCAAGATGGCGGAGCCGGCTCTCGGCTCCACCGCCTGAGGCCTGTCCTCGGTCCGGCTATTGTATACTACTTGCCTTTATTGATTGTGCTTCCAAAATGTGCTGCCTTTACGTTGATGGTGCTTCCAAAATGTGCTTCCATTTTGTTGATGGTGTTTCCAAATGTGTAGCCTTTTTTTATTGTGCTGCCTTTTCGTTGATGGTGCTTCCTTTTTGTTGATTGCTCGTAGTAAAATATGTAATGACTGAATATTTACTAGTTCAAAACCTCTTGGTGTTACTAAAATATTTTTCAAGGTCACTTGGTCCTTTAGTATGTATTAAAATTTCATGATGGTCTAAATGACTGTTATTATCTAAAGATGAAGAAGGTCCTGCGGTCCTGAAATGACTAGCCTATACGTCTGATATTGCCATGACTCGGTCTCATGGTCCATAGACAATTGTCCTGTATGTGTGGCTTTGTACATGAACGATTTATAGGTTATTCAGATTATCGAATAATTATACTTTCATGTAAGGCATAGCGGTACTGTATTTAATTCGTTGGATAGGTTTATTGTCTTGAGTTGTTTTTCGTAGAGTGAATGATTAATAAATTCCACGAAAGTTAATGGAAAATAAAATATTAAATATATTTAATATTTAGTTACACCGGTCACTGGTCAAGCAGTGCGTTCATTACTTCTGGAACTATTAAGCAAAGTATAATGTTATTTATATCAATTTTCTCTTTATTATGTATTTCAGAGTATATTGTACTCTATGTAACTTGGATGTCCAGGTCCGATCTCAAGACACAATGCTAGCATGCTTAGGGCTTGGATGGTTGATCACCGTGTTGGAATGTTGGAGGTCGCCAGCAAGGCGGGGGACAACAACGGAAGCAACGGTACATGTGACTGGACTGGAGGGTGTTCCTAGCGGAATAAATTGAGGTCAACACCCTAGACACAGCAGTCAACACATAGTCGTGTGGGTATAGTGCTGCTGCTACAAATTCAAGCAAATGCCGTTCGATCCGTCTGCAAAGTACGCGGAAGTAACGCCCGGATTCCGCCGTGTGCACTACGTCACCGAGGATGGTTACTTCCAACTAGAGGTCTGCAACTTCGGTCATCACTGGACCAGTGATTGTGACGAGGAGGCTCCGGACATAATCGAGACATCCTGCAAAAAGGTAGATTGTGTCGTCTATTATCAAAGACCTGACAGTACATTACTGGCTTAGTCTCGGTCGCAGGGGAGAAAGGAATGACCCCTGATGGGGTAGAACTGTTCTATTTTATTAAAGCGACTGGTGTGTGTTAAAGCCAATGGTTTTTGTTCTGGCCATAACCATTGTCAGAAAATATCCTTATCTCCTTAACTTCTGGAGCAACAGTGTTCAAATAATCCATTAGAAGTGAGCACACTTCATTTTAAACATTTTGAATAACAGGTTAGGAAAATTAATGGCATAGAATATTTTAAGGAGGCATTCCGCGACGAGTTCGAGCTGCGCTTCGGTGGTGGACGGACGTGTTCCGGAGCTGCTCTCCAGCGACCCTGCGAGAACTTCAAGTACAGCTGTGGCTAGCACTTCTAAGTGCTACCCAGCGATCAGGCAGCGAAAGGTACCTGTGTGCTTCGTGCGAACAGGCAAGTACAGTTACGAGGCAAAGGTAGTGTATTGTGTAGACGACCGACAAGCTTGGCAACACCCGGGGAGCTAGCTCCCCTATAGCCTAGCCTGAACCCGGCAAACTCAGCCCCGGGGGAATGTCAGTGGGTGTGCCTAAGTGATAGGGACACACCAACGGACTAATGACGAGCGAGATGGCTAACTGCGATGCCCGGCCGAGCAACGAGCGACAAGACGGCTGGACTGTCGCAACAAACAAGCGTGCTAAGCTGCAGCACACTGACGTGTCCGACGCAGGCAGCGACAACAAAGCGGGCCCCGTTTCCCCTCCCCCCCAGCCGCAAACGGCCGCGCCTAGGAAGAAGCAGGTGAAACCCCTGTTCGTCTTCCTCGACCAGGGTCACCAGTACCCACTGGTGTACACGACGCTCAAAGGCTCCCTACAAGAGCGGTTCACCTGCAAGAACCGCGGCAAGGATGAACTGCTCATTCACACAAGCAGCATCCACGACTACCACCGCGCCACTAAGGCCCTTCAGGTCATCGGCGCGCAACACTCGGTCCTGCTCCAGCGAGACGAGACGCCGCAAAAGTTTGTTTTACGTGGTGTGCACCGCCACACACCACTCGACTTCCTGCAGCAGGAATTCGCCGCCGCCGACTTGCCAGTCCAGAACTGCTGGTTCCTCGAGAACCGGCAGAAGCGCGGGAAATGTGACGCGCTTGTCATCGAGGTCCCTCAGACCTATGACGCTGGGAAAATTCGCGCCCTAAGAGAGTTCGCCGGTATGGAGATTCGCGTCGACGACTACAGACGCCCCAACGGCCCCAGCCAGTGCAGCCGATGCCAGCGGTTCAATCACGTTGGCAAAGGCTGCAATGCTCACCATGTCTGCCGGTGGTGTAGCGGCCCTCACAAGGCCACAGAATTCCCAAATGGAGGCGACCCTGCGCACAAAAAATGTGCACATTACAAGCTGCAGCACTGTGCAAACTACAGGGGCTACAGCGAGTTCAAGAAGGAGAGTCCCAGACACCAGTACAAGTAGGTTGTACACGACATGTCGTCAGACCATTTCCCTGTCCACTTAATCTTTGATGACACAACTTTAGATAAAAACCCACCGCGCAAAGTTAGGGATTACAAGAACGCAGATTGGCAACGTTTTAAAAATTACTTAATGATAAATCTCCCTGACACGGCCGAAATTAATATTGAAAATAGTGAAAACATAGATTCCGCGATAACTGAATTAACTGTAAAAAAAATCCAGGATGGTATCAGCCAGTGCATCCCAGAAAAGGAAGTTAGGTTAGCGCATGACGAACTGCCACAGTATATCCGCAGCTTGATCGCACAAAAGAATCGACTGCGGCGCGAATACACGCGGGCCGTACACAACAGACGAAACGCCGAATCAACGAACTCAAAACAGTCATATCCGACGAAATCTCACTCTGGCGCAGCAGCCAGTGTGAATCAAAAATTTCAAATCTTAAAACCCAGGACGGCAGTGCCTGGACTCTGACAAAATGAATTCTAAACAAATCTGATAAAATTCCGCCCCTACAAACAAACAACGGCGTAGTTTTCCAGCCCCAACACAAGGCACAGGCCTTCGCGACACACTAGAAGCAGCTTTCCAGCCTAATATGCAGCCCTGCGACAGGCAATTCACCGCACAAATTTACCGCGAACTTCGTGTTAAATTGTGACAGCCCACTGTCTCAGAACCCTTGCGAACACAAGCACAGGAAATAAAGCGAGCTATCAGAAAAATGAAGCCGCGCAAAGCTCCAGGAAACGATGGCATACAAGCTGTTGTTCTCAAACAACTCCCAAAAGAAACACTTGAATACTTAGCGGAATGCATAAATGCAATGTTTCGATTAAATATCTTCCCCTCTCAGTGGAAAGAAGCACAATTTATAGTCTTCCACAAGCCTGGTAAAGACAAAACACTACCACAAAACTACAGACCAATCAGCCTATTAAGCACTGTGTCGAATGTCGCAGAATGCATTTTACTAAATCGTCTTAATCGACACATTTGCGATAACAATACCTGTATACTGCCTAACGAACATTTTGGCTTCCGCATTACTCACTCAACAGTACACCAATTAGTGCGTCTCACAGAAGATAAAACGAGCGCATTTAACGCACACGATTACGTAGTCGCAACGTTTATAGACGTAGAAAAAGCCTTCGACGGAGTCTTTCATGCGGGGCTGATTTACAAACTCTATCAAACAGGATTTCCAGACTGCTACATCAAGCTAGTTGCGTCCTACCTAGCAGACAGAACATTCAGAGTATTCACTAGGGATAGGAAAAATTCGCGGGTTCAATGACCTGCAGGATGAACTCCATAGTTCTACGTACACTCGGTCAAATGTCACCCACCCATTGGCTGCCGTCTTGTGAGACGTCCCAACGTAGCAGCCTGTGATTCGATAAAGCTTTGGTCGAGCGTTTCTAATTGGCCCAGAGTCATCCAGGTGAGTTGTGAGCCAATAGCAAAGGCAGCACTGAGGTATAACTATTTGTATTCTAGCCTGTCGCGAAATGAACCCGCGAATTTTTCCTATCCCTAGTATTCACTGAAGGAGCTCTATCAGACATAAAACAAATACGAGCAGGAGTACCACAAAGTAGCATCATAGGCCCTGTCCTATTTAACATATACGTAAGCGATATGCCACGCCCCGCACACCGCCTAGTGAAGCTAGGCTGCTACGCAGATGATACGGTGCTGTATAGCAGGTCCCACAATGTCCAGCTAGCCACAGACAGACTACAAGTCGCACTCACCGAGTTCCAACACTGGTGCACGACCTGGCGAATCAAAGTTAATACAACTAAGTCCGAAGCAATTGTGTATACCCACAAACGCATTACACCTGTCGACAACAGGCCACACATTAGTTTGTTCGACGAAAACATCTCTTACAAAGACGTAGTCAAATATTTAGGCGTAGATATGGACAGTAAACTGCTATGGCGCAATCACATAGACGCCAAACGAACACAAGCGCAGGCTAGAATCAGCTCCCTATACCCAGTCATGAGTAGGCGACGCGGCAGCACAGTCAAAAATGGCTTGCTGCTTTACAAAGCTCTTATCCGCCCCATCATAACATATGCAGCCCCTGTCTGGGCAACCGCAGCTCGCACACACTTGCTGAAATTACAGTGAATTCAAAACAAATATATTCAAATCGCTACAGACACCCCTGTATACTGTCCTGTAGAAGCTTTGCATCGTGAAACGGAATCGGAAACTTTGCAAGACTTTTACATTCGTACAACACAAAAATTCTATGATAAATGCGTAAACAGTTTAAATCCGCATGTTTCCTTACTCGGAAATTATGATCCCGACATAACACAAAAATACAAACGCCCGAAATCCGCCGCCGCCGATCCATCATACTGCCATCCGGGGCATTTAGTGTGTGCGAGACCAGAAACCGAAGTTTCTAAAACTCGATTGGTGCATTGCAATTCAGGTGCACCCCACACTTTTGTTAGAATCACTTGGATCAACGGGCGGGGTGCGTGTCTTGTGGGATAGGTTTGGCACACGGGCCTGTGCACCAATTAGCTCGGCTAACTGGCGTGATGTGGGGTCATGTTGGTGGACATTAGAGTCATATAAGTGTGCTGAAATTGCAAGTGGGCTAGTTAATCTCGGGTGTGGCGTGTAGTGTAGAGCTGTGCGAGCCGCTCCAACCAGACCCCTGGAACACAGGACATGCGTGGGTGGTTAGCCCATAATATTGTGACGTGACTCCGTCAGACGTCCCGCGTACACCTATACACAACACAATAAATAACCTATAACATTAAGGGGGGGGGGGGTAGTTAGGCAGAGTCGAGTTACTAGAGATCAAGTCTTCTCCCCATACAGGGAGTGTAGGGAACGATTTATTCACTGAAAAGAAACATTATTAATCCATTCAAGCACAGATTTTATTCACTAAGATAACAATAATTAAACAAATATTTAATAAACAAATTAATAATAAATAATTTAACAAAGAGATTAATGAAGTAATCACGCTATACTACACAACATGGCTGCCCTCTAGCCATTAGCACCCACTCAGATTAATTGTGCTACAACCCAGCACATATCTGCTCGCACCAACCAGGTACCGCGTCTGTTTACATTTAAATCACATTAAAAAAAAATAAAAGATCAGACTAAAAACTACGTTACTTTAAATTACCACATTGAATTTAGAATCGGGACGAAGACCGCCCGAGAAACGATTGTGGCGGACGAGCCATGGCTAACCACTTACCCTCTGACTGGAGACGGAGAAAAGTTGTTTCAAACCGAAGTGGACCCGGCTTCCAGAGAGGTCCCCAGGCAAAAAGCCTCGGTCCCTCCCTGGAAGGAGGTTTTAACTACAAAACTAGGCCACTCCGAAAAAAAAAAACACGAACACCAGGAAAACTTAGCCACGGGGAAAATGGCTGTCCCTCCCTCCCGCAAGGAAAAAAAAAACAAGCGAAGACGACAGTTCCTTCTGCGCAGGCGCGAGCGAGCTCTCCCTCCCCCTCTTGCTATGTTCGATTATTTCTGCCTACGTTTCCAAATTCGGACGCAAGATAGCAACACTAATCAGGACAGAGTCCTCGAAACGAGTACACGAAGCTGAAAATGACAGAGACAAACAAAATCGACGTTACACAGCGGGTTTTTCTGGAACGGCGTGTTGCAACCTCTCGGCGGGCCCTGGCCAGCGACCCGCGAGAATTAGCAAACCACGCAGCCTCGCAAAAGCCCGCGGTGCCTGCAAACTAACGTCGCTGCAACCTATATTCCACTACCCTTGTGTCGCAATCAACCGGCCGAGCCTGGAAACGCGCACGTACACCAACACGTTAACCTAACGAGAAACAAAAGAAAAATAAATTTAAGAAAAAAAAAGTAATGAAATTTTCAGACCGTGACAATATGTGCATGTCACGGGTGTCTCAGGCCGACACTCGCACAGGCGTATCATCGTGTAGTCGTGTTGGTGAACGTTAAATAAATTCACATGGGTTAGTACACTGCTGGCTGCCTTATGGACCGAATTGTTGCGTTCCAAAACAGTTTCGTTCAAAAGTAGGCTAAGCCAGTTGCTGCGTAGAGAGCCCAGAGGGCTGTTGTCACCTTATTGCTAGAACAAAAGGAGCCATGTTATTTGTTATCCTTGTACAGGTCGCAAATTGTAATTCAGGCCAAAAGCCTTCGTAAATGATTATTTATTTTAATTTTTTTTATTTTTATTTTATATATTTTTTATTATTTTTTTAAAAAATTAGATTTATTATTTTTATTATTATATATATATTTATTATTATTATTATCTATTTCCTTAACCTAACTGTACAAACCCCCAGAGCCCTGCTCTGACAGGTATGCATGCCTCTCGGCCTGGATCCCCAGTGGGGGTTTGGGGTAGAAACCCCTTGCCAGTTTTCCTGTATGGCCCTGCCCTGACAAGGTGCGAAACGTGTGTGTTTGGGAGAGGAGGTTGTACGCTCCACACGCATGTTAGCGCGGCGGGACTGCCAACCAGTTTTGTTTGGAGGGGGTCGCGCTGTGATTGGCCGGCAAGCTATTCGGCCAATCGCGTGTCAGGACGGTGTTTGCTCGTTGTGGATGAAGTGTTCGTGGCCCCGGGGAAGGGAATATTTAGATTTAAAAAAAAATGGTGGCTGTACTGAAATTTTTAGAAGTTGAGACATGTAATTCAAAATCCCATGCCTTTCCGAAACGTAACCGGCGCTGTAGGTGAAGCCAAACAGGCGGCCACGCCCTTCAGACATAGAGAGTCAGCCCTAACACAACAGGCAGAGAACCCGAGGGGGCCGATCATACACCTGTGTGCTTTGGACCATTTTGAATTAGCACCATGTTTGTTTAGGCCCGAAATCAATCCTCGCGCATCGCCCCCCGTAGCGATGCGCGATTGGCCTAGCAGCCGGCCAATCACAGCTGCCTGCGATGGCCGAGGCTGGACCCCAACCACGTGGTTGCGGACTGGCGGGTAAATTTCACACATACACTTGTATTGTTGGCAGTTCGTCATAAATAGATAAAGTATTTAGCTGTTATCACACTAAACATTTCGCGTTAAACATGCGAAACTCCTACCCTCCCCCCAACGAACTATACACACACAATCGCCATAAACAAACCACAGTGCAAGATTCAAAATAGTGCGAAGCACGCAGGTGTATAAATTGACCCCATCGGGTTCTCTGCCTGCCATGTTAGGGCTGACCCTCATATCTGATGGCATGGTTCGCCTGGCAGGCCTCACCTCCAGTTCCGGCTGTGTCCTGAAATGCATAACATTTTGAATCGCACCCTCTAAAAATTGATTATAAATGTCAAAAAAATTTATATTAAAAAATATTAGTTTTAGGCATTTAGCTATAAGTACAGAACATTTCGCGTTAAACATGCGAAATCTACACACACCAACACCATCAGCGATAAGGACACACAGTTCCAATTAAAAATAGTGCGAAGCACGCAGGTGTATGGTCGGCCCCCTCGGGTTCTCTGCCTGTCGTGTTAGTACTGACCCTCATGTCTGATGGCATGGCTCGCCTGGCAGGCCTCACCTCCAAGCCGGCTGTGTTCTGAAAGGGATGAGATTTTGAATTACAGCTTAAATAATTTAACTAAATAATTTTCTTTCTTCATACTTTAAGTGGGCTGGCTGGCAGCCCGACGGGAAACCACTAAAGTCGCCCCCGAAACAACCAGTGCCACCCAAACCAATGTGGACAGCAATTTACAAGCCCCCAACCCCCCCGCATGGTAGACTCTTTTCTACTCTGTCCAACTCTTCTTCCAGATCCATCCTTCTGTTTTCCCGTAAACCTCCTGCTTGATATTAATGCATGAAATTTTGCGCCGCTACAACCAAAATTCCTAAACTTTATTACATGCAAAAGGGGCTTCAGTCCGGGACTGAAGCCCTTTTTGCATGGACCAATTCATTTATGCCACGCTTACAACGATAACATTTCAGGACTTAAAAAGACATGTGCTCTTTGTCCTGTGAAAACGAGCATGGATTCATTGTTATCATTAAGGACTGGCCTCTCTATAAAGGCAGGTAGAGACAAGGTTTCGATCAGTTTATTATCAAACATGAGTCATAGATTTCAAAATTCGGTCGTATCAGTCGCACTAGCGAACTGAATACGGTTCTCAAGTCACACGACGCCGATATCCGAAAATATATTTCGTTACTTTGTCTAAAAATAGAAAGTACGAAAAACGAAATACTAGAGCATATACTAGTCAGGGGATTTGCTAGTTGCGGGGTCCTGCTAGTCGAGTGATATGATAGTTGCGGGAACTACTAGTCGTGGGGCACTGTTAGTCGGGGGACCTGCTTTCCGCGGGGCCTAGTCAGGCGCGGAGCACTGCTGGTCGGTGGACCTACTAAGCGCAGGGCCCTGATAGTCGGGGGACCTAGTATTTGCGGGGCCCTGCTAGGCACGGAGCCCTGTTAGTCTGGGTACATGATAGGGTCGGGGCCCTGTTAGTCGGGGTACATTCTAGGGCTGGGTACCTACGTACAAGTCATGAGGCCCTGCTTTTCGGGGTATCTACTAGGCATGCTGTTTTTCTAGGCACGGGATTCTGCTAGCCGCGGGGCTCAACTAGTTTCGGGAATCCTGATAGAGTCAATTCTAGTCACGGGGCCATCTAGTCACGGGGCCCTCCAAGTCGGGGGGACTGCTATGCGCGGGGCCATATTAGTCACAAGACCCTGCTAGTCGTGGATCCTTGCTAGGCGCGGGCCCTCTAGACGTGGGGCCTTGATAATGCGAGGCACTGCTAGGTGCGGGGCTGTGTTGTTCGGGGGACATGCTAGGCGTGGGAAACTTCTAGGCGTGGGATCCTTCTAGGCGCGGGATCCCGTTGGTCGGGGGATCTGCTAGTTGCTGAGCCGTGCTTCGTGCGGTGATCTTGCTAATCGAGGAACCTGCTAGTAGCGGGGCCCTGCTAAATGCTGGGTCCTGCAAGTCGTGGAACATGCTAGGCGTGGTGCCCAGCTGGGCTCTGGGCATTGCTAGCATGGGACCATCTAGTTGCAGGGCTCTGCTAGGTGCGGGGATCTGCTAGTCGGGGACCTGCCATGCGCGAGGCCCTGCAAAAAGCGCGTAGCCCTTCTCTTCGTGGGACCTGCTAGGCGAGGACCTGCTAGGTGCGTGTAGTTGCTAGAAACATGTCACTGAATTGCACAAGGTCCTGCTATACGGGGGCCCTGAAATGCGCAGAACCCTGCTAGTTGGGGGACCCATTACTCGCGGGGCCCTGCAAGGTGTCGTGCCCTTCTCTTCGTTGTACCTGATAGGCGCAGGCCCTGCTAATAGGGAGACCTGCTACTCTAGGGGCCATGCAAGGCACGGGGTCCTGCTCTTCGGGAGACTTGCTAGGCGTGGGGCCCTTATAAACTGGGGACCCTTTAGTCACGGGTTCCTTCTTCTTGAGGTTCCTAATAGGTGCGGGACCCTGCTAGTTTGGGGATCTGCTGCTCACGCTCTGCTTATCGGGAACCTGCTAGTCGTGGGTACCTGCTAGGAGCAGGTACTTGTTAGTCGGGGGACCTGCTAGTCGAGGGTTCCTACTAGGCGCGGGGCTCTGCTAGTCAGGAACCTGCTGGGCGCTGTGCCTTGTACGCCGGAGGTAGCGGACGACGGGTCGGCAAGGAGTTCGCCACACTACGAGGTGCGAATTTCGGCGAGTCGGAGCGCGAGTCTTGGAGGACTCGTCCCAACTGCTCGCTAATCAGGTGGGACTTCCATAATTAGTGGACCAGCAGGCGCTGGAACGCCTGAGAGGATGTTTTCGTTGCAACCGGCCATCTTCGGAAAAGCCCGACCTCACCGACGAGTAGGAGGTCTACTCGCTCGGCACAGCGGCTTTCGAGGAGCGGTCCGCCGGGGCCTGTCACGAGCTGCCGTACCACTGGGGCGTCACCACGTGCCGTAGAGGTGTACAAGGACCACACCAGGGGCGAGTGCGCTGCACGAGTAGGGACTGCTCCAGGTGCCGCAGGTAGGCGATCACTCGTCCTGAGAAGTCCGACATCGGGTCGGGGCTGAAGCAGCGAGCAGACAGTGCAAGCGGATCGGCCATCCCTGTGGTCCAGGGAAGTCCAGCTTCAGCAACATCCCTCCAGGCGAGTAATTAATATGGAAATTGCCCTGTATCTTGAGCGGTGTTATTTATCGGACTTAACCGTGGCTAACGAGATACTAGCGTATGTGAGACAATATTCCCGACTGAAGTAACATTTTGACATAAATAAAGGTTTAGGACCCTAAACTCGCTCACTCTATTGTAATTTAGTAATCCCAAGCGAGTAATAATATTTATTCTATACTTCAGAATTTTTTTCCTATAAATATTTTATGCTCTAACAGTTTATTTTCACTCACATGTTTTTAAAATCATTTGGTGGCATGCCTGTAGCGAGTATATTTAATTTTATTATTTCCAATCAGGGGCTTGTATATATTGTTAATAATGAGAGAGCGATATACGTTTTTTTAGTTCTGTTTTGTATATAATTAACTTGGGTAATAGTACTGTGTAATAGCCGGTCCTGAAACAGGCGCCAGGCGGTGGTGCCTGATGCCGAGCCACCATCTTGGAATTGTGACGTCACTGCGGCCAACTTGGACTCAAAAATTCCTCAAAATTCTTCAAAAAAGACTCAAAATGACTCAAAAATTCCCGTTTTGAGGAAAAATTTCCCGTTTTAGTACGTAAAAATACCAGAGGCTGAAACTTCCTAAAACTGGCTTAAGCATCCATGTCTACAGCCTCCGATAAGCCATTTATAGGAATAAGGATTCCATGACAACCATTTTGGATTATGACATCACCGCTGCAATTTCCGTTACGGCAGCAATATTGAAAATCTTTTTTTTTATTATCCGATTTTAATGAAAACAATTTGAAAAATCATAAAAAAATTAAATAATCGAATTAAATAATAAAAATCTTAAAAACCACTGTTACACTTATCTTTACGGTCGCCATATTGCATTATATAAATGTTGCATGTTTCATTACGCCCGCCATCTTGGTTGAGTACGATGCCATCCTTACACTTTATGTTACGACCATCATATTGGATCCTATTAATGTTGCATGTTTCGTTATGGCCGCCATCTTGAAAATCTTTATTTATTATCCGATTTTAATGAAAAAAGTTCAAAATTCATCAAATAATTAACTTACAAGAATTCTGATTCATTATATCGATTACCGTCCTTGTTTCGAAACCGGTGAGGGCAAAAAATAAAAACAACAGATCCTTCCTCCACAGAAGCCACCTACAGACTGACCCCTGCCACTTGTTTCATAGCATATTTATCATCACCTAGTATGACCTCATGTCCGCCATCTTGTAATTTAGTCCCCATCTTGGAAATCTTTATTTATTATCCGATTTTAATGAAAAAAAAATCCAAAATTCATCATAAAATTAACTTATTAGAATTCTGATTGATAATATCGATTTCCGTCCTTGGTTCTAAACCGCTAAGAGCAAAAAAAACATCAGATCCTTCCTCCACAGAAGCCACCTACAGACTGACCTACCACCACCAATACCAAGGTATATGTCGTCAGCTGGTATGACGCCATGTCCGCCAACTTGTCTTCGTCTGCTGGAGACAGTCATCTTGTTTTCGTCTGCTAGAGTGTGCTAACGACATGTTAGGTTAATATTCTGTTCACCATACCTTTACATCGACTGTTGGCATTGAACTTTGACCTTGACCTTGAACTTTGACCTTGACCTTGAACTTTGACCTTGACCTTGAACTTTGACCTTGAACTTTGACCTTGAACTTTGACCTTGAACTTGAAAATTGACCTTATACTTGAACTTTGACCTTGACCTTCAAATTTGACCTTGAAATTTGACCTTGACCTTTGACTTTGACCTTGACGTCCATCATGGATCCGTCATTTTATGTTCGGTACATGCTACCAGGAGCTACCACCTGCTAGTGGTCATTGCCACCATCTTGTTTTCGTCTGCTGGAGGACACCATCTTGTGTGTACTCGTCTTACCATCATGCTAGTTTTATGCTAACCTGCTACAGTGCAGTAATCATTTATTATTACTGAGGTGCCCACCATCTTGAAATTTTGGCGCCATCTTGAAATGATGTAATTATTTAGCTAGAAATTCGGGAAAAATTCCAAAAGTCTCCGAAAAAATCAATTATTAATTTACAAATTGAATCGATGGATTCCTGTCCACAGTTCGATTCTTGACCAGTAACAGTTGTATCTAATTATTAAATAAATTTTAGATTCTGTTTTCCATTACCTTTCGCGGAGTTTATTAATCATTCACTCTACGAAAAACAACTCAAGTCAATATACCTCACCAACGAATTAATACAGTGCTGCTATGCATTACATCAAAGTCTAATTTTTCAATAATCTGAATAACCTATAAGCCGTTCATGTACAAAGGCACAAATACAGACCAATTGTCTTCAGTCCATGAGACCGAGTCATGTCAATATCAGACGTATAGGCTAGTCATTTCAGGACCGCATGACCTTCGTTGTTAGCTAATTATATTCAATTAATCCATTGTGACATTTTTATACATACTAAGGACCAAGCGACCTTGAAAAATATTTTATTAACACCAAGAGGTTTTAAACTAGTAAATATTCAATCACTACATTTTTTACTATGCGCAATCAACAAAAAGGAAGCACCGTCAACGAAAAGGCAGCGCATTTGGAAGCACCGGTAAATAATATTTATTTCTTTGCTGCATGAGTAATTGTCTGCGTGGATACGAAACTTCATGTCTCTAACTGACTACAATAGCACCATTCATTGGACTACGTGACTACGAATCTTCAAGTTTACGAGACTGCGAAGCTACAGAGCTACGAAACCTCTAGAAAACGAGTTTACGTGACTGCGAGGATACAGGACTACAAGTCTGCATGAGTACTTGACTACGAAGCTACTCGACTACAAGGCTCCAATTGCAGCATCTGTGTTCGTCGGAATTTTCTCTTTTGCTCTAACTGCACCAGCAGCATTATGTTATAAGATTACAAGGCTACTTGCTTACGTAGCTTCAAGTCTACGAGGCTACTTGGATACGTAGCTACAATTCTACGAGGTCCCAAGACATCATGACTACGCGACTTCGAGCCATGAGGTTACGAGATTACGTGACTACGAATCTTCAAGTTTACGAGACTGCGATGCTACAGAGCTACGAAGCTTCTAGAACACAAGTTTACGTGACTGCGTGGATACAGGACTACAAGTCTGCATGAGTTCTTGACTACGAAGCTGCTTGTCTACAAGGCTCCAATTGTCGCATCTGTCTTCGACGGAATTATCTCTTTTGCTACATCTGCACCATCAGCATTATGTTATAAGATTCCAAGGCTACTTGCTTACATAGCTTCAAGTCTACGAGGCTCCAATGCATCATGACTACGATACTACGAGCCATGAGGTTACGAGACTATGCGATTGCGAGTCTTCAAGGTTACGTGATCGCGAAGCTATAGGACTACGAAGCTTCCAGAACGCATGGTTACGAGACTGCATGACTAATTGGCCGCGTGGCTACGAAACTTCATATCTATAACTGACTACAATAGCACTATTCAGTGGTGAGAGTTAATTTATCTCATGCAAAGGTACTTGCTGCAAGTAGTTCCGCTTTTCAACATCAGAAGACGCCACGTGTTGCTTGCAGGTAAATAATATTTATTTATTTTATGCGGGATGCGGGATGCTCAATATCGATCGCATAAGAATGATGGCTTCGATAGTCTCCAAGGAGAAGGAAGTTCGTCCTTCCTGTTAGTTCTTCACAGATTTCTCACGGTCCACCATCTTGGATTGTGTCGTCACGGCGGGCATCTTGGATGGATGTTACCTTGACCTTTAACCGAAACCGCAGGAATGATCGCAAGCACACGGAAAAAAACATCAAAATATTGATAAGAATAATCAGGAGCACACGGAGAAAACCATCATAATATTGACATTGATAATCGGGAGCACCCGGAGAAAACCGCCACATGTTTTCTTTGATAAAATAAAAAAAATAACAAAAATACATAAAATTCTGTCTTCAGGACTTCTCATTGATGAGCAAAGATAGAGTTATAGTTCAAGCCAGAATTTTATGTATTTTCTGTATTTTTTTTTTAATTTTTATTTTTTATTTCAAGATGTGGGCGCCTCAGTATTAATAAATTATTACTGCACTCTAGCAGGTAAAAGTTAAACTAATATGATGGTAATGCACTCTATCAGACGAGTACACACACACAATATGGCGTCCTCCAGCAGACGAAAACAAAATAGTGGCAATGTCCTCTAGCAGGTGATATATGTTAACTATAGCTCCTGGTAGCGAGTACTGAACACAAAATGGTGGATCCAGGATGATTGTCAAGGCCAAGGTCAAAGGCCAAGGCTTAATTTTATGTTCAAATTCAAAGATCAAGGTCAAAGTTCAAGGTCACAGTCAAAGTTCAGGGTCAAGGTCAAAGTTTTAGGTTAAGGTCAAAGTTCAAGTTCAAGGTCAAATTTCAAGGTCAAGGTAAAGTTCAAGGTCAATGTCAAAGTTCAAGTTCAAGGTCAAAGTTCAAGTGAAAGGTCAATTTCCAGGCCCAAGTATAAAATTGAAGGTAAAAGTCAGAGTTCGTCACAGTCAAAATTTTAGGTCAAAGTTCTGGGTCAAGGTCAAAGTTCAAGCTCAAGTTTAAAGTTCAAGGTCAAGGTCTAATTTCAAGGTCATGGTCAATTTTCAAGGTCAAGATCAAAGTTGAATTACAACAGTCGAGTTTAAAGTTATGGTGAACAAAAAAATTAAACTAACATGATGACAGCGGACTCTAGTAGATGAAAACAAGATGGTGGCCTCCAGCGGACGAAAACAAGATAGCGGACGTGACGTGATATCAGCTGATTATATATACCTTTTTATTGGTTGTGTGATGTCAGTCTGCAGGTGGCTTCCATGGAAGAAGGATTGAATGACTTTTTTTTATTTTTGCTCTTACCAGATTCAAATCGAAGTCTTCAAGGCCTAATTTCGTTTTAAATATTATTATATTAAATGTGATTAATAATTTTTTATATATATTTCAAATTTTGTTCCAAATTTCTAGCATAACAATTAAGGTTTTCCAAGGTGGGGACCATAACGAAACATGCAACATTTATAGAATCCAATATGGTGGGCGTAACGAAAAGTGTAACAAAGACAGCATACTCAACCAAGATGGCGGGCGTAATGTAACATGAAACATTCATAGAATCCAAGATGGCGACCGTAACGATATGTCAACGGTGGTTTTTAAGTAATATTTTATTAAATTTCATTAATTAATTTTTTTTAATTTAGATGATAAATAAAGATTTTCAAGATGGTGGAAGTAATGGAAATTGCAACGGTGACGTCATAATCCTAGTTGACATCAGAGGCTTATCGGAGGCTGTAGACATGGATGTTTAAGCATCTTTTAGGAATTTGTGTTCTTTCTAACGCAAAAGTATTTTGAGGTTTTTCGAAATAGTAATTTTTGAATTTTTGAGTAAGAAACCGAGAAATTTTTCCTTAATACGGGAATTTTTTAGTCATTTTGAGTCATTTTTGAGGAATTTTGAGGATTGTTTGAGTTGAAGATGGCCGCCGTGACGTCAGAGTTCGGTCGGTCATTGACCCCACCACACACCAGTGGTTGACGCCTTGCGCCGGACCGGCCAATACATACTACTTACGTTTATTTGTTACAGTGTCTTCATCGAGTAACGGCCAGTATATGGTGATAAATATTTACAACTGAAGAATTGAAGTATTATTTAGTATAATTAAAATTTATTTGTTAATTGCTTGGTAATTAATAAATAAATTTGTTTCTAGTTACTGCAACCCTCTCAATGTTATTTCCGTTATCACCTGCTAACTCAGTGATAACAGGGGGACATGCTAGGCGCGTGGCTCTGCTAGTTGAGAGGACCTACTAGGCGCGGGGCCCTGTTAGGCGCGATGCACTGCTGGTCGGGTGACATGCTAGGCACAATGCACTGCTGGTCGGGTGACATGCTAGGCCCGATGCACTGCTTGTCAGGCGTCATTCTAGGCGCGATGTACTGCTAGTTGGGCGACATGCTAGGCGCGATACACTGCTAGTCGGGTGACATAATAGGCGCGATGCACTGCTAGTCGGGCGTCCTGCTAGACGTGGGGCCCTGTTAGGCACGATGCACTGCTGGTCGGGTGACATGCTAGGCATGATGCACTGCTTGCCAGGCGACATGCTAGGCAAGATGCATTGCTATTTGGGTGACATTCTAGGCACGATGCACAGTAGTATAGGAATAGGCGTCCGGGCACAGGCTTCAGGCTGAGGCGCCTGAGGTGCCGACCGCCATTTTGGATTGTGACGTCACGGCGGCCATCTTGGATGAGCGTAACGAGACACAGCGTAACATGAAAAGTAGTACCGTGACCTTTACCTTGACCCCGGCGGCCATATTGGATCCACCATCTTGGATCCGTCATTTTGGATGACGTCATTTAGTTTTCTCGAACATTCCGGCATTGTGTTTTCCGCCATATTGAATTATGACGTCGCCGTTGCAATTTCCGTTACGGCCGTCATCTTTAACTTTTTATTTATTATCTTATTTTAATTAAAAAAATTAAAAAATTAATAAAAAAATTTATTAAAAAAAATTATATGAAAAATATTTTAAAACCTACATTTACGACACGAAGCTCGGATTCCTCGGTTCGAACCCAGTGAGGGCAAAAAAAATAAAAATGGCGACAGGCTCCTTCCTCAATGGTGGATGCAGGCAGACTGACCCCCACCACTTATGTCAAAGTATATATAACATCATCTAGTATGACATCATGTCCGCCATATTGTCTTCGTTGCTGGAAGCCATCTTCATTGTATCGTCGGCTAGAGTGCACTGACGTCATGTTAGTTTAATTCTTACCCGCTAGAGTGCAGTAATAATTTATTATTACTAAGGTACCCGCAATCTTGTCATTTCGACGCCATCTTGGAAATCCGTAATTTTAATGCTAAAGATGCGAGTAAAATTTCAAAATTCATTAAATAAATTGGCAATAAATATACTGATTGATTCGATCGATTCATGTCCTTGGTTCGATCCCTGGATGATACAAAACCTTTAATTTTATATAAAAAAATAATAATTTCAATAAACCATATTCAACATTCGTAAAGAGACTTTAAATCCTCTACTAGATACCATCATCCTATCAGACATCAAGACCGTCATCTTGGAAATTCGTAATAATTAACCTAGAAATTCAGGAAAAAGTTCAAAATTCATTTAATAAATTTGCAAACAATACACCGATTAATTAATTAGATCGACTAAGGTCATTGGTAGGATCCTGGAAGAAGCTAAAAATAATCTTAATTTTTAGGTAAAAATGCCTCAAAAAATAACAGGTTCGAAAATAAAACACAAGTTCTTTTACAAACATAATATTTATTACATAATTTCTATTCTACTACAGGATCACTTGCGAAAGCCAGCAATCTTATAATCATTTAGCCCTGCATAGAAACGAAATGACTAATTCTTAGCTCCAATTGGTTTATACAAGACAGAGACCAACCAGAACCGTTACTAACATAGTAATCCTCTTCTTGACAGAGTTTCTGGGCACTATGTTTGACAGTTTGCTTCTCATCGTCAGAACTGTAAATTGTAACAGCCGATGTCTTGAGAGAATTTCTTCTCTAGGTCCTCGGAATGGATACGATTTACCATATAAACAGTTCAGTCACAAGTTATAATTTAATCTCCGTACGTTGTTACTTCATAAGTAAGCTGATTATGTTCTACCTGATATCCTCAAGAAAAATAAAAATGTCTTTAACTCCAAATGATCAATCGACTCCAAATGCTCCAACAGGTCCAAATGCTCCAAATGGTTCCAACAGCTCCAACAGCCTCCAAATGCTCCAAACGGCCTCCAAATGCTTAAGACAGCTCCAAATGCTCCAAATGGCTCCAACAGCTCCAAATGGCTCCAAATACTCCAAACGGCCTCCAAATGCTTGACAGCTCCAAATGCTTGACAGCTCCAAATGGCTCAAACAGCTCCAAATGCTCCAAATGGCTCCAAGAGCTCGAAATGCTCCAAAAGGCTCCAAATTCTACAACAGCCTCCAAATGCTCCAAAAAAGCTCCAAATGCTCCAACAGCCTCCAAATATTTAACACAGCTCCAAATGCTCCAAATGGCTCCAGCAGCTCCGAAAGGCTCCAAATGCTTCAAAAGGCTCCAAATGGCTCCAAATGCTCCAAATGCTCCAAAAGGCTCCAAATGCTACAACAGCCTCCAAATGCTCCAAATGCTCCAAATGGCTCCAACAGCTCCATCTTCAATTGGTTCCAACAGATTCCAATAACTTTTCTTGTCGAACTTGGCATGATTACTGACATGACTTTATTAGTATACATTTTGACTGGCAGTGGTATCGTTTTTTACACCTTTGAGTTATAAGTTATAAGTTATAACATCTCATTGTAGTGCAAAGTTAGAGTTCCAGTACAAGCCAGATTTGTTTTTGTATTTTTAGTTTTTTATTTTAAATTTTTTATTATTTTTTTTTTGTAATTTTATGATATCTAAGAAAACTTTTGGTGGTTTCTCCGTGTGCTTTCGAATTATTCTTGTCAAAGTTATGGTGGTTTTCTCCGTGTGCTCCTTATTATTCTTGACAATATTTTAATGATTTTCTCCGAGTGCTTCTGATTATTCCTGACTAGACATCTGATGGTTTTCTCCGAGTGCTTCTGATTATTCCTGACTCGACATCTTATGGTTTTCTCCGCGTGCTTCTGGTTACAGATGAGAAATTGATCGCTGCATGAAGGATTTTTTTACTTAATGAGGCATGTCATATTATTCAGGGTTACATGTAATTAGTGAATTTCTGCTACTTAATCAACACTTGTAATATTTTTATAATGTGGAAATTAAAAAATATATCATTACTCAGTCAAATAATAATAATAATCTCTGAGAAATCTAAGAAGCACTAACAGGAAGGACAAACTTCCTTCTCCTTGGAGTCTAGCGAAGCCATCCTTCATTTGCGATCGTTAGTGAGCATCCCGCATCCCGCATAAAAGAACTAAATATTATTTACCTAGGTACAAGTAACATGTGGCGACATCTGTTGTTGAAAAGCAGAACTACTTGCAACAAGTACCTTTGAATGAGATAAATAAATTCTCGCTGATGAAATAATTAAAAAATTATATTTAAGTAATATATCTAATTTAAAACTCTTAGTTTGCAACTGGCATTAGTCTCAGTAACTAATATGAACCCTGATTCGGGATTTGTTGCTGTATCAAAACTTCATCACTGTAGATACTGTAGCAAGGTGTTTACCTTGAGAAAGAATGCTAAACGACATGAGAGAAGCGAGTGTAATTTGGGTCCTTGTCAAAAACCATTTCATTGCAGTCAGTGTCAGAAATCCTTTGGTAGAAGATATCACTTGGATAGACATTACAAGACCTGTACAATTAAGATGAATAAATATAACGAAGACTGTGCTACAACATCGCGGAAGAGGAAGGAAGGCGAAAAAGCTAATGCTAAAATTACTGATCTAGATCAAGATAATTTAAAATTTAAAACAAACGAAGGAAGTTGTAAACACATTAGAAATGAAAAGATATTTACTCCAATATCTAGTCGTCTCCATGAAAATGTGAAAGATGGAGAACCACCTGAAGCTTACAAGGTCGAAGACTTTGATAAATCATCTGAAGCTGGCATGATTGAAGATTGTGGTGACACATCTGAGGCTGACATGATTGAGTACTGTACTGAAGCACCTAAAGCAGGCAAGATCGAAGACTGTGATGGCGGTCTGAGACCAAAACGATGGAAACGACGTAATAAAATAAATTATCCTGATCAAGTTTGTGATGCTGACATGATTGAAGACTGTGGTGACACATCAGAAGCTGGCATGAACGAAGAATGTGCTGCCACATCTAAGGATGACATGATTGAGTACTGTGCTGAAGCACCAAAAGCATGCAAGAGAGAAGACTGATGGTGGCTTGAACCAAAACGATGGAAACGTCGTAATAAAATAAATTATCCTGATCAAGCTTGTGATAATCACTGGCAAGATGACGAAAGTGACCTTGTGGTTGGTGTTAAAACGATAGACACCAGAGATAATAATATTTATTATAAACATGCAAGGATGATGAACGCAGCAGAAGAGATTGATTATACCTCATGGGAAGATCCTAACATATTGGTTGACAGGCTACGACTACTACATGGATCGCTTTGTGCAGGAAACAATTCGAACATTAAAGAAATATCCTTCATACTCAAAGAACTTAGGGAAGCTGGCTACATACAATAATGGCTTAAATTAAATGTATGTGTATAAACTTGAAGATAAATTAATATATTTTCTTTCCAGATGGTATCTACCATTTATCGAAATCTGATTTCTAAATAAAACTTATAACTTAAAGGTGTAAAAAACGTTACCACTGCCAGTCAAAATGTATACTAATAAAGTCATGTCAGTAATCATGCCAAGTTCGATAAGAAAAGTAATTGGAATCAGTTGGAACCAATTGAAGATGGAGCTGTTGGAGCCATTTGGAGCTGTCTTAAGCATTTGGAGGCTGTTAGAGCATTTGGAGCCTTTTGGAGCTGCTGGAGCCATTTGGAGCATTTGGAGCTGTGTTAAGCATTTGGAGGCTGTTGGAGCATTTGGAGCCTTTTTGGAGCACTTGGAGGCTGTTGTAGCACTAGGAGCCATTTGGAGCATTTGGAGCTGTTGGAGCCATTTGGAGCTATTGGAGCCATTTGGAGCATTTGGAGCTGTCTTAAGCATTTGGAGGCCGTTTGGAGCATTTGGAGGCTGTTGGAGCTGTTGGAACCATTTGGAGCATTTGGACCTATTGGAGCATTTGGATTGATCATTTGAAGCTAAAGACATTTTTATTTTTCTTGAGGATATCAGGTAGAACATAATCGATCAGCTTACTTATGAAGTAACAACGTACGGAGATTAAATTATAACTTGTGACTGAACTGTTTATATGGTAAATCGTATCCATTCCGAGGACCTAGAGAAGAAATTCTCTCAAGACATCGGCTGTTACAATTTACAGTTCTGACGATGAGAAGCAAACTGTTAAACATAGTGCCCAGAAACTCTGTCAAGAAGAGGAGTACTATGTTAGTAACGGTTCTGGTTGGACTCTGTCCTGTTTAAACCAATTGGAGCTAAGAATTAGTAATTTCGCTTCTATGCAGGGCTAAATGATTATAAGATTGCTGGCTTTCACAAGTGATTCTGTAGTAGAATAGAAATTATGTAATAAATATTATGTTTGTAAAAGAACTTGTGTTTTATTTTCGAACCTGTTATTTTTTGAGGCATTTTTACCTAAAAATTAAGATTATTTTTAGCTTCTTCCAGGTTCGTACCAAGGACCTTAGTCGATCTAATTAATTAATCGGTATATTGTTTGCAAATTTATTAAATGAATTTTGAACTTTTTCCTGAATTTCTAGGTTAATTATTACGAATTTCCAAGATGACGGTCTTGATGTCTGATAGGATGATGGTATCTAGTAGAGGATTTAAAGTCTCTTTACGAATGTTGAATATGGTTTATTGAAATTATTATTTTTTTATATAAAATTAAATGTTTTGTATCATCCAGGGATCGAACCAAGGACATAAATCGATCGAATCAATCAGTATATTTATTGCCAATTTATTTAATGAATTTTGAAATTTTACCTGCATCTCTAGCCTTAAAATTACGGATTTCAGAGATGGCGACGAAATGACAAGATGGCGGGTACCTTAGTAATAATAAATTATTACTGCACTCTAGCGGGTAAGAATTAAACTAACATGACATCAGCGCACTCTAGCCGACGATACAATGATGATGGCTTCCAGCAACGAAGACAATATGGCGGACATGATGTCATACTAGATGATGTTATATATACTTTGACATAAGTGGTGGAGGTAAGTATGCCTGCATTCACCATTGAGGAAGGAGCCTGTCGCCATTTTTAATTTTTTTGCCCTCACCGGGTTCGAACCGAGGACTCCGAGCTCCGTGTCGTAAATGTAGGTTTTAAATATTTTTCATTAAAATTTTATGAATTAAATTTTTTTATTAATTTTTTAATTTTTTTCATCAAAATCAGATAATAAATAAAAAGTTAAAGATGGCGGCCGTAACGGAAATTGCAACGGCGACGTCATAATTCAATATGGCGGAAAACACAATGCCGGAATGTTCGAGAAAACTAAATGACGTCATCAAAAATGACGGATCCAAGATGGTGGATCCAATATGGCCGCCGGGGTCAAGGTCAAGGTCACGGTACTACTTTTCATGTTACGCTGTGTCTCGTTACGCTCATCCAAGATGGCCGCCGTGACGTCACAATCCAAAATGGCGGTCGGCACCTCAGGCGCCTCAGCCTGAAGCCTGTGCCCGGACGCCCATTCCTATACTACTATGCACTGCTAGTCGGTGGAACTTCTAGGCGCAATTCACTGCTATTCGGGCGACATGCTAGGCGCGATGCATTGCTAGTCGGGGGACCTGCTAGGCACGATGCACTGCTTGTCAGTCGACATGCTAGGCACGATTCACTGCCAGTTGAGCGACATGCTAGGCACGATGCACTGCTGGTCGGGCGACCTGTTAGGCACGAATCATTGCTGTCATGTGACTTGTTAGTCACGATGCACTGCTAGTCGGGTGACCTGCTAGGCGCGTGGCTCTGTTAGTCGCCAGTTCCGTTTAAGCGCGGGGCCATGTTAGGCGCGGGGCCGTCAGGCACGTGGCTCTTTTAGTCGCGGGGCCGTGTTAGGTGCGGGGCCCTATTAGGCACGATGCACTGCTAGCCGAGTGACCTGTTAGGTGCGGGTCCTGTTAGTCGAGTTTCTCTGCTAGGCTACGCTAGATTGAAGGTGACTTTAACTCGCCTTTTGTGCTATTGACAGTGTAGGGCCTATTTGTAAAGTTTGTTGAAATATTAGTCAAAGAAAAGGAATGTTAATAATCTCATTTCTCAGGTCCGCCGTTTGAGGCGAAGTTCCGCGCGCCTGGCCCTGGAATACCGCTGCAGCCGGCGAGGAAGGGTTGTTTGTACTCGCTACGTGACGTAGGCGAGGCGCACCGTCACGCAGGCCGTAGGCGCGCAGAAGGTCAGCGGGGCAGGGCTCGGGTTGCATCGAGCAGCACACAGACCGAGGCCCGTTCTATAGTGGCGTGGAAACAGACGGATCTCCCGGAACATTTCACTATCGCGCCTGCTGCGTTACAGATGGCAACCAATGAGATTGCATTTCAAGATTACGAAATATTAATTTAAATATATTACGTATGCTTGGATATCATAGCACGGGAAAAATTTATATTTATATATATATATATATATTAAGAAACGACCAAAATTTTAATATAACACTAGATATTCTTGTAGGCTCTAATTGAAACAATTTTGAACTTATTTATGACATGAACAAAAATGGCTATCACCACAGCCAAGTGCTTCGCTTCTGTTGGTCGCACGGAGCAACGTAAACGGTGGAGCTCAGCACTGCCGAGCTAATCCGTATGGGTCCGTCTCCATCTGCGTGCTATTGTAGAAACTCTGTTCCTTGAGAGATCTGTCTCCGTTCTCGTGTTATTGTGTAGGCGTAGACCATGCGAACAATACGCGTAGCGGGAAATATTTTTGAGCCCAACTTTAAACGTCACTTTTTTTTTATAAAAATAGAATTGAAACGAGTGCCCTGCTGGAATCACAATAGTGCGACGGCTCGATGCGATGATTGGTGACGCGACATAAAAATATCGCGTTATTGTGGAAATACGGTCTTTACACGCGCGACAACATAAAGCAAACTACTGAATAAAAAATTTTTCTTGCCGTTACATACGCACCAAACATATGACAGCTTGGCATGTTTTTTTATCGATATGTTTGAGAGGATTACTTTAAATTCAAATTAACATTCAATTGTAAAAATCACTTGCGTAACCACACTTCAAAGATTTCGCTACTAAATGTTGTCCAAAAAACCTTAAAAATACAAAATTAATAATAGAATTACAATTTACTCAGTTTAACAATCTTACGAAAACAAAATTTTGTCCCGCATTTCAGTAACGCCGCGCCAGCGACGCGATAGAAACAAAGATTAAAAAATATTTCTAATAGCGATGTCTGTCGCACCCGCCATATTTGTCGCGCTGACGTGATAGATGTATCGGACGTGATTCGTTAGAAATCTTTGCGTTGTCGCCGTCGCGCTATTGTGATTCTATCATCATAGGTGTACGAGGATGGTGCATTGTTAAAGTTATAAAATCTCACTGCCTTTTGTATGTCCGGATTTAAATGCCGCATGTGTTTGATATTTCATTACTTAGTGTATTTAAATATGTTCTGAGTCAAATTTTTATTTTGCATTACTAGTATATAATGGTTTCTCCAAGGATAGGAGTATGAGTCAGGAGCCAGGAGCCGGTTTCCACCATCTTAAATTGTGACGTCACGGCGGCCAACTTGGATAACCTTGACCTTAGAACTTGACCTTCCAAATTTGCCAAAAAAAAGACTTAAAATACTAAAGAATTTGACGAAAATTTGCCAAAATTCGCCAAAATGTCCAGTGTTTAGGGGGGGAAAAACTCCAAAATGTCTCAAGAAATCTGAAAAATAAAGAAATTCCCTTATCAAAGAAAAAAATACCCGTTTTGAGGAAAATTGTCATATTTCAGTCCTCAAAATTGCAAATGGCTTGAAAATTCCTTAAAGTAGTTTATGACTCCGAAAATCAAGCCGCCCTAAGCCACTGAGGTCATGATCTCAACCTTTAGGAAAATGTCATAACCAACATTCTGAGTTATGACATCACATTCACCATCTTGAAAATCCGTAACTATAGTCCTTAAAATCAGAAAAAATTAAAAATTCATAGTAAATTATTTAATAATAACTGTCAAAATTTTGATTTAAAAAACGCACATACGTCATGGACTACCCGGTTCAGCCATGATTAGGGCAAAATAAAAATGGTGACCGAACCTTCCTCCATATAGGCCACCAGCAGACAAACTTTACACCACTTTTGTCAAGGAATATATTACGTCAGTCATTATGATGCCAGGGCGGCCATCTTGGATCTTCCATCTAGTTTTTCGTCTGCTAGAGTGTGTAGTCATTATATTAATTTATTTTTTACCCGCAAAAGTGCGACAGTATTTATTACCAGACAGTTTCTGCATCCGCCATCTTGTCGGCCACATTGACCGCCATCTTGATATTCTGTTATAAGTAACCTAGATATGGGTGTAAACCATTTGTCCGAATGTCCACTTCTCTAAGTGATCAGTTCTCCAAGCTTATTTTGTTCGAAGGACCACTTGCCGGAGTGATCACTTATCCGAGCGTCCAACCCTCCGAGCTTTGATGGGCAGTTGGTTTCTCCCACCCGTTCAACCTTGCTCCGCTCTGCCTCCTCATTGACACCCAATCCCAGCACGGCAGATAGGCCACCAATCAGCTCAAACAGGTTTTTTTTAAATTTCTTTAGCGATATAAACGAAAAAACACCGCGTCGCCTTCATATATAAAACAGCTAGGTGGCAAGCAAAAAATAGGTTATCATAGTCTACGTTAAAATTTGAAACAATTTAAATGAAGTGCATAAAAATTTATTGTGAAAAATTAATTTTATTTATAAACAATAAAATGTGTAAAAACAGGTTATTAAACACGCTGAAAAAGCTTACTTGAATCCATCCTCACAAATGTGAAGTATTTGTGAACATACATTCAAAATGACCTCTAATTATTACTAACCATTTTATTTCATGAAATAAAAATAATATTTAAATATCTTTACTATCTCACATAAAACTTGTATAACTTAAAACCTATACATATGTCTGGCCTTGCGCTGACACGTCACCAAGACGTTTGATGCCCGATAATGTTGTGATATGGGTAGCTCAGTTAATGTATGTCTATTTCAAACAGCGTTTTTTTTTTTAATTTGAATTTCAAATTCAATTTTACATATTTCTCCATTGAAAAAATCCCAACTATTTTAAAAAATAATATTTTATTCCACACGATAACAAGCTACTTTTAATTTTAACACAACGTATTGTAAAATAATTTACCTAGTCGAAACGAAATAAAAAAATACGACGATGGCGAATCTAATTACGTTTTTCATATATCACAATTCCTGCGCGTAGTTTGTGCACATATGCAGTCACAAATCGAAAAATAATCTCTCAGATTTAAAGGTATTTTCCTGCATGCCGTGAATAAGCCACTTCAAGATCGCCTGAATCGCACGTGGGCAAATGTGTCCTCTGCGTGCCCGTTCAAACAAGCGACTCCCTCCCATATGCGAAGGGACTATTCCTTACAAGCTCAAATTCTGCATTAAAACCTGACCAATTCTAGCACATTTTCTATAAAACGCGGCCACTGTACCCGCAAATTGCCTGCTGATTGATTGTCGTAAGACGCTTAATATGTAACATTTAAAAGATGACCAAATTATGTAATTATGTAAGCATTTTACTCTACGTTTCATTTAATAATCATACTTATTATTATGCATGTTTTCTTTACGGTTTAAATTTTCTGCGGAGGAAATGAAAATTCAAGAATCTTGCGTCCAAAAAAGCAAATGGTAAATTTGAACGAGGCGTGGGTTGAATAGGAGAATGAAGGAAATAAAATAAAGTAATATTTAATTGAACCGGTATGATGTTTGATTAAATATGATAAAAGAAGTGCAATATTAAGATTGCGTAACTTAAATAATTGTTATGAAACAACATCGATAATTAAGCTTTAACTTACCATTTCCGAGAATGCCGATCACAAGTGTTAACAAAAATATTAAAACCACATTACATTTCTGAAAATCCTATTTTCATTATCAATAAGTCCAAAATAAGTTAAAGTATGATAAATTAAAATATAATTTAACAAAGACATGAATAGAAGGCTCGAATTCACATCAAAGTATGATTTGTGGGCAAATATTGTCATTTGACTTTATATACAGTTCAATTAAACGTGTTTTATTTTTTATTGAATTTTTGTCTTGAGCATCGGAAACGTCACTTTTGAGGAATAAATCCAAGCACTAAATAAAATGTAGAAAATATAATATTTTTTGGTATTAGAAAGATATTAAAAAATTAAGCACTATACAGCTCAGTGCACAAACATGCTTTGTTCCACTTTTTACAGAAGCATAAATTATTTACAGAAAAATGACTAAATGATTTCTTTTACATACAAATTTTAAAATTTATAGTGTCATTTGACTTAATTTAGAGAAATATTCCTATTTTTTAATTTATTTTTTATTTTGTTCGTTAAGCTTAAAGAAGAAAAATAGATTTAACATTTTCGAAGTTTATTTAGGTTACGTAAACTAAACAAAGTAGGCTACGTAAATTATTACGTTATTAAATATTAATTATACATACCTCTAAAAGCAAATGAGTAGGCCTATATAGTCACATTTCTTAAATTTTAAAAAGTATTTTTTTTTTAAAAAATGCAAGTAATTAGTTTTTAGCTTATTTGCAAGGGGAAGTGCTTATTAAATATTAAATCTGTATGTGCGTCTGTTAGAAAAGGTGTGTAGGTGTGTGTGAATTTGTAGTATGTGCTTAACAATTTTCAATTTAATGCTGTTTATAAAAACACTCTTAAAGTTTACTTTATTCATACATAAGCAAAATTTGTTTGCTAAGAATCAAACATTACTTAGGCTTCAAATCAGATTCTCTGCAAGATGTAAAAAATAACTCATTTGGAAAAAAAAGTACAAAAGAGTTTTCCATTTTAAATACATTAGTTTAACAACTTAGAAACTTTAGATGAATGTAACCTTTAATAGAAAAGTGTTTTTTTAACATTTATAACTAACTCAAAAGTGTATGACTTAGATTTTTTCCTAATACTGCAAGAGCTTTAAAAAATCTCTATCTGAACAAAAGGACTACGTAATGTTTACTGACACATTGACAGGATAATTGAACAGATAAAAATCACAATGTCAGCGTTTTTTTTTATCTTTGGTGAAAAATTTCAGAAACCCAACCTCACTCAAGAGTGCAATACTGACGTAGCAACCTGAAGTTGACGCATCGTTTATAGCGCAGCGGTACGACTGGATAACCGGAGATCAGCGAAAATACGGCATAACTCTGTGCAGTTGCACTGGAGTAGTTGTCAGTTCATACTCCATTAGTTTACCTCACACATGAACATGTCGGGAGTTGACTAATTTACTCAATGTATTTATGAAAGCTCTGCGCTGTGCACTCTAGTAAAAACAGTCAAATGAATATTCAGCCAAAAATTGCCACAGGAGTTTATTTAATTTAGATTTAGCTTAGAACGATTCTTGTCTACAGAAATAACACATGGCAAAGACTTCTATGGTCTAGTTCATAGTAAAATTAATCTGGAAACTCAGCTACTAGCTAGTGCGTATATCTAACTACAATGAATGCCCCCACTCGACACCCTGCCTCCCGCTGAGCATTTGAACGCCATGGCGTTACAATCATGTCCATTCAGGCAGTGGAGTGCCAGCCAGATTCGTGCGAAATTCAAATATACATGCTACATTTCGCACCCGAAACTTTGCAGGGTTGTATTTTCGGAAATATGTATACCTATACCCTAACAAATATTGCTTGTTTATTCAATCCTTGATAATCATTAGTAGTAGGAAAATGTGTGTTTGATGTCAGACAAAGGATTCAGGATACTACCGCCATATTGGATGACCTTGACAATCATCTTTGATGAACTTTACCTTGACATCTAACTTGACTTCCGCATTTAATACATAACTTAATGTGGCGTTCTCGTTACGGCCATCACCATAGAGTGCTCAACTCACGACCGCCATTTTGAAAACTTAATCCTGGGCCCTCATTCTGTGTAAGCTGTAGGGGAAAGTGTGGTATTGTAACGCCTTTGTTGAGGCCATTTTGAAATGTCCTCCACTCTCCATTACTGTCAAACGACACACGTCAGTCCTGCTGGCCGGGCGTAACGAAACTCCCTCCCCATCCTTCAACCAACTCGCTTGCTAGAGAAAGTGAAAAGTTTGTTTACGATCTTGTTGCTCCAGATGTGACGTGTCAGGTGCTGGAGCCTGGAGCACTTATTTCACAGTATAAATTTTTATAGTTTTATAGGAAATCATGGTCACCCTTGTAACAAATAAAAATGTATACCCTTAAACGCTAGGCCACCATGAAATTAACAAATACATACTTCATACTTTTAGAGGTATATATAAAATAAGAATATCTCAGAAATCATAAAATGTTTACGAAATCTTTTTTTAATAATTATATTTTATTAAAATGATCATATACAACCTTAATACATAGTTATGAATTTCAGCCTAAGTCCCTAATGAAAAGTTATTATACATAATCGTATTGCTTAAGTATGTCTTTAACATATGCCCCTTTAATTCATATCATGTATCATAACTTATTTTATTAACTACATTTAATTTTTGTCATAAAACATCAATATAACCATGTAATTTTGGCATATGTGTATCTTTAGATTACGCCCCTTTATGCAAAAATTATACATATTTTTGAAATAAACTATTAAAATATTAATAGTCTTAAAACATAATAATTTCATTTAACATACACCCTTTAATCTGTATATCCTACGTAATGCATGCAAGAAAAATGCATTTATAATGTTTCAAATAAAAAGGTTAGTATGATTATACTCTAATGACATAGGTACGTCTTGCGGCTTATGATTTGTTAATAAGATATTAAAATCCTAATAGCAAGGGAAAAATTTACAGTATTATAAAGTTATTTAATAATTTGTAGGTTTTGTGAGAAGTTTTGCGAGGGACAGCCACGAAGGAGACCGTGTAGCAGGGAAGAGGCGGGCTATAGCGCTATAAGGTTGAAAAAACACTATCAGCCACCAACACCACATGCCTTTCTGATGGATCAGTCCGCTAAGCAGACAGTCTCGAGTTTAAACACACGTACGGTTACGGAGTGTTAGTATTATGTGATTATGTGGCGTGGATATATATATATATATATATATATATATATATATATATATATATATATATATACGCCACATAATCACATAATACTAACACTCTGTGCATGAGGTGCTAATAACATAAGACATAACATATAAAAATTAAACAATTGATTTAAGAGTCGAAAGAAAGTAAATGATGAAACTTTGGACTAACTCACTTTACTTAAAAATTAAAACAGAACCTTGCGATGGAAACTTTGCAAAAGACTGTCAAACAATGATTAAATTTTAAAAATCTGTTTAATTTTTAATAAGAAAAAATATAAATAGTAGTGAGATTTTGAATCTAAAACACGCCTCCTCCTCCCCGAACAACCAATCCCTGAGGGACAACACCAACATATTCCAGACAGAACACAAAAAATTAAAAGAAAACGGCAAAAGGACATTGACATCAGAGACCGCGAAAGAATCCGCATATGTGTCAAAGTTCCTGAAATATTTTAACGAGTAATTGGAAACCAAATTATTGTGTAAATTTATTGCCACCGTGTTTGCTGGAAAAGAAGTAATAAGTCCTTAATTCCGGGTAAGCTACTAACATTGTAAGTTAAATGGTTTATTCTATTGGAAAAAAACAAGCAATCTTCGATTTACAAAAACATTCTAACCGTCGTATAGGATTGAACAGAAAGAGAGTTGGACGTGAAGCTGTATTAATGACGTGAAGTAAAAATTTATTTAATAAGTATTTTACAGAAGCCGTACAGAAACGGGACCAAATACACTTTAATTTGAGTTTCCATGAGACACGTATTTTGCTTAAATATGTATTCACTAACTTAAAAGTGATATATATTTAATTCACATTATAAATTATGGTAGCGTTAGTAAGATACTATTATACTACGGAGAAAAAGCTAATTGAAAACAAGGGTTTATTTACCAAGTCATGGCATTCACAAATATTATCTGTGCAACGCAGGTTTCAAAATACGTTACAATCTTAAGCAAACATAATTCTAATTGGACTCTTTAAGGGTCGTATTGAGATAGATCTTACTTAAAACACATCTTGTTAAGACGATTTTTTACTTAACTCATTGTACGCATACAGAGAGGTAAAAATTGTTTGTTTTATTTTCAACCCTGCTAAATTTTAAGATGAATGTGATATAAAAAATATTTTCATTTTCTTTGCTTATGTTCAACAGTAGTATGTTTAGGGGGCGCCGAGCGCAGGAGTAGGAGTGTGGATAGTGATTGACGGTCCGCAATATTGAATTGTGACGTCACGGCGGCCATCTTGGATGGTCGTGACATTGACCTTTGACCTTGACATTGTTATTTGACCTTCAATTGTGCCAAAATTCGCCAAAATTGGACAAAATTCGCCCAAAATTCCTCAAAAATCGCCAAAATTTCAATTTCTGTGGAAAAACATTCCGCCAAAAAATCACAAAAAATTCCACAATTCAAAAATTAGGATTTAGAAAATCCTCAAAAGTCGTTTTGCCCTAGAAAGAACCCAAATTCCTAAAAGCGGCTTAAAACTCCTAAGAGCTAGCCGCTTTAAGACGCCGAGGTAATGACTTTGAAAATAAGGATGCCATGGCAGCCATTTTTAAGTATGACACCGTTGCAATATTTGTTACAGTCGCCATCTTTAACTTTTTTTTATTATCCGATTTTAATGGAAAAAATTTAAATTTATAAAAAAATTAAATTAATAATTTTAATAATTTTTTTATAAAAAACATACATTTACGACACGGAGCTCGGAGTCCTCGGTCCAAACCCGGCGAGGGCAAAAAAAAAAAGGCGACCGATCCTTTCCTCGCAGTGGCTGCAGGCAGACTGACCCCCAAAACATATGTCAAAGTATATATATATCTTCACCTAGTATGACGTATGTCCGCCAACTTGAAAATCCGTAATATTCATGTTAGAAAACCGGGAAAATTTTTTAAAATCTTTAAAAAAATTAATTAATCGAATTAAATAATAAAATTTAAAAAAATATATTACTTATAAACACTTGTTGCACATATCATTACGGTCACCATCTTGAATTATATAAATTTTGCATGTTCCGTTACGTCCACCATCATGGTTGAGTACGATGTCAACGTTACACTTTATGTTACGACCACCATATGGGATCCTATTACTGTTGTATGTTTCGATAAGGCAGCCATCTTGGAATCGTGTAATTATTTAGCTAGAAATTCGAGAAAAAAATCAAAAATTCACCGATAAAATCAATCATTAATTTACCTATTGAGTAGTTACTTGGTTCGATCCTGGACGAAGCTAAAAATAAATTTAATTTAAATACCAGAAAAGGGTCAGGTTCGAGGAATAAAACACCACACGTTCTTTTACAAACATAATATTTATTATATAATTTCTATTCTACTACAGGATCACCTGCGAAGGTTAGCAATCTTACAAACATTTAGCCCTGCATAGGCGTGAAATGGCTAATTTTTAGCTCCAATCGGTTTATACTAGACAGAGACCAACCAGAACCTTTACTGACATTGTCCTCCTCTTCTTGACAGAATTTCCGGACACCGTGTTTAACAGTTTGCTTCACATCGTTAAAACTGTAAATTACTGCAGCCGATGTCTTGAATGCACACTTTTTCACTTTGTCATCGAACGGATATGGCTTTCCATATATACAGTCCAACCACAAGTTATATTTCAAAGGTCCGTTTGTTGCTACGTCATCAGTAAGCTGATTGATTATGTTCTGTCTGATATCATTAAGAAAATTACAAATGTCTTTCGACTCACTAAACGTATTTAAATAATAGAAGTCCTTCAATGTTCCACGAAATGCAGTCTGCGCCTAGTAGAAGCCATTATCGTTCACTTGTAATGCTCCGAACACAGTCTTAAGTTTAGTTCCATGTTTAGACGTCATAGCAATCGTTTGCTGCGCATCTGTCTTTTTTTATTATACGCTCACGAGCCTTCAACCTAAACCGAGGAGTCGAAATGCTTGCAGGTAGTTCAGCAGTAGGCGCACGGACTTCACCTTTACATATTTTCGAATATCGTCGCAAACTATCAATTCGAGTAAACCATTCATGACACTCATCACAGCGAAACTTCATGCGAGAAGGATTCTTCTTGCATTTGCTCCTCTCATGTCTTCGTGCATCATGAGCAAATGCGAATGTCATATCACAGTAGCTGCAAGGATACCGGGGTGATGAAGACGAGCCTTTCAGACCCGATCCAGATACTGACGTTGCCGCAGTTGCACTATCTCCAGGCATACTCTTATGAACATTAATGCAGCGTTGTTGAATAGAAACCTTTACTTTCTGCCGAACAGCAGGACCTTTGCATATCTTCATGTGCGTTTTCATATTATCTTGTCTTGCAAATTGCTTGTGACATTTCTCACAACCAATCATTTTGCGATAAAGGTTCTTAGCACATTCTCTATTCTCGTGTCGTCGAGCATTGCTGTTGTTTGAGAAAATCTTGTTGCAGTAACAGCACCGATGTTTGTTGTTTGTTGACGAATCATCACCAATTGAAGTCTCCATCAATGGCGGACCAGCGTTCGACGAGCTTTCCTGTGCAGCCAGCACTACCGGCATTAAAGTCTCTTCTGCTGGCAGTACCACGTCTGTTGAAGTCTCCTCCAATGTTGACGTTGCCAACGGGATCTGCTCCATAACCATCACCGCTGACGTCAGGGTTCCAATTGTAGATGGTTCAACATCCATCGAGTTCGATGTTAAAGATGGTAAAGATGCCATAGAGGCCTCAAGAACAGGTAATTACGCGACTTATGCACCAGAAGAAACAAACTAGGTGATCCTTACAACATTTTCGTCAGTAAAAAACTGAGCGACCCGCTGTCTAGGACTCGCTTAGGCCTATATACATGCATCGGATGGAATAATACGCTAGTCAAATCAAGAACCATTTACTATAATACTAGAGTCAAAACAACAATTAAAAAAGAGGATCATATGATCGAAAAAATTCGATGAGGTGTTATACGTTCTCGTCTCATGAATTCGATCTCACCAATATACGATAGGCTCCAATATACGCTATGCTCCAAGAGCTACGATTCGCGCCATGAGATCCAAATGCACCCATAGCTACAATTCGCACCATCAGATATAAAGCTCCAACACGCAATGTACGCAATGTACGCGCAATACACGCAATTTACACGCAATAAATGTAATGAACACATAGTACACGCAGGAAACGAAATGAAGAAATAGTACACACAGGAAATGGAACGTACACACAGGAAACGGAACGAACACGTAATGTTATCGCAATTGACGCACAGTACACGCAACGTACACGCAACGTACGCAAAGTACACGCAATGTATGCAATGTACGCAATATACGCAATGTACACACAATGACTACGCTTCGTTCGCGCAGGACAAGCATTTAATGAGAACGAAGCACGTTTGGACGGAAATTCTATAAAACGAAAGCTCATTCAACGAAAAGGAGGCACATTCTCTCTCTTTCATTCAACTCGGTAGGATGCGATCGTCAATGATAAGTTAGGATATAATGTCTCCAACAGTCTATGAATCCAACAGTTTTTATTTCCATTAGTCATTGGCTCCAATAGACATTGGCTCCATCAGTCATTGACTACAACAGTCTTTTGGCTCCAACAGTCTTTTAACTCCAACAGCCATTGGCTCCAACGGTCTTTTGCTTCATCAGCAACAATGATATTTGACTATAATGCTGCGAGTCTAAGAGACTATGAGGCTACAATTATACGAGTCTACGAAGCTCCAACTACTCCAGCAGCTTTATGTTATAAGATTACAAGACTACTTGTTTACGTAGCTACAAGTCAGTGTAGCTACTTGGCTTCGTAGCTACAAGCATACGAGGCTCCAAGACATCATGACTACGCGACTACGACCCATGAGGGAGAATAATCGGGAGCACACAGAGAAAACCATAAACATATTGAAAACAATATTCAGGAGCAAACATAATAACACGAATAATTGGCAGCACACAGAGAAAATCATTACACTTATACTTTATATCAATAAAATAAAGAAAAAAATATTTCATAAATAACAAATAAATTAATAAAAAATTTAAAATTAAAAAATACAAAAAAAAAACATAAAATACTGGCTTGTAGTAGAACTCTATTTTTGCTCAACAATGAGAAGTTTACAAGCCTGTAGTATTTTATGTTTTTTTGTATATTTTAATTTTAAATTTTTTATTAATTTATTTGTTATTTATTAAATATTTTTTTCTGAATTTTTTTGATATCAAGGATAAGTGTAATGATTTTCTCCGTGTGCTGCCAATTATTCGTGTTATTATGTTTGCTCCTGAATATTGTTTTCAATATGTTTATAGTTTTCTCTGTGTGCTCCCGATTATTCTCCCTCATGGGTCGTAGTCGCGTAGTCATGATGTCTTGGAGCCTCGTATTCTTGTAGCTACGTAGCCAAGTAGCTACACTGACTTGTAGCTACGTAAACAAGTAGTCTTGTAATCTTATAACATAAAGCTGCTGGAGTAGTTGAAGCTTCGTAGACTCATATAATTGTAGCCTCATAGTCTCTTAGACTCGCAGCATTATAGTCAAATATCATTGGTGCTGATGAAGCAAAAGACCGTTGGAGCCAATGGCTGTTGGAGCAAAAGACTGTTGGAGCCAAAAGACTGTTGTAGTCAATGACTGATGGAGCTAATGTCTATTGGAGCCAATGACTAATGGAAATAAAAACTGTTGGTTTCATAGATTGTTGGAGACATTATATCCTAACTTATCATTGACGATCGCATCCTACCGAGTTGAATGAACGAGAGAGAATGTGCCTCCTTTTCGTTGAATGAGCTTTCGTTTTATAGAATTTCCGTCCAAACATGCTTCGTTCTCATTAAATGCTTGTCCTGCGCGAACGAAGCGTAGTCATTGTGTGTACATTGCGTATATTGCGTACATTGCATACATTGCGTGTACTTTGCGTACGTTGCGTGTACTTTGCGTGTACTGTGCGTCAATTGCGAGAACATTACGTGTTCGTTCCGTTTCCTGTGTGTACGTTCCATTTCCTGTGTGTACTATTTCTTCATTTCGTTTCCTGCGTGTACTGTGTGTTCATTACATTTATTGCGTGTAAATTGCGTGTATTGCGCGTACATTGCGTACATTGCGTGTTGGAGCTTTGGATCTGATGGTGCGAATTGTAGCTATGGGCGCATTTGGATCTGATGGCGCGAATCGTAGCTCTTGGAGCATAGCGTATATTGGAGCCTATCGTATATTGGTGAGATCGAATTCATGAGACGAGAACATATAACACCTCATCGAATTTTTTCGATCATATTATCCTTTTTTTTAATTGTTGTTTTGACTCTAGTTTTATAGTAAATGGTTCTTGATTTGACTAGCGTATTATTCCATCCGATGCATGTATATAGGCCTAAGCGAGTCCTAGACAGCGGGTCGCTCAGTTTGTTACTGACGAAAATGGTGTAAGGATCACCTAGTTTGTTTCTTCTGGTGCATAAGTCGCGTAATTACCTGTTCTTGAGGCCTCTATGGCATCTTTACCGTCTTTAACTTCGAACTCGATGGATGTTGAACCATCTACAACTGGAACCCTGACGTCAGCGGTGATGGTTATGGAGCAGATCCCGTTGGCAACGTCAACATTGGAGGAGACTTCAACAGACGTGGTACTGCCAGCAGAAGAGACTTTAATGCCGGTAGTGCTGGCTGCACAGGAAAGCTCGTCGAACGCTGGTCCGCCATTGATGGAGACTTCAATTGGTGATGATTCGTCAACAAACAACAAACATCGGTGCTGTTACTGCAACAAGATTTTCTCAAACAACAGCAATGCTCGACGACACGAGAATAGAGAATGTGCTAAGAACCTTTATCGCAAAATGATTGGTTGTGAGAAATGTCACAAGCAATTTGCAAGACAAGATAATATGAAAACGCACATGAAGATATGCAAAGGTCCTGCTGTTCGGCAGAAAGTAAAGGTTTCTATTCAACAACGCTGCATTGATGTTCATAAGAGTATGCCTGGAGATGGTGCAACTGTGGCAACGTCAGTATCTGGATCGGGTCTGAAAGGCTCGTCTTCATCACCCCGGTATCCTTGCAGCTACTGTGATATGACATTCGCATTTGCTCATGATGCACGAAGACATGAGAGGAGCAAATGCAAGAAGAATCCTTCTCGCATGAAGTTTCGCTGTGATGAGTGTCATGAATGGTTTACTCGAATTGATAGTTTGCGACGACATTCGAAAATATGTAAAGGTGAAGTCCGTGCGCCTACTGCTGAACTACCTGCAGGCATTTCGACTCCTTGGTTTAGGTTGAAGGCTCGTGAATGTACAATAAATAAAAACAGATGCGCAGCAACCGATTGCTATGACGTCTGAACATGGAACTAAACTTAAGACTGTGTTCGGAGCATTACAAGTGAACGATAATGGCTTCTACTAGGCGCAGACTGCATTTCGTGGAACATTGAAGGACTTCTATTATTTAAATACGTTTAGTGAGTCGAAAGACATTTGTAATTTTCTTAATGATATCAGACAGAACATAATCAATCAGCTTACTGATGACGTAGCAACAAACGGACCTTTGAAATATAACTTGTGGTTGGACTGTATATATGGAAAGCCATATCCGTTCGATGACAAAGTGAAAAAGTTTGCATTCAAGACATCGGCTGCAGTAATTTACAGTTCTAACGATGTGAAGCAAACTGTTAAACACAGTGTCCGGAAACTCTGTCAAGAAGAGGAGGACTATGTCAGTAAAGGTTCTGGTTGGTCTCTGTCTAGTTTAAACCGATTGGAGCTAAAAATTAGCCATTTCACGCCTATGCAGGGCTAAATGTTTGTAAGATTGCTAACCTTCGCCGGTGATCCTGTAGTAGAATAGAAATTATATAATAAATATTATGTTTGTAAAAGAACGTGTGGTGTTTAATTCCTCGAACCTGACCCTTTTCTGGTATTTAAATTAAATTTATTTTTAGCTTCGTCCAGGATCGAACCTAGTAACTACGCAATAGGTAAATTAATGATTGATTTTATCGATGAATTTTTGATTTTTTTCTCGAATTTCTAGTTAAATAATTACACGATTCCAAGATGGCTGCCTTATCGAAACATACAACAGTAATAGGATCCCATATGGTGGTCGTAACATAAAGTGTAAAGTTGACATTGTACTCAACCATGATGGTGGGCGTAACTGAACATGCAACATTTATATAATCCAAGATGGTAACCGTAACGATATGTGCAACAGCTGTTAATAAGTAGTATTTTATTAAATTTTTATGATTTAATTCGATTAATTAATTTTTTTAAAGATTTTAAAAAAATTTCCCGATATTTTAACATGAAAATTACGTATTTACAAGATGGCGGACATACGTCATACTAGGTGAAGATATATATACTTTGTCATAAGTGGTGGGGGTCAGTCTGCCTGCAGCCACTGCGAGGAAAGGATCGGTCGCCATTTTTTTTGTCCTCGCCGGGTTCGGACCGAGGACTCCGAGCTCCGTGTCGTAAATGTATGTTTTTTTATTAAAAAATTATTAAAATTATTTAGTTAATTTTTTTATAAAATAAATTTTTTCCATTAAAATCGGATAATAAATAAAAAAGTTAAAGATGGCGACCGTAACAAATATTTCAACGGTGATGTCATAATTCAAAATGGCTGCCATGGCATCCCTATATTCAAGGTCATTACCTCGGCGGCTTAAAGCGGCTAGCTCTTAGGAGTTTTAAGCCGCTTTTAGGAATTTGGGTTCTTTCTAGGGCAAAACGACTTTTGAGGATTTTCTTAATCCTAATTTTGGAATTTTGGAATTTTTTGCGATTTTTTGGTGGAATGTTTTTCCACAGAAATGGAAATTTTGGCGATTTTTGAGGAATTTTGGGCAAATTTTGTCCAATTTTGGCACAATTGAAGGTCAAATGTCAAGGTCAAGGTCAAAGGTCAAGGTCATGACCATCCAAGATGGCCGCCTTGACTTCACAATCCAATATGGCGGACCGAGAATCACAATCCACACTCCTACTCCTGCGCTCGGCGCCCCCAAAACATACTACTTTTAACATATATCATGTAATTATTATGTTTTATTTATTGTATTAAAACAGTAGTAGTATATAGCCTAATGGTATTTCCTAATACATAGTAGATGTGTGGAGCCGGAGATGGGTGTCCGACATATGAATTTTGATATCGCGGTGGCAATTTTGGATGAACTTGACCTTTGATCTTAAACTGTACCTCTGACCTACACCCGGCCACCATTTTGTTTTCTGCCATTTTTATTCCGTCTTCACAGTTGCCATCTGGTTTTCTTCTGCTGAAGATCGCCATCTTGGATGATGTCACGGTTTCCATCTTATTGTTGTTATGTGCGCTAGTGTCAAATAGTGCTCACATTTTCTGATAGAGGGCGCTGCACCATATTTGTTTTTCAATACTTGCTACTAGAAGCACTAGTGTCGTCTAGTGCACACATCGTCCACTAGAGTTCGCTTCCTCCATATTAGTGTAATTTTTATTTGCTAGAGTGCAGTATTATTTATGACCAGACCTTTGAAACATCACCATCTTATCGACCATCTTGGCCACCATAATGTAAATCTGTAATTATTACTCAAGACATTCGGGAAATTCCAGAAATTATTAAAACATTGCTTATTAATACATTAATTGATTTCAGTCTTAAGTTCGATCATTGGTCAATGCTAAAAATTAAATTTTAACCTAAATATATTTATTTATTAAAAAATTATAAAAAATAGACAAGAAGCTTAAATAACTATACCACCAACCTCGGGTAAGCCGAAGATGCCATATTGAATATCTGGATATGGATATGGATGAAATTCCAAACATCATCAAAATATTACCATTTTGTGTAATTATTGATTTGACAGATTTCCGTAATTGGTTAGATTCTTGGGCAGTGATAAGAGAAATTAAAGATTATAATAATTACTTAAATATTTTTCCATTACCTTTTGTCGATTTTATTAATAATTATCACTACGAAAAATTACTCTATACAGAACAGCTGTCCGACTAAATAAAAATGTTATCACTTTGTCTGCCATTGTGCCAAAACACGGTCACAGAGGCATTTAATTTACTTGAATTATTATCTGTGATTGTTTATATTTGTTTGAAATTATGTTTTTACAACCATATTTTAGTTGTAAATGAAAATTGGACAGTTCTACCAGTCAATACCTCTAATATCACAGAGTAACAGTTGATGATTAAGTATTTAATTTTTCTTAAACAAATTATTTATTTTGACCATAGATTTTTGAAATTATTTTGTATTGAAAACCAATACTGTGGAGTAATTTTATGTAACGTGAAGTGGGTATTTCATGTCTTATATGTCTAGTTTATACTTTTCAATATCAGTTTGGACCTATCACAACACTGCATTTAAGAAATTAAGAAAATTTAAACAACCCATTGTCAGAGAATCGTGCTCCTGTGACTAAGCCAAATGTATGGTGACTTCAAGCTGCTATCTTCATTTCAGTTCTAGTTATATTTCTGATTAAAGACATTTAAAAATGGTTTTGGAATTAATTTTCAGGGCTATCCTAAAAGGGATTATTGAATAACAGTGAGTGTGCTGCAAAGAAGAATCGCAGTAAGTCATAATAAATCCAGCGGTACTGAGTAGCCATTTCGAGTGACGCTAGTTTCATATCTAATCTGATAATTGCAAACTAAGTGAGATAACGTGAATTTATGTGTTTAAATCAGAAATAACTATAACACAGGCCTACAAAAAATTTTATTTTGAAAACTTTTTTGACTTTAGTAGCTGAACTTTATAGATTTTTTTGTGCTGAATCCAAATCTGGCTTTGATTTTTTTTATCACCCATAGTTTTCGAGCAATCAGCTATTTATTATATAGTATAAATCCTCTATATGGGAAAATTAATGGAACACTATGTTTCATCATAAGCATGGTTTGTATTTACAGTAGGCTACTTATAACAGTGATATAATGTGCTAATACAGGTTTCACTTGAGTAGTATATGATAGCAGGTTCGGAAACAGGATGCAGGATGTGGATTGTGATTGTCGGTCCGCCATCTTGGATTGTGACGTCACGGCGGCCATCTTGGACTCAAAAATTCCTCAAAATTCCTCAAAATTGACTCAAAATGACTCAAAATTTCCCGTTTTAAGAAAAAATTTCCCGTTTTCGAAGGAAATATTCCCGTTTCGAGGGAAAATTTCCCGTTTTATTCCGTAAAAATCCCAGCAGCTAGAAATGTCCATATGTAGGCTTAAGCATCCATGTCTACAGCCTCCAATAAAACTCATCATGGATTATGACGTCACCGTTTAAGTTATCGTTACGCCCGCCATCTTGAAAATCCGCAATTTTTATGTTAGAAAATCGGGAAAAATTTTAAAAATCATTAAAAAAATTATTTAATCGAATAAAAAATAAAAATCTTAAAAACCACTGTTGCAGTTATCGTTACGGTCGCCATCTTGGATTATATAAATGTTGAATATTTCGTTACACCCGCCATCTTGGTTGAGTACCATGTCATTCTTACACTTTACCTTACGACCACCATATTGGATCCTATTAATGTTGCAATTATCGTTATGGTCGCCATCTTGAAATTTAGACGCCATCTTGGAAATCCGTAATTTTTATGTTAGAAAATCGGGAAAAATTCCAAAATTCACCAAAAAATTAACTTGATAGAATTCTGATTGATTATTTCGATTCCCGTCCTTGGTTCGAAACCGGTGAGGGCAAAAAATAAAAAAAAATCAGATCCTTCCTCCACAGAAACCACCTTCAGACTGACCTACCACCACCAATAACAAGGTATTTACCATCAGCTGGTATGACGTCATGTACGCCATCTTGTCTTTGTCCGCTGGAGGCATCCATCTTGTTTTTGTCTGCTAGAGTGTGCTGGCGACATGTTGATATAATTTTCTGTTCACTATACCTTTAACCTCGTCTGTTGTCCTTGAACTTTGTCATTGACCTTGAACTTTGACCTTGACCTTGAACTTTGACCTTGACCTTGAAATTTGACCTTGAACTTGACATTTGACCTTGACCTTGTTATTTGACTTTGACCTTGACAACCATCATGGATCCGTCATTTTATGTTCAGTACATGCTACCAGGAGCTACCACATGCTAGTAATCATTGCCGCCATCATGTTTTCGTCTGCTGGAGGACACCATCATGTGTCTACTCGTCTTACCATCATGCTAGTTTTATTCTAACCTGCTACAGTGCAGTAATCATTTAATACTACTGAGGTGCCCACCATCTTGAAATTTGGGAGCCATCTTGAAAATCCGTAATTATTTAGCTAGAAATGCGGGAAAAATTCCAAAAGTCTCCGATGAAATCAATAATTAATTTACAAATTGAATCGATGGATTGTGATTTTCTCATTGTTGAGCAAAGATAGAGTTCTAGTACAAGCCAGAATGTTTGAATTTTTTCGTTTTTATTTTTTTAATTTTTTTTAAATTTTTTTTTGTATTTTTATGATATCAAAGAAAACGTGTGGCGGATTTCTCCGAGTGCTTCTGATTAATCTGGTCAATATTATGGTGGTTTTCTCCGTGAGCTCCTGATTATTCTTGTCAATATTTTGATGGTTTTTCCCGTGTTCTTGCTATCATTCCTGTGGTTTCTTCAAGTGCTTCTGACTATTCTGAGAAACCGTTCTCTGCATGTATTTTTTTGTCTAATGCGTCATGACATTTTATTTGAAGTTACATTTAATTTGATAATTTCTGCTACTAAATCAAAACTTGCAATATTTTTATCAGGTGGAATTTAAAAAAATAACATTACTCAGTCAAATTAATAATATGCTTTGAGAAATCTGTGAAACACTGACTGGAAGAACAAATATCCTTTTCCTTGGAGTCTAGCGAAGTCATCGATCTATTGCGATCGTTAGTGAGCATCCTGCATCCCGCATAAAAGAACTAAATATTATTTACCTGCAAGTAACATGTGGCGACATCTGTTGTTGAAAAGCAGAACTACTTGCAACAAGTACCTTTGAATGAGATAAATTAATTCTCGCTGATGAAATAATTAAAAAATTATATTTAAGTAATATATCTAATTTAAAACTCTTAGTTTGCATCTGGTATTAGTCTCAGTAACTAATATTAATCCCGATTCGGGATTAGTTGCTGTATCGAAACGTCATCACTGTGTGTTTACCTTAAGAAAGAATGCTAAACGACATGAGAGAAGCGAGTGTGATTTGGGTCCTTGTCAAAAACCATTTCATAGCAGTCAGTGTCAGAAATCCTTTGGTAGAAGATATTACATGGATAGACATTACAAGACCTGTACTTTTAAGATGAATAAAGATACCGAAAACTGGGCTACAACATCGCGAAAGAGGAACGAAGGCGAAAAAGCTAATGCTAAAATTACTGATCTAGATCAAGATAATAATTTAAAATTTAAAACAAACGAAGGAAGTTGTAACCACATTAGAAATGAAAATATATTTACTCCAATATCTAGTCGTCTCCATGAAAATGTGAAAGATGGAGAACCACCTGAAGCTTACAAGGTCGAAGACTTTGATGAATCATCTGAGGCTGGCATGATTGAAGATTGTGGTGACACATCTGAGGCTGACATGATTGAGTACTGTACTGAAGCACCTAAAGCAGGCAAGATCGAAGACTGTGATGGCAGTCTGAGACCAAAACGATGGAAACGACGTAATAAAATAAATTATGCTGATCAAGTTTGTGGTGCTGACATTATTTGTTGACTGTGGTGACACATCAGAAGCTGGCATGAACGAAGACTGTGCTGACACATCTAAGGCTGACATTATTGAGTACTGTGCTGAAGCACCAAAAGCATGCAAGAGCGAAGACTGTGATGGTGGTTTGAGACCAAAACGATGGAAACGTCGTAATAAAATAAATTATCCTGATCAAGCTTGTGATAATCACTGGCACGATGACGAAAGTGACCTTGTGGTTGGTGTTAAAACGATAGACACCAGAGATAATATTTATTATAAACATGCAAGGATGATGAACGCAGCAGAAGAGATTGATTATACCTCATGGGAAGATTCTAACATATTGGTTGACAGGCTACGACTACTACATGGATCGCTTTGTGCAGGAAACTATTCGAACATTAAAGAAAAATCCTTCATACTCAAAGAAATGAGGGAAGCTGGCTACATACAATAATGGCTTAAATTAAATGTATGTGCATAAACTTGAAGATAAATTAATATATTTTATTTCCAAATGGTATCTACCATTTATCGAAATCTGATTTCTAAATAAAACTTTTAACTTAAAGGTGCAAAATACTTTACCACTGCCAGTCAAAATGTATACTAATAAAGACATGTTAGTAATCATGCCAAGTTCGATAAGAAAAGTAATTGGAATCAGTTGGAACCAATTGAAGATGGAGCTCTTGGAGCAATTGGAGCCTTTTGAAGCATTTGGAGCCTTTTGGAGCTGTTGGAGCCATTTGGAGCATTTGGAGCCATTTGGAGCTGTGTTAAGCATTTGGAGGCTTTTGGAGCCATTTGGAGCTGTCCAGCATTTGGAGCCATTTGGAGCTGTGTTAAGCATTTGGAGGCTGTTGGAGCATTTGGAGCCTTTTTTTGGAGCTGTTGGAGCATTTGGAGCTACTGGAGACATTTGGAGCTGTCAAGAATTTGGAGGCTGTTTGGAGCATTTGGAGGCTTTTGGAGCCATTTGGAGGCCGTTTGGAGCATTTGGAGCCATTTGGAGCTGTGTTAAGCATTTGGAGGCTGTTGGAGCATTTGGCTACCGTTTGGAGCATTTGGAGCCATTTGGAGCTGTGTTAAGCATGCGGAGGCTGTTGGAGCATTTGGAGCCTTTTGGAGTCATTTGGAGCATTTGGAGCCTTTTGAAGCATTTGGAGCTGTCAAGCATTTGGAGCTGTCAAGCATTTGGAGGCTGTTTGGAGAATTTGAAGCCATTTGGAGCCATGTTAAGCATTTGGAGGCTGTTGGAGCATTTGGAGCCTTTTGAAGTCATTTGGAGCATTTGGAGCCTTTTGAAGTATTTGGAGCTGTCAAGCATTTGGAGCTGTCAAGCATTTGGAGGCTGTTTGGAGCATTTGGAACCATTTGGAGCTGTGTTAAGCATTTGGAGACCGTTTGGAGCATTTGGAGCCATTTGGAGCTGTGTTAAGCATTTGGAGGCTGTTGGAGCATTTGGAGCCTTTTGAAGCATTTGGAGCCTTTTGGAGTCATTTGGAGCATTTGGAGCCTTTTGAAGCATTTGGAGCTGTCAAGCATTTGGAGCTGTCAACCATTTGGAGGCTTTTTGGAGCATTTGGAACCATTTGGAGCTGTGTTAAGCATTTGGAGGCCGTTTGGAGCATTTGGAGCCATTTGGAGCTGTGTTAAGCATTTGGAGGCTGTTGGAGCTGTTGGAGCCATTTGGAGGCCGTTTGGAGCATTTGGAGCCATTTGGAGCTAAGAAGTAGTCGTTGCACGCCTATGCAGGGCTAAATGTTTATAAGATTGCTGGCTTTCGCAAGTGATTCTGTAGTTGGATAGAAATTGTGTAATAAATATTATGTTTGTAAAAGACTTTGAGGTGTTTTATTTCTCGAACCTTACACTTTTCTGGTATTTTTTTAAAATTAAAGATGTTTTGTATCGTCCAGGGATCGAACCAAGGACCTTAGTCGTTCTAATTAATCAGTATATAGATTACAAATTTATTTAATGAATTTTGAACTTTTTCCTGAATCTCTAGCATTGAAATTACGAATTTCCAATATGGTGGTCTTTATGTCTGATAGGATGATGGTAGTAGAGGATTTAGAGTCTCTTTAAGAATGTTGAACATGGTTTATTGAAATTATTATTTTTTATATAAAATTAAATGTTTACGTCATTCAGGGATCGAACCAAGGACTGGAGTGGATCGAATCAATATGTTAATTAATGAGTGATTTGTTTGATGAATTTTGGATTTTTTCCTGCTTTTCTAGCTTAATAATTACGGATTTTCAAGATGGCGACCAAATGACAAGATGGCGTGGGGCATCTCGGTAATAAATGATAACTCTACTGTAGCGGGTTAGAATAAAATTATCCAGATGGAAATGTACTCTATAATACGAGTACACACACAAGATTGCGTACTCCAGCAGGTGGTAGCTCCTGGTAGCATCTACTGAACATAAAATGTCGGGTCCGTGATGGTCGACAAGGACAAAGTCAAAGTTCAAGGTCAAGGTCAAATTTCAAGGTTAAGGTTAAAGTTCAAGGTCAAATTTCAAGGTCTTCAAATTTCAAGTTCAAGGTCAAATTTCAATGTCATCAAATTTCAAGTTCAAGGTCAAATTTTAAGGTCAAGGTCAAATTTCAAGGTCAGTGTCTAATTTCAAGGTCAAGGTCAAATTTCAAGGTCAAGGTCAATGTTCAATGTCAACAGTTGAGGAAAAAAGAATGGTGACCAGATAATTATACTACATGGCATCGGCACACTCTAGCAGACGAAAACAAGATGGTGGTCTCCAGCGGATGAAGACAAGATGGCGGACATGATGTCATACCAGTTGATGATATATACCTTGGTACTGGTTGTGGTAGATCAGTCTAGGTAGCTTTCATGGAGGAAGGATCGACCGTTTACTCTCGCTGGGAATCGAACCAAGGACGTGCATCGATATAATCAAACAGAATTCAAATACGTTAATTTTTTGATGAATTTTGGAATTTTTTTTCATTAAAATCGGATAATAAATAAAGATTTTCAAGATGGCGTCCAAATTTCAAGATGGCGTACATGACGTCATACTGCTGGATGATATATATGCTATGAAAAAAGTGGTGGGATTCAGTCTGCCTGCAGTCACCTAGGGGGAAGGATCAGTCGCCATTTTTATTTTTTTTTGCACTCGTCGGGTTCGAACCGAGGACTCCGAGCTCCGTGTCGAAAAAGTATATTTTTTATAAATATATTTATTAAAATTTTATTATTTAAATTTTTGTATAATCTTTAAAAAAAATTTCGTTAAAATCGGATGATAAATAAAAAAAGTTAAAGATGGCGACCGTAACAAAAATTGCAACGGTGACGTCATCATTCAAAATGGTGGATAACACATCACCGGAATTTTCGAGAACACAATGACGTCATTCAAAATGGCGGATACAAGATTGCGGATCCAAAATGGCCGCTGGGGTCAAGGTCAAGGTCAAAGGTCAAGATCACAACCATTAAAGATGGCCGCCGTGACGTCACAATCCAAGATGGCGGACCGGCTCCTCGCTCCTCACCCAGGACCCAGTCCCAGCTCCGGATATTATATACTACTCTTAGCATATTAGAGCCATCGTTGTACTCTAGCTTGTACGCAGGCTTGGCGTTACAAGTTCTGTCATGTCTTTTTAAGCTCTCTCTCCGCGTAAACGACTTGCTACATCTAACACAACTTATCATATTACGTAGTGGATTTTTAACACAGTCATTCTTCTCGTGTTGTCTTCCATTCTTTCTCAAGATAAATTATTTGCTGCAAAACTTACACCTGTGTCCTTTCAATACAGCAACAGTCTCCGAATCAGGATTCATATTAGTTACTGAGACTATTGTCAGATGCAAACCGAGTAAATTAAATTAGATACATTACTTAAATAGAATTTTCTAAATATTTCATCTGCAAGAATTAAGTTACCTCATACAAAAGAAATTGTTACATGTGGTCTCGATTATTAGCATGAGATGTCGCCACGTGTTGTGTTGAGTCATAATTTATTTAGTTGTTTTATGTGGTATGCGAGAAGCTCACTAACGATCGCAAAACAAGGACGGCTTCGCTAGACATCAAGGAGAAGGAAGTTCGTCTTTCATGTTAGTGCTCCACGGATGTCTCATGAAATATTATTTGACTGAGTAATGGTTGCTTAATTTTTATTTCCACCTGGTAAAAAAAAATTGCAAGTGCTGATTTAGTAACAGATATTCTCGAATTAAATGTAACTCTAAATAACACGTCATAACTCATTAGGTAAAAAATCCGTCATGCAGAGAGCGGATTCTCATAATAGACAGAAGCACTTGAAGAATCCACAGGAATAATCAGGAGTACACGGAGAAAACCATGTAACGTTTCTTTGTTATCATATAAATACAGAAAAAATATTTAATAATAATATAAATTAATAAAAAAAATTAAATTGAAAAAATTAAATTGAAAGCAGGAATAATCAGGAGCACACGGAGAAAACCATCATAATATTGACATGGATAATCAGATGCACTCGGAGAAAACCACCACATGTTTTCTTTGATATCATAAATTTACAGGAAAAAAAATATTTAATAAAAATAAATAAAAAAAATTCAAAAAATTCAAAAAATTACCAAAATACATAAATAGATTCTGCTAGCTTGTAAACTTCTCATTGTGTAACAAAGATAGAGTTCTAGTACAAGCCAGAATTTTATGTATTTTGGTAATTTTTTTCCTTTTTTGAATTTTTTTTATTTATTTTTATTAAATATTTTTTCCCTGTAAATTTATGATATCAAAGAAAACATGTGGTGGTTTTCTCCGAGTGCATCTGATTATCCATGTCAATATTATGATGGTTTTCTCCGTGTGCTCCTGATTATTCCTGCTTTCAATTTAATTTTTTTCAATTTAATTTTTTTTATTAATTTATATTATTATTAAATATTTTTTCTGTATTTATATGATAACAAAGAAACGTTACATGGTTTTCTCCGTGTACTCCTGATTATTCCTGTGGATTCTTCAAGTGCTTCTGTCTATTATGAGAATCCGCTCTCTGCATGACGGATTATTTACCTAATGAGTTATGACGTGTTATTTAGAGTTACATTTAATTCGAGAATATCTGTTACTAAATCAGCACTTGCAATTTTTTTTTACCAGGTGGAAATAAAAATTAAGCAACCATTACTCAGTCAAATAATATTTCATGAGACATCCGTGGAGCACTAACATGAAAGACGAACTTCCTTCTCCTTGATGTCTAGCGAAGCCGTCCTTGTTTTGCGATCGTTAGTGAGCTTCTCGCATACCACATAAAACAACTAAATAAATTATGACTCAACACAACACGTGGCGACATCTCATGCTAATAATCGAGACCACATGTAACAATTTCTTTTGTATGAGGTAACTTAATTCTTGCAGATGAAATATTTAGAAAATTCTATTTAAGTAATGTATCTAATTTAATTCACTCGGTTTGCATCTGACAATAGTCTCAGTAACTAATATGAATCCTGATTCGGAGACTGTTGCTGTATTGAAAGGACACAGGTGTAAGTTTTGCAGCAAATAATTTATCTTGAGAAAGAATGGAAGACAACACGAGAAGAATGACTGTGTTAAAAATCCACTACGTAATATGATAAGTTGTGTTAGATGTAGCAAGTCGTTTACGCGGAGAGAGAGCTTAAAAAGACATGACAGAACTTGTAACGCCAAGCCTGCGTACAAGCTAGAGTACAACAATGGCTCTAATATGCTAAGGAAGAGCGATTTGCATTACGACAATAATTTTCCTTGTCTTGGGAGAGATTATGTACGCGGCTCTTCCGATCTCGACAAAAAACTTAAATTGAAGGATGATGTTGATTTATGGAAGAATGAAGACAATGGAAGAATCCTTAACGTGAAAAGTGAGAATACATTCCAGCCGAATTCAAGTAGATCTTTCCTACTCTGTAAAAATGATGGACTCCTAAAAAGGAAGCATGAAGACGATGAAGACACTTCGACATCATCGGCATCGAATTCTTACGGTAATCTGGGTAAAGATGATGCCTTCTACGGTGATTGCTACAGCGACTCTGAGGCTGTTGACAAAGACATAGACTGTGATGAAGCAGCTAAAGCAGGCAAGATCGAAGACTGAGTCGGTGTCCTGAGACCGAAACGATGGAAACGACGAGATATATTAAATAAATCTGATCATGCTTGTGATGATCACAATTCGATAATGAAAGTTACCCTGAGGTTGTTAAAACGGAATACACCAGAGATCATAATATTTATAATAAACAAGCAAGTAAAATGGTGGTAGAAGAGATTGATTACACATCATGAAAAGATCCAAACATATTGGTTGACCGGCTAAGACTTCTACATGGCTCGCTTTGTGCAGGAAACTATTCGTGCATCAAAGAAATATCCTTTATACTCAAAGAACTGAGAGAAGCTTGCTACATACAATAATGGCTTGTTTTACTTGCATTTCTATAATGTACAGAAATAAAATAAATAATTTGAATTATAAAAATTTAATGTTTTTATTTCTTGTATTCTGATTTCTAACTAAAACTTGGTTCTCGTAACTTGTGCTTCCAAATGTGCTTCCTTTTCGTCGATGGTGCTGCCTTTTCGTTGACGGTGCTTCCAAATGTGCTGTCTTTTCGTTGGCGGTGCTTCCAAATGTGCTGCCTTTTCGTTGGCGGTGCTGCCTTTTAGTTGTCGGTGCTTCCAAATGTGCTGCTTTTTCGTTGGCGGTGCTGCCTTATAGTTGACGGTGCTTCCAAATGAGCTGCTTTTTCGTTGGTGGTGCTGCCTTTTCGTTGGCGGTGCTGCCTTTTCGTTGTCGGTGCTTCCAAATGTGCTTCCTTTTCGTTGGCGGTGCTGCCTTTTCGTTGTCGGTGCTTCCAAATGTGCTGCCTTTTCGTTGGCGGTGCTGCCTTATAGTTGTCGGTGCTTCCAAATGTGCTTCCTTTTCGTTGGCTGTGCTGCCTTTTCGTTGTCGGTGCTTCAAAATGTGCTGCCATTTCGTTGGCGGTGCTGTCTTTTCGTTGGCGGTGCTGCCTTTTCGTTGTCGGTGCTTCCAAATGTGCTGCCTTTTCGTTGACGGTGCTTCCTTTTTGTTGATTGCGCGTAGTACAAAATGTAGTAATTGAATATTTACAGGTTTAAAACCTCTTGGTGTTACTAAAATATTTTTCAAGGTTACTTGGTCCTTTAGAATGTATAAAAATGTCACGTTGGATTAATTGAATATAATTAGCTAACGACGAAGGTCATGCGGTCCTGAAATGACTAGCCTATACGCCTGAAAATGACATGACTCGGTCTCATGGACTAAAGGCAATTGATCTAAATGTGTGGCTTTTTACATGAACGGCTTATAGGTTATTCAGATCATTGAAAAATTAGACTTTCATAATAAGATAATCGGCACTGTATTAATTCGTTGGTCAGGTATATTGACTTGAGTTGTTTTTCGTAGAGTGAATGATTAATAAACACCACGAAAGGTAATGGAAAACAGAATATAAAATTTATTTAATAATTTGTTACAACTGTCACTGGTCAATAATCGAACCGTGGACAGGAATACATCGATTCAATTTGTAAATTAATAATTGATTTCAAAGAGACTTTTGGAATTTTTCCCGCATTTCTAGCTAAATAATTACGGATTTTCAAGATGGCTCCCAAATTTTAAGATTGTGGGCACCTCAGTAATAATAAATGATTACTGCACTGTAGCAGGTTAGAATAAAACTAGCATGATGGTAAGACGAGTAGACACATGATGGTGTCCTCCAGCAGACGAAAACATGATGGCGGCAATGACCACTAGCATGTGGTAGCTCCTGGTAGCATGTACTGAACAAAAAATGACGGATCCATGATGGTTGTCAAGGTCAAAGTCAAATAACAAGGTCAAGGTCAAATGTCAAGTTCAAGGTCAAATTTAAAGGTCAAGGTCAAATTTCAAGGTAAAGGTCAAAGTTCAAGGTCAAGGACAAAGTTCAAGGTCAAGGACAAAGTTCAAGGTAAAGGTCAAGGTCAAAGTTCAAGGTCAATGACAAAGTTCAAGGACAACAGACGAGGTTAAAGGTATAGTGAACAGAAAATTATATCAACATGTCGCCAGTACACTCTAGCAGACGAAAACAAGATGGATGCCTCCAGCGGACAATGACAAGATGGCGGACATGACGTCATACCAGCTGATGGTAAATACCTTGTTATTGGTGGTGGTAGGTCAGTCTGAAGGTGGTTTCTGTGGAGGAAGGATCTGATTTTTTTTTGCCCTCACCGGTTTCGAACCAAGGACGGGAATCGAAATAATCAATCAGAATTCTATCAAGTTAATTTTTTGATGAATTTTGGAATTTTTCCCGATTTTCTAACATAAAAATTACGGATTTCCAAGATGGCGTCTAAATTTCAAGATGGCGACCATAACGATAATTGCAACATTAATAGGATCCAATATGGTGGTCGTAACGTAAAGTGTAAGAATGACATGGTACTCAACCAAGATGGCGGGTGTAACGAAATATTCAACATTTATATAATCCAAGATGGGGACCGTAACGATAACTGCAACAGTGGTTTTTAAGATTTTTATTATTTATTCGATTAAATAATTTTTTTAATGATTTTTAAAATTTTTCCCGATTTTCTAACATAAAAATTGCGGATTTTCAAGATGGCGGGCGTAACGATAACTGCAACGGTGACGTCATAATCCATGATGAGGATTATCTGAGGCTGTATACATGGATGCTTAAGCCTACATATGGACATTTCTAGCTGCTGGGATTTTTACGGAATAAAACGGGAATTTTTTTCTTAAAACGGGAAATTTTGAGTCATTTTGAGTCAATTTTGAGATATTTTGAGGAATTTTTGAGTCCAAGATGGCCGCCGTGACGTCACAATCCAAGATGGTGGACCGACAATCACAATCCACATCCTGCATCCTGTTTCCGGACCGGCTATCATACACTACTCACTTGTCAGTTGGTATTGGTTTCTCTTTTTTCTTTGAAGCTTTTTTGTAGCATTTTCTGCGATGAGTTGCTTGCTGAACTTCTCGGTGAAGTGACCAGCAGTAGTCCCCCATCATGTTGGTGTTCCAGCGGCCCTGGTAGCGTTTTTCCATCACTTTAATGTCCTGGTGAAAACGCTCACCTTGCTCTTCACTAACATCTCCCAAATTCTCCTGGAAGTAATCTAGGTGACTGTTTAAAAAGTGAACTTTCAGGCTCATCAAACATCTTAAATTTTTAAACTAATTTAACATCTTAGCTACAATAGAAACATATTCTGGGTGTTTTTCATTTCCCAAGAACTCTTTAACAACTTGCTTGAATGATAACCATGCTTCTTTCTCATTTAAGGTCATTGTGGATTCAAAGTTAACGTCAAACATCATTTTTATAATGTCAGGTCCGACGAAGACGCCTTCTTTTAGTTTAGCTTCTGAAAGGTGTGGAAACTGTTGGCAGAGATACTTGAAAGATGGTCCATCTTTAGGCAAAGCCTTGACAAACTGTTTCATGAGGCCTAACTTTATATGTAGAGGTGGTAGGAGTACGTTTTGTGGATCTACTAGGATATTGCGCAGAATGTTCTTCTCGCCAGGTTTTAAAGACTCCCTCACAGGCCAGTTCTTTCTGCACCAATGTTGATCCCTTGCTCTACTGTCCCATTCACACAAGAAACAAGGAAATTTGGTAAAACCACCTTGCTGACCAAGAAGCATACATATTATTTTTAAATCACCACATATCCTCCAACCATGAGCAGAATAGCCTATTTTATTTAACACTCTATCTAGGTTTTCATAGCTTTCTTTCATATGAACAGAATGACCAACAGGTATAGATGCGTACATGTTACCATTGTGCAATAAAACAGCCTTTAAACTAGTTTTGGATGAATCAATAAACAGCCCCCAGTCTTCCTTTTTGTATTCAAGACCAAATTCACTGATCACGCCGGGAATGTCTGAGCAGTATACTAAGTCACCTTCCTGTTCAAAATACTTGGAAAATTGCTGCTCCCTCTTCCTATACACATTAATGCTGGTTCCAACCGCCAACAAGTTCCTTTCTTTTAGTCTAGAGCCAAGAAATTCAGATTTTTCTTTCATTAGGCCCAGATCCCTGACCAAGTCGTTAAGCTCGATCTGAGTAAACAATTTAGGCCCTGCATTTTCTGTATTACATTGGAATTCTTCAACATCTGGTTAATCTATCTCAGATACATCAGACAAAACTTCCATTGAAATAGAATTTAAATTATCTGGTGGTTCAGGGACCGGCAAATCTACACCATGCCCTACTAGTCGGGTAGCGGACGGAAGGTTAGGGTAGCATATTACCTTCTTGTTTTTCGAGTTATGCCTAGTAATATCAACACCGCAAAAGTATCAATCATTGTAATTATTTGTTGGCTTCCTCCATATCATAGGAACAGCAAATCTAAAGTTCCCCCCCCCCCCCCCATTTTTTGACCATTTTCTCAAATCTTCAACACATACATAGCATACCTTATGCGGCGCCCAAGATTTATCTTGATCACCAAGTTTAATTCCAAAGTATGATATATAAACGTTTTTCACAAAGTCTGAAATATTTCTTTGGTGTTTCTTAATCACAAACTCACCACAAAGATAACAAAAACAGTCAGCAGAGTTTTTACAACCACTATTAGACATTGTACTGAGCACATGTACAGGAAACATGAAAGTGAGGTTAGGTTGACAATATACAAAACATCAGCTGTTTACTGTAAAATAGACTCAACTTTTTTTTGCCAGCAGTTATGTTTGAGCAGTGCTACCAATGTCCTTCATGTACAACCATTATAACTACTTTTTCAATTTATGTAAACAAAATTAAAGCTGTTAAATTCTGTAATAAATCGGTTAATTTTATATGTTTATTTATAAAATGTGAACAAATGGTGGGTGATACAGCTTCTTAAGAATCATATTAGGATTCAGCACCCTAAAAAACATAAGAATTTGGTATTTTGAGAAAAATGTTTTTTCATTGTTGGCCTGTGTAATCATTCATTATTATTTTTAGACATTTCAAATATATTCTTAAATCAGAAGTCCTTTGAAAGAGTGTTATGCATTCATATTGAAAGAAAAACCGGAGTATTTTGATTTAAGAAAGTGAAATTCCTTTTCCGTATTCTTATTTTTACTGTACACATCCGTGGTTGAAACATATTTTTACAAAGACGTTTGTTGGTTGTGCTCTACATAACATTCCTGACGAATTAGTAAGACCTAAGTCAGATACAATCTGAATGTAATCTTTCTATTTCGTGTTATTTCTTCCTTTACATGATTTAAAGATGAACGTTTCAATCATTCAAACTATAGGTTTATCTGTAGATGTTATATAATTGATGTTATGAATAATATATATAAACTAGGAATCAGATTTGTATGAAATTGAATCCTTAAACAAACATAAAATTTGGGTGTATTAATATTCATTCGATGTATAATTAATATTTTGTTATTTGCCATTATTACCAAACATAATACTTAAATTATATTCTGCAACCATCTGCAATTTTATAGGTGTGGTGTTATGGTTTTGGCGCCTAAATAAATATATTGATTATTAACAGCTTTTATTGTTATTACACGGATAACACTATTTTATATATTGTTATAGTTGGTACGAACCAAGTAACTATTGTGAAAATAGATTACTTTTTCTCTTAAGTAACTACAGCATATAAAGCACGTGGGTGCACCATGGAGGCCGTATTCGGTGCAACTATTGACTGCCAACTACATGCATATAGGCCAAGTGTATCCAAACCACGAGGACTTCTTTTTCCATTCTTGACATTCATTTCAACCAGGTCATATACAATGTCAGGCCTATAGGCCAAGAGAATCCGAACAACGAGGGATTCTTCTTTGATTTTTTTTTTATCTTTCAAACAAATGTGATCTATTTCCAACAGTTTCAGTACTTTCATACCTACAGTACGGATATAATATTGTTACGTTTTACCGCAGGTTCGTAAAGGATAGCCCAATTAAAGATTTTATTACACTACACAGTTTTATTTATTGCCACTACTTATGTCACTTACAAAAATCTTCTAAAATGTCAAATAATTGATTACACTTAAAGAAAGATCTATTCCCCAGTCACTCGCTCCACACACCTCGCTGGGCCGCACTTCTGGCGCAACTCTCGCCGTAGCACCCCTCGTGGGTCTCCGCCGCGGGACTCCGTCGCCACACTCCACCGCCGCCGATCCACTTCCCCTTTGCCGAGGATCCACTCGACTCCTCGCTCGCAACTTCGCTCGGGACTTCGCCCGGCCCGCGACTCTATCGCTCGGAAACTCCGCCGTGGGAAAACTCCCGACTCCACTGAACTCACTCACTCCCTGTCCTGGAACCTTCGTCCAAGGACGTCGCCACTCTGCCGCACCCGCGGCACTATCGCCCGGAAACTCCGCCGCGGGAGAACTCCCGACTGAACACTCCGAACTGACTCCCTGCCCTGACGTCCTCGGGCATATATATATAGGCCCCGGTGTAATTCCAGAACTCACGAGAGCGGCCGGGGGCCAGTCGCGTCACTCCGAGCCGTTCCGACGGCAGAAATCTCTCGAAAACACGTGTCGCCGACTCGCGCAACTCCCAGCTGTCCGGTGTCAGTTACGTGTCAAAGGCAGGGCGCCGCGCGGGGAGTGATGGTAAGGAGGGGGGAAGCGACAATCCTTGTTATGTTCCCGGCGCGCGCGGCGCATATCATGTTGCGGCTGTCGTCAGCCAGCTCTGCACCTGCACGTGGCCCGGCCTTGCTCCCTTGCTCTAGTTCGTAACATTGCCCCCTCCTTAAACCTGTTCGTCCCGAACAGGTAACACTGCGCTGTTGTGAGTCATGCGGCAAAGCCATCCTACGCAGCGGGCAGGTGTAGTGAATATGGCCCACTTCCTGACAGATGTAACATCGCAGCCATCCTCCGAATTTTCGGGTCCGTATGCCAGCTTTGCAGTGACTGTGGGTCTCGCTCTTCCACACCTGCTGCTGTGGTGCTTCCCTTTCCACCAGGCAACCCCGCTGAACACGTTCCCGTTCCGGGCACCTCCCTTGAGAATACCCCTTGTCGGCACGCAGAAGCAGAACACCGTAGGCGACTTCCCATTCCTTTAACCAGTGAGTTACCACCCTCCTTAATCCCTATATCACATAGATGTCCTTCCTCCTTCGGTTTCTTCACACGATTCGGGCAGTCATGTTGGACGTGCCCTCTTTCTCGACACGCGTAACATCGTGGGGACCTCTTCTCCGTCGGGCCGGTAGACTCTTCTCTTGTTCGATCATTGTCTCACAGCGTTGTACTTCTCCCTTGGGCTTCCTACCACGATTCGGACACTCGCGCCGGATGTGTCCTAGTTCTTTGCAGACGAAGAACCGCTGTCTTCCCCTTGTTTTCTGAAACTGAGATCTATTTAACAACTTCATTAGTGTTCCAAGTATAATCTCTTCGTTAGTATCTGAGCGGCTATTCGCTTGGTAGTAAGGTTCTATCACGGTCTGTCTCGCTCTGATACTCATGTTTCTTGAGGCAATGCAGGCAGCTTCGATTTTCAGGGCGTGAACAAGAGCATCGCGAATGTTTTGTAGCCTCTCGTGTTAAACACACGAGGGGAACAAGGAGTAGGAAGGGAACAGAGTGTGGCGACAAGTCATCGAAAGCTATTACAACTGAATACATTTCTTACTCATTATACAAGAAATTATTCATTACAACATTAATGACGAAAACGTAAACAGTTGATGTTTGCGGCGTGGCTCTGATTCGAAAGTCTGCGAACAGAAACGTTTAACAATTACAAGACACGTGAATACAGCTTAACAAATCAATTACAATTGCCCGTGCTCTCATACTTGGCACGCCGCTTGGCGCTGGGTACACCGTCAAAAGAAAAGCTAAGTTACAACGTACATAAATTCCCAGACTGTAAAAGAAAATAACTAACCAAACCTCTCGACTTATGCAACTAATACATATAGCATGTTTTTTTTTTACGTAGGTACGCAGACCTCTAGTAATTACTCTAACACCTCGTCGACTCTTGTCGACACGTATTTCTGCGGGCAAGACGATCCATGGATTAGCAGTGACTATCTGCGCAAACTATCTTAGCGCGAGAAATGCTCGTCGGTGTGGGCACTGGGATTATTCTTCGGGTGTGTCACTGCCGGGTTTCGCACCTAAGCATTGTATGTCCAGTCGGTAGTCAAGTCTTTCCTCGGGACTCATGAGCTCACACCGCCATCTCCAAGCCTTGCCTCCGTCACCACTGCCCCTCTTCTCAGTCTAAGTTTTCTACCCACTCGGTTTCTAAGTGTCTACGACGAAACGGTACATTACCAAGTGGTAGCTTCTTCCAACGGGCAGCGTCACGGCAGGCGGGCGAGACGTGTTGACGGTGTAGCTTCCTTCCGCAGGGAAGGCCAGCAGGGCCTCCGGCTGGTGTCGCTGGTGGTCGCGACGAGTCTCCTCATTCACCGCAATATGGGCCCCCTTTTATACTCTGTGAACTGCTCGTATCGAACATGGCAGAATGTTCTCGGTCGGGGCAACCGGAACCGGCGCCTGCGGCGATGTCCGGTTGGCAGCCCGCCAAAACGAGCCTCCCCGAGGGCTCCCGAGCGGCTCCGAACTTCGCGCGCGCAGCGCACGAACACTTTACTTGTGCGGGTTGCATCGGCGCGCGGTTAGGCGCCGCGCGGCATATCTTGATGTGCGTGAGCGGAGCACACGCAACAGTTTTTGTGGCGGGCCAAACGAAGAGTTTGCTGAACCTCCACATCTCTGAGCCAGTCTATAAAAAACACTAGTGGCTATCTGCTGGCGGAACTCTGTTGATGCTTCTGGGTAGGCGAGGTGCAAGAGTCGCTCGATGTCGGCTTCAAACTCTTGGAGGGTTTCCGAATATCTCTGTTGCCGTGTCTTCAGGGCTGTTCTGTACACCTCGCCCATGTGTCGGTCGCCATACCTCAACTCAAGGGCCTCTACTAATACCCCATATTCTTTCTGGTCTGTAACTGGTATGGTCTGCAGCAGCTCTAGTGGAGATCCTCGCAGGGCCAAGACGAGTGCGGTAGCCTTTTCTTCATCGTCCCACCCATTAACTTCAGCAGCTGCCTCAAACTGTCGCCTGTAGAGAGCCCACGACGATTGGCCATCACAGGTGGGTGGCTTGAATTTTGGGAGACCAGTTGCACCTTCCACCTTCACGTCTCCAGAATAACTACTCCGTTTTGTAGCCGATGCAGCTTCCTTGATCATCCGACGGAACTCTTCTGTTACAGCTGCTACTTGCTGTTCGGTGGTCTGCTTGAGCTGAGCTAGCTGTTGTGCCATTCGCTGTTCTAAGGTGTGCTCGAGTTGGGCATGTTGTTGCGCTACTAGTTCTTCATGTTCTGCTACATGTTGCTCTTGTTCTGCAAGATGCTGCTCCAAACACTGCACTTTGCCTTCCCACTGGTTGCTGGTTTCATCGATCTTCTTTTTCATTTCTTCTTGTGCAGCAACTATTTCGTTTCGCATCTCTTCTTGGTTTTTCTTTATGTCCTCTATCTCTGTCTTCATATCATTCTTCATCTCCTCTGGGCAGTTATCAATTTTATTCTTCATTTCGTCCAGCCTATTCTTCACTTCTTCCTGGCTGTTATCAATTTAATTCTTCATTTCTTCCTGGCTGTTATCAATTTTATATTTCATTTCTTCCTGTCCACACTTCATCGCGTCCAGCCTATTTTCCATTTTCTCCTGGCTATTCTTCATTTCTTCCCTGTTACTCTTCATTTAATTCTTTATGTCTTCCTGACCTTTATCAATTTTATGATTCACTTCATCCAGCCGACTCTTCATTTCGGCCAAGAATGCCATTAAATTCTTATTCTCGTCGGCAGCCATCTTTCTTGTCCACATATACTACAAGCTAGTGTCCTATGACGACACTAATTTCCTCTACATGCTAACCAAGACTGCTACTAAACACTAACACTAATATCCAAACTACTACACTCAAAACTAACTACAGTTCCTAACACTTGTTGCAATCTCGAAAATCTAATTAAATTTTAATCCATAATAAACTAATCCTAAATTCTTTAAATTAAGGCTATCCCACTTCTGACACCAAAATGTTACGATTTACTGCGGGTTCGTAAAGGATAGCCCAATTAAAGGATTTAATCGCACACAATTATATTTATTGCCACTATTTACATCGCTAGCTAATAATCTAAAAATGCCAATTAATAAATTGCACTAAACAAAAATGTTGCCTCCTCCAGTCACTTGCTTCTCACAGTCCACACGCTTCGCTGGGCCGCGCCTCTGGCGCAACTCTCGCCGCAGCACCCCTCGTGGTCCTCCGTCGCAGGACTCCGTCGCCGCACTCCACCGCCGCTGTCGCACTTCCCCTTCGCCGAGATCCCACTCGATGGCACGCTCGGAACTTCGCTCGGAACTGAACTCTTCGCCCTGGAACCTTCGTCCAGGGACTTCGCCACTCTATCGCCCGGAAACTCCGCCGCGGGAAAACTCCCGACTTCACTCTTAACTCTCCTGACTCCCTGCCCTGACGTCCTCGGGCATATATATAGGCCCCGGCGCAATTCCAGAACTCACGAGAGCGTCTCCCCCATGTCAAAACTCGTTCAGGGGTAGTAGTTGCTCCAGCTGCCAAGTCCAATGCCACAGCTAGATAGAGCGTCGCAGGCGGCTACCACAGTTCCTTCCTCGAAGACTCATGAACCAGCGCCGATCACCACGCCTCGCAGCGGCCAGGGAACACAACAACCAGATCACGTCATAGCTGCGGTAGACACGAGTACCAACCCCTCCTACCTAACGTTACCAAACTAGACGCAGAGTCTAAAACTAAGTGCCATAAAAATACCAAAGCAAAACAAGATATAATTACAAAAATAAAATAATTTGAGGCGGGACTACACGTCTCACTACTTAAATAAAATTGATAAAGTTTGTGTGGGTTTCGGTTAATTTTTAGAAAAGCTAAAGTTTCTAAAAAAAAAAAAAGTTTGGCAGGCCTTGCAAGAAATCGGTAATTCTCATCACAAATTACTTCAAATTGGTTGGTTTGTGGGGGGGGGGGGGGGGGGAGGTGTAATTGACCACACAGTTTCCAGTAAACGGGGCAATTACCGAACAGTACACGAACAATGTCTTTAAAAAATTCACAACATAAAATTTACGTAACTCTGTCTTAAAGTGCCAAATTAATTAAAACCTGACGTCCTCAGAGGTACACACGTCAAAAATGAAAGGGTTCTGATGGTCACAACTAGCGTTCTGCAGCTTTTGATTTAGCACTTTGTGCCGCAAATTAGGAATTCCCTCGGCACCCTTTTTACATATTTGTTTACATAGGTATGTAAATGAGATTTTTGGGGCTAAATTTATTGATATTACGAACTCCCACTGTGCCTCCAGCATTAACAGCAATCGGAGCGCTAGCTCGCGTCAACCTTTCCCAGCACACCCGCACCTTAAGCCACGCCTGAGATCGACGAGTTTTCTCACACCTGGATCGATATTTCAGCCTACAGAACACGCCCCAGGGGCTCTGTTCGTTTCATACCCACTACGGCACCATCCTGCCCCTCTCCACTAGCCACCTATGTTTGCGCTGAGTTTGCGAGAAATGAGACCGCGAGGAATGACCGGTCGATAACAATATGCCCTGTGGCCTCGGGCCGCACCTTCTTAGGACTCCTCGCAGCTTCCTCAAACGACATACATTGCAGAACTTCCTAACTAAAGCCAAAATTAATCCCATTTTGCTTTCCAAAGGGAAACACCTTTCAGCCCACTCCCCCACTGGCACAATGATTAGTGGTTGCACCGCTGCGCACCTCGCGGTCGTCTCGAGAACCTTGCCGGACATAATTCCTCTGCCACGCGCCTGACACAGTTGCCTTTAAATGTAGGGCAACTGTACGACACAGATATATATATATTTTAAATTCTTTCTATGCGTACTTCCTCCCCCCTCCAAACCCCCGCCCAATCAGAAGGTCGTTTCCCCTTCCTGTTGACTCAACATCTAGCGCGCCCTTTAATTACATGGGCTTCCGCTCCTTAGGGAGGAGTCGCGGTTCTGCTTTCGTCCCGGTCATCATCTGCCCATGCTGCTCTGCCACGAGTAATTCCGTAACAACTTTTGATTACGAGCAGATGACTAAGATATGGGATGTAGTCCCGGTTATATAGGGAGTGTTTGCCTTACCATAAGAACACTTACAAAAAGATAGTGTTTAAATTAGTTTTAGCAGATCATGTCTCATCCGCGGGTTTCGCGAATGTTGGACGTCACAAGATGCTGTGATCTCTGGATCAACCCACCGAAGGTGAGGTGCTCGTAATACCTGCACACAACTGCGGCATGCTACATGACGCTCGTGACAGCTCCATGTGTCACCTTTGAATTTCGGTCCCTGATGTTGCTGAAAGATCCACTCTTCCGAGGGTCTATCCTCACTTCGGAGGGATAATCTGATTCGCCATTCTCTCACCGCCAGCAGGTGAGAGTTAAGTGAATAACAAATCTACCTATGTAAAGTGTGTATCCAAGTAAATTGCTCTGGACTGTTACATTGGGCTACCAAAAAGGAAACGATGTTTGTTAAGCCAAGAAATTATATACAAAAGGCTAATCTTGTTAAGGGACCGTGATATAAGGAGGTGTGCGTGTGTATAAATAATTTTCTCTAAATCCCTACCCTCCCGGCCGGGAACCTGCTATTTCATAATTTTGTAAAAGATCATTAATTTCCATAAAATTTTTAATTCCTAAGAATCTTGATTTTGATGTCGATGTGAAGATAAAGGGATAATAATTGGCTCGTATTAAAATACCTTTTTTCAGCAGCCCGAACCTTGGTGTTGTTACTTAGTAGTGTAACTTAACGATACACCCAGTGACACAACCCCCCCTCCCTTGGCTTTAGAGCATATACTAAATTGCATCTCACCACTTGTGCTCGCCTCTGGCAATTTACTTGAGAGACTTGCTTGTCCCAGCAATTCTTCCAGGCTTCCTTATTGATTAGATTGATTTAATTTAGAGCAAGAGGGGCGTAACACTATCCTAAGCAATAAGTGCCAGCTCTAGGCTCACGCCATTGACGAGCCTCGGCCAGCCTAAAGTTCTCGCCACAGCTTGTACACACGCGGAATACACCGCATAATTCTTATTGCAACACGGCATGCAAGGTTATCATTTGTCACCAGTACACTCGTGGTTGGCATAGTTAAATCAAAACACTCGAAAAAATCAAGTCGTTGACCTGAGCCGCGGGAGAAAAACGTCCGGCATCGCGCCTGCCATGCAATCCTACTTCCTCTCTCGCCACGAACAGCTGATACTGTCCCCACCACTATCACCCGCGCGCACATGTTAATAGTTCCTTTTTATAACACCAGACGTAAAATATGATGTGACTAAAAACCTTTTTGAAATATCTATAAATAACAATAAACTGAAAAATAAATAAAAAATTTGATAAAAAACTTTTTTTAAACTTATCAAAAAAAATATATATATAATCAGGATTACCAACTTCGGCACAAAATCCCTATAATACCAACTTTAATGGATTTGCCCTTTTCTAAATAATATATAAATTGACAAAATATAAAATAACTACCTGCCCGACCCGGCTTCGCACGGCTATACTAATGGAAATAAATGAAGCCACATCTCCCATTTACAGTAATGTTAAATTTAAAAATAAATCAGTGAAATTTATTAAAATGCTGTATAATGTACCAATAGTTTCCCGACTCGTGCACGCAACGTACAACTGATGTACCCGTACTTCGCTACGGGGGTCTACAGGCAGATCACTCTTGCGCCGCTCATTATACATGCCCCTCCTTGTGGGTACGCCACTGCCACGCGATGCCCGTTGCCATGGAGACGCAGAAGGCATAAACAATGCAAAATCCTGTTCTCATGCAGACAAAGTACCCACTGTTGCCTGGTTTTAACCACTCATGGGATCTAATTTTCGGAAAATGTCATCCTGCGTAATATAAGGAACATTACCGTGAAGTTTCAAGTCTGTAAAATATATATAATTGAAAAAAAGGGCAATTTTTGATATTTAAAGTACCCGGAATATTTCAACGGTGATGAGGACTGCACTAACAATGAAATAGTCGTTGCCATAGAGACGAATGAAGCATCAACAAAACAACAGCCGTTGCCATGGTGATTTCCTACCAAAAACTGGAAATTTTGATATATTACGCCCCCGAAACTCCCCTTCGGATCGGATTTCCGCAGAATCCGTTCTTCGTGAGCGTCTACATCACAAAATGAGTAACTATGCTAAATTTCAAGTCAATCGGGTGTATAGTTTTAGAGATCTCGTGATGAGTGAGTCAGTGAGTGGTATTTCGCTTATATATATATATATATATATATATATATACACACACACACACACACACACAAGTCCTTGTCAGAATTGTAACGGGAGAGGAAAATTATTGATGGTCCGAAAAAAGAAAAATTAATTAAAAATAATAAAAATAATTCTAGTAAAAGAAAAAAACAAATTAAACACAGAGAGACGAAAAAAACAATAGTTTAGGTTTGCGATTTAAAGTAATAAAAAGTATTTAAATACTAATTGAACTCTTATGAGGGTAATGATTGCTTCGTTGTTTATATCACACAAGTGTTTTTTACTTGTATGGGAAAATTAAGAATGATAAGGCATCTAGTGCGTGACAACAATGTTACTAGGCAATAGGAAATAAACTTCTAGTGCCTGCGGCATAGTCAACACACACACTTCGTACGTGTACTGCATGTTGTATCAAACCCCCTCCAACGCATTTGATTCTAAATTGGACTTTTAGTAAGGATCCCTAATGTTATTGATAATATTATATAGCCTATAGCCTTCCTCGATAAATGTACTATCCAACACTGAAAGAATTTTTCAAATCGGACCAGTGGTTCCTGAGATTAACGCGTTCAAACAAACAAACAAACAAACTCTTCAGCTTTATAATATTAGTATAGATATTTAAATAATCAAAGGCATTTAAAACTTGTTTAACTTAAATTCTTATTTTTAATTTTTTCTTGAATGTCCAGAATTCTTGGGGCTGCACTTGAAGCATGATGACATCAGTAGTATTTATTTGGGCATATTTTTGCAGTAGTCCATTTAAAGCGGGAGAGATCTACAGTTACACTGAATGATTCTCATGGGAATAATTTAGTGTGTAAATTTGTGTATAATTTTATAGGGATAGATAGCTACCCCAGCACTCTTGACTGGAAGGTGAGTTCTGGGTGGTAAGAGTAATAACATGAACGTTTGAATGCATGTACTGTATTACTTCCCTAAACCGTGAGTTTTCTTGACTAGCTGTCTGATATAAAATCAGACTTAAATGTTTGAGCACCTGAATCGTTAGCATTGGAAGTACCATTGGTGACGGATGTGAAAGGTGAATTATTTACACTGTTAGATTTATTTTGTTGCAGTTTGAAATAGATTCCACTTCAGCTGCCATCTTCATCGGGTCGAAATTGGGAATAATAAATAAAGGGCTGTCGGAGAAAGTGAGTGTGGTTCCGGTTCTTTTGAATATAGAATTGTATTGTTTGTGGCCTTTTCCCTTCTTTACTATTCATCAGAGGTCGATGTTTGTGCTGTGAAAGCGAACGTTTCTGTGACATGGTGGCAGCCGAAGCATAAGGTGTTCAGGTATCAGGTGGGAGCTTGGGTAAGTCATATGTCAATGTGGAGTTTTGCCGTTCACCTAGTGATACATATACAGTCGTGTCTGGGAATTCTGTTGGATTGGTACTGAGCTTGCTCGGACGCAAATCTAGCCGACTTGTAGGTTGTAAAGGTTAGCCATAACCGATTTTATTATTGTTTCAGTTTTCCATTTAGGGCAGTTACGTTTGTCAGTATCTGCTTGATGGGCTCTTCGACTTCGTGACAAGTTCAACCCAGGTCGCTGCACGAGGCATCGTGGCCTGCCCCTCAGCACACGACAGTGGGTGGAACTCGCTGTGTGGACACACCAACCTAGAGACAAGTTGCAGACATCATTTATTTGCGCCGTAGGTCGGGCGGTGTGTGTAGTACTGTTTCAAAAAAATCTATATTATTTCAGAGTATTATTAAATAATGCATACGCCTTGAATTTCATATTTAATTCAACTGACATTTGTGCCTTGAAATAATTCAGTTATCTACAGTATTTTGGAATCCTATAGTATTTTAAATCATTTTTGAAATTTATAAGAGTGTTGAATCTGAGTTGTTGAAGGGCTCGTAACCATTTTATTTGTAATCTTGCTTTGACTTAACGATATCGCGCCTTAAAATATTTTAATTAAATTTAATGTAACTTTGATATTTTTATGACAGGTATAAGCTGCCATCTGTAACTTTCTTTATCACTCCCACTCTCTTCCTGTTCAGTCAGAAGTTAATACCAGGTTGTAGACCAACTGCCATATATCCGTGTTCGTAAAGTTCCCTGCAGAGTTGCAAGGGAAAAATCATTTCGACTGGTTCCTGGCCTGAACGGAGTAGGCTAGCCAGACTTAGAAAGACTTTCCTGTGCGGTTCTGGTCGGCGAAGTTCGTTGTTGCCAAGATATTATATATATGTATATATATATATATATACACACACACACACACCTCTTTTAGGACTTCTTCAGGATGAGTACTCCGCTTTCGCTACTAGAGAAAATCACGCCACTCGTTGACCACTACGCCACTTCTACCTTGAGAACCACCCGGATAGATGACGTTATGATGCCGGAGACTACCAATTTATTTAAGTGCTGAGATAGCCTCGATGTGGGTAAGAAACATTTCTGCATTTCTTAGAGTGGAATTGGCCCATGACCAGAGGAAGTAGCCAACAGCGAACTTAGAATACCAGTAAAAAACATAACTCGCTCCACGAATAGGGAACTCGCTCTACGAGTATTGATCTTGTCAGAGAGTTAATTACTAAAAACTCGCTCCTCGGTATCCGAGAGTACTCGGTGAGTAGAGTACCCGGGTATGTCTTTAACAACTCGTTGATGACTGTAAGTGGTTACTCGTCGAGTGAGTGAGGGGGAAGCGAGTTGGAGGACTAAGTGAGTGCTAGACATGTATAAGTAACATAGTTCGAAGACAGTGATGTGGAAGGTAGTGTTTGTGTATGGACTGACATCGAAATCATTTAGAAAGGAGTGCACAAATTGTTGGATCTTCCCGTAGGGGGATCAATGAGTCAGTGATAGTAACGGTCGTCATGGTACTAACAGGTAGTGGTATGAGACAAAACGATTTTGTCCAAGGCAGCCACGAGTAGCAGACACTTATTGCATACGATTCCAGGTTCTCAGGAAATCCTCATCATGGGTGCAGACTCGTCTCTGTGCTTTGGGGTGAAGCTCAGCCAGTAGCCACCGCCAGCGAAGTCCATGTGGAGCACCGTGGGGAAAGAGGATCTCACTTGGCAAACGAGCGGAAGACAGCAGGTGACTCGCTGCACCTCCACATCGGGAACTGTGTTTACCTCAAGGCGAGTGACGAACCAATAAAGGCCCTAGTTGTCGAGGAGGCACAGCTTGGTACGAAGAGTCTTCAACAAAAAAAAACAATACAGCAGTAGTATGTATTGGCCAGTCCGGTGCCAGGCGTCAGGCGCTGTTGTGTGGTGGGTCAATGACCGACCGACCTTTGACGTCACGGCTGCCATCTTCAACTCAAAAAATCTTCAAAATTCCTCAAAAATGACTCACAATCACTCAAAAATTCCCGTTTTAAGGAAAAATTTCTCGTTTTCTTCCTCAACAATTCAAAAATTAGGTTTTCGAAAAAACTCAAAATACTTTTGACTTAGAAAGAACACAAATTCCTAAAAGAGGCTTAAGCATCCATGTCTACAGCCTCAGATAAGACTCTGACGTCATCTAGGATTATGGTGTCACCGTTACAATACCGTTACATACGCCATACATCTAATATATAAAATTCTCGTGTCACAGTTTTCGTTGCCATACTCCTCCGAAACGGCTTGACCGATTTTGATGAAATTTTTTGTGCTTATCCGGTATCTATGAGAATCGGCCAACATCTATTTTTCATACCCCTAAATGTTAGGGGTAGTCCAACCCTAATTTTTTTTTATTTTTTGGACAACATTTTTTATTTTTATTTTTTTTATAATGTGCCATCAAAAATACATACAACCCTAAATTTTCACCCTTATATCACCAACCCCTAATTTTTAATAGAATTTTATATTTTTCAACCCCGGTCGATAGCTGATCAATTAACACTTGATCAACCTTCCCCGCCTACAGTGAGCTCATTACCTGGATTAACACATAGACCACATATTAATATGAAATTCCATCGCTAAGGGAGTGGAAAAGTGATAATTTCATTTTATAACAGAAAAAATCATAGGTCAAAGACATACAAATAGTGAGTGAGTGTCATTTCTCTGTGTCTGCCACATGATCATACACATAGTAAGGTCTGGCAAATTCGTATTTTTCTCCTTGGTGAGACCAGCCCGCTTAGTGGAGCTCGCAGCGGCTAGCCAAAAAAAGGTGCTAGTAACAGTTTTGTTCTTAACTTCGTCAATAGATAGAGTTGCCTTGAATTTTAAACGCACCATCGTTTGATGCGTTTGTCATGTCTTTAATTTTCGTTTGTTTGTGCCGTATGCGTTCCTATACCATTCATCCGATTGCGATGAAATATTGGTGAGTTGTTATGCGCATGCCCGTGAAGGTTTCTGAGACGGTATAACTATTTTGCAATAGTTGGAGCACAAATCGTTTCAAAAAATTAGTTTATTTCATATTATACAGCGGCACTTCGTCTGTTTTTGTTGTATAAGTGCGCACGCATGACACAATTGATTTAAATATAAAAGAGAGACAGAGATAGTGTGATATATAGAGTGAGATAAAGAGAGAGAGAGAGATAAGTTGAGATAGAGCGAGGTATAGAGAATGAAATGGGTTAGATAAACATATATACATGTATAGAGCTATATAGAGATTTATATATAGAAGATATAGAGATAGTGGGAGTTATATATATGTAGATATAAAGAGATAAATATAGATAGATACATATTTAGATGTATATAGAGATAAATACACATTTGGAGAGATTGATACATGATTTTTATATGTGGAACTACTTCAAACATATTACAAAACAAAACTGAATGAGGCATTGCAATGCATGCCGAGCATTAGCTAGATAATGGAATCTTTTCAATATTAGTAATCTCTTATTTTTAAGCTTTTATTGTTATAGAGTCTAGACTACATACAGACCACCAATTTTTCGATATATACAGGTAAATAACTATACACTGGCAGAACGTCTGTCGGGATCTGAAAGTGAATTAAATTATTTTACACACTTGACATTCAAATTAAGAAGACAATTACTAACTACATCTGATTTTGATAAAGGTACCCTTCACCCTGTGTTCAGCCCAGGCAACGCCGGGTACTGCAGCTAGAAATTCCCTAGAAATAATTTATATGGCAAAACAACGTTTGCCGGGTCAGCTTGTATCTTATATATAAAATTCTCGTGTCACAGTTTTCGTTGCCATACTCCTCCGAAACGGCTTGACCGATTTTGATGAAATTTTTTGTGCTTATCCGGTATCTATGAGAATCGGCCAACATCTATTTTTCATACCCCTAAGTGATAAGGGTTGTCCACCCCAAACATTTTTTTTTTAATTTTTGGACAAAATTTTTTATTTTATTTTTTTTATAATGTGGCATTAAAAAATACATACAACCCTAAATTTTCACCCTTCTATCACCAACCCCTAATTTTTAATAGAATTTTTTTTTTCAACCTTGGTCGATAGCTGATCAATTAACACTTGATCAACCTTCCCCGCCTACAGCGAGCTCATTACCTGGATTAACACATAGACCACATATTAATATGAAATTACATCCCTAAGGGAGTGAAAAAGTCATAATTTCATTTTATAACAGAAAAAAATCATAGGTCATGGACATACAAATAGTGAGTGAGTGTCATTTCTCTATGTCCGCCACACGATCATACACGTAGTAAGGTATGGCAAATTTATATTTTTCTCCTTGGTGAGACCAGCCCACTTAGTGGAGCTCGCAGCGGCTAGCAAAATAAAGGCGCTTATAACAGTTTTGTTCTTAACTACGTCAGTAGATAGAGTTAGTTGCCTTGAATTTTAAACGCACCATCGCTTGATGCGTTTGTCATGTCTTTAATTTTCGTTTGTTTGTGCCGTATGCGTTCCTATGCCATTCATCAAGGTTTCTGAGACGGTATAACTATTTTGCAATAGTTGGAGAACGAATCGTTTCAAAAAATGTGTTTTTTTCATATTATATAACGGCACTTCGTCTGTTTTTGTTGTATAAGTGCGCACGCATGACACAATTTATTTAAATATAAAAGAGAGTCTGAGATAGTGATATATATAGAGTGAGATAGAGAGAGACAGAGAGATAAGTTGAGATAGAGCGAGGTATAGAGAATGAAATGGGTTAGATAAAGCGATATATAGATGTATAGAGCTATATAGAGATTTATATATAGAAGAGAGAGATAGTGTGAGGTATATATGTAAATATGTAGATATAAAGAGATAAATAGCAATATAGAGATACATAGATGTATAAAGATGTAGATAGAGATAAATATATGTTTAGAGAGATGGATAGATGATAGAGATAAATATATGTTTAGAGAGATGGATAGATGATTTGTATATGTGAAACTACTTGAAACATATTACAAAACAAAACTGAATGAGACATTGCAATGCATGCCGAGCATTAGCTAGATAATGGAATCTTTTCAATATTAGTAATCTCTTATTTTTAAGCTTTTTTCTATAGTGCTTTATGGAGTCTAGACTACAAACAGACCACCAATTTTTAGATGTATACAGGTAAATAACTATACACTGGCAGAACGTCTGTCGGGATCTGAAAGTGATATAAATTTTTTTGCAAACTTGACATTCAAATTAAGAAGATAATTACTAACTACATCTGATTTCGAAAAAGGTACCCTTCACCCTGTGTTCAGCCCGGGCAACGCCGGGTACTGCAGCTAGAAATTCCCTAGAAATAATTTATATGGCAAAACAACGTTTGCCGGGTCAGCTAGTATATATATATATATATATATATATATAACAAGCTTCTTCGGACCATGCGACCGGGTCATAAACAACGTCAGACGTATATACCAGTAATTTCCGAACCTCACGACCTTCTTCGTCGACAGCTAATTATATTCAATTAAACCAACGTATTATGTTTTACGCTTACAAGAGGACCAAGAATCCCTGAAAAAAATTTATCAAGACAACGAGGTTTTGGTCTAGTAAACTTTCAGAGACACTACAGATTTGAATACGTGCATTTAACTAAAGTCCACACATACAACAAAAGAACACACTGAACATAACGTTCTCACAGCACACACAGTACACATAGGAAACAGAATGAACACACATTACAGACAGAAAACGGAATGAACACACAGTACACACAGAAAACGGAATGAACACACAGTACACGCAGGAACCGTAATGAATACACAGTACACACAGGAAATAGAATTAACACACAGTAAACACAGAAAACGGAATGAACAAACAGTACACACAGGAAACGGAATGAGCACACAGTACACATAACACACAGGAAACCGAATAAACACGGTACACACAGAAAACGGAATAAACACAGTACACACAGAAAATGGAATGAACACACAGTACACACAGGAAACAAAATGAACACACAGAACACACTGTACACTCAGGAAAAGGAATGAAAAAATACACAAAGGAAACGGAATGAACACACAGTACACACAGGAAACGGAATGAACATACAATGTACACACATACCATATCCGTCAGCTCCAAATGCTCCAAAGCTCCAAAGCTCCAACAGCTCCAAATCCTCCAACAGCTCCAAAGCTCTAACAGCTCCAAATGCTCCAACAGCTCCAAAGCTCCAACAGTTCCAAATGCTCCAAAAGCTCCCAAGCTCCATCAGCTCCAAAAACTTCAACAGCTCCAAAACTCCAACAGCTCCAAAACTCCAATAGCTCCAAATCTCTAACAGCTCCAAAGCTCCAACAGCTCAAAATGCTCCAACAGCTCCAACACCTCCAAAGCTCCAACAGCTCCAAATACTCCAACAGCTCCAATTCCTCCAAACTCCAATTGCTCCAAATCTCAAACAGCTCCAAAAGCTCCAACAGCTCGAAGAGCTCCAATTGCTCCAAATGCTCCAAAGCAATATTCGCCTCATCTGATCCAATGCTTCTAGAGCTCCAAATCTTAAAGTGCTTCAACTGGCTTTGGCTCCAACAGTGTTTTGACTTCAACTGATCTATCAACATTTGGATCCAAGGCAACATGACTACGTGACTAGGAGGCCACTAGTTACGAGACTATATAGCTACAAGTCTACAGGTTACAAGTCTGAGAGGCTACAGGACTACGAAGCTTCCAGAACACATTCCTACGTAGCTACGAGACTGCAAGGCTTCAAGGATACATGGCTCAAACAGGTTACAATAGCACCATTCATCAGCGAGAGTTAAGATATCTGATGCAAAAGAACTTGATGCAAGTAGTGTCGATACTTCTAAACAGATGATGCCACGTGTTGCTTGCGGGTAAATATAATTTAGTTCTTTTATGTGGAATGCGGGATGCTCACTAACGATCGCAACAGAAGGTTGGCTTCGCTAGACACCAAGGAGAAGGATGTTCGTCCCGCATGTTACTCCTCAAACGTGTGATGGTTTTCTCTGTGTGATCCTGATTATTTTTGTCAATATTATGATGGTTTTATCCGTGTGCTCCTGTTTATTCGTGTCAATATTTTTATGGTTTTCTCTGTGTGCTCCTTATTATTTTTTGTCAATATTGTTACGATTGTTACCGTGGGTTCGTAAAGGATAACCCAATTAAAGATTTGATTACACTTCACAGTTTTATTTATTGCCACTACTTATGTCACTTACAAAAATTTTCTAAAATGGTAAATAATTAATTACACTTAAAGAAAGGTCTATTCCCCAGTCACTCGCTCCACACACCTCGCTGGGCCGCACCTCTGGCGCAATTCTCGCCGCAGCACCTCTCGTGGGTCTCCGCCGCAGGACTCCGTCGCCACACTCCGCCGCCGCCGACGCACTTCCCCTTCGCCGAGGATCCGCTCGACTCCTCGCTCGCAACTTCGCTCGGGGCTCCACCGCACCCGGGCACTATCGCCCGGAAACTCCGCCGCGGGAGAACTCCCGACTGAACACTCCGAACTGACTCCCTGCCCTGACGAACTCGGGCATATATACATATAGGCCCCGGTGCAATTCCAGAACTCACGAGAGCGGCCGGGTGCCAGTCGCGTCACTCCGAGCCGTCCCGACGGCAGAAATCTCTCGAAAACACGTATCGCCGACTCGCGCAACTCCCAGCTGTCCGTTGTCAGTTACGTGTCAAAGGAAGGCGCCGCGCGGGGAGTGATGGTAAGGAGGGGGGGAAGCGACAATCCTTGTTATGTTCCCGGCGCGCGCGGCGCATATCATGTTGCGGCAGTCGCCAGCCAGCTCTGCACCTGCACGTGTCCCGGCCTTGCTCTAGTTCGCAAAAATATATTACAATCAATTACATAGGACCGAGAAACGCTGAAAAATATTTTACGCTTACTACAAGACCAACAGGTTTTCAACCATTAAATATTCAATCCCAACTACAGACTTGAATATGCACATTTGGACGAACATTCAATTAGGTGGGATACGATAGGATACGAATTTATGAGTAGGATACGATCACATCAGTAGGATACGATTCTATCAGTAGGATACAATCGCAGGATACAATATAATACGATCTCATCGATGGCATACGATCCCATATGCTAAGATACGGAAGCATCTGGCTGCAATGGCTCAAACTGAATATTGCTCTATCTGGATAAAATGGCTCCAAAAGATTTCATTCGAATTTTGCTCTATTTGGTCCCGTTTTCTGGAGTGGTTTTATGATTATTCTCGATTTTGTTAGTCCTTGATTATCATATTGATATATCTTTAAGTTAGAAGTTGTATTACGAGAACTCAGTCTTGGTTATAAATTATATTACAAAAAAATAAAACAATTATTTTTTTTAAATCCAAAATATTATTTATTTTGGACTTTTTGCATACACGCAGGTAAAACAAGTCATTATTTTATGTAGCCCGCACTTCATAGTTCACGAAGTATAGTCCTTGTTTCTTTATTGATGGATAAATTTTCGGAATTTTGCGAAGTAAATAGAAGCCTTAACCAGTCGACAAGTATGTAATCAATCGCTTCTGCTGTTGTCATCGTCTTACATGAAGATTATAATTACTATTTAATTTATTTCTTAAGTATTCTTTTTTATTGCTGGCCTCAAAGTCACTTTCGTCATCAACGTAGCTATTAGTCTCATTAACATGAGCACAGTCATTTCCATGTATTTTAGCACATCTTTTCCACATTTTTGGAGTTAGAGCATCATCTCAATCTTCTGTCTTGACAGCTTAAAATTATTTAATATTGTTTTCATTTTCTATAAAGCTATTGTTGTCGTGAGTTCCACTTTTGTTATATAATCCTTCAGATTGCGTAACAGAAAATCCATTGGGGAATTATGTAGGAAGGCCAATTGTTTCATGACTCATCTTAGGTAATATGTCATTTTCTGCCTGTATTACGATATCTTCTTCGATGCTGGTATCTTATTCAATTTCCAGGTAGACAGTGCAGATGTCGAAGTGTACTGAATTATACTAATTCTAGATACATTCAGCTCAAACACTGACTTTTTATCAGTATACGAAAAAAGTGTACCTTCGCAGGTTTTGAGTTTTTTTTTTTTTTAATTTTAATTTTCACTTCGTTCAAACTGAAAGCCGCACTTGCCACAACTTAGCATTTTCTGCAATGGGCTCTTTGCACAACTGCCTTTCTCATGACATTAGGATTATTGGTTCTAATAAACAAAATGTCAAAATGCAAAAATAGTAGTATGTAATAGTATGTCCTGCGCCAGGGTTCAGGGTGTGGAGCCGTGGAGCCGACCACCATCTTGGACTGTGACGTCACGGCGGCCATCTTGAATGACCTTGAACTTGACCTTTGACCTTGACCTTGGTGGCCATATTGGATCCGCCATCTTTAAATCGAGCGCCCCACTCACTTAGCTTCAATTTTCGCCACGACCGTCATATTGATATTTTCTGTTTCGCTGAAGGCCGCCATCTTGGATAGCGTCAACTTTGTTTCTACTGTTTGTCCCTAGAGAGCGCCAGCGTCGCTCTGTCTCATCACATAAGGTCGATGTTCCATTACCTACCAGAGCTATTATGGTCCTTATGGACATATTAAATTTAATATTTTATAAAATACATTGGAAGCGCTGTGATTCGAATCATCGCAGCTCTGACCTCTAGGTTGGAAAACATACGCATTTGACCGCACGGCCATCGAGACATTTACAAGACTTAGGATTAAATAAGGTATACCTATAAAAAAATAACATGCATATTCGGACTTGTAATTTTTGTTAATTTGAAGTAAAAATAGCATCGCCTGTTCGAGACAGAACTGCCATCTTGTATTAAGACGTAACTGTTACAATTATCGTTACGGCCGAGATCGTGAAAATCCGTTATTTTAATGCCAGAAATTCCGAAAATATTCCAAAAAAATATTTTAAAAATTGCCTACTTCAAATGTTTAGTTACTTAATTGATTTCGGTCCTAGGTTCGATTCCCGGCATGAGGAAACCAGTAATTTATTAGTATATTTAAAAAAATCTCAATAAAATTAATAAAAAACATCGTACGCCACACCCCACATTTTTAATTATGACACCACTGTTTCAATTATCGTAACGGACGCCATCTTGAAAATCTTTATTATTATCCGATTTTAATGAAAATGTTTTAAATTCATAAAAATTCTAATTTAACAAAAATTTCAAATAACACTGTTGCACAATTCGTTACGATCGCCATCTTGGTTTATAGAAATGTTGCATATTTTGTTACGTCTACCATCTTGGAAGTGTATGACATAATCGTGACACGTTTCGTTATGGACACCATCTTGGATTTTAGATCGTTGCAATTTTCGTGACGGTCACCATCTTGAAAATCTCTATTATCCGATTTTAATTTAAAAAAATTTTTAATTTATAATAAAATCAATATATCAAATTTTAATAAAAAAAATATTTAAAAAACGTACTTACGCCTTGAAGACCTCGGTTCGAACCTGGTAAGAGCAAAAATAAAAAAAAAATGCCGATGGATCCTTTTTCCTCGGAAGCCACCTGCAGACTGGCCTCCCACCACCAATACCAAGGTATTTATCATCAACTGGTATGATGTCACATCTGCCTTATTGTTTTCGTCTGCTGGAGGCCTCCATCTTGTTTTCGTTTACTAGAGTGTGCTACCATTATATTAGTCTAAGTTTTACCCGCTAGAGTGCAGTAATAATTTCTTATTACTGAGGAAACCGCCATCTTGACATTTGGACACAATCCTGTAAATTCTTAGTTATTTAGCTAAAAATTCGGGAAAAAATCCAAAATTCATTAAGTAAATTTGCAATCGATATACTGATTGATTCGATCAGTTCATATCCTCGGTTCGATCCCTGGGCGATGCAATAATTTTTAATTTTATGTAAATATATCAATTTCAATAAATCATGATCAAAGTCCTAAAAGAAGTATAGTATCCAAGTCAACCATCATCCTATAAGCCATTACTACCACCAACTTGAAAATTTGTCATAATTAACCTAGAAGTTCGGGAAAAATCCCAAAATTCATAAAAAAAATCACTCTTTGATTTAAATATTGACTCGATTCTTGGTTCGATCTCTGGAAGAAGCTAAAAATAGATTTAATTATAAATACCAGTAAAGTGTCAGGTTCAAGAAATAAAACACCACAAGTTCTTTTAAAAACAAGTTTTATTACATAATTTCTATTTTACGACAGGAACACTTGCGAAAGTTAACAATCCTATAAAAATTTAGTCCTGCATCGGCGTGAAATGGTTAATTCTATGCTCTAATCGGTTTATACTTGACAGAGACCAACCAGAACCTTTATAGACATAGTCTTCCTCTTCTTGACAGAGTTTCTGGACACCATGTTTTACAGTTTCCTTCACGTAGTCAGAACTGTAAATTACAGCAGCCGGTGTCTTGAATGCACACTTCTTCACTTTGTCATCGAAAGGATATGGCTTTCCATATAATACATGGATTTTATATTATACAATCAAGCCACAGGTTGTATCTTAAAGGACCGTTTGTTGCTACATCATCAGTAAGCTGATTTATTATGTTTTGCCTGATATTGTCAAGAAAAGTACAAATATCTTTCGACTCACTAAACGTATTTAGATAATAGTAGTCTTTCAATATTCCACGAAATACAGACTGAGCCAAGTAGAAGCCATTATCATTCAACTGATTTGCACCAAGCACAGTCTTAGGTTTAGTTTATTTTCAGGCGTCATAGTAGTCGGTTGCTGCTCATCTGTTTTTTGCTTGTACCCTCACGAGTCTTCAACCTAAACCGAGGATTTTTAATTTCTGCAGGTAGTTCAACAGTAGGCACACGGACTTCACCGTTACAGTTTTTCACATGTCGACGCAAATTATCAGTTCGAGTAAACCATTCATGGCACTCATCGCAGCGAAACTATATGCGGGAAGGATTCTTCGTACATTTACTCCTCTCATGTCTTCGTGCATCATGGGAAAATGCGAACGACATATCACAATAGCTGCAAGCATGAGTAGTATACAAATTGGCGTCCGGGCACTGGGTCCTGGGTGTGGAGCCAGTGGAGCCGACCGCCATCTTGGATTGTGACGTCACGGCAGCCATATTGGATGATTGTGACCTTGAACTTGACCTTGACCTTGACCTTTTACCTCAAAATTTGCCCAAATTTGCCAACATTTTCCCAAATTTACCCAAATTCCTCCAAATTTGTCAAAATTTCCATTTTTTTGGAAAAAAAATTCCTCCAAAAAATCTCAAAAAATTTGTTAATTCAAAAATTAGGCCATCTTGACATCGAGCACTCCACTCACCAAATTTTGCAATTTTATTTATGGTCACCATCTTGAATTTTGACCTCACATCCACCATCTTAGATCTCACATCATAACCACTTTTTTCGATTCCGACGCCACCACCGCCATCTTGTCGTCTGCTGGAGGCCGCCACCTTGGATGATGTCAAGACAGCCAATATGGTTTTTTTGGTTATTCTGGAAGTCGCCATCTTGGATACCGACATCTTTGTTTCTGCTGTTTGTTCCTAGAGAGCGCCAGCATCGCCATGTCTTATTTTGTAAGGTTGATGTTCCATTAGCTGCCAATGTTTTTGTGGTCCTTATCGACATATTAAATTTAATTTTTTATACAAAATACATTGGAACTGCATTCATTCAAGCCATGACAGCACGAACCCCTGGGTTGGAAAACATAAATGTTAACCGCATGGCCATCTAGAAATTTTCCAACCGAGAATTAAATAAGGTATATAAAAAAATTACAAACCTATTTTGAATTGTAATTTTTGTTTAATTTGAAGGAATAAAAAAATCACCTGCTAGAGGATGTTGCCACCAAAATGTTTCAATACTTGCTACCAGAAGTGCTAGTTAACACACATAATATGCTAGATGGTGCCGTCGCCATTTTGTTTTCAGTAAACGATACAAGGAGCGCTAGTGTCACATAGTACATACTCCATCTGCTGGAGGATTCTGCCACCATTTTGATTTAATGTTTACCCGCTAGAGTGCAGTATTATTTATTACCGTGGCAATCACCATTTTATTGGCTTTTTGGCCACCATTATTAAAATTCTGTAATAATTGACCTAGTTATTCGGGAAAAATTGTAAAACCACCAAAAACACCACCCACTATTTTACTGATTGATTCGAACGATTCCTGTCCTCTGTTAGATCCTTGCTTGATGCAAATTATTATTTTAGGTAAAAATATATTTATTTCATTAAATACAGTCATAAAAGCTACTTAAATTCCTCATGTGCCAGACACCAGTAAGCTAATGATGACTTATTGACCACCGTCTTGGCAATTCGTACTAATTAATCTATATATTCAGAAACAAAAACCTGAAAAGCATAAAAAAATCACATATTAATGTAAAGATTGACTCGATGTTTTTCGTCCTTAGTTCAATTTTCGACCAGTGATAATGTTAACTAAAGCTTAAAATAATTTTTTTTAATGCTGTTTCCCATTATCTGTCTATGGAGTTTATTAATCATTTTCTCTACGAAAAACGACTCTATAAAAGATAGCTGCCCGACGAAATACATTCCATTGCACCGACCATGGAAGTCTAATTTTTCGATATTTGGAATACCTTCCAACCAGGTCATGTATAATGTTAATCGTGTAAACAAAGTTTCTTCGAACACAGAGACCAGGTCATTTACTATGTTAGGCATATATGATACGTTTATACGAAACAAGAGGATTTATTTTTGATACTTTCAAACAAGTAATGACCTATTTCGTGCGGAAAAGTGTCTCCGAACTGTCAGATCGATTCAATGGATATTATCTAAAACAAGAACAAGATGTTTTGAACCATAAAATATTCATTCCTGAATAATTACTTGACTAAGTACATATAACGATAGGAACTTACATCGTACACATGTTCAACTCAGTAGGGGTATGATACCATCAGAGGAATTTTATCTCATCAAAGGGATAAGTTTATAATAGGGATAAAATATCATTAGAGGGATACGATCTCATCATAAGGATACAATTTCATCATAGTGATATGATCTCACCAGAAGGATACGATCACATCGGGGGATACGAAATCATCAGAGGAATACGATCCCATCAAGGAGATACGATATCATCAGAGGGATAGGATTTCATAAAAGGGATACGATTTCATCATAGGGATATGTAATCAGCAAAGGGATAGGATTTCGTCACAGGAATACGATATCATCAGAGTGTTACAAACTCACCAGAAGAATACGATCTTATTTGAGGGATACGATTCTATCATAGGGATACGATCTCATCAGAGGGATGCGATATCATCAGAGTGATTCGATATTATCAGAAAAATACGATATCATAAGTGAAATATTTTTATTAGGATAAAATAGGATACTAAGAAAATTTACCCTTAGTCAGAAATAAGATTACGAGGAATAAAACTAAAATTTTGCTAAAAACCAAATAATTAATATTTTTTCAATCTTATGCACAAGCACGTAAAACTGGTAATTATAGTATGAAGCCTGCACTTCTTAGTTCATGAAGTATGATGGCCACTTCGTTGAGGTGCGAATAGTTTCCTCCACTAACCAAAGCAAGAAGAACTCTTAAACTGTAGAATAATATATTAGGATCTACACATGACGTGTATTAAATTTATTATGTTGCTGTCATCTTCCATGCATGTTTATTATTATTTTTTAAGATCATTAAATCTTCCATTTTAACACCAGCCTCAAAGTCACTATCGTCATAGTCCCATTGACCATCATAAACGTAATCAGTATAATTTAGTTTAGCATGTCTTTTACATCGTTTTGGTCTTAGTTTATCAACACAATCTTCTGTCTTGTTATCTTCTAATTCTACTATTTTTTTTCCAAATTGTTTTACAGCTGTTGTTTATGTCATGATTTCCAGTAATATTATACAATCCTTCAGCTCAATAACGGAAAATCCATTAGATAATTCTTTACGAATATCAAATCATTCATAACTCATCTTAGGAATCTTGTTATTTTTTATTCATTTCGTTTATTACTGTATTTTCTTTTATATTCTTATCTCAATATATTCCAGTACATATTTTCAATTTTGATATTTATCCCAATTTCACATACATTCGGTCCAAACGCTGACTTATTCTCAGGTGTTGATGTGTTTTTTTTATTTTTTTTATTTAATCACTTTCTCCAAACTGAAAGCCACTATTGTCGCAACGTAGAATTTTCCGCAAAGGACACTTCGCACAATTGCTTTTCTCACGACATCGAGCATTGTTGGTTTTAGATAACAAAATGCCACAGTTCCGACACATATATGCCGACAATGACACCACTGATTTAGGAACAACGCTGACTGTTCTGGATGTGTCATCAAAATCATATTCTATGTTTCAAACCGAAAATGATCCAACCAAGATCGCACACTCTTGGTTTTTAAATAGCTTCTGCAACTGATAACAGATACATACTGAGATTTTTAATTATAAACAGATTATTAAATACAGTTTTGAGTAATCCATCAGTAGTTGGAGTTAATTTTCCATTTTGAAATACTCATGGCCAAGTAGTTCTGCTTTTCAATACCAGATGTCGCCCCATGTTGCGTGAAGGTAAATATTATGTATTTTTCTTGTGGGATGCGGGATGCTCACTCAAAATCGCATGAGAACAAGGGCTTCGCTAGACCTCAAGGGGATGGAAAATCATCTTGCATGATAGTATAACACAGCTGTTTCAAGGCATAATAATCGATTTAGTAATAAATTTTTTATTCTATCGGTTGTACAGGCAGTCGCTCTTTCATGCGGGATGCAGGATGCTTACTCACGATCGCAAGTGGAAGGGTTCGTTAGACCTCAAGAAGAAGGAAAATCGTCTTGCAAGTTAGTGTTTCTCAGTTTATTTTAAGACAAAATAATCGTCTGAGTAATGAATCTTTTTTTTTTGTCTGAATTCTAAATGATAAAAAATATTGTAAGTGATAATTTGGTAACATAAATTCACTAATTAAACGAAACACTGAATAAAATTGCTTGATTCATAAAACAAAACACACGCAGAGATTGTTTATTCAGAAATAACCAGAATAATTTTGAGAATACCAGGAGAAGTATCACCAGGAATTAACAAAAGCACTCGGAGTTTACCAGCAGAAGTCTCGCCAAGAATAATTAGGAGCACACGGAGAAAACCAACTAACGTTTTGTGAAATCCAGATCAGTGAATCACAGAAATTATATTAAAAACATAAAGCTCTGTACTGGTTCTGTACATACCTGTGCCTGTGCTGGTGCAGGGTGAAGGAGACATATTTTCCAAGCATTTTTGGTTAAGTGTGCGCTTAAAAATTTTGGCTCAAAATGGCTTTGCCAGCTGACTTACAATCTACCCTAAGGGATGCATGTGTGAAAGGGGAGGTAGAGGATGAGCTAGCCTTTGGACCGGAAGAGATTGTGTGCTATACTATTTCCTACAATGCTGTGATAGGTGTGTCTATATATTTTTATATATAATATATCCAGATATTATTTTAACATATTTTTAGTAAACTAAATGTGGTTGATTAAATAGTGGCGTTCTAATATGAACACTTGGAATCAACCAACGCCTGTCAACAAAAATCCCCGTCCACAAATACACATGCAAATACATAGCTTGCCTAAACGCATGTGAACTGCGCGCGTTGCGTTGAAAACGCGCGTGTGCTCAGTGGCAACTATCGCCGGTCAGTGCTGTGCGCGCTCTTAAACATGGGTGAGTTTTTATTCATAGTTTAACTCCATATGTATTGCGATTTCCCACCATTTCAAAACCACATTTTTTTTTACTCTAACTAACGCCAGTCAAATGCTCCTTCGCCGTGTGAGGATACACTAAAATACTTGTATTTATTTTTCCTATATGCGGATATATCCCCATGCTTGATTTTTATTAACATTTGTAGATATTAATAAGGAAAGTCACCTCTTATTGAAAGGGTTCCTGATAAAATGAGGTACTGCAACCTATTGGCGAATAATGAAACTGTTAAGAGGGGTCTGTTCATTTCGTGTTCCTGCCATTTCCTTTCCGCAAGTTGCCGTCATTAAGTGTCACAGCTGTTATATTTTTTAACTGTGTGACAGAACATTTTACGTAAATTAAGGAAATGTTTGTTTTCATATAAATTGGTATGTAAAATGACTTGAAATTTTTCTTGGAATTACTCTCTGTTTCTTACTTTTTAAATGTATGCAGTTATTATAGATAATTAAAAATAAAACGCATAGATAATATTTTTGTAATTATTGTTTAAGTTGTACTTATTATGGGGTAAAAGTGTGCCTAACATGGGGTTCCCCATATTGGGTTACTAATTTTATATTTTATATTAAATGCACTCATGCACACATCCATTGTTTATTGGGTCCTCACACCTTACAAGCTAACCTTAGAAGCAGTTTAAAATAATAAGGAGGCAGCCAATCAGACAACAAGCAAGAGATCAGAATAAAAGTTTAAACCTAAAGTAATTCCTTTAAAACAAACAGATGATTAACTACAACTTAAGGGGAAAGAAACGTGATATATCGTCACTTGGAGGTCATCACTCCAAGAAGAAACTTATTCTTGAAGGTAGCTCTGACTCTGAAAAAGAAATCGAAGTGGAATTTCAAGACTCTGATCTCTATATCTCAGAAAATTATAATGAGGTTTATTGCTTGTTTTGTGGTGGACTATTTTCAGAAGATCACAAAGTAGAAGACTGGATACGCTGTAGCAATTGCTGCAAGTGAAGCCACATACTTTGTCCAGACAACGTTGACAAACATTTTATTTGTGACTTGTGCCAGTGAGCAAAATCAATGTGTTATTGACCATTTAAACTTTTTTAATTTTTATGAAAATGCAATTTCATTTTTATATTTAATAATTATTGTTATAGTTATGTTAAAATAGTACTAACAAATTAACATCTCACACCGATTTGTCTCTTAACCTAAACAAATTTGCATATTCTAAAAATAATGACTTCAAATTCAACGTGCAGATTTTTCAATGAAAGCAGCCAGTTAGAAGAGAATTGCGTATACCAATGTTGAAACCATTTTCACTCTGTTTGTAATATCGCAATACCACCTCGTTTTATAATTCAGTAGTTCCACATGATAGGAACCCATGATCCTATGATGGGGCTTTGTCAATATTTTAATAGAAATATATTTATGTATCAATGTAAATTAATTTAATAATTTTATTTCCTGTCAACCATTTTTAATAGCCCGTTGTACGATATTCATGTAAGGGTCTCGTTTTTCTTCTCGAAAACCTCTGGTCTCTATACACGCTAAAACTAAACACTCGCCATAATAAGCAACATTCCCTAAAACAATTTTTAAAATATTTTATTACTTTAAACTGTGTACATTGACCAATTTTCTATAGAGTAAACATGACACAGCTAAGCAAACAAAACGTGTTAATTATAATACATGGAAAATGTTGTTGAACAAAGCTAACAATATGGATATAACAATCCAACATCGTAGTAAATCCAAGCTTTAAGGGGGTGCCTCCCATTTCAGGTCATGATATTATATTTATATTATTCATTGATCAACTTTTAGACTTATTCATTTGTTTAACTTTCACGAAATGAAAAATATATACAGCGCATACTTTTTGCATATTTATCTGCCAAAGTTACATTTTTAACGTTCTTGGGTTGTATAAATAAGGATAATTTAATTTATTGCAGAACTGAAACTTTTTAGGTTTAACTGCAATGCCACTGGCTACTTCATGATATGGTTTGCATTTCTCTCAAAAAAACTCATTTCATGTTTCTTGGCTGTCAAAATGGTAACAAATTTGAGAATTTTGAAATGCCAGGTAAAATTAATTAATATTTTCTGAAAGAAATTCTAACCATTTCTTGAAGTAGCCAGTGGTATTGCAGTTAAACCTAAAAAGTTTCAGTTCTGCAATAAATGAAATTATCCTTATTTCTACAACCCAAAAACGTTAAAAATGTGCCTTTGGCAGCTAATCATGCAAAAAGTATGCGCTGTATATATTTTTCATTTCGTGAAAGTTAGACAATTGAAAAAGTCCGCAAGTTTATCTGTAATTACTGTAAATATAACATCTTGACCTGAAATGGGAGGCACCCCCTTAAGGCAGAGTCTCACATTACATTTTATTTTTTTAATTTTCTCTTCACTTATTATAGTTAAGTGCTATTTATGTAAATTTAACACTACACCTCTCTTAAATTTGTTGACCTGTCACAAATATTTTCAACAGTTATTTACTAAGTGCGATTTAATGGGAGTAAAACGTCGCGCAATTGTTTGTGATTGTTATCACTTTCGTGACAATTGTATCACACGTAGTAAATATATCTTGAAAATAACAACCGATGCAACAGACACATGGTGTTAAATTTACAGAAACAGCCAAGGCGAGAAAATGAACAAAATCAACGTGACGTGTGACACCCCGCTGTTGGGTGGTGATGGGAAATCATATCAGGCGCTGTTGATTTTTAACGAAAGAGGGAATTCCATATTTGCGGTCGTTCATCGGTTCCCGTCGAAAGGTCACGCTGCGCCCCTGGTGTCCTTGCGCCGACTCCAGTAAACAACCCGGCACGCGATTGTGTCGGCGCGAGCCACGCCGCTGCACGTTCCCCGAAACAACACGTACTCGCAAACAGCGTGCAGATGCGGCGAGCCTATAAAACACGTGACTGGCTGTGCCGGCGGCCACTCGCCTGTCCAGCACCGCAGCAGTGACTCCGGCAGAGCTATGGACGGCCAGATGTTCCTGCTTCTCTTGGTCGTCTCCGCCAGCGTGTCGCAGGTTAGAGACCGCACACTTGCGAAACCTTTACACCGTTCACATCCTAGAACATTCACCTGCGTTTCTACGTCTTCTCGCCTTTTTGATGGGCTGTGTGCTTCCAATATTTTATAGCCTATCTGAATTATAATAACAACTTTTGTGTGTAAAACACAACGAATAACCGAGAATTACATGATCTGCATTAAACATTTTAAATGCTGAAGATATTTAAAATAAAGTACCTACTATTTCTTATGGTGCTATCGTTCGATTAACCTTGATCAAGACCAGACTTGGCAGCCACTGAAAACTGGTTGTAAATTATTAAGTACAGTATGTCTGAATAATAATAATATTAATTTCGTACACAATTATATGTTTGTAAAATAAAATAAAAAACTTAGTTATGACAAGTATCGTCGATGCATTCAGCTATTTTTGATGTGATGTTTTTTATGCACAGATATCAGCGAACAAGAAGACTTGTGCTTGTGGCTTGAACACGGAAGGAGTCAATGCATGTGGATGCCAACAGCTTGTGGTAAGTGTCCAACACACCAACATTTCAAGATTTAAATGTTTGTAAATACTCTAAAATTTTGAAATCTTATTTTTACAAAACTAATATATCACAGTATTTTTCTACTTTTTCAATGTCTGCATTTTAGATGTACCCACGCAGATTTCATAAATGGACAACTTTCAATCATGTATTATGCGTAAAAAAAAAATAATTTCAACAAAACACTTTTCTGAAACACAAGGTGGTCTTTCATGTTGATAATATGTGTTGTTACTTGTTAACACCTATTCTAAATTCATAAGTTTAATTTCATAATATATATGCACTTAAATTATGTTTCTGCTCTAGATAAATATAACTTTCTTAGGAACAATATAAAGTCTTTCACAAATGAGCCAAACCGATGTTCATGTGCGTTAAAGCAAAAAAAAAATATAATAATAAATTCTTATAGATTCTGACAACTAGCAATTTTAATTATGCGTTCTGCCTGAATGGTAATATTCTTGATTGGTTTCTGTAATACATCAAAGGTTACCTTAGTTTTCAGTACAGATTTATGACAGCGGAAATAAATCGAGTTAATAGCACGTAGATGAACTATTCTATAGTAATCAATATATAAGTACAGCGGAAGCAACAGAAATCGAGTTTTAAAGCATGTAGGTAAATTATTCTATGGTAATTAATACATAGTTTTGGTGGAAGCAATAAAGTGGAAATAATAAAAAAAAAACTATATAATTGACTATATTGTCGTTTTTCGAATAACCCTTTTTGAAACTCAATGTCTAGGAAGTGCAATTTTTTTAAAATTAACGAAACAGTTAATACTTTAAAGTTTTACTTCATCTTTGTGAACTATGGTTCGCACCATCCGCCACACATGGCAGCAGTGTGGTTTTTGGCTGAATTTACTATCCTGTAAACAACGAACATCAGTTAAGAAATTAAATGAGTAGTACAATTTATTCAAAAATGTACATTCCAACGTTCTTTCGTAACACTGTTAATTTATAAACTAAGTGAATAACAACAAAAGTATGTTCCAAGGAAGTGGTTACATATATAATAAAAGTAACAAATGTTTTCAAATGATATTGACAACGCTCATTAGGTTAGTCCTTATGTAAAAATAAGATGAAGACATTTTTAAAACTTTATTCTATGGGCTTTCTTACAAATGAAATTTTATCACAGTATCTAAAATAAAATAAATTCAGTTAAACAATAAAAGGGAGGATAAGATTTCTTGTAACAGATATTTAACACCTGTGAAAATATGCTTTACGATACCATTCCCTCTCGTTAATAAATTGGTGGTGGATACTCTTTTTGGCATGAAATTTTATAGAACTAGGCTGTTATCGATTATTAGTACAACAAAATTATAAACAAAACATGTGTGCGAGTCTTTCAGTACTTTCCAGAGATGTGTAACATCTAACCACGCTAACAAGGAAATCCATGTGATCTCATGTTGCAAATACACTTATAATATGAAACTCAGACACGAAATTTAACATAAAATTCTGTAAACTAATGCCAAAAGTGATAATATAGATACGCAAATTGTGTTTTCAACTACATTTCTTGACTCTAATCATACGTAGTTTTCACACTATTCGCTAGAATTCGCTGTCGGAGCAGCTACGTTGACAATTGAATCAATTTATTAGCAGAGCGAAATTCAAACTATATAAAAAAAAGCCTCCGATAAAAGCGGAAAAGATTTTTTTTAATTATAAACCCTGGCTTTGGATTTGGATTTTGACAAGGAATTTCATTTAAATACTGCCCATTTTGCTATAATTTTTAAATAGTAAATACTTTAAAGTTTTTCTTTGGCTTTAGGAACATTTGTTCGCGCACCAGCCACAGATGGCAGCATCGTGTTTATAGATTTACTTTCCATGCGACTTCTGTTTCATTCACAAAATTACTCCTATAAGATGCCGTATACCGAGAGATAAGATGTTAAACAAAAAAAAAACATATTGTCGGAACACTATCAGGCAAATTTATTTTTGTGAAATTCATGCGTCAAGTGTCAGATGCTTAGTTTGAACAGCCTGACACGTAGCCAGCACGCAAAACACAGAGTACGCTAGTACGATGGTGACCTAGGTGACACCGTAAGTACCACCGTCGCAAGACCACATGATATCTCTAGTCGGAACATAGCCAGCTGACTCTCCGTATACACGCCGCTGTCGCAGCAAATTCTATGCATGCAGCGACTGATCAAGAGTTCTGACCGCCCCAGGCTAATTATGAGGACGCGCCCCCACTAGGTGTGTGTGTTACGGTCGGCCTAAAAAGTAGTATATTAGTTTTGACTTTGTTTACTAGTGTAAAAGTTTTAACATGGTTCATACTACCTATAAAAGTTTTCAAATCGATCTGCAAGCGAAACTAACGTTGTCCTTTAATCTGCACGACATTCAACCTTAGGGTGGCAAACCATTTTTTTAGCTGACCGTACATAAAGGCAAAGCACCTCACGCATTATACGACCAAAATCATGACATGTGACTGCAGGCTACCAAGTAGAAAACCAAATCCATGTCGTGTTTGGCCGCATGACTTGTATTGGCTTAGTTTATATGGACAACTAGTTGTTGCGGCCTTTGACCATGAGCGTGGTAATCTAGTGTGTGAAGTTGCTTCGAATTTAAATATTTTTTTTAATATTTACACTTCTGTTGTTATCTTTAAATAAATATAGTTTAAAAAACTAAAGAAACATGCTTTTAAAGATTATCAAACTAAAAAGTAAAAATTAATTTTAAAATTTAATTTATGACAATAGTATATAAGAAATACTAGTATAAATGAGAAAAAAGCTTGAGGCGCTTTGTGCCATATTTTTTGTATATTAAGCGCCCCATGCTTTTTTCTCATTTATACTAGTATTGCTTATATACTATTGTCATAAATTAAATTTTAAAATTATTTTTTACTTTTTAGTTTGATAATCTTTAAAAGCATGTTTCTTTAGTTTTTTAAACTATATTTATTTTTAACTTTTTAGTTTGATATTCTTTAAAAGCATGTTTTTTTTTAGTTTTTTAAACTATATTTATTTTTAACTTTTTAGTTTGATATTCTTTAAAAGCATGTTTTTTTAGTTTTTTAAACTATATTTATGTATAATTATCATAGGGAAATGAGTTACCGACACTACCTATTACCATCTGAGATAAACTCGCGCGCCTTAGACCGTTCGGCTAACGAACGTAATGAAATTGGTGGGACATTTTACAGTGATGAGGCACTCACTCTTACTCGAAAGAGTTACAGACGGACAGACAAACATACAGGTGAAGCTAATATAAAGCATGTAAAAAAGACGAGAGGCATCATACTAGTGAAACATTTTTGCAACTGATTAATGATTTATTTGAAAATTATAGTAATTAAGTAATTATTATTAGCTTATACAAAAGTCATTTTTCGTGCTTTAGCGTTTGCAAATCTTTCCACATTTTTTTCAAATTAAATAGTTTGTAAAAAATCACTTTCTATGTACATTAGCGAGAGCGCTGCAAGTTTTTGCTGGCGGAGTGTGGAGCGCAAGTAATTTTTTTACTCTTTTAAGTGCTGAAAAAGACCTTTCGCCGCTGCAGTTGGTAACACTCATAGTAAACAAATTCTTAATATTATCTCCACATTCGGGAACATGCATGAAATATTCAAACTTTTTATAAACTGCAACAAACCCTTTGGGGTTCTGACAGAAATATAATGCTCGGCCTCGGTGTCAGATTTTAAAAACGGCGCCAAATGGACGCATTCTTTCTTCTAAATCAGTGGCATATTGTTTTTTTAACTCCTTTGCTTTACTTCTAATAAATTCACTGTCGTCTAGTTCATGCAGTTTCCATAAGAAACCAAACTTTGTGTTTACTGTATTATAAATAATTTGCCTGTTTTTTAAGTGCACTTTAAGACAATCAATAGTTGCATGATAATTATTAACGATGAAAGATCGTCTCCCTTCTAACTCAATTTGCCCCGTTTTAACTTCATCAAAATGAAATTTTGGTTTCTTTCCTTTTCTTACATATTTTTTGTATGTGGTCACTTCGCATATCTTGATTGCCTCTAATTCAAAATTTTCGAACTCTTTTTCGTCACGCAACGTATCAAGATAAATATGTAATCTATATATATAAAAATGAAACCCGTTTTCCTTGGTCACGGCATCACGCGTGAACGGCTGGACCGATTTCACTAATTTTTTTTTGTTGTGTTTGCTATGGTCAGGAGAAGGTTCTTATGAAAGAAAAAATTAAGAAAATTGTGCGGAAAATTAGAAAATTTAAGAATAATGAATTCCTATTTCCCTTGGTCACGCCATCACGCGTAAATGACTGAACCGATGTCACTAATTCTTTTTTTGTTGTGTTTGTTATTGTCACGAGAAGGTTCTTATGAAAGAAAAAATTTAACGGAAAATTAGAAAATTTAAGAATACTGAACCACCATATATAAAATTATTTCCAAACTAACCCAACACTTTGTACAATATAAATATTTTTAAAGTAACCTTATGACGTTTGACATAGAATTGACAGAATGTTTGCTGCAAATATCTTCAAAGAGGATGTAAAGAAACTGTATCGTTTAGGAAATATTTATCAACATTAACGTTTTACTACATATTGTACCGGTACATTCGGTACAGAGCTGCTGGCGCAGGCTATTCTGGCTGTGTACATTCTGCCTAGGCCATTGTCATGCCATAATTCGTTATTACTGTGTTGCAGTTTAAAAATAGAAAAACAAATCAATACATTATGTAAACATTTTCTATGTTTGTTTTTGTGTGATATACTTGCTTATAAAGAAGAATACAACCGTTTTCTTTAATTTACAGTTGAATTTTCATTTTTGATCTTTTTTAATGTAAATTTATGTCGTTTGACATATAATTGTTTTAAAGACTAAGAATATTTTTGTTTGCTAATAAGTGTTTGTTAATCATGGTAAGTTCACAGCTTCATATTGATTTTTAGAACTTTTTGGTGACTACACAATACTATAATTTGGTATACATGGTTATACAGAAAATGTATGAGAGCTTTTTATTTTCAGTTGGATTTTCGTTTTTAACAATGCCACCAACCAGAAGTACAAGCTTAGGCCGCAGAACTCGAAATACGGCAAGTCAAAGAAATATATTAATTTAAGCGTTTACAGTTTCCAGTGCGGCTTGCATTTGCAATGTCAATAAATAAATCGCAAGGGCAGTCGCTAAGTGTATGTGGCATCAACCTAGAAAATCCATGTTTTTCACATGGCCAATTATATGTCGCCTGTTCTCGTGTCGGAAAACCATCAACATTATTTATTTACGCGCCAGAACATAAAACTAAAAATATAGTTTTTCAAAAAGCATTAGAGTAGAGAGAAGCAGTGAGGGGTACAGAGACTATTAGTTGATTTATAGAGCGTGCGTGGTATTGAGCTCATTGTTTTAAAAATGTTCTGCGTGAATTAGCGCAACGTTAAAACATTAGATTCTCATTCAGGAGGACTTGGGTATGAATCTTGTTCCATTCATTCTGATTTCGATGTTAAGAGGGTTTTCTATATCACTTCCGGAATACACTAGGATGGTTTTATATAGCACTAGCTGCAGTACCCGGCTTTGCCCGGGCTGAACACCGGGTGATATATTGTCGGCGAGTTACAGCAAAATGGATAGCGATATGTCCAGTGTGGTGGACATTAAGAAATGACACATAATTACTGTTTGTGTATCTGTGACCTATGGTTTTCTGTTTACCCATGGCGATCGGTTGAAAGGTTTAGAAGTTGATGCGCTACAGCGCCATCTAGCGGCGAGTTACAAAAAAAATTGTTAGCATAAAAACATTCTCCATGATAAAAACACTTCGATGTGCCAACTTTCATGGCGATCGGTCAAACGGTGTAAGATTTTATCGACGACATACATGCCAACATCCAATTTATATATATTCTTATATTTCGAAATTTTGGGGCTTTCACTTTTGCGGAAAGTGGATGTTCAGGACCTCGAATGGTTTGGAACACTCCATCTCAAAAGAATAGATATTTGAAATTCCTTAAATTGTCGAAATTTTGGGGCTTTTGTTCCCAGAGGGGGGCGGGGGGTTCGAGGACCCTGAATGGCTCGAAAACACTTAAAATCGAAAGAGATAGATTTTTCAAATTTTTTTAACTTTCGAAATTTTGGGGCTTTAACAACCTGGGGGGGGGGGGAGGTTGAGGACCCCGAATGGCTCACAACACTCCAAATCGAAAGAGATATAAAGGAATATAAGAATGTAGGCTTTTACTGTACTCCTATCTACCATAATAACAATATTGACAAATAGAAAGCTTATTACCTACCTATTAATAATTATCTAAATAAATTAATAAATAACTGTATGTTTAAGAATTTACGTACATACATAATATTAAACTTCAAACTATACACACCAAAAAAAAACTAAGGATGTTTGTGAAACTATATTTATTTGTCATAATGTTTAAAACATTTGTAGGATTTCTTTATATGTAAAACTGTGGTGGCAATATTCCGCTTATCCAAAGGAGTATAGAAATTAATAGAGACATCACTCCCTGTACACACCACAAATCTTTGAATTAAGTATAAAAAAACATATTCCAAAATAAAACAAAAAGTACAAATAACAACTAATTTGACAAAAAAATTATACAACTGGAATGACAATGTTAACATTCGCCTGAAATTTAATAGAAGTAGGTAGGTAAGAATATATATATAAGAAATTAAATGAAATTAAAACATACATAAATAAAATTATCTCACACTCGACCAAACATAATGTTTAATATGAAATAAAGGAAGATGGCAATTACACGTAACTATTCTAATTAATAAAAAAAATCAACTTTCCTGAAATAATTCAATTCAAATTTTTCAACAGTATATTACATAATTGATAAATATTTCTGGTCTTCGGTTTCGGCAGCCCTAAGACTCTTGACGCTCAGCAGATAAATTATAAACACTAAACCAAACTCCTTGCAAATAAGTAGGTAATGTAACAAAAATAACAATATTGACAAATAGAAAATATTAGTAGGCCCTACCTACCTATGAATAAATTTCGAAGAAATTTATAAGTTTAAGAATTTATGTACCAACATAATATTAAACTTGAAACTATCCACACAATAAAAACCTAAGAATGTTAGTGAAACTAATTTTTTTTATTTGTCTTAATACCTAAAATACGTATGTTTCCAAAATGAAACAAAGTATAAATAATGACCAATTTGACAAAAAAAAATTGTACAACTCGAATGACATAGAAAACGTACACGTGAAATTTAAAAGAATTATGAGTGCCCTAGGTAGGGAGGAAAAATATATATAGAAGAAATTAAATTTAAAAAATAGGTGCGTGTACTTAGGTACGCGCATGTGAAGTTATACTTCTTTGGCATCATTAAAAAATAGTTTTTAATTGCATGCAAAAATATTGCGTGGAGTTCCTCCACGTGGAAGAAGTGAAACTTCGTAATGTGGAAATGAAAATAGGAAGCGGTAGAAATTGATTTTTAGTGAAATCATATTGTATCAAATCAAACTAAAAAAATAAAGGAAATAAATTTGTAAGAATTCATAGATTGATCTTCTATAAAACTAACTTTTTTATGAGAGCAGATTTTCATGAAATATATCATGAAATCATTCAACGATAAAACCTGTTTATTTAATTAAGCGGACGGGTTCGCCCCAAGGAGAAAATAACGCGGCGAGACCTCGTAGACATAGAGAAATGACACACTCACTATTTATGTGTCTATGAAACATGATTTTTTTCTGCAATTTAAATTGTAATATACAAAAACGGTATTGAAAATTGAAACAAATATGGAAACACTACAAACTGTCAAGAGCTTTTTTTTCTACTCTATACTTAGTTCCTTACAATAGCAAAACGTAACATAATGGCTTGAAAGCTATTGCTCGGCAGACATAGAGGAATGACACTAACAGTTTGTATATCTATGACACACATTACATTTTTTAGTTTTTTTTAACTCAGAATCGAGATAAAATATCCAATTGTGAATCTAAACCATCCTCGAATCCCCGTGAACTCACACAAAAAATTTCATCAAAATCGGTCCAGCCGTCTAGGAGGAGTTCAGTGACATACACACGCACACAAGAAATATATATATAAAGATTATATTGTATTCACAAGGAGGATGTCCTACAGCTATTCTTACAATAAGTAACACAGAAATAATACAACAATTATCTCAGAAGATCTCGGGAGCGTATGCAGAATTTCATTTCGGGGGGAGATCAAAACACATTGCTGCTGTTTGCTTTCAAATACTTTCCTTTTGCTAGATTTTTTATAGATGAGATATTTTTGAATTTTGAGGGTGGCGATGTGTGTGTGTCTCTCTCTCCCCCCCCCCCCCCCCCCCCCAAAAAATAACATTGAGATTAAGAAATCTCAATGGTTACCGGCAACTATATACAGTCGTCGCTACCTGCTTATGTGCTGTAAAAACAAGTTAGTTTATTGATGGACAAAAGAACGATACCTAGATCTATTGTTTATCCAGTCGCATCGACAATGTAGTTACTAACAGACAGACTAAGGGCCACGGCGGTGTAGTGTTGAGGGGTCAGATCACTTGCCTTCTACCAAAGTGTTCCGGGTCTGAATCTAGGCGGGGTCTAACCATGATTATTAACAAGTGGGATATGTGGCGGACGATACCATGCTCAGTAAGTTTTCTTGGGGTGCTCTGGTTGCCACACCCATTCATTCTCTTTATGCTCCATTAACAGCTCATCAGCTTTCGCCGTCTGTATTGAGTTGCTGACGCTAAACCATTAATTTTAATACATCTCCTTAAATTTCAAGTCAGCAAAATTGTGGAAAGAATCAACCATGGCCTACAATAAGATACCGTCCCAGCATTTGTCTGGAGCGATTTCTGACACATGTTAAAAAAAAAAGAAAACAAGGACGAATGGAGCAGAATTGGAACCCGGATGTTCCTGAAATCAATTTCATTTAATTTTATACAATCTTGTATTGCAAAGTTGATATTAAATTCAGTTCTTTGCTGTTTCACACTTCAATTAACTGCTCTAGACTTAAATAAACAGTATTATTTCATACCATATTCATTTATGATATATTTATATGTACTTTCAATGGGGCGGATGCAAGATGGTGGATTTAAACCCCTCCCCCAACCCCAATGTAATGGAATTTTTTTTCAAAATATCAGTGAAGGCAGTAAGTTACCATGTGAGAAGCCACGTTGCATTCGGCTTATGAGTCAGTGTGTCAGTGTCAATAGTAATGTAGGTTTTTTTTAATAAATTTGTTGATTTTTTATTTTTTCACCCCCTTCCATTTTGACAGAAAAAACTTTCTGAATCCGCCATAGACCTACACTGAGTATAAATGTATATCAAAACGAGCAACAATTTTTCTCCAGGGTTTATGTTGCTACACGTGGGTCCACCATCTTTGTGACACATTTCCGTTCATCGACTTCCGTTACACTTTCACAAAAATACTGCTACCAAATGCCGTACATCGAGAGCTAAGATGTTTAAACATTAAAAAATATTATCTTTAAGAAAAAAATATATTACTACGAGAACTCCACAAAACAAAAAAAATAGTTAATTAATTACACCTTAAACTCTTCTTGATTTTTTCCCGTTTTAATGTACATACTTAAAATCATTACAACACAGTACTCTAGTGCCAAATAGCTGTCTCCCACGAGTAGTTCTATGGAGAGTCCCCAACTAAATTACGTTTAGCATGGTGATACTGTGTTGAAAAGGGGTGCGCTGTGGTAGCTTACCTCCCGCCAACGTGATCCTTGTTCGATTCCATACAGGGTCAAACCTGGATTTTTTTTTGTAAATGTGAATTGTGTTGGACGTTGTGTCAATCCTCCAATGCGCCATTCTCATCTCACCACCTCTCATCGTCACTTACGACACTTATCAGCCGTAACTCATTCTCTCATTCATATAAAACGATACAGAGTATCAAATAACTTAACGTCAAGCCGAGATGAGTTGATAAGACAGTGAAATAAGGTTCTAAATTTAAAAAAAATTCTATAAGCATCGAGTTGTAGGTTTTTTCCTTCAAAAGTTTTTAATAACTCCTGCACCAAATTATAAAATTCATTGACTAAAAATTGTTTCTACGCAATAATAAATAACCCTACTATTCTAAACAATTCAAAATAAAATCAAACATGCTATACTTTTAAGGAAAAACATTATTTGCACGACTTATGCCGCAAGAAAATCGATAAATTATATTAGTCACAGTGTAAAAATGTTTTTTTTGCTAACTTAGCAATTTTTTTAAATATGACTTATTAAAGCAAATAACTTGCTAAGTTAGCACATATATGTTTTTACTGGATGATTAGTCTAATTTACCCGTCTAAAAATTGTTGACACGTAAGTCGGGCAAAGATTTTTGTTACTCAAAGTATACCATATTAAAAATTTTATTATTAATTTTTTATCAATAGTACGGTTATTTATGATTGCGTACCAAAAAAAAATTAAACACAGTATCTACTAGTTTAAAGCAGAGTATGGATTCAAAAGCTTTTGAAAAAATGCTTGTAACTTAAAACCTAGTAGCCTACACTATTTTTATTTCGGGTTTTTTTGATTCAGAACCGTGATCATCTGTTCTCAGCTTGGCGTTCAGTTACGGGACATTCTGTATATTCACTCTCATAAAGTCATTAGACATTATTATTGATTTAAAGTGTTACTTTTAAAATGTTTAGTTAATAAGATTTCTTATTGTGCTTTGTTTTTTAAAGTGCATTTTAATCAATTCAGAGGTAAGGCCTTTATACAGGAATAGTATGAAAAGAGAAGCAAATTATATCCTTTCCCCCTTCTTTTCTTTTGACAAACTGTCACAAATTACTAAAAATTGGAATAGTTTTTGTCGGGGGCAGGGTGTGTAAAGAGGTTACAACTAAATTATGGAGGGCAATTGTGATTAGGGTATGGAATAGAAACTATTTTTTGTTTGTTTTTAATTTGGGTTTCAAATAGTATACATGCAAATCAATATTTTTCTAGGTGCGACCGCCCAAACTGCACAAAATACCTTTCACGGAGCCAAGGGTTGTTTGCAAGAGACTGCCTGGCTCTCCCAAACTAACGCCTATTGGTGATGCCTGCAGCTGCGGTCATATTAACGTGAGTATTTTCAATGGAACCATGTATGGATATATTTTTTAGAGTGCCGAAAATGTATTATTTAAACATTATATTTACAATAATATTTTAGTGACAGTTTTTTCCCCTGCGATTGGAATATTATTCGATCAATTTTTTCAGAGGATTTTTTTTCCAATAAGTCGAACATACTAATAAATTCACCGTCAATGTAAGTGTGACCTTATTAAAAAAAAACTTCTGTCCAATCTATTTTGTAGCTCGGACACTGAACATATATTTCTGCATACTTAAGTATTTTAATTCCTGTTGAATTAGTTTTTTGCAACGGATACACTATTAATGAACGAGAAGATACCTTCACGAGGGTTTCACTTTACAATATAGAGTTGTTTATTTTATTTTTTAATTATTTAGGCCGAATAATTTTTCTAAATAACATTAATAGGTAAATTTCTTTGACTACAATGAACAAATTTGTATGCAAATAAGTACGTGAGGGTGTATGTATATGCATGTATATGTGTGTATGTGTGTCTTTGTGTGTATTTCTAAATTGTTAAAATGTTTTCATAAAATTATTCTTTTAAAAGGAAGGTGTGTATAGGACACATGACTATTACTTACGGTAGGGCAACGATGGTTGAGTGAGCGATCCATTTCTGGCAGAATAAAACCCTGATTTTTCACAAATGGGAAACGTGGTGGATGTTTCCGTGGCCGGAAGTTTTCTCGGGGTACTCCTATCCAATCCGTAAATTCTCCATTAGCATTTCATCGCTTTTCATCGTCTCTCATAAAATCTATGTCGACTATACTTGAGATCAATCCATTTTATTTTCTAGTATTTAGTGCTATACAAACCGTAATGGAAGCAGTAAGGATTTTTTTTTTGCGAATAACTAGATGTATGTTGTAGCGAAGCTACATTTCAAATTAAGTCATAGCTTTTAAGTCCGAACATATAAAGTGTAATATATAAGATATTTTAATGAACTAGTTCAGTTTACAAAATACATATTTACGAGTTATCCACAATAAGGACCGTCATTTTTTCACTTCTTTAACTTTCGCAGTACAACTTACGAAGTGTTATAGTTTGAATAGTGTATGTAAAATATCGTTTTGTGAAACTGGAAGGAAGAAAAAGATAAAATGAATAACTAAAATAACTTTTTACAATAACTGTTGCATACGAGGGATAAATGGAAAAATATGTACTCATCCAATTGGACGGTTGTGCTTTTGAACATTTATTTGCAAACTCAGAATATTAGAATGCAGTATTTAACTAATAACAATAATAATCATGTCTCTGGAAGTAAACTTACATGTGAAAGATTTGTTTTAAACAGCAATAATATTCACAACATAAATGTGAAGAAATATTTTAAAATTTCTTCGAATTAAAACACGTTTTCAATTTTAAAATATTCTGGTTAAATATGTGATTATTTTTTGAATTTTTAATAATGTTTATTTATTTTTCCTTTTCTTCGTTTAATAAACAAAAATATGTTTTACAAACAAACATTAAATTAATGCAAATCTGTAATTTTGGGAATATAACTCGAGTATTCTTGTTAGATGTGTTATTGAAAGCCTCTAGGAAATTTATCTCTGTAATTACAGGACGTATCACTGATGTGAAATGCTCGTGTAGAAAGAGTTGTGGGTTGGAAATCGAAACACGGTAGAAGTGTACAAATGGGGCTCCTGGGACAGGCTTCAGCATGTGGATTGATGATTGTTTATATTTTTCCTCCAAGCGCAATTTTCTCGTGAAGTGTCGATGTCGGCCATCTTGGATTGTGACGTTGAGAAGGCCATCTTAGATGACCTTGACCTTGACCTCGGCAGCCAATTGGATCCATCATCTTTTAATCGAGCGCCCCGCTCACTAATGCTGTGCTTATCGTTACGTTCGACACCTAGGATGTGTATGACGTCATCGTTGCTTTTTTCGTTACGGCCGCCATCTTGGATTATAGATCGTTGACTTTTTCGTTACCGTCACCATATTGAATTTTAATAACATGTCCGACATCTTGGAATGGATTTCATTGTCATTTATTTCGATTATGACATCGTGTCCGCCATATTGTTTTCGTCTGCTGGAAGCCGCCATCTTAGATGTTGACACATCCGACATCTAAGGTTTTTCTGTTCTGCTGGAGGCCGAAATCTTGGATACCGACGTCTTTGTTTCTACTGTTTACTCCTAGAGAGCGCCAGCGTCACTCCGTCTCATCACATAAGGTCGATGTTTCATTTACTACCAGAGCTGTTATGGTCCTTCAACATATTAAATCCATTTTTTTATGCCAAATACATTGGAAGCGCTGTGATTGGAATTATCGCAGCTCTGATATCTAGGTTGGAAAACATACGCCTTTAACCGCTCGGCCATTGAGACATGTACCAGACTGAGAATTAAATAAGATATATAAAAAACAACATACATATTCGGACTTGTAGTATTTTTTTTTTTTTAATTTAAAGGAATAACAGCATCGCCTGTTTGAGACCGAGCCGCCATATTTATTTTCAATACTTGTTACCAGGAGTGCTAGTTAACGCACATCACATGCTAGAGAGCGCTGTCGTCATCTTGTTTTCTGTAAACGATACAAGTAGTGCTAGTGTCACGTAGTAGGTACACATGTTATATGCTAGAGTAAGTTGCCATCATATTAGTATAATTCTTATCTGCTAGAGTGCAGAAATCATTTATTATTACATTTAGTATTACTTTATTATTGAAGGAAAAATTTCAAATAAAGCTTCTGCCAGCTTGTGAACTTCTCCTTTGTTGAGCAAGGATATTATTCTAGTACAAGACAGAATTTTTTTACATATTTCCTTCTATTTTTTATTATATTTGTGATTATCGGATATTTAGGAATACATGCGATAGTTCTCTCTGTGTGCTCCTGATTATTTCTGTCAATATTTTGATGGTATTCTTCGTGTGCTCCTTATTATTCCTGTCGAGACTTCTGCTTATGTTCTCCGAGTGGTTCTGGTTATTTCTGAAAATTGATCTCTGAACGAATGTTTTTTTACTTAATGAGTCCCGCAATTTTATTTTGTGTTACATTTAAATTGTGAATTTCTGCTACCAAATTATCACTAATAATATATTTTTTCAGGTGGAATTCAAACCAAAAACATCCATTACTCAGTCAAATAATATACTTTGACACACCTGAGATGCCCTATTATGAAGAACGTACTTCCTTCTCCTTGGTGTATAGCGAAGCCTTCCTTCACTTGCGATCGTTAGTGAGCATCCTGCATTCCACATAAAATAAATAAATAATTTTTACCTCAACACAACACGTGGCGACAACTGTTGGCAAGAATCTAGAATGCTTGCAACATGTTGTTTTCCATTAGATAATTTACCTCTCGCCGCTGAATGGAGCCAAAGACAGTTAAAAGTGTCATGTAGGTATACACATAGACTAAGTTGTCTCGTAGACTTGTAGCCTCGTAAACTTGTAGCTATATAATCTCGTAGCCTCGTAGACTTGTAGCCTCGTAACCAGTTGAAGCCTTGTAGTCTTGTAGTCTTGTAGTCCTGTAGTCTCGTAGCTTTCGTAGCATCCTATTCTTGTAGCCAAATAGCAGCTAGGCCTAAGACTATTTAGAGCCAAATACTTTTGAAGCCATTGACTGTTGGAGCCAAAAGTCTGTTGGAGTCACAGACCATTGGAGCCAATGACTGTTGGAGCCAATGAGCGTTGAATCCAAAACACTGTTAAAGCCAATGTCCGTTGGAACCAAAAACCGTTGTAGCTGAATGACTGTTGAAGCCAAAGAACGTTGGAGCCAAATGACTGTTGTAGGCATTATATCCTACCAGTAGTGTGTAAATAGGGCTCCTGAAACAGGCTTCAGGCTGTGGATTGGGATTGTCGGTCCGCCATCTAGGATTGTGACGACACGGTGGCCATTTTTGACTCAAAATTCCTCAAAATTCCTCAAAAATTTAAAATGACTCAAAAATTTCCAGTTTTCGAGGGAAAAATTCCCGTTTCGAGGGAAAATTAGGATTTCGAAAAACCACAAAAGTCGTTTTGCCTTAAAAACCACGAAATTCCTGATATAGGCTTAAGCATCCATGTCTACAACCTTCGATAAGCCTCTTTTAGGATTATGACGTCATCGTTGCAATTTCCGTTACGCCCGCCATCTTTAAAATCCGAAATTTTTATGTTAGAAAATCGGGAAAAAAATTTAAAAAAATTAAAAAAAATTTAATAAAAATCTTAAAAACCACTGTTTAACTTATCGTTACAGTCGCCATCTTGGATTATATAAATGTTGCATGTTTCGTTACGCCCGCCATCTTGGTTGAGTACTATGTCACCGTTACACTTTACGTTACAACCGTCATATTGGATCATATTAATGTTGCAATTATCGTTACGGCCACCATCTTGAAATTTAGACGCCATCTTGGAAATTCGTAATTTTTATGTTAGAAAATCGGGAAAATTCCAAAATGCATCAAAAAATTAACTTATTAGAATTCTGATTGATTAGATCGATTTCCGTCCTTGGTTCGAAACCGCTAAGAGCAAAAAAAAATCAGATCCTTCCTGCACAGAAGCCACCTACAGACTGACCTACCACCAATTCCAAGGTATATATCGTCAGCTGGTATGACGTCATGTCCGCCATCTTGTCATCGTCTGCTGGAGACCACCATCTTGTTTTCGTCCGTTAGAGTGTGCCGGCGACATGTTAGTATAATTTTCTGTTCACCATTCCTTTAACCTCGACTGTTGGCATTTAAATTTGACATTGACCTTGAACTTTGACCTTGACCTAGAACTTTGACCTTGACCTTCAAAATTGACCTTGAAATTTGACCTTGACCTTGATCTTTGAATTTGATCTTGACCTTGAAATTTGACCTTGATCTTTAACTTTGACCTTGACGTCTATCATGGATCCGTCATTTTATGTTCAGTACATGCTACCAGGAGCTACCACCTGCTAGTGGTCATTGCCGCCACCATGTTTTCGTCTGCTGGAGGACACCATATTGTGTGTACTCGTCTTACCATCATGCTAGTTTTATTCTAACCTGCTACAGTGCACAAATTATTTATTACTGATGTGCCTGCCATCTTGAGATTTGGGCGCCATCTTGAAATCATGTAATTATTTAGCTAGAAATGCAGGAAAAAATCCAAAATTCACCGAAAAAATCAATTATTAATATACAAATTTAATCGCTGGATTCCTGTCCACGGTTCCATTCTTGACCAATGACAGTTGTAACTAATTATTAAATAAATTTTAGGATCTGTATCCATTACCTTCCGTGAAGTTTATTATACATTCACTCTACGAAAAACAACTCAAGACAATATACCTGACCAACGAATTAAATACAGTGCCGATTAGCATAACATGAAAGTCTAATTTTTCAATAATCTAAATAACATATAGGCCATTCATGTAAAAAGCCACACATACAGGCCAATTGTCTTCAGTCCATGAGACCGAGTCATGACAATATCAGACGTATTGATTAGTCATTTCAGGACCGCATGACCTTCTTCGTCGTTAGCCAATTATATTCAATTAGTCCATCGTGACATTTCTTAGACATACTAAAAGACCAAGTGACCCTGAAAAATATTTTAATAACACCAAGAGGTTTTGAACTAGTAAATATTCAGTCACTACATTTTGTACTACGCACAATCAACAAAAAGGAAGCACCGACAACGAAAAGGCAGCACCGCCAACGAAAAATCGGCACATTTGGAAACACCGACAACTAAACTACATGTCTACGAAGCTACTCGACTACAAGGCTCCAATTGCCGCATCGGTCTTCGTCGGAATTTTCTCTTTTGCTCCAACTGCACCATCAGCATTATGTTATAAGATTACAAGACTACTTGCTTATGTAGCTTCAAGTCTACGAGGCTCCAATGCATCATGACTACGTGACTACGAGCCATGAGGTTACGAGACTATGCGATTGCGAGTCTTCAAGGTTACGTGATCGCGAGGCTATAGGACTGCATAGCTTCCAGAACGCATGGTTTCGAGACTGCATGACTAATTGGGCGCATGGATACGAAACTTCATGACTCTTACTGACTACTATAGCACTATTCAGTGGTGAGAATTAATTTATCTCATGCAAAGGTACTTGTTGAAAGTAGTTCCGCTTTTCAACACCAGATGACGACACGTGTTGCCTGCAGGTAAATAATATTTATTTCTTTGCTGCATAACTAATTGGGTGCGTGGATACGAAACTTCATGTCTCTAACTGACTACAATAGTTCAATTTAGAGGACTACGTGACTACTAATCTTCAATTTTACGAGACTGCGAAGCTACAGGGCTACGAAGCCTCTAGAACACGAATTTACGTGACTGCGAGGATACAGGACTGCAAGTCTGCATGAGTACTTGACTACGAAGCTACTCGACTACAAGGCTCCAATTGCCGCATCTGTCTTAGTCGGAATTTTCACTTTTGCTTCAACTGCACCAACAGCATTATGTTATAAGATTACAAGGCTACTTACTTACGAAGCTTCAAGTCTACGAAGCTACTTGGATACGTAGTTACAATTCTACGAGGTCCCAAGACATCATGACTACGCGACTTCGCGTCATCAGGTTACGAGATTACGTGACTACGTATCTTCATGTTTACAAGACTGCGAAGCTACAGAGCTACGAAGCCTCTAGAAAACGAGTTTACGTGACTGCGAGGATACAGGACTACAAGTCTGCATGAGTACTTGACTACGAAGCTACTCGACTACAAGGCTCCAATTGATGCATCTGTCTTCGACGGAATTTTCTCTTTAGCTACATCTGCACCATCAGCATTTTGTTATAAGATTAAAAGGCTACTTGCTTACGTAGCTTCAAGTCTACGAGGCTCCATTGCATCATGACTACGAGACTACGAGCCATGAGGTTACGAGACTATGCGATTGCAAGTCTTCAAGGTTACGTGATCGCGAGGCTATAAGACTACGAAGCTTCCAGAACGCATGGTTACGAGACTGCATGACTAATTGGATGCGTGGATACGAAACTTCATGTCTCTAACTGACTACTATAGCACTATTCAGTGGTGAGAGTTAATTTATCTCATGCAAAGGTACTTGTTTAAAGTAGTTCCGCTTTTAAACATCAGATGACACCACATGTTGCTTGCAGGTAAATAATATTTTTTTCTTTGCTGCATGACTAATTGGGTGCGTGGATACGAAACTTCATGTCTCTAACTGACTACAATAGCTCAATTCAGAGGACTACGTGACTGCGAAATTTTCAAGTTTACGAGACTGCGAAGCTACAGAGCTACGAAGCCTCTAGAACACGAGTTTACGTGACTGCGAGGATACAGGACTACAAGTCTGCATGAGTACTTGACTACGAAGCTACTCGGCTACAAGTCTCCAATTGCCGCATCTGTCTTCGTCGGAATTTTCTCTTTTGCTTTAATTGCACCAACAGCATTATGTTATAAGATTACAAGACTACTGGCTTACGAAGCTTCAAGTCTACGAGGCTACTTGGATACGTAGTTACAATTCTACGAGGTCCCAAGACATCATGACTACGCGACTTCGAGTCTTGAGGTTACGAGATTACGTGACTACGTATCTTCAAGTTTACGAGACTGCGAAGCTACAGAGCAACGAAGCCTTTAGAAAACTAGTTTACGTGACTGCGAGGATACTGGACTACAAGTCTGCATGAGTACTTGACTACGAAGCTACTCGATTAAAAGGCTTCAAGTCTACGAGGCTCCATTGCATCATGACCACGAGACTACGAGCCATGAGGTTACGAGACTATGCGATTGCAAGTCTTCAAGGTTACGTGATCGCGAGGCTATAGGACTACGAAGCTTCCAGAACGCATGGTTACGAGACTGCATGACTAATTGGATGCGTGGATACGAAACTTCATGTCTCTAACTGACTACAATAGCACTATTCAGTGGTGATAGTTAATTTATTTCATGCAATGGTACTTGTTTAAAGTAGTTCCGCTTTTCAACATGAGATGACGCCACGTGTTGCTTGCAGGTAAATAATATTTATTTCTTTTATGCGGGATGCAGGATGCTCACCATCGATCGCATAAGAAGGATGGCTTCGATAGTCTGCAAGGAGAAGGAAGTTTGTCTTTCCTGTTAGTGCTTCTCAGATTTCTCACGGTCCGCCATCTGGGATTGCGACGTAACGGCGGCCATCTTGGATGGGTGTGACCTTGACTTTTGACAGAAACCACAGGAATGATCGCAAGCACACGGAAAAAAACCATCAAAATATTGATAAGAATAATCAGGAGCACACAGAGAAATCCATCATAATAATGACATGAATAATCGGAAGCACACGGAGAAAACCGCCACACGTTTTTTTTTGATAACACAAAATTTAGAAAAAAAAATTAAAAATAAAAAAATTACATAAAATACATAAAATTCTGGCTTGAACTAGAACTCTATCTTTGCTCATCAATGAGAAGTTCTCAAGCCAGAATTGTATGTATTTTTTGTAATTTTCCCGATTTTCTAACTTAAAAATTGCGGTTTTTAAAGATGGCGGGCGTAACGGAAATTGCAACGGTGACGTCAGGCATAACCCTAAAAGAGGCTTATCGGAGGCTGTAGACATGGATGATTAAGCCTATATCAGGAATTTCGTGGTTTTTAAGGCAAAATGACTTTTGTAGTATTTCGAAATCCTAATATTCCCTCGAAACGGGAATTTTTCCCTCGAAAACGGAAAATGTTTTCTTAAAACGGGAATTTTTTAGTCATTTTGAGGAATTTTGAGTCAAAAATGGCCGCCGTGACGTCACAATCCAAGATGGCGGACCGACAGTCCTAATCCACAGCCTGAAGCCTGTTTCAGGAGCCCCATTTACATACTACTTCTACCGTAAAATTGACAATCGCATCCTACTGAGTTGAATGTACTTGAAAATGTACCTCATTTTTGTTAATTGCGCTTCCTTTTACGCGAGTATTTGCTTTCAAATGAGCGTTCTTTTAGTTAAATGCTTCACGTACGTATACATTACGTTTTCTGTGTGTAGGTACATTGCGTGATCATTAGGTGTTCAGCGTGTATTTTGAGTGTTTATTACGTGTTCGGTGTGTACATTGCCTGGTAATTGCGCGTACATTGCCTGTACTTTGGGTGTCCATTCCGTGTACATTGCGTGTATTGCTTTTGCATTGCGTGTACGGTGTGTACATTGCGTGGACATTGCGCGTACATTGTGTGTAGGGCCTACATTACGTGCCTATTCCATGTACATTGCGTGTCCATTGCGTATATTGTGTGTGCAGTGCGTGGACATTTCGTGTACATTGCGTATGCACTGCGTGTCCATTTGTGTACATGAGGTGTCCATTGTGTTTATTGCATTTACATTGCGTGTACATTGCGTGGCAATTCCGTTTACCTTGCGTGTCCATTGCGTATATTCTGTGTGCAGCGCGTGTATTGCATGTCCATTAATTTTGTTTGAATTTGCTTCCAAATTTGAAACCTTTTTTGTTTTGACTCGTGTATTATAGTAATTGGTTCTTGTTTTGTCTAGCATATTATCCGACCGGTTGCGTGTATATAGGCGAGTTCTCAGCCGGTTACACTTTCAGTTTGTTACTGGCTGCGACGGATTAAGGATCGCCTAGCTTGTCTCATCTGTTGCCTAAGTTTAGTACTTACCTGTTCTTGTAAACTCGATGATATTGTCACGTCTCACTAATGAGGGGGGAGAGAATCGTAGCTCTTTACATAGAAACAACTCGCTTGCTGGCTTCAACTAGTCTTAACTTCAAAAAATACTTTACTGTACCTAGGATCATTGGTTCGTCATTCCGTACAGGATGTCTGGTGATTTTGCAAAATAACATAATACTAAATTAAAATGATTTTTATTTTTAAAGTCAAATAATCAACATCATTTTTAAAGAACATTATTTTAAATAGCGGGATTACAATTTAAAACAATAATCTCTTCATTACTTCCTTAACTATTGAACGACCTTACAAGAGAGAAAGAGAGAACTTCACTAAACACTTCCCTAATCCTTCCGAATACATTAAATCATAATTTATACTTAAAATTAAAACAAAGATAAGTCCATACTCACATTTTCCGAAAAGCCTTTCTTGATCGATTACTTAAAACTAACGTAGGGGCCTCTCCTGCCCTTAAAACCTCGAACGAACCTTACATTCTTAAAAACTCTGACTTATAAAGACTCGTAACAAGGGCCATAGCCTCCACCCGAGTGCTTGAAGACGACTACATTAGGACCTAACTTAAACTACATTACGAACTAAACTACTCGTGGCCTCTGGCGTCGGCCATAGCTTCCGCCAGAGTGAGCCCCGAGCTACCACTCACTTGCGCTTAAATTCGCGCGCCCTGCCGCGCCTAGCTTAACAAATCCTCGTTATTGAAGCCAAATTTACTAAACAACTAACTAGAACATCTGGGAAGGCTGCCCCCCTCTACCCCGACGTGCAGGCCACACCGCGCGGCTTGTTACGACAGCGCGCCCCAGTAACTGCGGCCCGTGGCTGCACCCGCGCGCGGCTGGACAAACAAACAAAAATCTGCAAGCCCGCAGCGCGCCGCGCCGGCCACGTGCCCCAATTACATGGTCACGCCACTTACGCTGACGAGTGAACAGAGCAGCCAGCCCAGAGTCCCGTCAGTAAAGTCCCTAAATTTGATTTCAACAACCCTGCAAAATTTCGAACCGCGACATAACCCTCCCCTAACAGAGCTCGAGCCCCATCGAGCTACCTCAACATTACAAATGGTCTTTTTCCATTAGACCATAACTATAAATTCATCGTTTCACAAAAATAAGAATTTTCTTAGTTCCTTACTGTCTGAACATACATCTAGATTCTGCACAAGATCAATTTAAAACAATTATTCATAAAACTAAAAATGTAAAACTTTTATCTGGTTTGTTGTTCTCACAGGGACCTTCAGAGGCTCGAGTTCTCAATACTAAAAAAAAATTGTTCTGTTAGTGAAGCTCGCTTTACAAATTAAATTAATGTACTTAGTTTCTCAGTATACGTTCAACAATGTGCAAATTCTTGATAATTATTATTTCTTTTTTCCCAGTTTCCGTTTATCACAATATTTCTTTCGTTCTTAAAAAAAAATTAAGTGTCCTTACAAAATTATCAGTGTTTCAATTTATTTTAACTCTTATCTCGTGAAGGTTGGTGCAATTCTTTGAAGTCAGTGTTGTCGAGAAGAGTAGCTCCCTGGGCTGGCCATCAACAAACACCACTCAACTCCAACCAGTACTGGACTGGCTTCCAGGGCAGCTCACATCTTCTCCCCACATCTGCTTCGGAGTTGTGCCATCCTCATCACGAACAGATTACAATTCTGAAACATCATCACCAGGCATTACCAACACGCCTTATAAATACAGAACTAACATCTAAACTGCAATCGATGGGTAAGGATGCAAACACAACAAAAAAAATAAAATTAATTAATTCAACTGCTAACATAAAGTATCCCACCCTTAGCATAATCTAATCAGGAAAATAATTTCATAGGAAAAACTTAAGGAAGGGAAACATGACCTCCAATGATTTTCCCTAACTCTGGAGTCTTGATCTTCTCTATACAGCATCAAATAGTCGCCACAAAGTAACTGGGTTGAAGGTCCCTTCACATGACCCACCCATAACCTCTTCTACTCTCCTTTTCTTCTGGGGGCAACCACAATGCCCACCAATCTCTCTCCATGGTGCCGAACCAGCTATCCCATGAGAGAAAACAATGAAGTCAATAGAAGCTCAGAGGGGAAACACCACTCTCTGGCTTGTTGAGCAATAAAACAGATTTATCTTCTTCTTCCGAGTAAAACATCTGAATAACCTTGCTACTATTCTTCCCAACAATAAAAGTTCATCAGGTATCTTCATGAAAAAAACATTCTAACTAATAATAAGTCTTCTTTTTCTTCATCTTTTCTGTTAGTTGTAATAGAAGGCCATGTTAGGGAGGTTATAGGGAAAAAGAGTGGCCAATTCCCACACCATCACCCACCTAGATCATGACTAATTAACTTTTAAATGTTTTTTTTCCAAACCAATAAAAAAAACTATTTTTATTCAAACTTTTAAATTATAATTACTTTTCCTTCAGAACCTCAAAAGCAAATCAATAATTCTAACTGAACCTGTGATTTACTGCATCCTTGTTCCATCCGATCTGTTTGTTTATAACCTTTCTTGTAAAGTATAAAATTTTCAAACATTACTAATTCAAAAAAATTTTAATTCTGGTGTCCTTCGAGTTACAATTAAATTTACTATTTCTTAGCTTGAAATAATTTAAGTTTTCAGAACCCTTTCATTGAATCTAATCCACAACACTTAAAATCAACAAAAAAACAAATCATCAAAATCAGTAAGATCATCTGACCTACCTATCAGTACTGTGAACTTGAACTGTTCGTACACATTTACAATAAGCTATTGTATTTAAATGCCATTTAAACAAGGTTTAAAAAACAACTCCTAATCCCTCTGTAAATAAAGAAAATTTATTTTAACATTAAACTTAATGTATTAGTTCTTTTTGACATTATAACTTAAAAAGTTCTATAAAGAATTTTTATCACAAAAAAAAACTCCAGTTACTGTCCTCCAAAAAAAATAAAACTTTACATGACCTTATTAATCTTCACTTGTAAGTCCATGGCTGCCAGCTTTCTCTTCTCTTGTATCTTCAGTCTTGGTTCTTGTTTCAGTGATCTTGTATCTTGTCTCTCGAACTCTTGCAATCTTGTGAACTGTACTGCTGCTCAGCTCATCTTAAGGTATCTGTAACAGTTTCAAAAATACATGTTAATTTAAAGTTAAAAAATTCCTGTTCTTTGGTCCTAAAAAAATTGTATTATTAGTACACATTACCCTGAAACAACATTATTATTTATTGTTTATTATTTTAAAAAATTTTCTTTACCATAAAATACTTTTTTTTCTATTTAGGCCTACTTATTTTCCTTCTTCTCAATTAAATTCTGCTTCAAATGTTAATCCTAACTTAAGACCTACCATCTATTTATTATTTATTACCTACATTATTTATGTTACCCTAAAATTCCCATAAGTTTCTAATACTTCCTATCAAAAAAAACTTTCTTATGACTCTTAACTTAACAAACTTAAAAAAACTTTTACACTAGACTTAACTTATTATTCATTCTTAGTTACTAAATTTCTATATGTAAACTTTAGTACTTACAAACGAAAACTGCCAATTTCTCTCTACCTCTTAATCTCTTTCAATTATTACAATAATAATGTTACTTTGAATCTTTAAAAACCTCTTCTTTTTTTTTGTTTTCAATTAAATTAGACATCTCATAACAATAAAAATTCTGCCTATACTCTTCTTATGGGTGTCCAACCCAACAACAAAATTTCAAATTTCTCGTTTCCTTATATTTAAATTATGCAATGCACTTAACCTCTGTGGTGCCTGTACCCTTTTAGGCCTACCACCTTCTCTCACATCATCATGACAACTCTTACTCCTCGGGGTCTGTATTCACTGTTCCAAATCAAATATCTCAAAACAAATTAAAAACAAAATTATTATTTTAAGAAAACAAAAATTAACATTGAATTTACTATGGAGCCTGGAAATTTAAATGTGCCACAGCAGCTAACATGACTAAATCCCATGGAACCCCAGGTTTACATAACCTGTGCCCAAAAATTTAAGCATACCAGGCTTTCCCAGCACTGGTTTTACAGCATCACACACTATTTAGGGCCCCTGATCTGCCATCAGTCCCAAGGAGTTTTCCCACAACCCCTCTCTACTCAAGCGCCTACCGCATTCCTCTGAATTGGCTATTGGTTTTACGGCATTCTTTTGGGATCCGACCATCAAGTTAGGGCTAATCGAACATTAAACCTCCAAAATTCCAAACTAATGTAAATCAATTAAATTTTCTCTGTAATTTCTTAAAATCAAAAAAAAAATATTCAAACATGTCAAAGAAACTTAAAAAAAATTCATAATCTTATCTTCAAAAAATAAAAATAAAAATAAATATATTACTCTGTTTTCTCCTTAATAACTGTAAACTGTCAACAAATATCATGTCGTAAATTTAACTATGCTTACTGACTCTAAATCCTAAAATCTCATTCGTCCTAATTAATAAACAACCGATTTCCTTAAAATCTCAATGTATCTCTCACACTCAAACTCCACTGGCTGAATATCTCAAATTCAAAAACAATTATCTAAACTCTTAAAGAAACTCCTCCCCAATTATTCAACTTACTTCACATTATTCTATTTCATTACTTAAAACACCTTACTCAAAACAAAATTAATTAATTATCTCCCTTCCATTATCAACTTAATAAACTTTCTCCTAAATTAATTTAAAATTCAATTTGAAACTTAGGCAAGTACACTAGCTCTCTACAGCAATGTTTCTCATTTCCCTTCTTCCTAACTGATAACACATTCTCTAACTTAACCCAGGGACATTTTACCTCCAAAATAACCAAAAATTTCGCTGTAGTGCCTATCTGCTATAGGCCTACTACACAGGGGACTCTAACCCCACCAACAAAATTCCTTGAAATGGTACCCTATCCCATACAGGATAGCCACTTCGGTACTACCATGGGGAACTCCTGCCCCAAACTACTCACAACTCTCAGGATTCTCCTGACCCTTAATTCCGTAGTCAGCCCATCTCCTATGGGTCTGCTCTACAATCCCTGCTTCCCAGGGACACAACACCTCACATTAGGGTCCCTCGCCCTAAAGAAAACATTAATTTTGTCTCTCTGTTCCCTTGTAGTCAATTCCCTCTACACACAAAAACTATCCTTCCCACTTTTCTCAATGCTTATCGATTTTATAGTGTACCTCCTTAATAACTGTTTACGAATCCCAAAAATTATTTTTAAAACCGAGGTAGAATTTAACTAACAAAAACATAAACAACTTACAACGTAACACTTCTAGCTTAGACATTACCCTTCTTAAAATAAATTACTTACATACTGAAAGTTCCTCTTCTCCTAAAGCACACTTAAATTTAAATTATTAAATAAAAGTCTATTTTCTTATCGCTAAGTTACCGTACAGCTGATCAAAACAAGGTCACGGCCTGTACACGTCTCCGTACGAGCCCGTGACGTCACCGCATTCCGCCAGGTTCGCCAACCCTCGCTTGCGGTTCCTCCGTTCTCCGCTAGGTCTCAGCACCTCCCCGTCACGTGTTCACTCTGCCACGTCCACTGACGTGTCGTTCTGAAACAACTCTCAACATTTTTCTAATTAAAACACAACATCACTATAAATTCTTTAACTCTCGTTTAAATAAACTCTCGTGTTATCTTTATTCCTTTTTAACGTCTATCTTTTCCCTCGGCTGATTTAATTCGTACGTCTCGTCTCCTATGCGCACGACAACAAAACATACTTCACTTGAAAATAAATCCTATTTACGAAAAAAAACTTTATTTTAAATGTTAACTCTCTTAACCTACAAACTTAAAATTAACTTCACTTAAATTAAACCACTTGCATTATCTCTAATAAGCATTTAAATTATAACGTATTCTCCTCACGTAATAATCCCTGATAAATTCAACGACTTAAAACAACTTATCACTATAAACTTTATCCTTACAAGTATCCTCAAATAAACATCTGTTACGCCAAAAAAACTCGCAGACTTCCTCCACTTAGACTAAATTCCATAATCCTCTCCTCAAGTAAACTCTTATTAACCTGCTATCAGAAGCTGAAACTAACTTAATAATAAACATTAAATCTCCCTCTCACCAGAAATAGAACCTACCCGGCGCCTCCACCATTCCTGTCACGTCTCACTAATGAGGGGGGAGAGAATCGTAGCTCTTTACATAGAAGCAACTCGCTTGCTGGCTTCAACTAGTCTTAACTTCATAAAATACTTTACTGTACCTAGGATCATAGGTTCGTCATCCCGTACAGGATGTCTGGTGAGAGCTGAACTAAGGAGATTTTGCAAAATAACATAATACTAAATTAAAATGATTTTTATTTTTAAAGTCAAATAATCAACATCATTTTTAAAGAACATTTAAATAGCGGGATTACAATTTAAAACAATAATCTCTTCATTACTTCCTTAACTATTAAACGACCTTACAAGAGAGAAAGAGAAAACTTCACTAAACACTTCCCTAATCCTTCCGAATACATTAAATCATAATTTATACTTAAAATTAAAACAAAGATAAGTCCATACTCACATTTTCCGAAAAGCCTTTCTTGATCGATTACTTAAAACTAACGTAGGGGCCTCTCCTGCCCTTAAAACCTCGAACGAACCTTACATTCTTAAAAACTCTGACTTATAAAGACTCGTAACGAGGGCCATAGCCTCCACCCGAGTGCTTGAAGACGACTACATTAGGACCTAACTTAAACTACATTACGAACTAAACTACTCGTGGCCTCTGGCGTCGGCCATAGCTTCCGCCAGAGTGAGCCCCGAGCTACCACTCACTTGCGCTTAAATTCGCGCGCCCTGCCGCGCCTAGCATAACAAATCCTCGTTATTGAAGCCAAATTTACTAAACAACTAACTAGAACATCTGGGAAGGCTACCCCCCTCTACCCCGACGTGCAGGCCACACCGCGTGCCTTGTTACGACAGCGCGCCCCAGTAACTGCGGCCCGTGGCTGCGGCCGCGCGCGGCCGGACAAACAAACAAAAATCTGCAAGCCCGCAGCGCGCCGCGCCGGCCCCGTGCCCCAATTACATGGTCACGCCACTTACGCTGACGAGTGAACAGAGCAGCCAGCCCAGAGTCCCGTCAGTAAAGTCCCTAAATTTGATTTCAACAACCCTGCAAAATTTCGAACCGCGACAATATATTTGCCGTCTTTAACGATGAACTCGATTGACGTTGTACCATCGAGTCTACGAGAACCCTGACGTCAGCGACGATGGTGGCGCAGATCACGTTGGCAACGTCAAAGACAACACTAGAGGAGACTTCAACAGTCGTGGTACCACCAGCAGAAGACAGCTTAATGACTTCAGTGCTGGCTGCACAGGAAACCTCGATGAACGACATTTCGCCCTCGATGGAGACTTTAATGGCTGGTGATTTGACAACAACTAACGAGCATCGATGCTGTCACTGCTACATGATTTTCTCAAACAATAGCAATGGTCAACGACACGAGAAGAGAGAATGTGCTTAAGAAACTCCTCGCAAAATGTTTGGCTGTGAGATATGTCATAAGCTGTTTGCCAGAAAATATAATATGAAAACGCACATGAAGACATTTAGAGGTCGTGATGTACGACAGAAAATAAAGATTTCTCTTAAATTAATTGATTCGCTTAAGAGTGTCCGCTACAGTTCGCCAGGGCAGGTGGCGAGGTGGCGTTTCAGTCGGCGGTCGTCTCTCGGGACGCGCGCATCTCTTTCGCGGGCTGTTGGCTGGGAGTTCCCTGCGCCCTATTGGGTAACCAAAGGCTGGCAGTGCGTGGGGTATTTGTGGGCGTACGGGAGGCGGCCTAGCTGTGCCAACTGCTGCCGACCGCGTCCCGCGGGTGGCGGATACGGGATCTCAGCTCGAGAGTTGCAATCTCGCTGGAGTGACTGTGAATAACCACGTACCAGTTAACAGAGTTTCTGATCACGTATGAAGATAGTTTCTTTTGTGTTCGTACAAAAAATACCAACATTGTATTTTTACTATTCTAGTACATTTTTATGAGCTTCTCTTTATTTTAAGTACTTACTTTGCCATGTGTTGTCTGTTTATATATTTTGTACCAGCTATCGATGATACTACACTCCCACTTAGTATATAAATAATGTAGAGTAGGTATTTTATTATCAGAATAATGTATGCAAAACATTATTTTTTTTTCAAAAATAGTTTATAATTTTAAAAAAAATGTCAAATTTTCTACCTGTGGAATAGTCAATGTTCAGTTAAGAAAACTACTTAAATAGCACCCTTTTGTACCTTGAAATCCATATTTTCCCGGGGGAGGACCCCCCCCCCCCCCCCCTTGTTTTTGGGTGAACGGAGTTGTTGCTTTCCCTCATGTTAACCTCACGCCTCGCCACTGATTACTGAACTCTAGCGGCTAAGAATTAAACTAATATGACGGCAACACACTCTAGCAGGTGATATGTGTACTACATTACACTAGAACTCCTTGTATCGATTACTGAAAACAATATGGCGACAGTGCTCTCTAGCATGTGATGTGCGTTAACTAGCGCTCCTGGTAACAAGTATTGAAAATAAATATGGTGGCTTGGTCTCGAACAGGCGTTTCTGTTATTCATTCCAATTAAAAAAAATATTACAAGTCAGAATATGTGTGTTGTTTATATATATATATGTCTTATTTAATTCTCAGTCTGGAACATGTCTCAATTGCCGAGCGGTTAAAGGCGTATGTTTTCCAACCTAGAGGTCAGAGCTGCGATAATTTGAATCACAGCGCTTCCAATGTATTTGGCATAAAAAATTGATATAATATGTCGAAAAACCATTACAGCTCTGGTATTTAATGGAACATCGACCTTATGTGATGAAACGGAGCGACGCCTGTGTTCTCTAGGAGTAAACAGCAGAAACAGAGACGTCGGTATCCAAGATGTTGGCCTGCAGCATAATAGAAAAAAACTTAGATGGCGGATGTTTTGTCATCTAAGATGATGGCCTCCAGCAGACGAAAACAAGATGGCGGACACGATGTCATAATCGAAAAAATTCTATGAAATCCAATCCAAGATGTCGGACATGTTATTAGAATTCAATATGTCCACCGTAACGAAAATTGCAACGTTGTATAATTCTATATGGCGGGCGTAACGAAAAGTGCTCCATTAGTGATCAGGGCGCTCGATTATAAGATGGCGGATCTAAGATGGCTGCCGAGGTCAAGGTCATACAAGATGACCGCCGACACATCACAATCCATGATGGCGGACACCGACACCTCACGAGAATCTGCGTTTTGAGGAACAATGTAAACAATCATCAATCCATAGCCTGAAGCCTGTCCCAGGAGCCTTATATGTTCACTACTCATGGTGTGTCTCAGTTAGTGAACAACGTATCATTGCTTGATGGGATTGTTCAGATTCATCTGTAGTCTTTAAAATTATTGTCGTCTTACGCTTTTATAATGTTTGCATGACGTAAAACCTTGACATAACACTTTATTTATTATGTCTTACTGCAGTCTAAACACGACTCAAGACCAACTAGTGTTACTTTTATTACTCTACACGAGACCCTATATTGAGTAGCATATGAATATACGCGTCTCGTCATGTTTTTATTTTTATTTTAATCGTTACTGTACAATCTAGAGTCTTATGATTAAGTTGGAGAAAAACATTTTATATGTTAAATGATCCTGAGATTTTGCCATGTCTTTTCGCTTCAATTGTGGAAGTTGAGGTTGAAATGTTAACTGTTTTAAATTTGTTGCATCGCGAAAATATCATCACATTTATCATACTGATACGTCTCACGAGATGACACAGAGATATTACAGGTTATGAGGGTATTTAATTTAATATGGGGAAAAGTTCCCAAAGCAACTTAAATTCCCCATCTAACAGCCACCAGTAAGCCGATGATGTTATATTGGCAGTCATCATGATACTCTGTCATTATTAACCTAAATATATGGAAAAATTTGTAAAAGTCATAGCAAAAATTGCTTAAAAATAATTATATTGATTGACTCGATAGATTTCCATCCTTAGTTCGATCTTAAATCTTAAAATTATATTAATTATATTTTATTAAATTTCTTTTATTATTATTATATTAAAATTATTTTTTTCCGTTAACTTTTTACGAGTTTATTAATCATCATCAATACGAAAAATGACTCTATACAAGACAACTGTCCAACTAAATAAATATGTTACGCAATATGATTATCCTACTTGGAGATCGTATTCGGTGCACATTATGAATACTAGAGTGCAAACAACAAGTATATAGACCAAGCGTCTCCGAACTATGAGAGGTTTTTTGTCAATACTAAGTATGCAATACGTCCAAGTAAAAAATTTTTACAAGCATTTAATTACAGACCACATATGTCTTTTTTCTTTGATACTTGGCATTTTCTTCAACCAGGTCATGTACAATGTCAGGTGTATAGACGAAGCATCTCAGAACCACGGGGCCTTTTTCTTCGATAAATGACATGCCTTTCAAATAAGCCATGACCTATTTTAGGCAAACAAGGTAAGAGTCTGTGTACTGCTAGACTTACAGTATGGATATAACTTATTTATTACAAGCATATATACTAACTAACTAGACTTGTTTTACGCTAACTATAGGCCTAAGCATCCCTGAAAAATCTTAAAATCTTACTACATGACCATTAGGTTCAGGACCACAAAATCTTCAGTCCTGGCTAAAGACTTGTCTACGCACATTTAAGAAAAAGAGCTCACTTGTGGACACACATTGTTTGTTAGGACACATATAAAACAAACAAAACACATATTAGACACATAATCATCACAAAAGGACACATATTTGGATACACACTCAATCAAAATTACACACATTGGATAAACATTCACCAAAAAAGACATACATTTGGACCCACATTAGTCATTAAGGAAACACATTTGGACACAAGTTCGTCATTAGGGACATACATGCAAAAAAAGGACACCAATTTGGATACACATTCCATTCGGTAGGGTACGGTAAGATACGATCGGTAGGATACGCTAGAATACGATTGACAGGATACGATAGGATCTGGCTCAAACTGATTACAACTGCTCGAACTGATTTCAATTGCATTTTGCTCAAACTGGTCCCAATTGCTCGAATGGCTTTATTATTACTCTATTTTGCTACCGATAGTCAATGTGACATTTTTAAATTCTTAAGTTTCAAGTAGTATTACACGAAAAAAAAAGTATTAAATAAGAAAATATTTTAAGAGATGAAACAGTTCAGAGAGTTGATGCAGTTGTTCGTGAGAGACGTCAATTCACGATTTCAGAACTGTCTGAACAATTTCCGCTCATTTCAAGGTCAGCCCTATACGCCATCGTTACAGACAATCTCGGATACAGGAAAATCTGTGCCCTATGGGTACCCGTCCTGGCGGGGCAGTCCATAGGGCGTAGGTACTGACGGCACAAGCGGCGTGGCGACGGTGGCGATGTCGGTAGCTTCCTCGGTGGTGCTCAAACTGCTTCCCCTTTTCCCACGGTCTTCTAGGCCTGGAAGTTCTTCACACTGCTCGCCAGAACTGGGCTGTTGCAACTTCCGGGCGACGCGACGTGGCGGTTAGATGAACTGGACTGTTCCTTGGCACCCGTGCACAAGCTCCGCAGGTCCTCTAACTCACAGGCGTGTCGACGAAGCGCTCTCGGAGCGTTGTGGGTTGCCATTACCACAGGGGTTACTCACAAAAGATAGTGAAAACACGTCTTCACACTGACCTGAAACATACTTTTATACACAATCTATACTTACAACATTACGCTTACAAAAATATACACTTTGACGAATGTTCTCACAGGTTGCACCCTGGAAGTAAGAACTGTCATATTATTGTTTTCACTGAGTCTGCCTTCAGTTTGTAGCCTGTAGGGCATGGATGGATATTTCTAATCATAGGTTTACCATTTCAGATCCAGTAAATCAGTATTACTAAAGCAAACTAGTATTGTCAATATATATGCAACTATCGTTTATTTTTGAAGAATGTTTAGAATTCTCATATGATGTGAAGGAGGAAGAATCACGAACTCGCGGAAAATTTTTAAAAGCTATCGTTCAGATATAAAATTAATATGGTTTAGGGCAATTAGAGATTTGTAGAAGAAAGAGGTCTGATTTTTAACATAGTCAAAGTATAACTTTAACATACCGCATATTTAGTGCCGGCGCAGACAACTGATTAACCGCAACGGTGATTTTGACAAAATAATGAGAGACTAACATAAGCTTGCTTGTAACGGTACATACTAATGCATTTTATTCAAGAAAATTACCATATAGATACATTTAACAACAAAAATTATGTCTCCTCCATTTTTTAAATAGTGTAACATATCTTTATTACTGCAACCCAAATATATATAAAACACGTTAAATTGTTTCCGTAGCCATATATTTGACATGGTACACGGTATAATATACAGGTTTTAGTACATATAATTAATCTTATCGTTTGTAATTTTTCAGGATGCTCTAGATTTTGAAATTTCGAGAACACAAAAAACTTCAAAGTAATGTTTACACAGAATATTTAATAGGTATATGATATTTCAAAGACTGCGATCAAGAAAATAGCAACATAACTTGATCATGAAATTGAACATAAACACATTATTACTCTCATGCATTTCCGTACAAGAATTATAATCTCTGATTTCCATCACAAGCTCCACCGGTTCATCATACAAATCGATACTTGCCTGGAGACGAAGAGCAACGTTGTCAAAAAGCAGTTTGGCAGACCCGTACTGGTATCTTGTTAATGGCTAATTGCATGTTAGTCCAGTAAAAAATTACTGGGCTCGATTCCCACAACAAGAACTTTTTAACACTAAATTTATGAAAATTATATTAAAAAATGTTATAATTATTTTTAATACATAGGTAGCGAATTAACTTTGTTATTTTACACAAGGTAAGCATAGAAATTTTATTTTATTCAGTGGCAAACATATTCAACTTATAAAAAGTACGTCTTATGATCACAATCATTAAAATTATCTACTGATTAGCTTTTTTGTACAAATCTACAGTTTAATCCTAAGTATGATGAAATTTAGCACATTTTACCTACAAAACATGAAGAATTCCACTGTTTACATTAGATTCCGGAACCCCCCCCCCCCCCCCTTTATCAACAATTAAAACTGATTTTGGGTACTTCTTGATTAAATTTTGCAAAACTGACATTCAAAATAAGAGGAACATTACCGGTATTATATAAATGTATTTACGAGCTATGGTTCCTGGTTGTGGTGCTTGGTGCTGACCGCCATATTGAATTGTGACATCACGGCCGCCATCTTGGATGACATTGATCTTGGACCTTGACCTTTTACCGTAACCTTTTACCCTTGACCTTGAGCTTAAAATTAACGTATATAGCTATGCTAATGTTACACCCCTCGTGCCTCAAAATTGAATTATTTTGAATTAATTAAAAAGAGCCTTGGAAACTTGCGGGATAAACAAAATAAGTTAAATAAATTGATTTACCAGAGGCGGCACGAGGTGGGGAACAAACAAAATTTAGGAACTTCCTGTAACAAGCAAGGAGGAAGTTGGTGGATCGTTAAAATCAATAAATAAAAACTACACGATTAACTTGATCTATAGTTTCCCTGTTTTATTTGCCCTGATGAATTATTTTGTTTCCATTACTTTACATACAAAAGGTTTTAACAAGTTTCAAAGATTTAAAAAAAAAAAAAAGAAAAACGAAAAGGGGCCGGCCCGCGATTATTTAAAACAAAGTACATTGTATTGATACATTATTACAACTTGCAATGTTCTACTACATTAAATTTGTCGCTGATTAGTTTACCATATCAGTGGATTAAGTGGATAGTCACTTATCGCTGGTTTGTCTTTAAAAAGGGAGGGGATAGAAATAGAAACCATATCACCCGAGTCTTCCAGGTGTGGAGTTAAAAATGCCGAACTGTAGAATGGAAGAAAGCTGCTTCTTCTAATGGATGGATCTCGGACTGCCGAAAAACATACTGGTGGACAATTCGTCCACCAGTAGTTGCTGGATCTCGAATCTAGCTGAATATGTGCATCGCTGGTAGGTCGAACCCCTGACAAAACAGGGGATTTGCCTTCAAGCTGCCATCGCGGAGTCAGCCATGGTCCGTAGCTCGCGATTTGCGCGGCTGGGCGCGGATGATTTCTTCATAGTTAAAAAAATTAAAAGGGAAAATTTCAAAACAAAAAAATTACTAACACTATGCAGACAGACTAATCTACTTGAATTTAGTTGAGGGATAGCATCCCTTATTTAGGACGATTACATAGTCGCTAGCGGTCGGATGAAGTCTTTCCGAGTCTTCTGAGCTCGCCGGAGATTTGTCTGCAAACGTGACGCGCGCTGATCTGTGTCGCGGCAAACCGCGTCTCGTAATTAAAAAGGGGCGCCGGCTCTTACAGGTGGAGGGGGTCTGGGCCGCCGAAAGATTCCGAACTTGCCCGAATGCGGGCGGAAAAAAAAACTCTGGCAGGAGTTTTGAAGTTGGCATCACTAGGCGACAGTAGAGAACTCTGTCGGAGGGGTCTGAGATGAAAACAATCGACTCGCCCACGGCGTCCATATAACTCAAGGGAAAGCAGGTGCTGCTCTCTGGCGCCCTAGAGGGTAGGCTAGCGGAGAAGTTCGCGACTTGGTCGCTAGGTAGCGCTTGCGATCAGTTTTGACGCACTCGTTTTTTTGCGAGGAGACCTTGAGGACGGTCACGGTTGCCCAGGGGGTTACGACCGGTCATTAGTCTTACTTGGAACTGAGAAGGGGGGGGGGGGGGTGAGGGTAAAATGCAACGCTGCTGGGAATCTACGTCCCGTCGTGCCTGCAGAGGAGCGAACTTAACACTAATACGTGATGAAAAAGGCCAATCTCAGCTCGTCTCTGAGAACTGGTCGCCTGCAAGCTACAGGCTTGTCTATGCAGTTTGGGTCTCGAAGAGAAATGATATTACAGGCTTGAGGCGTGACTGAAGGCGGGGGAAATGGTAAGCTGTCTGCCAGTCAGGGATTAGGCCAGCAAAATATCCGATACGCCGATGGGAAAGGGGCTTCAGAGCACTGAGACAAAGTTTAACTCAGAGGAGTACACCAGACTAATAAAGTAAAATCACACTATAGTAGAGCAAATAAAATTTCCACACAAAAAAATTTAAAATCATAATAAAAATTTAAAATATATCGTGTCGAAATTACTAATTAACGGCACACTAAGCATATTACTATATATAATATATTATATACTATATATGAATTGACTCAAAGTAAAATTCACTGAGCTGGATTTCCAAGACTTATGTTAATTTTCTCCGTGTGCTTCTGATTATTCGTGACAATATTTAGTTGGATTTCTCCGTGTGCTGCTGGCTATTTCTGAGAAAATAATATCTGCGTGTATTCTTTTAGTAATGATACATTCAATTGTATTCAGAGTTTCGTTTAGTTGGTGAATTCCTGTTAATTAATCAGCACTTTCAATACTTTAATCAGGTGAATTCAAACAAAAAATATTCATTACTTAGTCAAATACTATGCCTTAAAACATCTGAGAAACACTATCATGTTAGACCAACTTCCTTCTTCTTGGTGTCTAGCGAAGCACTATTTTTCTTGCGATCGTAAGTGAGCATCCCGCATCCCAAATTAAAAATAAATAATATTTACCTCAACACGTCACGTGGCGACATCTGTTAACAAGAATAGGAACTACTTGCAACAAGTTTCTAGTAAGACATCAATTAACTCTTAGTGACAAAATATTAAAAAATCTATATAAGTAATTGCTCCAATTTAAAACGCTCAGTATGCATCTAGTTTTTGTCATAGAAGCTAATATGGATCCCTGGTTCGATGCCTGTAGCGGTATCTGAAGAACACCGCTATAGATACTGCAGCAAGGAGTTTACATTGAGAAAAAAATGTAAACGTTATGAGAAGGCTGAGTACATTTTGGGTCCTTGTCACAAACCATTTAGTTTCAGTAAGTGTCAGAAATACCTTGGTCGAAGATATTGCTTGAATAAACATCGCAAGATCTGTAAAACTAAGCTTAATACTGATAACGAGGATGGGTGTACAGCACCAAGGAAGTGGATGGAAGGCAAAATATTAGACGACTATAATGATTACGAAAAATGTGAAAATGGTAATGCTAGCAATTTTATCCCAGTCTCGCAAATGATTAAAATTTAAAACAAACGAAGAAAGTGATTTCTTCATGTAAAATTTAAAAAATATATATATTTCGACCAAATTCTAGCTGCCTACATCAAATTGTGAACAATAGAGTGACCTGAAGCTGACAAGATTGAAGACTGTGATGAAACACCTGAAGCTGACAAGATCGAAGACTGTGATAAAGCGCTGAGACCAAAACGATGGAAATGACGTGTTAAAATAAATTAATCTTCTGAAGCTTGTGATGATCACTGGGACGATGATGATAGTGACCTCGAGGGTGGTGTTAAAATGTAAAATTCAGAGATCTGAAACCTATTAATAATAAACATACAAGGAACATGATACCAGCAGAAGAGATTGATTAGACGACACTGGAAAATCCTAAGATATTGGTCGATAGTCTGAAATTGCAGCTGGCTTCGCTAGGGCAGGAAACTATTCGCACATCAAAGAAGTAGCCTCCGTACTCAAAAAACTGAGAGAAGCTGGCTACATACAATAATGACTTGTTTTACTTGCATGTATATAAAATTGAAAAAAAAAAATTCTATTTTGGATTTCAAAAGTGATTAGTAGTACATAAATGGGCGTCCGAGATCAGGATTCAGGATGTGGAGCCGGAGCCGGTGTCCGCCATCTTGGATTTGTGACGTCACGGCGGCAAAAATTCCTCAAAATCCCTCAGAAATGACTCAAAATGACTCAAAAATTCCCGTTTTAAGAAAAAATTTCTCCGTTTTCGAGGGAAAAATTCCCGTTTCGAGGGAAAATTTCCCGTTTTATTCCTTAAAAATCCCAGCGGCTAGAAATGTCCTGATAGAGGCTTAAGCATCCTTAACTCAAGCCTCAGTTAAGCCTCTATCAGGACTTGACCTTGACCTCGACGGCCATCTTTATCCGAGATCAGGATTCAGGCTGTGGATTGAAGATTGTCGGTCAGCCATATTGGATTGTGTCGTCACGGCGGCCATCATAGACGAGCGTAACGGGACACCGCGTAACTGGACATAACGTAACGGGACAAGTATATCATGGCGGCCATTTTGGATCCGCCATTTTGGATGACGTAATTGTGTTCTAGAACATTCCGGCGATGTGTTTTCCGACATTTTTGATGATGACGTCACCGTTGCAATTTCCGTTACGGTCCCCACCTTTAAAATCTTTATTTATTATCCGATTTTAATGAAAAAAAATATAAAAAAATATAAAAAAATCCATTTAATAAAAATTTAATAAATTTTTTTATAAAAAATATACATTTAGGACACAGAGTTCGTAGTCCTCGGTTCAAACCCGGCAAAGGCAAAAAAATAAAAATAGCGTCCGATCCTTCCCTCGTAGAGGGCGCTGGCAGACTGACTCCCACCACTTTTTTTTTCAAAGCATATATATCGCCAGTGAGCATGACGTCATGTCCGCCATCTTGTCTTCGATGCTGGAAGCCATCATCATTGTATCGTCGGCGAGAGTGCACTGACGCCACGTTAGTTGAATTCTTAACCGCTAGAGTGCAGTAATTATTTATTATTGCTGTGTCACCCGCCAACTTGAAATTTGGCCGCTATCTTGAAAATCCGTAATTATTTAGCTAAGAATTAGGGAAAAGTTCCAAAATTCATGAAATAAATCACTCATTAATTTACATATTGATTCGATCTGCTCCTGTCCTCGGTTCGATACCCGATCGATGCAATAATATTTAATTTTATGTAAAAAATAATAATTTCATTAAACCACGTTCAACATTCTTAAAGAGACTTTAAATCATCTACTACCATCATCCTATCAGACATCAAGACCACCATATTGGAAATTCGTAATTGTAATGCTAGAGATTCGGGAAAAAGTTCAAAATTTATTAAATAAATTTGTAATCTAAATACTGATTGATTAGATCGACTAAGGTCCTTGGTTCAATCCCTGGCCAATACAAAACAACTTTAATTTTAAAAAAGTATTAGAAAAGTGTAAGGTTCGAGAAATAAAACACCACAAAGTCTTTTACAAACATAATATTTATTACACAATTTATACCCTACTACAGAATCACTTGAGAAAGCCAGCAATCTTATAAACATTTAGCCCTGCATAGACGTGCAACGACTACTTCTTAGCTCCAACAGCTCCAAATGCTCCAAATGGCTCCAACAGCTCCAAATGCGCCAACTGCCTTTTCTTTCAACAGCTCCAATGATATTGGGCTACATTGCTACGAGTCTAAGAGACTACGTGGCTACAAGGCTACGAGTCTAAAAGGATCTAGCTGGTTCCGAGTTATACATGGCTGCGAGACTGCATGACTAAATGACCGCATGGCTACGAAACTACATGTCTATGAAGCTACATGGATACAAGTCTACTCGGCTCCAACACGCAATGTACACAGTACACACAGGAAACTGAACGTACACACAGTACACACAGGAAACGGAACGTACTCACAGTACACACAGGAAACGGAACGTACACACAGTACACACAGGAAACGGAACGTACACACAGTACACTCAGGAAACGGAACGTTCTCACAGTACACACACAAGAAACGGAACGTACACACAGTACACACAGGAAAACGGAATGTACACACAGGAAAACGGAATGTACACACAGGAAAATGAAATGTACACACAGTACACACAGGAAACGGAACGTACACACAGTACACACAGGAAACGGAACGTACACACAGTTCACACACAGGAAACGGAACGTACACACAGTACACACAGTAAATCGAAATATACACACAGTACACACAGTACAAACAGGAAAACTGAATGTACACACAGGAAAACGAAATGTACACACAGTACACACAGGAATACCGTATGCACACACATGAAAACGGAATGTACACACAGGAAAACTGATTGTACACACAGTACACACAGGAAAACGGAATGTACACACAGGAAAACGTAATGTACACACACAGAAAATCGGAACGTACATACGGTACACACAGGAAAAAACGGAATGATCACACATATAGTAGGTACCTAGCGGAAACACATGCTTAGTTGGAAATCAGGATACAAGATAAAAATTATACTTTTTTAAAATATAAATAATTAATTTATTTTTCAATAGTACACACATGACATTTAAACAAATGATTATTGTATGTAGCCAGCTTTTCGCAGTTCGTTATGTATGGACAATACTTCCTCGATATGCGAGTAGTTTCCTCTACAAACAGATGCCAACAACAGTCTTAGCCGGTCAACCAATATGTTTGGATCTTTCCATGATGTGGAATCAATCTCTTCTGCCACCATCTTCCTTGCTTGTTTATTATAAATATTATGATCTCTGTTGTCTTCCGTTTTAACACCAACCTCAGGGTTACTTTCTTTATCGAGACAGTGATCATCACAAGCTTGATCAGATTTATTTAATATATCTCGTCGTTTCCATCGCTTCGGTCTCAGGACACCACCACATTCTTCGATCTTGTCAGCTTTAGGTTCTGCATCACAGTCTATGCCTTTGTAAACAGCCTCATAGTCACTGTAGCAATCACCGTAGAAGACAACGTCTTCGCCCAGATTACTGCAAGAACTCGATATCGTTGATGTCGAAGTGTCTTAATCACCTTTATGCTTCCTTTTGAGGAGTCCATCATTTTTACAAAGTATGGAGGATCTGCTAAATATAGGCTAGAATGTATTCTCACTTATCACGGTGTTGATACTTTCATTAGTTTCAGTCTTCCCGAAGCCATCATCATCCATCAATTTATGTTCTTCGTCACGATCGGGTGAGCTAATAACATCACGCTCAGGACAAGGAAAATTATTGTCGTAATGCAAATCTCTCTTCTTTAGTCTAGTGGATCCATCGATGTCCTCTATGTCGTAAATAAGAGTCTTGGCTTTACATGTTCTACCATGTCTTTTTAAGCTGTCAATTCGTTTTAACGACCTGCTACATCGATTGCAGCTTAACATTTTGCGTAGTGGGTTTTTAGCAAAATCATTCTTCTCATGTCGTCTAGCATTCCTTCTCATGACAAAATCCTTGCCACAATATCTACAGCGGCTTCCTTCCGATTCAGCTGCAGATAACAAACCATGATCCATGGTAGCTTCTGTCACTAATGCCAGACGCAAACTAAGAGTTTTAAATTAGATATAGTACTTAAATAGAATTTTTTAATTATTACATTAGCGAGAATTAATTTATCTCATTCAAAGGTACTTGTTGCAAGTAGTTCTGCTTTTCAACAACAGATGTCGCCACATGTTACTTGCAGGTAAATAATATTTAGTTCTTTTATGCGGGATGCGGGATGCTCACTAACGATCGCAAAGGAAGGATGGCTTCGCTAGACTCCAAGGAGAAGGAAGTTCGTCCTTCATGTTAGTGCTTCTTAGATTTCTCAGAGATTATTTGACTGAGTAATGATATTTTTTTTAATTTCCACCTGATAAAAATATTACAAGTGTTGATTAAGTAGCAGAAATTCACTAATTACATGTAACCTTGAAAAAAATTGACATGCCTCATTAAGTAAAAAAATCCTTCATGCAGAGATCAATTTCTCATCTGTAACCAGAAGCACTCGGAGAAAAACATCAAATGTCTAGTCAGGAATAATCAGAAGCACCCAGAGAAAACCATCAAAATATTGTCAAGAATAATCAGGAGCACACGGAGAAAACCACCATAATATTGTCAAGAATAATCGGAAGCTCACGGAGAAAACCATCAAAATATTGACAATAATAATCAGGAGAACACGAAGAAAACCACCATAATATTGACAAGAATAATCAGGAGCACCCGGAGAAAACTACCATAATATTGACAAGAATAATCAGGAGCACACGGAGATATCCGCCATAATATTGTCAAGAATAAACGGGAGCACACGGAGATAACCACCATAATATTGACAAGAATAATCGGAAGCACACGGAGAAAACCGCCACAAGTTTTCTTTGATATCACAAAATTACAAAAAAAAATTAATAAAAAAGTAAAAATTAAAAAGAAAAAAAACTGATTCTGGCTTGTACTAGAACTCTAACTTTGCACATCAAAGAGAAGTTCACAAGCTAGCAGAATGTTTGTATTCTTTTCGTTTTTATTTTTAATTTTTTATTAATTTTTTTTTGTAATTTTATGATATCAAAGAAAACTTGTGGCGGTTTTCTCCGTGTGCTTCCGATTATTCTTGTCAATATTATGGTGGTTTTCTCCGTGTGCTCCCGTTTATTCTTGACAATATTATAGCGGATATCTCCGTGTGCTCCTGATTATTCTTGTCAATATTATGGTAGTTTTCTCCGGGTGCTCCTGATTATTCTTGTCAATATTATGGTGGTTTTCTTCGTGTGCTCCTGATTATTATTGTCAAGATTTTTATGGTTTTCTCCGTGTGCTTCCGATTATTCTTGACAATATTATGGTGGTTTTCTCCGTGTGCTCCTGATTATTCTTGACAATATTTTGATGGTTTTCTCTGGGTGCTTCTGATTATTCCTGACTAGACATTTGATGTTTTTCTCCGAGTGCTTCTGGTTACAGATGAGAAATTGATCTCTGCATGAAGGATTTTTTTACTTAATGAGGCATGTCAATTTTTTTCAAGGTTACATGTAATTAGTGAATTTCTGCTACTTAATCAACACTTGTAATATTTTTATCAGGTGGAAATTAAAAAAAAAATATCATTACTCAGTCAAATAATCTCTGAGAAATTTAAGAAGCACTAACATGAAGGACGAACTTCCTTCTCCCTGGAGTCTAGCGAAGCCATCCTTCCTTTGCGATCGTTAGTGAGCATCCCGCATCCCGCATAAAAGAACTAAATATTATTTACCTGCAAGTAACATGTGGCGACATCTGTTGTTGAAAAGCAGAACTACTTGCAACAAGTACCTTTGAATGAGATAAATTAATTCTCGCTGATGAAATAATTAAAAAATTCTATTTAAGTACTATATCTAATTTAAAACTCTTAGTTTGCGTCTGGCATTAGTGACAGAAGCTACCATGTATCATGGTTTGTTATCTGCAGCTGAATCGGAAGGAAGCCGCTGTAGATATTGTGGCAAGGATTTTGTCATGAGAAGGAATGCTAGACGACATGAGAAGAATGAATTTGCTAAAAACCCACTACGCAAAATGTTAAGCTGCAATCGATGTAGCAGGTCGTTAAAACGAATTGACAGCTTAAAAAGACATGGTAGAACATGTAAAGCCAAGACTTCTTACGACATAGAGGACAAAGATGGATCCACTAGACTAAAGAAGAGAGATTTGCATTACGACAATAATTTTCCTTGTCCTGAGCGTGATGTTATTAGCTCACCCGATCGTGACGAAGAACATAAATTGATGGATGATGATGGCTTCGGGAAGACTGAAACTAATGAAAGTATCAACACCGTGATAAGTGAGAATACATTCTAGCCTATATTTAGCAGATCCTCCATACTTTGTAAAAATGATGGACTCCTCAAAAGGAAGCATAAAGGTGATTAAGACACTTCGACATCAACGATATCGAGTTCTTGCAGTAATCTGGGCGAAGACGTTGTCTTCTACGGTGATTGCTACAGTGACTATGAGGCTGTTTACAAAGGCATAGACTGTGATGCAGAACCTAAAGCTGACAAGATCGAAGAATGTGGTGGTGTCCTGAGACCGAAGCGATGGAAACGACGAGATATATTAAATAAATCTGATCAAGCTTGTGATGATCACTGTCTCGACAAAGAAAGTAACCCTGAGGTTGGTGTTGAAACGGAAGACAACAGAGATCATAATATTTATAATAAACAAGCAAGGAAGATGGTGGCAGAAGAGATTGATTCCACATCATGGAAAGATCCAAACATATTGGTTGACCGGCTAAGACTGTTGTTGGCATCTGTTTGTAGAGGAAACTACTCGCATATCGAGGAAGTATTGTCCATACATAACGAACTGCGAAAAGCTGGCTACATACAATAATCATTTGTTTAAATGTCATGTGTGTACTATTGAAAAATAAATGAATTATTTATATTTTAAAAAAGTATGATTTAGTTCTTGTATCCTGATTTCCAACTAAGCATGTGTTTCCGCTACTATATGTGTGATCATTCCGTTTTTTCCTGTGTGTACCGTGTGTACGTTCCGATTTCCTGTGTGTGTACATTACGTTTCTCTGTGTGTACATTACGTTTTCATGTGTGTACATTCCGTTTACCTGTGTGTACTGTGTGTACAATCAGTTTTCCTGTGTGTACATTCCATTTTCCTGTGTGTGCATACGGTTTTCCTGTGTGTACTGTGTGTACATTTCGTTTTCCTGTATGTACATTCCGTTTTCCTGTTTGTACTGTGTGTACTGTGTGTACATTTCGGTTTCCTGTGTGTACTGTGTGTACGTTCCTTTTCCTGTGTGTGTACTGTGTGTACGTTCCGTTTCCTGTGTGTACTGTGTGTATGTTCCGTTTCCTGTGTGTACTGTGTAAACATTCCGTTTTCTTTGTGTGTACTGTGTGTGTGCGTTCCGTTTCCTGTGTGTACTGTGTGTACATTCCGTTTTCCTGTGTGTACTGTGTGTACGTTCCGTTTCCTGTGTGTGTACTGTGTGTACGTTCCGTTTCCTGAGTGTACTGTGTGTACGATCCGTTTCCGGTGTGTACTGTGTGTACGTTCCGTTTCCTGTGTGTACTGTGTGTACGTTCCGTTTCCTGTGTGTACTGTGTGTACACTTCGTTTTCCTGTGTGTACATTCCGTTTTCCTGTGTGTACATTCCGTTTTCCTGTGTGTACTGTGTGTACTTTTCGGTTTCCTGTGTGTACTGTGTGTTCGTTCCGTTTTCTGTGTGTGTACTGTGTGTGTGCGTTCCGTTTCCTATGTGTACTGTGTGTACGTTCCGTTTTCTGTGTGTACTGTGTGTACGTTCCGTTTCCTGTGTGTACGTTCAGTTTCCTGTGTGTACTGTGTACATTGCGTGTTGGAGCCGAGTAGACTTGTATCCATGTAGCTTCATAGAAATGTAGTTTCGTAGCCATGCGGTCTTTTAGTCATGCAGTCTCGCAGCCATGTATAACTCGGAACCAGCTAGATCCTATTAGACTCGTAGCCTTGTAGCCACGTAGTCTCTTAGACTCGTAGCAATGTAGCCCAATATTATTGGAGCTGTTGAAAGAAAAGGCAGTTGGCGCATTTGGAGCTGTTGGATCTGTTGGAGCATTTGGAGCTGTTGGAGCCATTTGGAGCATTTGGAGCTATTGGAGCTAAGAAGTAGTTGTTGCACGTCTATGCAGGGCTAAATGTTTATAAGATTGCTGGCTTTCTCAAGTGATTCTGTAGTAGGGTAGAATTTGTGTAATAAATATTATGTTTGTAAAAGACTTTGTGATGTTTTATTTCTCGAACTTTACACTTTTCTGGTACTTTTAAAAATTAAAGTTGTTTTGTATCGGCCAGGGATCGTACCAAGGACCTTAGTCGATCTAATCAATCAGTATATAGATTACAAATTTATGTAATGAATTTTGAACTTTTTCCTGAATCTCTAGCATTACAATTATGAATTTTCAATATGGTGGTCTTGATGTCTGATAGGATGATGGTAGTAGATGATTTAAAGTCTCTATAAGAATGTTGAACGTGGTTTATTGAAATTATAATTTTTTACATAAAATTAAACTTTATTGCATCGATCGGGTATCGAACCGAGAACAGGAGCGGATCGAATCAATATGCAAATTAATGAGTGATTTATTTTATAAATTTTGGAACTTTTCCCGAATTCTTAGCTAAATAATTACGGGTTTTCAAGATGGCGGCCAAATTTCAAGTTGGCGGGTGACACAGCAAAAATAAATGATTACTGCACTCTAGCGGATAAGAATTCAACTAACATGGCGTCAGCGCACTCTCGCCGACGATACAATGATGATGGCTTCCAGCATCGAAGACAAGATGGCGGACATGACGTCATGCTCACTGGCGATATATATGCTTTGAAAAAAAAAGTGGTAGGAGTCAGTCTGCCAGCGCCCTCCACGAGAGAAGGATCGGACGCTATTTCTATTTTTTTGCCTTTGCCGGGTTCGAACCGAGGACTATGAACTCTGTGTCGTAAATGTATATTTTTTATAAAAAAAATTATTAAATTTTTATTAAATGGATTTTTTTATAATTTTTAATTTTTTTTTCATTAAAATCGGATAATAAATAAAGATTTTAAAGGTGGGGACCGTAACGGAAATTGCAACGGTGACGTCATCATCAAAAATGGCGGAAAACACATTGCCGGAATGTTCGAGGACACAATTACGTCATCCAAAATGGCGGATCCAAAATGGCCGCCATGATCTACTTTTCCCGTTACGTTATGTCCCGTTACGCTGTGTCCCGTTACGCTCGTCTAAGATGGCCGCCGTGACGACACAATCCAATGTGGCTGACCGACAATCTTCAATCCACAGCCTGAAGCCTGATCTCGGATAAAGATGGCAGTCGAGGTCAAGGTCAAGTCCTGATATAGGCTTAACTGAGGCTTGAGTTAAGGATGCTTAAGCCTCTATCAGGACATTTCTAGCCGCTGGGATTTTTACGGAATTAAACGGGAAATTTTCCCTCGAAACGGGAATTTCTCCCTCGAAAACGGGAAATTTTTTCTTAAAACGGGAATTTTTGAGTAATTTTGAGTCATTTTTGAGGGATTTTGAGGAATTTTTGCCGCCGTGACGTCACAAATCCAAGATGGCGGACACCGGCTCCGGCTCCACATCCTGAATCCTGATCTCGGACGCCCATTTATATACTACTGTGATTGTTTTATTTTTAGAAATATGATTTCTAACTAATACTGAGTTCTCGTAATACAAATTCCTCCTTAAAGAAGTAAAAATCGTCAGCAATGATTAACAAAATGGAGAGTAATAATAGTCATTCCAACAATCGGGGCAAGTTCAAGCAAAATGCATTTGAAATCAGTTGGAGCCAAATAAAGTTTGGGCAACTGGAACAGTTGGAGCTGAGTGGAGTTGGAGCAGTTCGAGCAATTAGAGTGGTTGAAACAATTGGAGCAGTTCAATCAGTTGGAGCAGTTGGAGCAATTGGAGCAGTTGGGGCAATTAAAACAATTGGAGCCAAAAACAGTTGGAGCATTTTCAATTGTAACTGAGAACAAACAGATTCTGCTCACTGGAAAAAAAAAATATTTTTTTTTTTATTTGCTCGTATATGTGCACTTTTAGTAGAGTAGAATTTACATTATTTTTTATTTTTTTATTTCTTAAACCTGAAATTTTTGTATTTAATTAAAATTCGTTTTTTGCAATGTTCTGGGATTTAAGCATGGAAGGGAATCGATCGAATCAATCAGTAAGTTAATCGGTGTTTTTTTGGAATTTATTTTCCATATTTCGAGGTAAATAATTAAGAATTTCCAAGATGGCAGTCAATATGTCATCATCGGCTTACTGGAGGCTGGTGTATGGGGATTTTAAGCTAGTTTTTAAGATTTTCCCCCCATGTTTTATTAAAGAAGTGTTTTTTAACTAAAATAAATATTATTTTTAATTTACCAATGATTGAACCGAGGATGAAAATCGATTTAATCGATCAGTAAACTAAAAGTGTTTTTTTTTAAAATGAATATTGGAATATTTTTCCGAATCTCTAGATAGATAATTACAGATTTCCAAGATGGCGGTCAAGACGGCTGCCATGATGTCATTCTGGCATTAGTTTTGGGGGTCAGTTGCATGGTAGCCTCCATAGAGGAAGGACCCCATCGCCATTTTTTTTGCTCTCGCTGGATTTGAACCAAGGATTTCATGACATAAGTGCGTTTTTTATAAAAAAAAAATATTAAAATAGCATGCGGGTAGTTTTTATAAATTTTTAAATCTTTCCCGATTTTCTTCCTTAAGGGGCCCGCCTACCTGGGCACACATACGGTGTGCAGAGCTTCAGGAAAAACAACGCGATTTCAAAACTACTCAAGATATAGGATGGGGCCTATTTACGAATAGCATTTAAGAGTTCGCTGAGGGCCAAAAAGTACTTTTAATTTCGGATTAAGTTTTTAAACTGTATTTTTAGAAGCGTTAAAATGCGTAAAACGCGTGTTTTCAGAGTAATTTTTAGGCATGAAACAATCAGTACAGATTCTTGAAAGCACTTAAGGGGCTTGCATTACACCTTTATCTTCATTTCTCCGCCATATAATATTACGGTCACCGCTCAAATTTCACAGTTATCCTGTGACGACGAGACGAATGCACGCCAGTTCAGAGACTTGCGCTTAGAGGCTATACCGCGCTGGAAGCACCAGCGAGCGTCGCGCTTATCATCCCGCCTCACTAACACACATACACCCCTGACGAGGTGGGCCCCTTAATAATTATAAATTTTCAAGATAAAGGCCGTAACCAAATGTGCAAAGGTGACGTCAAAATAGGAATGGAGGAATACGTTTTTACTAAAATTTTATTTTTTTATAACATTTGAAATTATTTCCAATTTTTCGGACGAAAATTGCGAATTTACAAGTAGGCAGCCGTAACGATAATTGCAAAGGTGACGTCACAATTGTAAATGGCAGCCAAACTAAATTACAGAATGTTCTAGATTTTTAAATAGAGAGATCCAAGATGGCGGTACCAAGGTCAAAGGTCAAGGTCAAAGTCACAATTATTCAAGGTCAAGGTCCACGGTTAAGGTCAATTTCATCTGAGATGGCAACCGTGACGTGCTGTTTTTTTCCGAGTAGCCTGCCAAATATAACTGACTCAGGGCCGATATTATGACCTCCGGCTAAATCCTCAGGTTAGCTAGCCTCCAGGCAAGGCTAGCC